>NC_143547.1:94234418-94980668 GCF_031878675.1 Megascapheus bottae | reverse complement strand
TACCAAGGAAAACCCTGTAACTCATGGAGAATGAACAACATATTGTTGAATTACCAGTGTGTCATGGAGATCAGAACAGCAATTCAACAGTTTATGGTATTTTACAAAAAGAATCACACAAAATACCTGCTCCTTTGGAACACAACAAAGGCAATACTCAGAGGAAAATTTATAGCTCTGATTGCCTACATTAACAAATTGGAAAAATGTCAAGCCAACAATTTAATGGTGTACCTTAAGCTCTTGGAAAAAGAGCAACAAATCAAACCCAATTTAAGTAGAAGGAAACAAATTATTAAAATTAAAGCAGAATTAAATGAATTAGAGTCCAAAAAAGCCATAGAAAGAATCAACAAAACAAGGACTTGGTTCTCTGAAAACATTAACAAAATTGTCATGCCCTTAAGAAATCTGACCAAAAAATAAGGGAGCACACCCAAATAAACAAAATTGTAGATGAGAAGGGAACTATCACGACAGAAATGACCAAGATCCAGAGCATCACAGGTAATACTTTCCATATCCTTTTGCCAACGAATTTGAGAATCTATAAGAGATGGACAAATTTCTAGCCAATATTGCCATATGCTAACTGAACCAACTAAACAGACCTATTTCAATTAATGAAACAGAAATGGCAATAAGAGATCACTGATCCAAGAAAATTGCAGGACCTGATGGCCTCACAACTGAATTCTGTCAGGCCTTCAAAGAAAAACTCACATCAATATTCTTCAAATTCTTCAATGAAATTGAAAGTAAAGGCTCTTTACAAAGAGCCAGCATAACCCTCATCCCAAAACCATATAGGGACTCATCAAAGAGACTATAGACCCATTTCTTTGATGAACATTGATTCAAAACTTCTCAAACCAAATACTGGCCAATTGTCTACAAAACTCATCAAAAATTATGCCCTATGATGAAACAGGATTTATCATAGGGATGCAATGCTGATTCAATATACGTAATCTACGTAAGTAAATTAGTATAATTCATCACATCAACAACAGCAAAGACAAGAACTATATGATCATCTCATGCAGAAAAGGAATTTGACTAGATTCAGCATCCCTTTATGCTAAAAGTTGTGGAGAAACAAGAATCCACTGAACACGCCTCAGTATAATAAAGGCTATGAGAAACCTACAGCTAGCAATGTACTTAATGGTGAAAAGCTAAAGCCATTCTTCTTAAAATCAGGAATGAGACAAGGATGCCAACTTTCTCAACTACTCTTTAATATTATAATTCCTTGCCAGAGCAATAAGACAAGAAGCAAACATAAAGGGTATCCAAACAGGGAAAGAGGGGATGAAACTTTCCCTCTTGGCAGATGACATTATTCTGTATGTAAAGAATCTTACAGACTCCACTGCTAAGTTACTTGAGTTGATTTGAAACTTTGACAAAGTAGCAGGATATAAAATTAACCCTCAAATATCAATGGTTTCCCTGGGTGTCAACAATGAGAAGAGCTAGGCAGAAATCAGGAAAGCAACTCCTTTTGCAATGGCCTCAAAGGAAATTAAATGCTTGGGAATTAACTAAGGCTGTAAAGGACCTTTATGATGAAAACTTTTAAAACCTGAAAAATGAAATTAAAGCAGAACTAAGTGGAAAAACCTCCCATTCTTCTGTATTGGAAGAAGCAACATCGTGAAAATGGCAATCCTGCCAAGGGCAATCTACAAATTCAATGCAATACCCATTAATACCCCAATGTCATTCTTTGAAGAAATAGAAGAGGCAATCCAAAAATTCATATGGAATAATAAAAGACATTGTAAAGCAAAAACAATCCCTAGCATAAGGATCAGCGCTGGAGTAATATCAATATCAAACTTCAGATTATTACAGAGCTCTAGTAATCAAAACAGCCCAGTACTGGCTCATCAATAGGCCTGAGGAACAATGGAATAGAACTGAAGACCTATAAATCAATCTACAGACCTGTCGATACCTAACATTTTATTAGGGAGCCGAAAAGATAGCATCAATGGAAGACAGCCTCTTCAACAAGTGGTGCTGGCAAAATTTGCCAAGCACCCATAAACAAGTAAACTTGTATCTTTATATGTCATCCTGAACCAGACTTGATTCCAAATGGATCTAAGACCTGAAAACTTTACAGGAAGAAATAGCAGATATAGTAGAAATCCTTGGCACAGTTTGCAACTTTCTTAATAAAGGTCCAGAAACACAACTAAGTTTATGAAAATGGGACTACATTAAACTGCAGAGTTTCTTTATGGCAAAGAACATAGCTAGCAAGTTAAATAGAAAGCCTACAAAGTGAAAGAAGATCTTCAGTAGCCTTAAAACAGACAAGGGCCTCATATCTAAAATATACATACAGCTCAAAAAATTGAATCTCTCATAAACAAATCCTCAAAGAGACAAACATCCCATTAAAAGGTGGGCTAAAGACTTAAAGAGAGACTTTTCTGAAGAGGAAATAAGAATGACGTATGGACACATGAAGAAATGCTCCACAACTGTGGCCATAAAATAAATGGAAAATCAAAACAACTTTGAGGTTCCACAACTCTCCAGTTACAACGGCCACTATCAAGAAATTTAGTAACAACAACAGATGCTGGCAGGGATGTGGCCAGAAGGCAATGCTACTACACTGTGGGAGTATAAACTTGCTCAATCATTCTAGAAAGCAGTATGGCAGTTCCTCAAAAGACTAAACATAGAGCTCCCCTATAACCCAGCAATCCCACTCCTGGGAATTTACCCAAATGTCCAGAAACAAGGGCATATTAAACTTACTAGCACAGTGGTGTTCATTGCAGTGCTATTTACCACAACTAAGATATGGAACCTGCCTAGGTGCCACTCAGTAGATTAGTGGATCCAGAAGATGTGGTACTTACACACAATGGAATTCTATGTGTTGTCAGAAAGAATGACATCGCCCCATTTGTAAGGAAATGGAAAGACTTAGAAAAAATTATCTTAAATGAAATACAGGCTCCATGGTTTTCCTCATTTGTAATAATTAGTATATAGCTAGGATTTTTATAGCAGGAAATTGCAATAGCTCAAATGTTATGTACATATGACATTTAGGATGAGGCTAAGCAAAATGAAATCCAGGATATGGAAACAATGTGGTTGGTTTTCTTAATGTACTATGAGAAGTTATTGCTTTTTACTGCTTTTCTCCCCTTATGGTGGTATGCCATGTTGTTAGTGCATCTGACTTTGGTATCTGGTATATTATATATACATTTGTTTATTTGAAATAGGGAAGGGAAAGGGGAAAGCAAGATGAGTGGAAGGGGATGGGGAGAGGGATAGTGTGAGAAAAATATGGGCAAGAGTATCAGTGTTCAAGATGTAATATACCTACTAACTGACAAATGTACCTGTAACCCTTCTATAAATCCCCCTGACAATAAAATAAAATAATTTTTGAAATTTAAGCCAACTTCTCATTTGAGAGGAAATTGTCAAATGGAACTTTCTTATATCAGTTGGTTATAACAATAGTAACCAGTAAGTTATACAATATAACCAGTGCGTTATACAGTAGCAAAACCAATTTGAAAAACAATTTTTATTGACATAAACATTCACTTGCTGTGACTCAGCAGTCCCACACCTACATTTTTTGCCTGTCTTGGGCTTGAGCTCAGGACCTGTGCACTGTCCTTGGCTTTGTTCAAGGTTAGAACCCTACTACTTGAGCCATAGCACCACTTCCAGCTTTTTTTTTAATGTATGTGATACTGAGGAATTGAACCTAGGAATTTGTGCATGCTAGGCAAGCACTTTACGACTATGCCACACTCCCAGCCCTACATTTTTATCCAGGACCATAAAAGTATATGACCACAAATAGACTTGTGCTTAAATCATCACAGAAGCTTTGTAATAACCCAATGTAGATACAATACAAATATCCATCCCATCTTAGCACAGGACAATGTGACTCAGAAATAAATGAGTAGTATAATAAAGCAAAGAGCTACCAATTTGTTCCACAACATGTAGGAGCCTCTGAAATATTAAGCCGAAGAAAAGAAGTCAAATGGAACACAGTGCATTTATATACAACTACACAAAAGACAACTTCATCTGTGCTTTTAGAATGAATGAATAGTTAGCTGGACTGGCATCACATATATTGGGGAGAAACACTGAGAGCAAAAAGAGCAGGATAAAATGTTGGTAGTTCAAAGATAATAAGAATATTGATTGTATCAATTATCATACAACTGTGTAAAATGTGTTAAAAGTCTGGAAAGACTTGTAAAAATCATATTAAATAAAGTAAGCCAGACCCAAAGGAACATAGGCTCCATGGTTTCTGTCATTTGTAATAATTAGTATGCATCTAGGATTTTCCTAACAGAGAATCACAATAGCTCAACAGCTATGCACTTATGGCTATATAGGATGATGCTAAGGGAAATGTACTCCAGGATATGAAACAAGAGGTTTATCTTTGTGATTGTTGTTTTAATGTACTATGTGAAGTTATTTCTTTACTTTTTTTTCTCTTTTTCCCCTTATGGTTTATGCCCTGTTGTTGCTGTATCTGATTTTGGTCCCTATTGTATTGTATGTACATTTATTTGTTTATTTGAATCATGGAAGGGAAGGGGCAAACAAGATGATGAGACAAAAGATGAAAGATGAACCAATGTAACAGCAATAGTCACAAGACAATATGTCGGAAATGAACTTTACAACTTCAGAGGGCGTGGGGGGAGGAAAAGTGGGAGGAAAACCTTAGAAGGAGTAGCAATGTTCAAGAAGTATGAATGAGGCTGGGAGTTTGACCTAGTGATAGAGTGTGTGCCTAGCATGCATAAAGACCCAGGTTCAATTCTTCGGGATTACATACATAGAAAAAAGCCGGAAGTGGTGCTGAGGCTCAAGTGGTAGAGATCTAGCCTTGAGAAACTCCACGGACAGTGCTCAGGCCCAGAGCTCAAGCCCAGGACTTACAAAAAAATAGTCTGAATACAACCGTAACCACTCTATATATTGCTCTGATAATAAAACCAAAAGAAAAAAAAGTCAACAAATGTAAAAAGTTATATTTAACTGCAGATAAATAATACTTCAATATATTTTATTTTTTGTGAAGTCTATTTTGAGAACCACATTTGCCATGTTGTGGCTTTTCATACCAAAACTAACATAAAAATATATTAATAATTACTTTGATTTGTAGAGTTGCAGGAGTGATTCAAATGGCAGATTATCTGCACTGTTAGGGAAATGCCTTGAGTTCCAATGCCAATAAAATGAAAAAGTTTTTATTTCATTATATTTGACTCCAAAATGGATCCATATAGGGAAAGAAGAAATTAAAGTATCTCTATTCACAAATGACATATTATACCTGAACAACCCAATAAATTCCACTCCCAAACTCTTAGAAATAATAAACTACTTGGGCAAAGTGGCAGGATACAAAATAAACATTTAGAAGTCAGTAGCCTTTCTGTACATGAACAATACACAAAATGAAGGAGAAATCAAGAAAATGGCCTTATTTGTAATAGCCCCCAAAGAATAAAATATTTATTATAAATATTATACTACTTAATGGTACCTATAAAAGCCTAAAGAAATAAATCAAAGAGGATAACAAGAAATGGAAAGATATCCTATGCTCATGGATAGGGAGAATCAACATTGTGAAAATGGCCATACTGCCAAAATTGATATACAAATTCAATGCAATCCCTATTAAAATCCCAAGGACATTCTTTACTGAAATAGAGGGCATAATCTAAAGCTTCATGTGGAACAACAAAAGACCTAGAATAGCCAAAGCAATTCCAAGCAAAAAGAGCAATGCAGGTGGTATTAAAATACCAGACTCCAAATTCTAGTATAGAGCTATAATAACAAAAACAGCATGGTATTAGCACAAACATAGACGCAAAGATCAATGGAACAGAATAGAAGATACAGAAATAAAACCACGTGTCTATAGTCAACTTATTTTTGACAAAGGAGCTAGACATATGCAGTGCAATAAACAGCCTATTCAATTATTGGTAATGGGAAAACTGGGCAGCCACAAGCAGAAAACTAAAAATTGATCCCACCCTGTCTCCATCCATGAACATGAACTCCAAATGGATTAAACACCTCAATAGCAGACCTGAAACTCTGAAACTGCTACATGACAGAGTAGAAGAGATATTGGAACTCATAGGCACAGGCAAAACTTCTTGAACAGAGTCTCAGGGTCACAACAGATTGGAGAGAGACTCGACAAATGGGACTACCTAAAGATAAAAAGTTTTCGCACAAAGACATATATACTAAAGTAGAAAGACAGCCAACAAACTGGGAAAAGATATTTACCAATAATATATCAGACAAATGCTTACTATCCAGTATCTACAGGGAACTCAAGAAACTAATCCCCCCAAACCCAACAAACAAATCACTAAATGGGCAAGGGAACTAAAGCGATTTATTAAAGGAAGAGGTAAAAATGGCAAGGAAACCTATGAGAAAATGTTCATCATCCATGGTCATAAAGGAAATGCAAATAAAAATAACCTTAAGATACCACCTTACCCCAACAAGAATGTTCAATATTCTGAACTCAGATGACAGCAAATGCTGGCAGAGATGTAGAGAAAAGAGGAACCCTACTGCACTGCTGGTGGGAATGTAAACTAGTACGATCACTATGGAAGGCAATTTGGAGATTCCTGAAAAAACTAATAGACCTTCCCTAAGACCCAGCCATACCACTCCTACGCATCTACACCGAGCATCATAACTGAAGGTATGATAAGGATACCTGTACAGCCATGTTCATCGCTACACTATTCACAATAGCCAAGTGATGGAAACAACCCAGATGCCCCACTACAGATGAATGAAAACAAAAAATGTGGTACAATTGAGAATATATATATATATATATATATATATATATATATACACAATGAAATTCTACATAGCTACCAGACAAGATAAAATAATGGCATTCTCTGGGAAGTGGATGAAACTAGAGTAAATCATGTTGAGTGAGAAAAGCCAAGACCAAAGGAACAAATGGCGCATGGTATCCTTGATATGTAGATGTTGGATCCAAACAGTACAAGAGCACTGACTAAATACTCAAGGTCATTGACATAAACTTGGAGATATGAATATAAGTATATAGATATATAAATCTATGATGGGATATATATTCTATAAACATAATGATATATAGATTGATATGTATCTATGCCATACAAACTCTCATTAATTTTAATTTTGTTAAACTTGACATTTGTAATATGATATAAAAATCAGTGTTAAAATATTTTAATAAAAAACCTTGGTGCCCAAACCAACTAAATATACTGCAAAAAATCATGCAGATAGCCTCAAATACTAGCATTATAAAAATAACACAAAATGACAAAATAGGGTCTATTTCTGTGATTCAAGCATATTTTAGTGCCAGCAAAATATTTCAATGTGATTTCCACTTTAGCAGACCAAAGTAAAAGTGCTTATAGAACTAAGTATAAATAGATATAAACTTCTTCAACTTCATAAATGTTATTTATATATATATCTACTAGCATAGATATATATATATATGTGAACCTATCCTTTATATCAAAATCTACAGTAAGCCCTTTTCATTGTAGAAAGTAAACACATTAACTATAATCTAGAAACTGGACAGGAATTCTGGCAATCATTGCTTCTGATAAAGTACTCATTTAAAATATTATACTTGTTTCCAACATGATTAATATATGAAAAAATGGGGGTTATTAATTATTTTATTGTTTGATAGATATAAACATGTCCATGGTTACAAGGTACAGTGTGATGTCTTGATTTATGAGCACATTGAGGTATACTCAAATCAGGTAATTAGCATCCCGATCCCCTTAGATTTATTCATTTCATTATAGTATAGTGTAATATTAGTACCTCTCTTTTAACTATTAGGAGATAGGAAATACCTTATTTTGAGTATAACACGCATTTTGGATTTTCTTCTTCAAGATTTCTTTCACTAAGATATGATAGCCAGCAGAAAGCACTGTTGGTTAAAGTGAACAATTCAGGATTGCTTCCACAATTCACTGCACGTACTGTCTAGCTCCAAATGATTTGATTTTATTTACTAACAATACAAGTGCTTTATGTCTCTTATCCTAACTACTGGAGAGACACAAGCAAGTCCTGGACAAAAATATGGGATCCTGTCTAAAAAGCAATTAAAGCAAAACCGTGTGTGCTTGTGTGTGTGTGTGTGTGTGTGTGTGTGTGTGTGTGTGTGTGTGTGTGTGTGTGTGACAAGTAGTAGAGTCCTTACATAGTAAATCAAAAGCACCAAATTCAAACTATAGTGCCACCAAAATAAAGACATAGGGATTAGAGATTTTTCACATCTATTATTTGGGATCACTAGTAATGGAACAGATGCAAATATAAAATGACACATGCATATCTTATTTAAGTCACCAATTCTTGGCCTTTGTGGCCATTAGTGATTTGTTTTTCTACATAAATGTAGGCAAAATAGTAGATATAGATGAGTCAGGGCCTTGAATACACAGAATTATTTTATTCTTAAATTATCTGAACTTAGAAATCAATATTTTATATAGAAACATCTATCATCTACATGGATAGGTCACCAACATTTGTAATTTAGGACATATAGAAGAGTATTATACATAAGCACAATGGATTTCACTTACTAAAGCCTTCAATCATCCAGACAACTAAACTTCCAAAACATTACTTGCAAGTGTACTATCTTCACTGAGAATAATACAAGAAACTCATGCAAATCAGCAAGATAATACCAGGACATGCACGGTAAGAAAATGGATTAAGATTATGAAAAGAAAGTTCAAAGAAGGATAACATGAGTAATAAGTGTAGGAAGAGATACCTAATCTTATTTGTAATTAGATATTTACAAGGCATAACAGCAGTATACTACTTTATATGTATCAGTTAACCCAAACTTCAAAACTTGGATAATATCCAGGGATGGAAATGATATACATAATTTATAATCCTGTGTTCCTGATAAAAGGGTTAATCTGGTGAAAACATTATGAAAAGCCATTTGGAAAATGTAATTAAAGCAGAAATGTGCATTTCCCAAGATGCAGCAATTCTGCTCTGGAATATAGGACCTGGAGAAACTTACATACCTGGAGAAACAATAGGAAGATGTATGTACATTGCAGCATTTAGGAATAGTAAACTATTGAGCAAAGCCTGAATATTTCTTTGTAGAGGAATGTAGACGTCAAGTGAAGGATATGAAAATGTTGTGCTGCTATATTTGTGGTAAAAATAAAAATGATGGGACCCACCTCAACAAAAAAAAATTTGCTTTTGGGGGAAAACAAGAATAAGTTGTGTGCACACAGTATTGGTTTTAATGCAAAACTACAAATGAAGCATTATTATGGGTACTTAAAAATGTGGAAAATCGATTACAGATATCTATATATGACAGAGATTCACTTATAACACACAAAAGTAATTTCCTATAATTTATATTATTTCCTGATATTTTCTTTCTTGGTAGGACAGTATAGTATGACTATAAAATTGATTGCCACATTTCTTTTTAATATATTTTTATTGTAATTAATGAAAGGGTTACATGATATTTGCCAGATAGAAGGTGCATTAATTCACATATATTGATACCCTTTCACATGTCTTGGTCCCCATTACCCTAACATTGCATATATTTTCTAGGTAAGAAACTAAGTAAAAATTTCATGTTCCCATCCTTCTCTTTCTATTTCTCAACGTTGTTGAATTGTACCCAGGGTTTTCTCCCATACCCTTGCTTTCTCTTGGCCAAACTGATTTCACAGATTGCCATTGATTTTGCTCTGTGACTATAACTATTAACTCTCATGTGCTCTGAATTATAGCCTAATTATATTCAAATCATAACCCATTAACATTAGACCATTCAAGGCATCTTTAAAACATGTTACCATCATTATAATGATTATTTTCTCCAATTCTATCGCCTTTGGTAGAAATAACTAAATAAATAATATATACAAATAGGTATACATTTAGCCCCACTGATAATCAAGGAACGATATTTTCCAGAAAGCAATATAGGGTCATTTTATGTAGTAAATTCTAAAAGACTAAAGCATAAATGCTGTGCTCATATTCTGGATACTGTGTGGTAGGCACAGTATTCTCATATGTAGGACATTTTATTTGAAAATTTTATAGACCTCTTGGAAAGCAATTTAAATTATGCCATAAAACATTCATGCTGTTTCACTAATTAATTCCGCTTCTGGGACTTAAAACTTAGAAAATTATTCAAAATATAGTAAATGTTATATGGATAAAAATGTTCAATATAGCATTACTTAAAACAACTATCCTACATGCCCAATGAAGGTGAAATGGGTAAAAAAAGTGTACTATATTCTCAATTAAGTCATTAAACTTATGCTGGTAAGTGTGCCTGCTCATGTGTGTGTGTGTGTGTGTGTGTGTGTGTGTGTGTGTGTGTGTGTGTATGTGTGTATATGAAAGAGAATACTGCAAAATTCAAAATATGGTTAATAATAAATTTGTATGGATAGAAAATGGATTATATTTTACATGAGTCAATAAATAATTTCTAATTTATATCCAAACTATATAAAAAATTTAAAAGGTATATGAACTTGGAGGAGTCATCGTATCTTTATGATGTCAGATTAAAAACACTATATGTCAGAAAAAGTTTAAATATTTAATACTTAAATATGTGTTTCTTTTAATTGTTTTTTTTTGCCAGTCCTGGGCTTGAGCTCAGGGCCTGAGCACTGCCCTTGGACTTTCTCAAGGCTAGAG
The DNA here is from genome assembly GCF_031878675.1 of Megascapheus bottae. Lineage (NCBI taxonomy): Eukaryota > Metazoa > Chordata > Mammalia > Rodentia > Geomyidae > Megascapheus > Megascapheus bottae. Next base: position 94,969,820 of record NC_143547.1, on the reverse strand, counting down.
CTCTACCACTTGAGCCTCAGCACCATTTCTGGCTTTTTGCTATGTATGTGGTACTGAGGAATCGAACCCGGATCTTTGTGCATGCTAGGCAAGCACTCTACCACTAGTCCAAACTCTCGGCCTATGTGTTTCTTTTAAAAAGCACTGCTCTGCCTTATGTGGTAGTGAGTTATTTGTCTTTTGAAGTAGTCAAAAAGAAGGAAACCATTATTTTACACAAATGCTCTGTTGTAAACTTAAACACTCCACTTGGGACCCTATCTTGTACACTCACATATTGTCTAATGTGGCATCCTACTACACAGGGATAAAAGCATCATTAGACACTGATCATGCCAGTGCACCAATGCTGGCCTTGCACTTTTCAGAACTGAGAAAAACAGATGTCTGTTGTTCAAAAGAACCAAAATTTAAATGCATATCGTGCAGAATTAAAGCCCTGGGGGAACTGGTGGAAAGGGGAGGGATGTGAGAATTTTGAAAGGGGTGATTTTAATCTACATATATTATATTTATAAACTGTTTTATTGAATGGAAGCTCTTTAGTACAACTACTTAAAGATAAGAAAATAAAAAATTGAAATCACAAAGCACTGTTGCATAATTCATACCATCCATTTTCAGTAAGTTACTTGTGTTTCCAGTTTTTTTTTAAAAGAGATGATCTTTATGTTAGGCTATAATCACATGAAAATTGATTGTGTGATAGTACTCTATATTTTCCGTGGATATCTCTGATGATTATATTCCTACCCTTGAGTTAATCCCTCCTGGTACCTTGCTAACAGCATCGTAGTTGCATTCGGGAGAAGCAGTGATGGTGTCAGGGAGGATGGGAGCTTCTTTAGTCAATACCAAACATATTAGTGGCATTGCCCTCACGGCAGTGATATGTTTGAAAGGGATCCTGTGATCTAGTTTTATTTGAAATTATATAAAAGCAGTTATTACAAGAACACAATCACAGAGGAAGCAGTATGAGGAAGTAACTTCTTGCCAATCTGTCAAATTGTCTGATAATAAAATATATTGACTTATGGCAAACATAATGGTATCAACAAATCCCTTTCTTGAAAGCTGGGTGTGGTGGCTCACGCCTGTAATCCTAGCTACTCAGGAGGCTGAGATCTGAGGATCAAGGTTCCAAGCCAGCCCAGGCACTAAAGGATCTGAGACTCTTATCTCCAATTAACTTGTAGAAAATGGGAAATGGGGCTTGTCTCAAGGGTAGGGGACTAGCCTTGAGCTGAAGAGATCAGGCATAACGCCCAGAGGTATGGTGGTAGCTTTGAACTGCAGAGCTCAGCGCCAAGGACGAGTTCAAGCGACATGACCCACAAAAACAAACAAACAAACAAAAAACAATTCTTGACACACAAAGAAGAAACCAAAAATAGTTATTGGTCCTCAGAAAATCTAACTCTAGATAATGAGATAACACATATGGTTGGAGGTATGGCTCATCAGTAGAGCATCTATCTAGCAAGTGCAAGATCCTGAGTTCAAACCCCAGTACTGCCAATATAAAATTTGTATTTGAAAGTAAAATCGTAAATTCCTTATCTGAGCCAGGCATAGGTGGCTCATGTCTGTTACCCTAGCTACTCAGGAGCCTGAGATCTGAGGATCAGAGTTCAAAATCAGCCATGGCAAAAAAAATATCCATGTGAAACTCTTATCTCCACTGAACTACTCAAAAGCCAGAAGTGGCACTGTGGCTCAAGTGATAGAGCACAAGCCTTGACCGAAAAAAAACCCTCAGAGACAGCACGGAGGCTGAGTTCAAACCCCACCGACCAAAAAACAAAAAACAAAAACAAAGCAAAAACCTTATCTGTCACTATAAAAATACCTAAGGCTAAATAATAAACACACAACCAATGCTTTTTTTAGCTCACAATCTAGTCTAGACTTCTAGTGATGGCTTCATGTTTAATGGCATCATAGGGCAAGAGCACATGTAAGAAAGAAAAGTGACATGCTAATAGAAGAGTCTAAGCCCAGGAAGAAAATCTCACTTTGTAAAGGCATACTCCAATTCCACAAAATCTAATGCATTCAGAGAATATGGTCATTATACCTTTTAGACTCATTCCCCCATGAGCAAGTTTCCCCAATTGGGGCTCAACTCTTAAGCATCTCACCATACCTTGATTCCACCACATTAGGTACCAAGTTTTCAATACCTAGTTATCTGAGGTACAAACCATTTTCAATTTTTAACGCTCCTTGAACCTCCCAATGTGCATTTTACAAGGTCATTTTTGGATTAGCAAAGAATGAGCGAATCATTTCAAAGCTGGATTGCTTTTTGTATAACTTGAATCTTGTGACTTCTAACTTTTTTGTTAAGCATTATGAACATCTCAGCAATAATTTCATAATAATAACATTTTAATAAACCCTTTCCAAGCACTTTAGAAATGTTTTGTCGATCTAAGCCATGATAACATTAATTTATAATGGTTGTCAAAGCTATTAAAGCAAATTGCCTAGTAGAGATGCCAATGAAGGAATCTGGGACAAGTTGGTGAACTGGTTGCAGTCAGCAGTAGCCTATTTCTCTGTGGCTGTAATCAAAACAACTAGATGCAACCAGTGAACTAACTGGCTCCTATTTTCTTTACACAAATGGAAATCCCAAGAAGGCAAGTATTCCTTCTATTGTCAATAGTTCTGGGCCCCTGGGAACTGAAGACTTATGAATGGGTTGTAGATGCATTGACATATACCTCTTTGTCCTGAGACCTGGAGATTTATTTTTCTAGGTCTTTAGACAGATATGTATCAGACTAGATGTTCAGATTAGAGACTTACTATTCTTGGTTTTCATTGCCAAAACTCTTTAACTTGGTGGCTAATGAAATCCTTAGCTCTAAGCACAAATAGGTAACAGGAGCTGGCAGCAATCAACTCAACCCAGTGTTATAATTTTTGCACTTTGGGTATTGTGGAGTTTCCACCTTGATAATTCCTAATAACTTTCAGTATCCAGGGCCAGAAGTTTATCATTCACTGCCTTCTGACTTCTATCATATCACTTTGTGCTGCTTTGTTACACTTTCACCATCCTTCGTGGCTCCTGCCACTGTTTCTGTCCACTACTTACATCTCTTGATTGCTGTCTAGTGCTATGAAGCTGCCCTGTCAGGATTGCTGCCATTGTTGTGAACACCTCTGTTGGTGCTTTGCCTCTGATGCTCTCTCTCTGTCTCTGCTGTCATTTCATTGCCACTCCTTTTGATGTTATCATTTCACTTGGCTCTACTTATGATAAAAAAAATCACAAGTAGGTAACAAAAATACCATTCTGGAGAAGCTTTACTAGTTTGCAGCAGCGAAGGGCGAGGACATGAAATAGTCTCCTGGCTGACTTGAAATGTGAGCTGAATAACACAGTTTTATGCCATGCAAATGAAGGATTGGGGTTACCCAAATCACTGCACGGCTTCCAGTTCCACCAATCACTGTATTCTTGCTAAGTTGGTGAGGAAGTGTTCTCTTCTTTAGTGAGAACAGCTAAAGGGTCATGCAAAGTTCATCAAGGCTTGTCATGCCTGAAACACTTCCTTCAAGACTAGTGGAGGTTTTCTAGAGCAGTTGTGACTGCAACAAGACATTCTAGAACTTAATTTCTGGTTTCATTTGCAGGGGTCATAGTAGGAATGGTTCATTCCAGGCAGTTTCATTCCATGTAAGGAAAGACAACTTTCATATGCTGGGCACTAGTGGCTCACATCTGTAATCTTCGATACTCAAGGGGGTGAGATATGAGAATTGCAGTTCAAAGCCAGCCTGGACAGAAAAATCGGTAAGGCACTTATCTCCAATTAATCAACAAAAAACTCTGGTAGTGGAATTGTGACTGAAGTGGACAGCGCTAAAAGCAGTCCACTTTGCTTAAGCACCAAAACACAAAAGCTCAGAGACAGAATCCAGGCACTGAGTTCAAGCCTTAAGATCTACACATGAAAATAAATACAATCTAGAAGAAATGGATAGATATGTATATATGTACATATATATGTATATATATACACATATACATATACACAATAAAAAGTCTTCTCCAAACAAAAAGCCCAGTACCAGAAGCATTCATTATTGAACTTATAGCAGATTTATTAAGAACAGTAATAGTCTTCAAATTGTGTAAGGAATATATGGGCAAATGATCTATACAGACACTTTCATAAGATATGTAGAGAGTCCAGTTATAGCTCAAGTAGTACAGTGCTTGCATTGCATGTTTAACACTCTGTGTTCAGTATCACATAGTGATAAACAAGTATGAATTTCCACTAACTATTTGAAAAAAATTACTGGACATCTTTAGCTGTCAGGAAATGTCAACCAAGACTTGAGATTTCATCTCAGTCCAGTCAGAATGGCTATTAAAGACAATATTCCCCAATATAATGAATGCTGGCAAGGATGTAGAACAAAGGAATTCTTATACACTGCTCGTACAAATGCATATTAGTATAGCCATTGTGAAAAGCAATATTGACCATCTTCAAAAACCTAAAGATTATCTACATTGTAATCTAGTTATTCCAATCTTCACAGTCCTGGTTGTATACCTAAAGGAAGGGAAATCAACATATGAAAGGCATACCTGAATACCTTTGCCTATAACAGCACTAGTCACAATTAGCAAAATATGATTTATTCTATGTTCCTGTAAAAGGATGAATGGATTTTAGATAGACACATAGATACCCAATAGAATTTTATTTATCCATAAAGAACTAAAGCATGTCATTTGTAGCTTACAAAAGATAAAACTGGAGGTTATCACTTTGAATCCAATTACCCAAACAGGAAAGTATTACATGTGTTATCTCATATGTGAAAATTAAAAATAATAACAAGATGAACTTCTAGAGAAAGAGAAATGGACAGATGAGAGGCCAGAGATGGGACAGAAAGAAGGATAATAGGGAGGATGGATATAATCAAAGTGTGATACATGCATATATGAAAATGTCACAATGAAACCCTTATGGTTTTAATCTGTGATTTTATTATGATTGGATAACTATTTTAAAAGTATATCAAAATTACAGCTTATAGAATGAAATGCTTTATTTTATGCTGAATTTATTTAGAAAAGACTCAAGGTCTTTAGGCATTAATTTCCAATAAAAGACTTATTGCATGTTTGATATGGGGAGAACCTTTTAATCATTTGTATTTCCAGTAGCCTGAGATACAAAATGGGGTACTAATTGTCTCCACTATGAACTTTACAATGTTCCTATGAGGGACCAATGATACAATAGTTTTGATATCTTTTTGGAAATATAAAAGCCCAATATAAAATTTTCATTACCCTTCTTCTAAAATGTTCATTAACATTGAACTTTAATTAATGCAGCTTTTCACTATTTCAAGTATCTAAGCATGTGCTTGAGAAAAAAAATCCAGTCAATTAAATGGAACTATATAATGAAGTTATATTTGGGGGTTGGAATCATTTTCTTTGGGACAAATGGAAGAGATGGGGAGGCAGGGCTTGAAGAACTGGTGTTGGGATACTAACATTAATCATGTCCTGAAAATGGGAGATTATATGGGAAGCTAACTCATTAAACTGTCACATTCCCTGGGAAATGTGTTAGTAGTTGCTCTCTAAAAGCCTATGAAGAAACAGCTAGAGGGGCACACACTTGAATGACAATAATATATTCACATAATTTTATTGGAAATCATGATGGTGTCAGAAATCAGCAGTCTTTTCCCTCAGTTCCATCTCCACTTTAGAAGCAGAGCCAGAAAGATTTCATGAAGCTAAGATTTATATACTGCTTAGGTGCCTAACAAGAAACTAAATGCCAGGACAATTTTTGTGAAAGAATTACGAATTCATCTTTAGTTTTTTTTTCTAGCTATAGTCAAACCTTAGGAAGCATAAGCCTGAGGTCCTTTGACAGAGTGACAGGTGTATAGCTATAGCTGAGAGGTGGAAGAGATTTATTTCATTACCAATTGGCTGATTCCACAGAGCTTTACAAGTCTTACAGTTTGCTCGTGTATTTGTATTAGCTGATATCGCTGCTCATGATCAGTCCATTATCCTTGATTAGCACAAATTCATTTCAATAAAATTTTGCTTGAGTGTAGAATGCCTCATCCCTAATAGTTATGATTTGATGCAATTACAAAGTAGGCTTTTGTAAAAATCTGAACAAAACTGAAGTAGCTAACTCGATAGCAGAAGTAGTGAGTGTTGTCATTCTTTACTTTTCATAGAAACGATAATTGCTGGACAAATACTTTTGAGATTTTTCTATTCTAAGGCACTTACTTTTCTGCCCACTACAGGATGTGCATTGTACAGCTGACATCCTCATAAAAGAACAGAAGAGAGTATTGTAAGACGCTGTTATGTTCCAGGTTCTATGCTCTTTAAAAAAATATTTTATTTTATTGTAAAGGTGATGTACAGAAGGTTACAATTATGTAAAGTAATGAGCACATTTCTGGTTGAACATTGTTCCTCCTCCCTTGTTTTCTCTCACTTTCCCTTCTCCTCCAACATCATTCCCTTTCCCCCAAGTTGTAAAGTTCATTTCCAACATAGTGTCTTGTGAGTATCACTGTTGCACTGGTTTACATATAATCATTTCTTTCACCACTTGGTTATGCCCCTTCCCTTCCCCCAAATCAGATAAACGCACATACAAGACACAGGATACCAAAATAAAAACAAGTTGTAGATTTTCATTTTGAACATTTTGTCTTCTGAATCCTGCTGTGGCATTGGTTCACCGTCTGTCCTTAGTCTCACCATTTTGTTGTCCCCCCCCTTCCCTAATTCAAATAAACATATATATTGTGTATTTTTTTGCCAGCCCTGGGCTTGAGCTCAGGGCTTGAGCACTGTCCTTGGACTTTCTCAAGACTAGCACTCTACCACTTCAGCCTCAGCACCACTTCTGGCTTTTTGCTATGTATGTGGGGTACCGAGGAATCGAACCCAGGTCTTCCTGCATGCTAGGCAAGCACTCTACCACTAGGCCAAACTCCCGGCCCCTAGATTGTGTATTTTGAAACAAGTATATACGTTTCTACAAAACCAGACATTTAATAAATAAAACTGAGTAAGACTTATTTTTATATTAAGAAAAGATATAACTTTACAACTTGGAGTGGGGTTGGGGAAGAGGGAAAGTGGGAGAAAAATTAGAGAGGGGTAACAATACTCAGCAAGTAATGTTCTAATTACCTTATGTACCTGTGACCTCTCTATGCAGCACCTTGACAGTAAAATTAATTTAAAAAACAACATATATACATATATGCAATTACTGAAAAACTTCTGAATATTTAGGGAAGAAAGCATAGTTATTTCCAAAGATATCCACTACTGGCATGAGATTATATGTCTTCTTACTTCATGCATTATTCTGGTATTCTGTTATATATATAATTCTACAATTTATTTCAAGATATGTGACACAATCCATGTCAATAGTTTAAAATGTGAATGTATATACACAGAAACAGATATAGCATTCCACTTCATTTATGTACCGTGTATATTTTCATTCCTATTATTGAACATTAGAAATGCTTCCTGTTCTTGACTATTGTTAATAATGCTATCTAGGAAAAGTATTTTTTTATTTTTTATGTAGCCATGCTTATTTTCCCACAATGCAATTTTCATATTGGAATTTCTGAGTGAAAATAATTGCTTAATTTAAAAAATCACTAGAATTGTCTGCAGCAGTTTTTCCCTGAATACTGTGTACCTGGCACATGTGAATTTTTCCTCAAGCTGCCAAATTATTCAACAACCTAAGTACCTAAGTACACCACATATGCAAGTGTGTTAATTTTAATTTTTGACATGTAGTACTAAAGAAAATATATACTTATTTCCACTTATCAATAATATGGGTTAATTTGATTCTTTTTTTAAGAATTTGAATTACAAACATTAACACACTAAATCATTTATCTGAGGAAAGCATTTAACATGAAATATAATAGTGTTTTGGCCCCAATTTGCCTCCATTATATAGTACACACACATACAAGGCAATGCCACAGAAGAGAAAATCTTAAGACATCCGCTTACTACATAAGTATAAGAATGAAGCACATATGCACAAAGGAATAGACAAAAAACTAGGACAATAAGGAAAGAATTTTTGTCACTTCTATAGAGTTTAAAGAATTCTCTCATGCAAAATAGCCTAACACACACACACACACACACACACACACACACACACACACATTTCCTGTCAAGTTCCTGTTACATTGTATACTTCACATACATCAACATCTCTGTCTCAAATGAAGAAATTTTAAATACCTTTCTACTAACTTAGTATGAAATATAAATAGAGGGCAATAATTGCTATCCATCTTTGTGAAGACTCTAATAATAGAGTTTAAAATGGTTAAAGATAAATTTTAGAATTTAGCTCACTGGTGGGACATCCAGTTAGCATACATAAAGCTAAAATTTTTTTAATGAATATAGATAAAAATCCTGGATGAAACACAGATAATCAGAGGAATGTAGGAAAACTTTAAACAATATAATAATTCATAACCTGAATAATCAGGAAAAATCTATCAGTAAACCTAAACATAATATTTTATGCTGGTCCTGGGGGCTTCAACTTAGGGCCTAGGCATTGTCCCTGAGCATTTTGCTCAAAGTTAGAGCCCTGCCACTTAAGGTACAGTGCCACCTCCAGTGTTTTGGTGGTTAACTGGAGATGAGATTCCCAAGGAGTTTCCTACAAGGACTAGCTTCGAACTGCAATCCTCAGATCTCAGTAACTTGAATAACTAGGTTTACTGTACTGCCATGAGTCATCAGTGCCCAAGTTTAAACATCATACTTTAAAGAAATACTCGGAAAATAAGAATGAGCTTTTATATTTTAAAATGTAATTGCTGATGTGAAAATTTAATGAAGGACTGAAAAATTATTTTAGAAAATCACTGTGAAATAGAAAACAAGACAAAAGTGGAAAATATTAAAAATTCACTGTACAAAATCTAATGTACTCATTACCTGATTTATATAACTATAACCTTTTGTGATCATTTTATAATCACAATAAAATAACAATTTATAAAAGAAGATAAAAATTAGAATACCTTTGCAGAAAGTCAAACATCTAGTTGAAGTTCTAGAACCACAGGACTTTTCTTATTAAAAAAAATCTATTCATTCCATAAAGGGAAAAACTTAGGTATTCCAGTAAAATTACCACAAAATAACAGAAAATCTAAGTTAAATACTGGAACTTGAAGTATCCCAAAAGAACTCAAAATCATATCAGATCCTTAAGATTTACATTATACTGGTTGCTGATGGCTCATGCCTTTAATCTTGCATACTCAGGAAGTTGAAATCCAGAAATAAAATATCATAGAATTTACAAGTTCAAAGTTGCCTGAGTCATATGGCATGGGCAAAAAATTTGGGAAACATCATTCCAATGAATACTCTAGTATCCTCTGTCTGTCATCCCAGCTTTGTCAGAGGCTAAGATTTGGAGGATTGTGGTTTCAGGCAATTCTGGGTAAGAAATGTCCACGAGGCTTCATCACAACAGAAAAAAGTACGTATGTTGTCATTCACTTGTCATCCAATCTATAGTGATAGGATAAAATTAGAGGATCTGGGTCCATCCAGGGTGGCTCAGACAAAAAGCAACATCTTATGACCAGAGTGAAAAGTGTTGGAGCCCTGTCTCAAGTTGTACAGAATCTGCATAGCAAGTGCAAAGCCCCGAGTTCAAATCCAAGTAACACAAAGGAAAAAATCCTAACATTAATCTAGGGGCAAAGGAAATCATAGCATCCATGTTTTAATTGGCAGCTACATAATTAGAATAATGATCTGTGAAGAGCATCATCTAAAACAAGTTAGATGCAATATTATCCTTAGGTTTTAAACATCAAGCAGCTGCAGAAATAGCCAAAATCAGGAAGAAGATAAGTCAATGTAGCCTACCATTCACACTGAGAACAATTTACAACCTAAAAGAAAAAACTGTAAATACAATGTCATTTGGAGCAATATCTGGGAGTAATTGGAACAAATGCTAAATTCCAGAGTCGTCTTAGTATGAAAACAATGAGTAAATTATCATCTACTATATGTAAGATACCAAGGGGCAATAGTTCAGCATAAAGCTAACCAGGAGGAAATATACCACAAGGAATCTTACAGTGGTCTATACAAACAAACTTTAAATTTGTATAAAGATGTTTATGGGATAGTAATGCTCTTAGACACTTGCTATAAATAAAGGCCTATCTGTGGACAGAAACTAGCATTATAGTGCTCATATAATACCTATTATTGGTTTCAAGGGAAAGACCAAGGAAATGGGCTAAAATACCAAGAATGAGAACTAAATGCATGAACAAATGGAACACTGAACAAAACCTAACAGAAAGCAGCCATTGGAAATGTACAAAATATAGTAGACACTAGCAGTTAGAAACCCATTCGATCATCCCCTCTTCAATGGTTCATACCATCTAGATGATGCTTGGAAGGATTTTAAAGATGTAACTAAAGTCTCAGATCCATTTAAGATATGGCCTGGCTGCGAGTGTGAGTCAGTGGTAGCTGCTTTGTTGCTGTGTGTGTGAGTTGGGATCAATCCTCAGCACCACATATACACATTAAAAATACAGGGAGCATGGGATGGTGATTCAAGCCAGTAATCAGGAGGCTGAGATCTGAGGATTGAAGTTCAAAGCCAACCCATGCAGGAAAGTATGTGAGATACTATGTACAAATAATGACAAGAAAAGCAGAAGTGGAGCCAGATGATGGTAGTTTACACCTGTAATTCTAGCTACTCAGGAAGCTGAGAACTGAGGATCAGAGTTCAAAGGCACTAGGGCAGAAAAGTCCCATGAGACTTACAATTAATCGCTGAAAAACTGGAAATGGCACTATGATTCAAGTGGTAGCTGGTGTACAAAGAGGCTCAGAGACAGCACCTAGATCCTGAGGTCAAGCCCGACACAAACGAAAACAAAAAGAGAAGTGAAATTGTGGATAAAGTGGTAGAGATCTAGTCTTGAGCAAAATAGCATAGGGGTAAGTCCCACAACTGACAATACAAGTGAGAGAATGGGTGGGTTGAGAGAGGTTGATGAGAATGTTGAAAGGGGTGATCAAGATACATTATTTTCATAAACTGCCTTGTTGAATGGCAGCTTTACAACTAAGGATTAAAATTAAAAATAAAAGACAACCCCACTTCTCAAATTTATATGGACATTTACTCAAATGTCCATATAAAAAGACACACTAAAGCTACTAGCACCACCATGTTCATTGCAGCATTATTTACCATAATTAAGATATGGAACCAACATGGATGCCCCTCAGTAGATGAATGAATCAAGATGTGGTATTTATACACAATGGAATTCTATGCTGCCATCACAAAGAATGTCACCACCCCATTTGTAAGGAATTGGAAAAACTTGGAAAAAAATCATAGTAAATGAAGTAAGCCAGACCCAAAGAAACACAGGCTGCATGGCTTACCTCATTTGTAATAAGTAGTACACATCTAAGAGTCTCCTAGCAGAGGACTACAATAGATCAAAAGCTATGCGCATATGGCCATATAGGATGAAGCTAAGTAAAATGACCTCCAGGATATGGAAACAAAAGGTTTATCTTTGTGATTGTTATTAACCAATTTTTGTGCAGTTATTTCTTTTCTCTCTTTTTTTCCTTTTTCTCCTTATGGTATATTTCAGGCTGTTACTATATCTGACTTTGATAGTATATTGTATATAATGTTATGTTTTATTTCAAATATAGAAGGGAGAAGAAAAACAAGATGACTGGGAAGGGGTGGAGGAGTTATATTTGGAGAAAAACACGGTAAGAGGTATCAATATTCAATAATTAATTTACTCACTACCTGGCAAATGTAACTGTAACTCCTCTATACATAACCCCAATGATAAAATTCAATTATTAAAAAATAAAAGACAACCAGCAAGGATCAAGAAATTATGTAATTTATTAGACTTCTGAATTAATCCATGATAGAATAATAAAATTTTACTATGTACACAAATACCAAAAATTGCATTGTGCAACTTGAACATATATCTTTTTACTTGTCAATCATTCCTCACTAAAGATAGAACATTTAAAGAGAGTAATAGGGATTGGATTTGCTCTCCTGGCTTAAACAGTTGGATAAAATGCATGGAAATTAATAGTTTTCAGACTAGAGATCATGTAGCATAAAACCATTATCTCAAACATTAGGGAAATAAATGAATTCATTCCTCCAATTGTTTCAGTTAACTTTATTATGATTTTTCCTCCCAAGCTACAAAGTAGCAGGATGAGGCAGTAGATTGGAGTGTAGTGGCTATTCTCAATTGAAGAAGCAGAATTTGCAGAAGCCAATACAAGTGGTAAATTTTAAGGCAGAGAGGAATATACTCCAGAGATGTGCAGAGGTGTTCCCTTGAGTGTTTGGATTATTGCTCCTGTGTATGCATGAGAGGAAACTACCAAGAACAAATAATAGAATCATTGTGAAACACTAGGCTGAACAATTTCCAAAGTTCCCACAGGACTGAGAATATTATGTGTTCTCAGTACCCAGAGTGGAAAAATTTTGTAGCACAAAACAAAGGGTAGCTTTGTCAGAAGAGTAACACTTTAATAGAGAAGCCTGTGAAGCAAGGGCACTAAGAAAACTTAAAGGTAATGTCAAGGAGAATGAAACTCAATCCAATTAATTTAACGTGGGTAAAAGAAAATCCACGGTTATTTAAAAGAATAAAACAAGTAAAGTCTCAAGAGCATAAAAACCCAGTGTCTACTATCCAAGCAGAAACATCCACGCATGCAAAAGGCCATAAATAGATATACATAGGTATATAATTTATATTATATATATACATATAAAGTTAAAATTTTTGAGTTGAATGAGCAGGATTTTGGACTTCACTTATACAATACAGGAATCATATTAGTTACTTAACTGAAATGTAACCAATCCTAACTTTGAGAATCAAAATTTTTCCCAAAATTATTTGGGAAAAATTTTGAAGGTGTTCTTGCATCGTCGCCTAACATAAGCTCTCACTTCTAAAAATTGCAGTCATCTTACATGTGTTATTAAAACATTATAAAGAAAGCCACATGTTTTTTATTGTATTTTATTCTCAGGATAATATATAGGGGGGTTACAATTACATTCATCAAGTAATGGGTACATAACTTTCCAACCTTGATAACATTTCTCATGTTTTTGTTTCCCTTTCCCTGCTCCCACTCCCTCCCAATCATATTGTTTTCCCCCTTCCCTTTCCTATTTCAAATAAACAACCATATATATAATATACCAGGTAGCAAAATCAGATACAGTAAACACAGTGGAAAAAATAGAAAAGAAATAACTTCAAATAGTACATTAAGACCAACAATCATAAAAATGAACCTCTTGTTTTCATATCCTAGAGTCCATTTTGTTTAGTTTCATCCTGTATGATCATATGCACATAGTTTTTGAGCTATTGTGATTCTCTGCTAGGAGAATCCTAAATATGTGCTAATTACTGGAAATGAGGGAAGCCATAGAGTCTATGTTCCTTTGGGTCTGGCTTACTTCACTTGATTTTTTTCCCAAGTTTTTCCATTTCCTTACAAATGGGGTGATATCATTCTTTCTGATGACAACATAGAATTCCTTTATGTATAAATACCACATCTTCTTGATCCATTCATCTATTGAGGGGCATCTGGGTTGGTTCCATATCTTAGCTATGGTAAATAATGCTGCAGTGAACATCATTGTGTTGGTAGGTTTGTTATGTCCTTGTTTCTGGACATTTGGGTAAATTCCAAAGAGTGGGGTTGATGGGTGCTAGGGGAGCTCTATGTTTAGTCTTTTGAGGAATCGCCATACTGTTTTCCAGAGTGGTTGAATGAGTTTACACCCCGACCAATAGTGTGGTAACAATCTCTCCTGGCCATATCCTTGCCAGCATCTGTTGTTATTAGATTTCTTGATAATGGACATTCTAATTGCAGTGAGGTGGAATCTTAAAGTTATTTTGATTTGGATGTCTTCTATGGCCAGAGAGGTAGAGCATTTCTTCATGAATCTATTGGCCATTTTTATTTCCTCTTCAGAGAAGTTTCTCTTTACGTCTTTTTTCGTTTGCCAGTCCTGGGGCTTGAGCGCGGGGCTCCTTGGGTTTTCTCAAGACTAGTACTCTACCATTTGTGCCAGAGCACCACTTCCAGCCTTTTCTATATATGGGTACCAAGGAATTGAACCAAGGTCTTCATGCATGCTAGGGAAGCACTTTACCAAACTTCTGGTCTCTCTTTAAATCTTTAGCCCACATTTTAATGGGGTGGTTGTTTCTTTGAGGATTTGTTTTGGAGATATTCAAATTTTGAGCTGTAAGTATATTTGAGATATGAGGCCCTTGTCTGTTGTATGGCTAGTGAAGATCTTTTCCCACTCTGGGAGAAAGTTACACTTTTGTAAAATTATCCCACACTAATACAAAACCAAGTCTGATGCTGCTTTGATATTTGAAGTTATTTGTAGATGAACTGTCTCACCTCTCCATGGAAGATTTGAGACTATTTGTTTCATACTTGATCTTCAAAAAGTTTATGGGGAATGAGGGAAGGGGTTGGTTTTGGAGGGATGTGAGAACATGATAAAAGGAATGACATTGATCAATACATAGCGTATTCACAGGGTCTGGATTTAGGCCTAGTGGTAGAGTGCTTGCTTAGCGTGCATGAAGATCTGAATTCGATTCCTCAGTACCACATATATAGAAAAGCCAGAAGTGAAGCTGTGGCTGAAGTGGTAGGGTTCTAGCCTTGAGAAAACCCAAGGATTGTGCTCAGGCCCTAAGCTTAATCCCAGGACTGGCAAAAAACAAAAAAACAAAACAAAAACAGAAGATATATTGCATTCATAAAACGCTTTGTTAAATAGCAACACCTTTACACAACTACTTAAAATAATAAAAGCTCGGTGCAGTGGCTCACGACTTTAATTCTAGCTACTCAGGAGGCTCAGATCTGAGGATCCCAGTCCAAAGCCAGTCAAGGCAGGAAAGAACATGAGTGCCGGGAGTTTGGCCTAGTGGTAGAGTGCTTCCCTAGCATGCACGAAGACCCGGGTTCAATTCCTCTGTACCACATACATAGAAAAAAGCCAGAAGTGGTGCTGAGGCTCAAGTGGTAGAGCTCTAGCCTTGAGAAAGCCCAAGGATAGTGCCCAGGCCCTGAGTTCAAAGCCCAGGACTGGCCAAAAAAAAAAAAGAACATGAAACTTTTATCTCCATTTAGTCACTTGAAAACGGGAATTGGGGTGGTCTCCTCAAAGTGTAGGGCGATAGCCTTGAGCTGAAGAGCTTCGGGACAATGCCTAGGCCCAGATGTAGAACACCAGCCTTGAGCTGAAGAGCTCAGGGACAGCGCCTGGGCCCAGTGTTCAAGCCCCAAGTCGCACAAATAAAAAGATAATAAAAAAGCAAGTCCTGAAACTATATCTGCACATGAGACTTAAAACTTTATTCTAGTAAGCTTTCTGTGTCTGTCTTTTACATGTCTTCTTTACTCAGAAGAAATATTTTTATTTTACCATTTCTTTAATTTATTTCTTCAATTTCCTCTGTTATTCCTTTCAGAACTTATTAATAAGTTCTTGATTAAATTTTGAATAATTAGTTTTGCCCCTCTATGTGAACTTTCTTCAACTTTTTGTTTCGTCTGTTCTTTTAAATTTCTTTTTTTAAATAATCATATTTTACCCCTACAAATTATTTTGATAGCATAATTCTATTAATAATTTAGTGATGATGCAAATTTCTCAGTTCTGTTTAAGGATAATTTAAAATCTTTTCTTTTCATTTATCTTCTATATCCTGAAATATCTGCTCTTTCTTGTCAGTCCCATTGTTTAATTTTCTCTTTTTCTTCTGATTCTGCCTTTCTTCTTTGGCTCAGGCAAATATGATATCTGTTTATCTTTAAAATAAAGGAGCAAGCCAGGCATGGTGGCTCATGCCAGTAATCCTAGTTACTCAGGAGCCTGAGATCTGAGGATCACAGTTCAAAACTAGCCCAGGCACTACAAAGTTGAGAGACTCTTATCTCCAATTAATCTCTAGAAAAATGGGAAGTGGGACTGTGGCTCAAGGGTAGGGCTGTAGCCTTGAGCTGAAGCTCAAGGACAACACCCAGGCCCAGAGTTCAAGCCTCATGATCTCCCCCCAAAATAAAAAAAATAAAGGAGCATGATCTTCAATTCATCCTGTTTTAAATGGCCCATGCTTTCATTTTTATCATGTGTTGAATTTGAGCCTGGTATCTTTCCATTGAAGGTTGACTATGTCTCTATTTCAGATTTGTTTGTGAATTAATATACTTTTTAATTTCTCAAAGCCATAGAACTATGGAAAGGAAGTAACCATGAATAAATTTGGCATAATGGATTTAAATAGGAAGAGCAGTCATGATTACAAAAGACAACAGAAAACCAAGAAATTTATGTTCTGTAAAGAACTTATCAAATAATCAAGTGAGCATAACGTACAGTGGGACAAAGTAACATTGAACTATCCAACAGAGATGATTATACAGCATAAATTCTGTGACATTACTATCAAGGACATGTAATATAAATTTAATCATATAGATATATCTGACAAACTATAATTTTCAAAGAAGTAAATTCTCAAATTCACTTTAAATTGAAGAAAATTTTGTAGATTAAATTAGACTAAAAATCATGACAACTAATTAAAGCACCAAATCTTGAATCATATACTTAGTACTTTGGCAGAACTTTGGTAAATCCAATGAAATATTAAGATGAAAAATTCAGAGTTAGAATTTCTGCTTTTAGTGGTTTATGCCTGGGGGAGATGTCTTTATTAGTAGGAGACATATAGTAAAACATTAGTGGGTAATACAGCATCTTGTCTTCTAAATTCCTTTAATTATCTGAAAAAATTAAAAATTGTACTTAATAAATTTTGAAATTCTTTAAAACTTGAAAATTATTGTACTCTAAGAAATCAGTAGAGAAATTCAAATCAATGATAAAATATTTTTATGCGATCAAGGCAAGAAGAAAGGCAGAAAAATACAAGGATAAAACAGATAAACTTATTAGGAAAAAAAGTAAAAACTGTATAATTCTATTGAAATTATGTCAGAAACTTCTTTAAATTAAAAATACCTAACTTCAAACTAAGACACAGAGATGGCTGTACAAGCTTAAATGTAAATCAAATTACCAGATGCATCTATATGCTACTTATAAAAGATTCACTTTAAATAAGCATCCACCTAAATGTGGGAAGTAAGAAGATAAAAGGATATATTGTTACATAATTAATAAGCACAATCTTACAAGCAACAGATAAAATATAAATCAATGAAAACAATATTGGAGAAATAAGGATGATATGTCTGCCTTATTGAAGATCAAACCCAAGACCTTGTGTTGGTAGCCAAGCAGTCTGCCACTTGATTTATGCACCTAGTACTTTTTGCTTTTGCTTCTGTGGGAATTCTAAAGCCTCATGGGATCTATGAATGAATGCATGGAGAATGAATGATACCAGTGGAAAACTGCTTCTTGTTGAGTGATTGCTTTAGACTGAGTGTGTCTGACTTGCTTCAGTGATCCTGTCCAATGACAGCATGAGTGCCTGTGTATAATATTTTTTTGCTTTTTTATTGTAGTGTATAGAGGGGTTACAGTTACATTTACCAGATAGTAGATGCATTACTTCTCACACATTGATACCCCTTCTCATGTTTTTGTCCCCATTTCCCTTCTCCCACCCCCTCCCAATCATCTTGTTTTCTCCCCTTACCTTTCCTATTTCAAATAATCAAATAAATGTATATACAATATACCATGTAACATGATACTGCCTCCTGATATCATGTGTATCTCTGAAAATGTGCCATTTGATCTGTTCTCTTAAGCAAGCCTGGTGCAATTTTACTCAATAAAAGTAGAGGGTGGAAGAGATATCTTAGGTTTTACCATGTTTATGGGTTACACTCATTCATCACCCCATGGGGGTATTGGAATATAAATTGCTGAATATTAACATATTAAATATGACATAACTGTATCAACATTTCTTTACTCATCTCAGCATCTGTGGACAGAATTGGTAGTTTTGTTTTAAAATAGGGGTTCATTAACTTTGCCCAGGTTAGACTCAAAACTGTAATCCTCATATTTCTGCCTTTGAGTAGCTGGAATTATTAGCAAGTACCATCATAGGTGATTCAGAAGGGCATTTATTAGTAACGGTCAATATTAATATATTAGAAATATATAATAATCCAAAATGTGCAAATAGCTAAAGCACATCCAAAAATCAATAAAGAAATTTTGATTATATTGAAAATTGGAAGAAATTAATACACAAAGAGGACTGAAGATACTTTTTAAACTCTTGTTATTTGCTGATAGAACAAGTGGCCAAGAAACAGTAATAATATACACAACTGATGACTAAAAATACTTTTTACTTCATTGACAATTAGAGAATATACCACCAAATAACCACAGAATATGCATGCATTATTTTTTTGTCATTCTTGGAACTTGAACTCCTGGGCTTGGGCTTTGTCCCAGAACTCTTCAGCTCAAAAGGCTACCACCCTACCTCTTTGAGCCACAGCACCACTTCCAATTTTCTGGTGGTTAATTGGAGATAAGAGTCTCATGGACTTTAGTGCCCAGGCTGACTTTGAACCACAATACTCAGATCTCAGCCTTCTAAGTAGCTAGGATTACAGGCATGATCCACCACACCCTGCTGCATGCAATATTTCTATTTTAATGTACAAAGTACACAATAGGGACATAAATCAAGCCAATGTATTTCAAATTTTAGATCACATCTTTCTGGTTAAAGTGGAATAGTATAAGATACTAATGACAATAGAATAGCTTTAAAAAGTTATAAATTCCTAAAAATGAAGCCATATATTTAAAAATAATTCATAGTCAAACAAAGAAGGAATAAATGAAAGAAAGTAAACACACAACAGAGAAAACTTCTTGAGGTATGCTAATTTTGTTATAGAAATAAGAATCATGAAGTTTGTACCTTACAAGTTATTACACTATGAGAAAAATAGCACCAAACAGAACTCAAAGTAAGTAGAGTGAAAGGAAATGATGAAGATCAGTTCTCAAATCCATCAATGATTAAATAACAGGCAAATGAACTAAGTCACATGTTGGCTTTTGAAGATAACGTGTACTACTTCACAGTCTAGACACAAGTTTGAGCAGCATCTTGAAAATTAAAACTCATTATCTGGCAATTGATATCATCTTCCTAGCGTTTTGTTTTGTCCTTTGCCCTCTCCACATTTTATTCAGACGTGACAAAAGTTCTCTAGCTGTGGTGTTTGAGTAGCAGCCCCAGGATTTGGGTCATGAAAGTGTGAAGAACAATTAGGAGAACAAGCTCAGGCATAAGATGTAGTGATTTCCCTACAGAACACAGTCCATATAGATCCCAGTCCTTGTGGAATAAGAGAAGTCTGTCTCCTACATTTTTAGAATTCCTATGGTGACTTTCCCTAAAAACTGAGTAGAATGACATAGTTGAAGTTTGTTCTAATTGTTTCAGACTGACTATTGAGTTTCTTTGAGCCTCTCTAAGTAGTGGTCATCAATGTTTATTTGTATATTCCTTATCCTAATACTCTTTCATCATTAGGATGCAACTCGTGCCCCCTGAACACAGATTAGGGGTTGACCTAGAAGTATGACTGGTAGGACACTGGCCATTCTAAGTACTAGAGCAAAATATGGCAACAGTGTGCCATCAGAATAGCTGGAAAATATTCGTAGGGATGTAAAGCAGTAACAACTCTTACATGTGAAGTCGAAAGTGTTATAAACATTTTTGACAGAACCTTGCAATTGTTATGAGAGTAAACCTATACCTAATCTATGACCCATCCATTATTCTTGAAGAAAATTAAAATGTATGTATTTATGTATTGAAGAAAAATAAAAAATTATGTATGTATGTTTGTATGTATGTATGTATGTATGGATGGATGTATCTGTCTGTCTGTCTGTCTATCTATCTATCTATCTATCTATCTATCTATCTATCTATCTCTGTCTATCTGAAAAGAAATGTGATCCCAAATCTTCATATTACTTCTATTTATAATCATAATAGCTCCAAGTGGAACTAGCTCAGGTGCTCATCCACAAGAAAAGTAGGCAGTGTTGTACATTCATAATAATAAAATGCTGTTTAATAATAAAATGGATTTCTGATAAACACCATAGGCATTAATTTCATATGCCCTGCACTGAGTAAAGAATCTATATGCAAACATATCCACAAAGTATATGTAAATGCATATTAAATTTTAGAATAGGCAAAACCCTTGTTGCTTCCAAGGTGAAAGAGGGTAGGATTGACTGTAAAGGACAAAGGGAAATTTTTTTTTTGCCAGGCCTGGGCTTGGTCTCAGAGCCTGAGCACTGTCCTTGGGTTTTTTTTCTCAAGGCTAGAGCTCTACCACTTGAGCCACAGTACCACCTCTGGCTATTTTTCCTATGTATGTGGTACCGAGGAATCAAACCCCAGTCTTCATGCATGATATGCAAGCGCTGTAGTACTAGGCCAAATTCCTGGCCACAAAGAGAACTTTTGAGATTTCTGTGTGATGTGTTTTCTAAAACATACTTACTTTATAAAATAAAAATTTTGCCTAAACAAAAGAGAAAATGTGAAGATATATTTAACCAAATAGCTGGGGAAATCTGGAGAGATAAAGGCAAAACACAAATGGCGCAAGGCTGATACCTATTCAAGTTACATGAAGGAACACATGTGGATTCATTCAATCATTTTATTTGTCTGAAATTTTGTGTAATGAAAGAGGAAAGGAGGGGCCGGGAGTCTGGCCTAGTGGTAGAATGCTTGCCTAGCATGCACAAAGACCTGGTTCAATTCCTCGGTACTACATACATAGAAAAAAAGCTGGAAGTGGTGGTGAGGCTCAAATGGTAGAGCTCTAGCCTTGAGAAATTCCAAGGATAGGTCAAGCCCAGGACTGGAAAAAAAAGAGGACAGGAATGGACAAATAGAAGAAAAGAGGAGAGAATGCAATGAAGAATCCAATGTAAACCTCACAAAACTGGGAAGACTAAGGGGAGGGATGAGTAGGAGAAGGATAGGTATGAATGTTAAAAGGGATGACATTGATCAAGATATACTGCATTCATAAGCTGCGTTGTCAAATGGCAACTCCTTTGTAGGACAGCTTAAACACAATAAAAATGACAAAAAAAAAAAACAAAGTAAAAGGAGAAAAAAGCAGTTGTTACTTTCCACAGTAATTTGCATGGAAAGTCTCCACAAAGCATTCGCAGTGTCTAAGAATCAACCAAAATAGCACATCAAATTATGGTTACTTTCTATCATTGGCTTGTAGTATATGCTGAGGTGTTCATTCATTAGATGTGTATGTGTGTGTAACATGCACCACTCACACACATACACACACACATAAAATTACCAGAATTATTTATTATGATGTATTAGTGGTTGGCTTCATGTCATAGCATTATCAATGAATTTTATTATATTTTTCTGCCTCTCTCAAATATATAATTATGTTCATGTATTTCATAATCATACAAAATGTTAAATAATCACTGTCATTGAGTTTCTTTTGTATTGTTGCTCTCATTTCCATAATTCATCTCACTTTTAGGAAGAGCAATGCCATTAATTGTTTAGTTTTTCTGTTAGGTATAAAAGCTTCTGTGAGGGTCTGAGTCTCCAGGGTACTCCTTTTGTAAAGATAAAATATGCGATACTGCACAGAAAATCTGCTTATTAGAGATATTGGGCACACTCTCTGTAGAACAAAAATAGCTCTTCAGAAATTTCCTGCCAAGTTCACAGATAAATTGTTATGCAAATGTAACAACATCTAAATTAAAAATTCTGAAATGATACAGCCAACAAACTGAAACACAATTGCTTTTTTTGGTATAGGTAGATAGGTTGGGACCTTTAAAATTAAACAACATGTATCAGATTGTACTTTGTTTCCTACTTGGTTGGGGGTATGTAGTATTTAAGAAAGGAAAAGTGATAAGTGAAAACTAAATAGTGTGAAGAAAAAATAAAGGATAGGATTAAGTTATGAAGTAAAAACAGCCGCTAAACCTGCATGAAGAAAAACAAAATTACAAATAACTTAATTGCAGATAAAGTCTGCATGCCTTACAAACTATAGATCAAAGTGATGTCAGCTTTTGTTCCATGTATAAAAATGTCATTGTGTACCTTCTTAAGTTTATGTCACACCTTTACAACTCAATTTTAAAATAGTAAATGCTAAGAGTCCAGTATATATTATGTTTGGCTATTTATCCCTGGATTATAAACTTTCAAAGGGATAACTCTATCTACTCCCTGATTATATTCTTAGAACTTTGGTCAATGCCTGACTCATAATAGGCACTCAATATTTGTTCAGCCAATTGCTATTCTAAAAAGCAGCTGACAGAAGAAATTTCGTAAATATGCATTGAAGTAGTTATTCATTAACTTATCCATTTGGGGAATTGATTAAATATGTGTTATAGGCCAGGCAGTCATCTCCTTGCTGAGGACATGAGCAAATTAACCTTCCTGCTCTTGTGGCTCTTATATTGTAATGAAAAATTACTATCCACACAACATACTTGTCTAAAACTCAGTTTTCATTGACATAAGGTCATATACTTAAAAAGTGCTTGGTGCATTGAGGGAACTTCACTACCATGATACTTTTCTTTGGTAGGTGAATATGATCAAAGTAGCCTACAGTGACAAGTGTAAGCTTATGCAATTATTACGATTGAATGCCTTTCCAAAATAATATATGAGAATCGCTACAGAAACATATAGTTCTTAAGGTAGCATCGTATAAACCAGGAGAGATGGTTTCCAATGGAAACAGAGATTCCCTTCATAGACAAAGATAAATGTTTGCACTGTAACTTTCCTCTTTCTAATTTCCGGGCAAGTCCAGATCAATCAATACTCCTTAGACAGCACTTATTTGTGCCTGTGACAAGCGTTATTTTCTTTGGAGGCCATTTGTTAAGCTTCTCATTAATGAAAAGCAATACTGTAGCATCTTTATTCACTTACACTCTGTTTCCTGGACTTGCTCCGTCTGGTAATGATAATACAAACAGATGAAATCAGTACATTGTGATATTATGCAAATGTGCACTGACAGATTGAGCTAAAAATAGTGTGCATTAAGCTATTTCACTTTAATTGTTGTATAGAGGAGTTTGGCATTTTCTTAAATCAAAGAACCTAATGGACATTAAAACATATGAAAAGGGTAACACTGATTAAGAAGTGCTATCATCAATGGCTCAATACCTATGTGCATATGACTATATACAATGATGCTCATCAAAATGAACTCCAAGAAATGGAAACAATAGGTCTTTTCTTAGTATACTGCTTGCCGTTATTTTTTTTTCTTTCCTTTGGTTTATTCCATATTGACACAGTTTTTGAGTTTTGTACACTTTGTCTTGTATATGTTTATATGAGTTAGGGAAGGGACAGGAATCACACTACACACTATGTTGGAAATGAACGATACAACTTGGAGAGGACTCTTGGGGTGAGGAATGTAGGTGAAAATGAGAGGGGGTAACAGTGTTAAAGTAATGTTCTTATTCCTTTATGTAAGTGTAAGCTTACATCAACTTTACAAAACTTAAAAAAAAATATTGCCGGGCACGGTAGCTCACACCTGGAATCCTAGCTACTCAGGAGGCTGAAATCTGAGGATCACGGTTCAAAGCCATCCCAGGACCAAAAAAAAGTGTTATACTCATACGTGGCTTTATAGAATGGCAACTCCTTTGTATGGCAATGTAAAGATAATAAAAATATGAATTTAAAAACAAGCTTGGAAGCCGAGCACCAGTGACTCACACCCGTAATCTAAGCTACTCAGGAGGCTGAGATGTGGGGATCACCATTTGAAGATAGCCTAGGCAGAAAAATCCCCATAATACTCCTCTCCAGTTAACCACTGAGAAACTGGAATTGGCACTATGGCTCAAAGTAGTAGAGTGCTAGCTTTGAGCAAACAAGGGCTTACACTACCAGGCTCTGGGTTCAAGCCCCACAACAGACAAAATAAAAACTAAGCTTGAATTAGAAATGTGTCTTTGTTATGAAGTCCAAATAAATACCAAACTGAGGAACCTTAATTTGGATGATTTTGAAACTAAATATCCAGGGAAGGAAACAGAATAAGGCTGGCTCCAAGGAATAAGATATTAGTCTTCTCATAATATCCTGACTGGGTTATAGAAGATGGTCTAGATACCCAGTAGAGCATAGTGGATTTGGCTCCTTACAATTTTGTATAAACAAAAAGGTTCTGTATTGATCATAGCAATCCTAGATGGAATTTTCTAGTGCAATACGACAGAGCTGGTGATTTAGACTTTTTGGTTCAAAAGTTTTTAAATTATTTGGTGACAACATTAACAACATTCACATAAGTCTGCTTACGACAAGAATTTGGTAGGAAAAGCAAATGTATTGTTAAGACATAACCAGCAATTACACATTTCTTCAAACTAAATTTTAGTTTGAATCACAAGTAATGCAATTTGACTGATATTAGCAAATACCACTTGTATTTAAAAAAAAGCCAGTTCTTCAAGTACAGTTTAAAGAAATGCTATCTTATGGGAGGATAACTCTTAGCCAAAGATCAAGGAATATACTTCCTTCTACACTCTAAACTGATTTATTATTATTCTAAGACTGTTCACTAAAATATTTTGAACTCAGAAAGTCAAAGGTTTTTTTTTCAACAAAGGCCACTTTGTATTAAAGATAAAATTAAGGTCCAATTATATTTTACTTGTAATGTGTTTAATTCCTACACCAGAAACATTTCTTTCTTTTGTTATAAATATCAGAAAAGAAAGAATACTTTCCTTCCCTCTCTTTTCAGGACAGTGAACGTGATTATCGTTTTTTCTGGGTATATACAAATATGCTTGTATACTATAATGCCCTAATATTATTTATTGGTCATGGGGCTTGAATGCTGGGCTTGGGCACTGTCCGTGAGCTCTTCAACTCAAGGGTAGTGCTCTACCACATGAGCCACTGTGCCACTTCTAGTTTTCTGGTAATTGGAGATAAGAGTCTCATGGACTTTTGTGCCAGGGCTGGCTTTGAACTCTGTTCCTCATATCTCAGCCTCCTGAGTAGATAGGATTACAAGTGTGAGACACCAGTGCCCGGTTTCTTTCCTAATATTGTATCAAGACAATAGTCTTAATGTCTAAAAATTTTCTGTTTACGTTTAGTACCCTGTGGAGGAACAACATACATATTGTCTGAGGACAAAAAGGAAGATAAAACATCTCATTTTCCTCTATTAAATCAGTTGAATTAATGAATTATCACTCCCAAATATAATAGAACATGTCAGAACTGACATTGCTGACATTGTATAACACTAAGTCTAGGTCTGAAAAGATTTTGTAGCTTCTACCTTCATTTGCTGGCTTCCAGAACAGCCTTATGAGCAAGCCTAACCCTAACATTTTCAAGAACCAGATATTACACTGAGAGATAAACCATGTCCAGGGAAAAAATTGCCTGGATATCATTTCTGCAGTGCCTTTATTGCTGGGGCCTCTGAAAAATGAGAGTCCATATGAGACCAGCGGGCCAACCTACTAACATACTGAAGATGAAGTCAGTCCTACTGGCATCATGCAAAACAGAGATGAACCATGCCACTTAAATCTCATCCAAAGTGCAAACCCACAAAACCAGTAACAACTAGATAGCCATTTCACAGGGCATTTTGTTATGCACCAGTAGATATTCATACATGCTTTTATCCACCAAGTTTTACTTCTATATTAATCCTGAGACATATTTGTGTACAATTATGTTTAGTACAGTGTTTCCAACAAGGATCAAAGAATTATATACACCTATCAAGAAGGATGAACAATACACAATATAATTATCTCTGAAAATTTGGACTAAGAGTTGCAAAAAGTAAAAATACTTTATGGCATTATTCCTTGTGTGTAGTTTAAGAACAACGGAAGAGATGACATTGATCAAGGTGCATTGTACCAATAAATGGACATGTTGAATTGAAATATCTTTGTTCAACTGCTTGAAGATAAAAATAAAAAAGATAAGTGGAAATGTAAACACATGCATATTCTAACCAGTTTTTCTGCATCCAGTCTTCACTCTGTAATATGTTCTACAATATATCCCAGATACAATAATTAAGCACCCTTTTTATCTTGTTCAGTGATAATCAAAACTCTACTGTCTAGAAATGGTCTCCAAGGTGAGGTATGTTCTATTTGACGAAGAAACAAAAATGGCATATAGACACATGAAGAAATGCTCAACATCTCTGGTCATAAAAGAAATGCAAATCAAAACAACTCTAAGATTCCACCTCACTCCAGTTAGAATGGCCAGGATCAAGAAAACTAATAACAACAGATGCTGGAGGGGATGTGGCCAGGAGGGATCACTACTACACTGTTGGTGGGAGTGCAAACTCGTTCAACCACTATGGAAAGCAGTGTGGCAGTGCCACAAAAGGCTAAACATAGAACTCCCCTATGACCCAGCAATTCCACTACTTGGCATTTACCCAACCATCCAGAAACAAGGACATACTAAATCCACTAGCCCAACAATGTTCATTGCAGCACTATTCACCATAACAAAGATATGGAACCAACCTAGATGTCCCTCAGTTGATGAGTGGATCAACAAGTTGTGGTATTTGTACACAATGGAATTCTATGCTGCTGTCAGAAAAAAAATGACATCTCCCCATTTGTTAGGAAATGGAAAGACTTAGAAAAAATCATATTAAGTGAAATAAGCCAGACTCAAAGGAACTTAGGCTCAATGGTTTCCCTCATTCGTCATAATCAGTAGAAACCTTGAGCTCTACTAGCAGAGATCTGCAATAGAGCAAAATCTTGATACATAAGGCCATATAGTATGAAGCTAATTGAAAGGACCTCCAGGATACTGAAACAAAATCCATATAATGAATGATTGTTGTCCTTAATGTACTATGTTATCTCTCATCTCCTTTGCTGTCCCTTGGGTATCTCATATTGCTACAGTATCTCACTTTGTTATCTGATATATTGAATTTATTTGTATTTGGTTATTTGAAATTTGATAGGGAAGGGGGGAAAACCAAGACGGGTGGGGGAGTGGGGGGAAGGTAATGGGTACCAAGACATGTGAAAGGGAATCAATGTATGTGAATTAATGCACCTTCTATCTGGCAAATATCATGTAACCCTTTTATTAATTACAATAAAAAATAATAATAAAAAATCCAAAAGGAAGAAAGAAAAGAAGGGTCTATTAATGGTGATTATTCAGCTATGTGCAAGAACGTTTACCTGATGATTTAAAGAATATATTGACATAGGTTTCTTGTTGAAACATGAGGAATTCACCACTCAGGGCATTTGCCCTATGAATTTTTTAATATATAGTTTGAAATAAACTTTTAGAAAATAGACAAGTAACTTAATCTTTCAAATATTCAGCTTTGAAATTAATACAAATAAGAACATTGCAGTTAGTGAAAGTGACAGATCTGACATATTTCCTATTTGTGTTACATGCTTTCATCAGCAATATTGCCAAGTGAAAACACTGACTATCTGACAAGGTATCATTCAAAGGGAAAACAATGAAAATTAACTGCATGTTATTTTCTTATAATTTTATTATCTTTCTATAGTTGTACAAAGGGACTGCAATTCAACATGTCAGCAATGCAGAATGATTGATGATATTCTTTTCATCATTCTCTGCCATCTCGCCTGACCTTGGTCATTCCTGTTCATTTATAGGTCATATGGAGGGTTACAAATAATCATAGAGTCAGAGATCTTGTAAAAGGACTAAGACAAGTTTCTAGGAAAACATATAATGAAATAGCATACCATCCTTTGTAAAGTCAGAGGACTGTAAAAACAAATCCCCAAATAGAAAGAACTGTAAATATTGACAAAGGCTTTACTAAGACTGTATTTGGCACATGACAAAAACCTGTAGGCTCTTATAACCTCCTTCTGTACCTAATACCTAGACTGTTCCTCAGGTACCCTCTTTAATGAATTTTAAGTGCACTTTGTCCTATACTCCAGTATTAGTTCTTTTATTTCAGATTTTACTTCATACATTTGATGAAATGACTCCCTTCTCTGTTCTGGAGCATGAATTAAACATCTACCTGTAGCTAAGCTGAAAATAACATTTGAAGCTGTGCAGTGGGTGTCATCTTTAAAGAGCCCAGGATTTC
This sequence comes from Megascapheus bottae, assembly GCF_031878675.1. NCBI lineage: Eukaryota > Metazoa > Chordata > Mammalia > Rodentia > Geomyidae > Megascapheus > Megascapheus bottae. The sequence goes on along the minus strand of NC_143547.1, from coordinate 94,941,364 downwards.
ATGCTACCACGTATACCTTTTTTTTTTTGCCAGTCCTGTGCTTGAGCTCAGGGCCTGAGCACTGTCCTTGGACTTTCTCAAGGCTAGAGCTCTACCACTTGAGCCTCAGGACCACTTCCGGCTTTTTTCTATGTATGTGGTACCGAGGAATCGAACCCGGGTCTTCCTGCATGCTAGGCAAGCACTTTAACCACTAGGCCAAACTCCCGGCCCCACATATACCTTTTTAACCACCAGTACATTGGATTGTAGGGACATGTGCATGTCATCTGTTTTAGCATGTTGTTTCAGGTCAGTATTTGGTCAGGTTGCTTTATTGTGTGAAAATTTGCCATTAGCACAGCTATAAATAGAGAATTGACTCTTCTATAGACACATGATTTTATGAGTATAAGGGTATGAAAAGAGTTGATGTCACCAAACAAAAGGTATCTCACAGTTTGAAGAAAAATTTTCCAGAAAATTATCAGCATTAGATTAGATTTGCCCTCAGTACAGCCATTGATTACTTTATGGATTGTCCATTGAATGAAAAGGCTTTAGGTGGTTGTTCTTTGTCTTTATAAAAAGTAAATGAAGAAAAAGAAATGGAATACTGTGGGAAACAAATCATTATGTAAATTGTGGTGTGCCACTTATTTCTTATATAAACAATTTCTTACAGAATTAAGCTTGAATCAGTTTTCCAACCTTAATTCTTTACTGATACTGAATCTTTATTCTTCAAAATAAAAGCATTCTTCACTCCAGTGCCACTGCATATTAGTCTACTGACAGAATATGTTCTAAGTTAATATAGAAAAAAGCTTAGACCTCCAGAACTTCAAATAAAAGAGCATTGCACTATTAAAACTGCATCAATGAATCATGTCATGAGGTGTAGTGCATGCTAAGGCAGATTGGCTATTATTCATGTCACTGTGCTGTATTAGTCTTGAAATTGGAAAGATGACATGAAATATAAAGGCAGCTATTTTTGTATGTAAAAAAAATCAGAGTGATAGTGTAATGAGCATACTGTACGTAAAAATGACAGCAGTCATTTAGCTTGAACAATTAACCTAGCTTGGAGTTTCCAGAAACTGCAGGAAAATAAGGTTTAAGAAATTAATTCATTAGGGACACTGTAAATTGTTTTGTTTCCTTCCTTTTAAAATGGTGCTTATCTTACTTAGCCTGATAATTTCAATGAAGATGATTTTCCTTTTTTACTTGAAAAGTATCATTTCTGATATCTTTATAATTGTCAGAAAATGTATGTATAAGAAGTAAAATCTCATAGACATGAAGTAACTTGCTGAGGGTAATGCAGTAGTATGTGACTGAGCAGGTATTCAAATGTAAGATACATTGAATCATCTATTAGGAGGTTTCCTGAACCCATTGCCTCTTTGTTAATACTATTATTTTAATTAACAAAATACATTTGTATTGATTCCTGACTTTTGAAATTTGGGCACATTATTTGGATTTTGAGATTATAAAATGGCTAGGTGTTTTACCTCTGTTTTAGGATAAGCTGAAATCTGGGGTGTTGGACTTGAGCTGTATTTCAAGAGTACAGAGAACCAACCTTTAGTTTTTTGTTTTTTTTCCCATATATTTTTACTGTCATTAATAGAAGGGTTACATTATATTCGCCAGATAGGAGGTGCATTAATTCACATACATTGATACCCTTTCTCATCTCTTGGTCCCCATTTCCCTACCCCCCACTCCCACCCATCATCTTGTTTTCCCCCTTTCCTATCCAATTTCAAATAAGCAAATACAAATATATCCAATATATCAGGTAACAAAGTGAGATAATGTAACAATACGAGATAACCAAGAGACAGCAAAAGAGATGAGAGATAACATAGTGCATTAAGGACAACAATCACTCATTATATGGCTTTTGTTTCAATATCCTAGAGGTCCTTTCATTTAGCGTCATTCTATATGGCCTTATGTATGTAGGTTTTGCTCTATTGCAGATCTCTGCTAGTAGAGCCCAAGGTTTCTACTGATTATGACAAATGAGGGAAACCTTTGAGCCTAAGTTCCTTTGAGTCTGACTTATTTCACTTAATATGATTTTTTCTAAGTCTTTCCATTTCCTAACAAATGGGGTGATGTCGTTCTTTCTGACAGCAGCATAGAATTCCATTGTGTACAAATACCACAACTTGTTGAGGGACATCTAGGTTGGTTCCATATCTTTGCTATGGTGAATAGTGCAGCAGTGAACATGGTTGTGCTAGTGGATTTAGTATGTCCTTGTTTCTGGACAATTGGGTAAATGCCAAGTAGTGGAATTGCTGGGTCATTGGGGAGCTCTATGTTTAGTCTTTTGAAGAACTGCCATACTGCTTTCCATAGTGGTTGAACGAGTTTGCACTCCCACCAACAGTGTAGTAGTGATCCCTCCTGGCCACATCCCCTCCAGCATCTGTTGTTATTAGTTTTCTTGATCCTGGCCATTCTGACTGGAGTGAGGTGGAATCTTAGAGTTGTTTTGATTTGCATTTCTTTTATGACCAGAGATGTTGAGCATTTCTTCATGTGTCTATAGGCCATTTTTGTTTCTTCTTCAGAGAAGACTCTCTTTAAGTCTTTGACCAATCTTTTAATGGGATGGTTGTTACTTTGGAGATTAGTTTTGGAGTGATTCAATTTTTTGAGCTGTTGATGTATTTTAGATATGAGGCCTTTGTCCATTGTGTGGTTGGTGAAGATCTTCTCCCATTCTGTAGGCTTCCTAATTAATTTACTAGCTATGTCCTTTGCCATAAGAAAGGTCTGCAGTTCAATGCAATCCCACTTATCCAGCCTTTCTCTGATTTGTTGTGATTCTTGGTCCTTATTAAGAAAGTTTCGACCTGTGCCAAGGAGGCCTAGTGTATCTCCTATTCCTTCTTGTAAAGTTTTCAGTGTGTCAGCTTTTACCTCCAGGTCTTTGATCCATTTGGAGTTAATTCTAGTGCAGGATGACAAAGAAGGATCCAACTTTATTTTTCTGCAGGTGCTTAACCAGTTCTGCCAGCACCACTTGTTGAAGAGGCTGTCTTTCTTCCATTCTATTTTTTTGGCTCCCTTGTCAAAGATTAGGTGGCCATAGGTCTGCGGTTTAATATCTGGGTCCTCAGTTCTATTCCATTGGTCTTCAGGCCTGTTCTTCTGCCAGTACCAAGCTGTTTTGATAATTATAGCTCACTCTGCACTAGGTGCAATGGCTCATACCTGTAATCCTGAGAACTGAAGATCAAGGTTCAAAGCCAGCCTGACACTAAAGACCTTGAGATACTTATATTCAATTAATTACTAGAAAATGGGAAGTGGGGATGTTCCTCAAGGGGTAGGGCAGTAGTTTTAGCTGAAGAGTTCAGCGACAGCACCCAAGCCCAGAGTTCAAGTCCCACGACTGGAAGAAAAAAAAGAAAATTTAAAATGAGGAAAATAAAACCATATTTTTTTCCTGTGTATTTTGACTCTCAAAAAATGTAAGATGTAACTCAAAGGTTACAAGCTATATTGCATATGCATATGGACAATTATTTAGTAATTTCTATGGCTAGAACATCATGACTTTCAAAAGAGACCATATTCAATGTACCTATGTGAAAATGAAACTAGGTATATTGAAGGGGTGGGTGCGGATGGGTGATATCGATGAGAACCATCAGATGGATGGCATAAAGGAAGGTGCATTGTACTCCTAAACTGGCATGATTAATTGAAAAGCCTTTATATAACTACATCTCAATAATTAAAAAATGAATAATAATAATAAGAAATCAGAACTCATTTCTCCTGTAAATTCAATTGAGAATGTGGTAGCATTGCCCCAGTATTATTAGTTCAACTGGATCAAAATTAAACCCTTTTCCTGAATTGGAATGAATTTTTCATACTACTTGGAAACTAAATTATTATATTCCATGAAGTATATGTACTAAGATTACTTGTGAGATATACTGTAATTAGGTAATAGTTCTTATCATTCATGGTCCTAGTTCTGCAAGTTAGAAGCATATTGTACAGAAAAAAATTGTTTAAAATTAAGAAACCAGGGCCGGGAATTTGGCCTAGTGGTAGAGTGCTTGCCTAGCATGCATGAAGACCCAGGTTCGAGTCCTCGATACCACATACATAGAAAAAAGCCAGAAATGGTGCTGAGGCTCACGTGGTAGAGCTCTAGCCTTGAGAAAGTCCAAAGACAGTACTCAGGCACTGAGCTCAAGCCCAGGACTGGCAAAAAATATTAAGAAACCAAATAAGGATATCTAATGGATTTCTTATGAAAACTATGACATTCAAACAGATCTAAATTTTAGCCCAGTTTTGTTCTGAATGTTTATTCATAGAAAACTATGGTCCAATTATTAGCTGTGGTAAGTCATATGAAATCATCTATATTCAACCATTTTGCCACCAAAGGAAAGTTATTGCATATAGCATAACAATATTATGACCACAGTATTACTCCAATTATGTATGGATGTAATTTCCTTCAAACATATAAGTGATTATATCATATCAGGCTTTGTAAGTGCTTAGCAACTATAATTAAACCTGATGAGAACAAATAGTAATGGACGAAAACACAGGTCAGGAAATATTTGTCCTTAATGTTACATTTTCTGATTTAGTCCTTGGGCTTAATAGTATTGCCTAGTTACTTTATCAGGTTGAACCAGGTTTTGAATCATTCCACCTCCCTCATTATGAATCAAGCTCCCTCCCCCCATCAAAATAGCCATTAAGTTAAAGCGATTGCAAGACCAAAATATTAATAAACCACCCTGCCCTCTGCTTTGTAGTCAAGTTAACCTGATTAAAGGACTGCATGCCTTCTTTCCTGAAATTACTGATGATAAAGATATTAACTGATGAAAAAAATGATGGCTAGATTTCTTCTGTCATTCTCATTCTTGCTGAGGAGAAATTTGTCAAGATTTTGACACTTTACTATAAGACAATCTTCAGTGTAGCCTCTGTTACCATGGTTACTCTTAGTCAACTTGATAAAATGCTTAGATATCATAATATATGCCAATGAATAATATTATCTATCACTAATTGAATCAGTGCTTTCTTCCTGCACTTATTTTATTTTTCTGAGTAACATCTTTGATCCAGTGCCCATTAAAATAGTTATTGACTAGGGAAGGTATTTCTGAAAACCAATTTAGTGGGGTAAGTGATGTATTCATGCATATTAATAATAGATCATAGTTCCTTGAATCTGCAAGGGAATTTGGGGATCATTTAGCTTGAATCTTCTCATTTGACATATGCTAAAAGTAGCACACTGAGTTAGAAAAAAATATCACATAGATACTAAATGATGAGAATATGTAAATGTGATGTTCATATAACAAAAGGGAACTTCAATTTGATTTGATTCTTTTTCAGGTAAATTATGGAACCATATGAAATAAAATCTATGATCTACCTCCTCAGTAATTTTATTGACCATTTTCTTGGATGGATGACAGTATGATCCAGAAGTTACATTATAAAGTTTAGAGAGACAGAAAGTAAGAGACAATATAAGTAATATCTGAGGGACTATAAATATCATTTCAGGTAAATCTAATCAGCCTTACTGATGAAAATAGATTAATGTTATGCTTACATGCAATATTTTCTGATATACCTACCTTTGGGCATATTGTATTAATGAATTCAAATTCATTATGAATTCAAATTCATTTATGAATAAAAATAAGTTACCTTTCCTGCTTTCAATGAGATTTTGAGTTTCACACCATACTGACTACAGTAAGTTTCCTATCTTACTGCTAAACCACTGCTACTTTACTGTTACTTTAGAAAAAAAACAGGTGTGGTTTTGCAGTTGTCAAACTGTGCAGCAGGTTTGGAATTTGGTATACTTGTACAAAATATTCCACTGATTACATATTTATACAATCTCATCATTTTTGTGTGGACAAAGGGAATATTAGCAATCTGTATGATAGACAGAGAAGTGGTCTCACTGGCCATTTCAACAGAAAGATTGTGATCTCACTAGAATATTTTCAAGGTAATGGTTTCAGTAACAAAATTCAGGAGGCAAATTACTACCTATCTGTGTATTTCAGTATCCCAACATGATAACAGAAATACTAATTTTCAAAGCTATTTAAAGCTGAAGAATCCTCTTTTCAGATTAAATTTTGAATAAAAAGTTCAGTATTTACACTGAACAAATGAAAGCATAAATGCCCTGGATAAATCAAGAGTCAGGGATGGGATATCTGTGTTCAAACCACATGACTTACCAAAAAAAGCATTAAGTAAAAGCACACATCCAAAGAATCCTTCTTGGTATAATTCTACATAATATATATATATATGTATATATCTTAATTCATGATTTTGAAAACATGTCAAAAATGCTATGCTTGGTTATCTCATATTGTTACAGTATCTCACTTTGTTATCTGATATATTGAATTTATTTGAATTTGGTTATTTGAAATTTGAAAGGGAAGGGGAGAAAACTAAGACGGGTGGGGGGGGTAGGGGGGAGGGTAATGGGTACCAAGACATGAGAAAGGGTATCAATGTATGTGAATTAATGCACCTTCTATCTGGCAAATATCATGTAACCCTTTTACTAATTACAATAAAAAAAGTTTTATCCTAAAAAAAATGCTATGTGTGGTGAAGTGATAAGGAATTTAATGGAATATTATACAACAGTAAAGAATGATAGCTACCTCTGATGGTGAGGGATAGGAAGGTAGTTCAAGTTGGATGCATAAAAAGTTACAGTACATAGGTGTTACTATTGTTTCTTAACCTGTGTGTTGATGAAATGACATCAAAAATCACCAGTGAGTCTTGCCTGTAATCCTAGCTACTTAGGAGGCTGAGATCTGATAATGTCATTCCAAATACAGCCCAGGAAAATAATTAGCAAGCAAAAGGGTGGAAGTGGAGGCATGGCTCCAGTAGTAAAGTACCAGTTGGGTAAATCACGACTCTGAGGTCAAGTCTTCATTCAGTTTTACACACACACACACACACACACACACACACACACACACATTTCTTTTAATCAACTTGATATCAGATAGTATTCATAATGCTCCTTGAAACAAAGTTAGAAAGACGGTATAAAAAGGTCTCTGGGAGCACAAATGACTAAGACAGATATGGAAATATCAGGGAAAGGTTGCTAGAGCAATGGTCATTAACCAAATCTTTTTTATCGTCATCAAAACTCTGGGAGTTTAGGAAAGAGAAAAATCAAAGTTATGTGTGTACATCTTCAAGGAACTGGATTTCAAAGAGCTTGAAAATAATGAGAATTTGTTTAGGAAAAGCAGTACTTAGAAATAAGTTAGCTACATCAGAGAAAGCAGACAGGCACATGCACATTTCTCAAGACAACTGGCCAATGTTTGTATGGAAGGAACAAGTTACAGCCAGTAGTGCTTTAAATTTTATTCATTTCTTTGCTCAGGGAAATATGTGTTCAACCCATGAAAGTAAAGGTGAAGGTAAGAATTTGCTTAACACATGGCTGTCATCCTGTGAGTTTGCATCCTATTTGACCACTTCCAAAGCATGCAAATTCTCATGGCTCTGAAGAAAGAAGGCAACACTGCAGAGAATGAATCCATTTTAGATTTAATGACTTGTCCAAGGTTATCTGATGAATAAGGGATATGACCAGGCCTAAAACAATTATACATTCAGAACTAATTCAACTATCCCCGGTTTATTCAAAATTTTCACAACTGAAGTTAGGTCAACATTTGAAAACTCATTCTCTTATTACATTTTGAAATATAAACTCCAATAACTTTTCTTTTGGGATTTAAGCATCATAAAATTCCTCTGGCAAATAGCTTTAAACATCTGGAATTCTTTTTTTTCCAGAGGATTACAATAGCTCAAAAACCTAGGTACATAAGGTCATATAGGATGAGACTAAATGAAAGGATCTCTAGGATATGGAAGCAAGAGTTTCATCTTGTGTGATTGTTGTTCTTAATGTACTGTGTTATTTCTCTTCTCTTTTTTGCCCTTTGGTTAATCACATACTGTTAATGTATCTGACTTTGTTATCTGATATATAGTATATACATTTCTTTGTTTATTTGAAATAGGAAAGCAAGGGGGGAACAAGATGATTAGGAGGAGATAAAGAAATGTGGACAAAAACCATGAGAAGGGGTATCAATGTGTGAGAAGTAATGCACCTACTACCTGGTGACTATAACTACAATCCCTCTATACATTACCCTGAAAATAAAAATTAAAAAAGAGAACTCATTCTCTTAAATAAATACAAGTCCATGTGAAAAGCATTTTAGCAAATTTGAATGGAATGAGAATGCTCACAAGCACAATGGTAATAATTTGTATGAGGATATGCTACCTTACAATAGGGTCAACTGCCCCAGGCCCCAACTTCAAGCCCTAAGACCCACAAACACACACACACACACACACACACACACACACACACACACACACACACACACACACACACACACACACACATATATATGGGGCCATGATTGTGGCCTAGTGGTAGAGTGCTTGCTTAGCATACACAAAGCCCTGGATTTGAGTCCTGAGTACCACATACACAGAAAACGCCGATGGTATTGTGACTCAAGTGGTAGAGTGCTAGCCTTTAGAAAGCCCAAGGACAGTGCCCAGACCCTGAGTTCAAGTCCAGAACTGGCAAAAAAGAAGTAGAAAAAGAAATGGAAGCATTTACCTGACTTATGTGATGGTAACCCCTCTGTACAACATCAATAATAATAAAATCATGTTTGTGAAAGCAAAAATAAATAACTATTTCACAAGTATGGTAAACTGTTGTGTTTCTTGGATGGTTTGTTTCCGACATTTTGTAAAAAACACAGAGAACTACACAATGGCTCATGGCCTGATTATTCAATCAGCAAAGGAAATTAGATTTGAAGTCATTGGTTTGCAAAGAAGCAATTTAGTTTAAATTACATATAACTTGTACTGATAACAGTTCAAAGAGATGAAAATTATTTGTTCAAAAATGCAAAACAGTATTTGGTAACTTCCATTATTTTTCAAATAACAAACCAATAATAATTTATATATTATTTTAATCTGTGCCAAAATATGAAGTATTTAACCATGATCTAAAAGACAACTAAAATATTTTATAATTAGAATGTGATCTAAGAAAAATCTGCTAAGAAAAAAATAATAAGACTAGTGTTTAGGGCTAAAGAAACTAAATCAGAATGCCGTAATTGGATGAGCTCAAAGAAAAAGAACAAAGGATAAGTAATAACATATTAAATTATTGTTAATTGGAAAAGCTAAAATGTTCCTCCAGGCAGAAATCAGTAATTAGAATGTGGTAAAGCTCATTATCATCATCTAGGTTGGAAATAAAAAGTGGATTGTATCTCTTCCCTACTGGTTTCTCTCAGTCAACTATTTTTACATACTTCTACTGGTGAGACAGAGCAACTGCAGAGGTAAAAATTAACATTTCAACTCATTTCCCTTTAGAGACAGAGTACATCTGCAGGCTTCTGAAGTCCTTTTGCCAATCAACACCTATGTGCTCAGGTCCACCTACACACAGCAGGAAATATGAAGCAAAGCAGAGAACAGCTATCAACCCTTACAGAACTTAGCGATTTCTGCTAATTGGAAAGCTGTCTGAGTAGAATTGTGTCCTTCACCACTCTAATTTAGCCAAAGTCCCTATATTCACCCCTGTCAATGATTCCAATTGGTCTGCCTATTCCATTATCGTGCATGCCTCTCTGCTTGGAAAATTCTATGGCTCTTTTATCAAGGCATAACTGGTCTTGGGGCTTGGTGTATGAAAACTCATCCTTCACACAGAAGAAGCAAACTCTAAGTCTATGCTTTACAACATGCCAATCCAGGATCATAAGAATAAGAAATATCATGGGATGGACATGCTTCTTCCTCAAATATAGATGTATTTGCTCAACTCAGACCTTCTGAATGAGAATACTTGGAGTTCAATCCAAGAAACTGACTTTATTTTTTTGGTCAGTCACGAGGCTTGAATTCAGGCCCTTGAGCTTTTCTGTCCAATGCCACCACTCTACCACTTTAAGCCACAGTGCCACCTCTGGTTTTCTGGTGGCTTTTCATCCCAGGCTGTCTTCAAACTGCTATCCTTAGATCTCAGCCTCCTGAGTAGCTAGGATTACAGCCATAAGCCACCTGTGCTGGGCTGAAACTTTTAAATGATCATATGAATATTTAAAAATTGGTCCTTACTGTCATGTCAACTTGTTCTTTTACTTGTTTCTTCCATATCTATGTTTTTAATCATTTAAATCTCATCTTTTATATTATTTCTTCAGATAGATTTTCCTATGCTATGTAAGAGAAAGATGTCCCCTCCTTTTTTTTAAAATGGACGTACCATGCCTTGAACTCAGAGCTGCCTGCTCTCCCATGGCTTTCTCACTCATGGCTGATACTACAGTACTTGAAGCACGCTTCTAGTCTGATATTCTATTGACTAATCAGAGATAGAGTCTTATGGACCATTGTGCCTTGGTGAAATTTGAACCTCAAAAAGTACAGCCTTCTGTATAGGTAGGATTAAAGGTATGAGCCAGGAGCATCTGGCTCTTGCCCCTTTTTGAAGTTACACTATGACATTATTTTCCCTTATTTTCTCCACATTTAATACAATGTATAGTTAACTTATTGCACATTTATTTGTTTTCTGTCCATCTTCCTTAAAGAGCATGATAAACTCTAGAAAAGCAAGGGGCTAATCTTTTTTCATATCTTTGCTTTTACTGGGACTGTGATAGTGTTTGACTTATGAAAAGTTCATTTTGGAAAAATATTTGCTGGGTTAATCAAGTGTAGAGCTGGCACTACCTGATTTCCAGTACTAACTCTCTTTATTAGTTAATGGGAATGTGAAGAACTGTTACTTTTCATTTTCTACATATTAAAGATTTCTCCCCTTTTTTATACAAAGCTTAGATATTAAATGATTACAAAAACCCATGAGGTTCAGGATTAGCTCCAAGCTGGTGTTGAGGGTGCTACTTCATCAATGAATTAAACTACTGAGAGCTCATAGTTGACATAGCTATTAGAAGGTGACACCTGTTTGGAGGAAGTAGGTTACTGAGGGTATTACATATCCAAAGGCCCTTTCTATCTCACGCTCTGCTTCTTGACTGCCACAAGAAGCAGCACTCTTCTTCCATGAGGTACTAACTCACCATTACTCCACAAACATGGAGCCATATGATAATAGCTGACATCTTTGAAGTGGTCAGGTAAATATAATTCTGTTTTTGTGTGGTGCCTTGTCACAATAATGAAAAACTGACTACTAAAAAAGGCAAATCTGAAAATGCATTTCATGAACTCTCAATCAGATTCATACTTGCATTTTTGAAAATAACATTGTGACTATGTCATATCCCTGCACCCTTTCAGCAACAGAATAGATAGCATAAAACTGAAATCTGTATAAAAGTAGTTGTTTGGAGAAATGGTTTTTCTAAGTAGATATGGAATACCATTCTTCATTCATTTAATGAAATTTGTATGATTTATTTTCTTTTTGGAATTAATACATTAAGGGTAAGAAACACAGCAAGTGACTTGGATTTCCGTGAGCAAACATTCCTAGGGATACAAACAGCAGGGGCTCAGTAAGGATGAACAGAAGATCTTTTATCAATGTGTATAGATTACAGTAGTCCATCAGTACAGGAGTATATTCTGACAGTTCATCAATAGTTTCCTAAGCAATTGAGCTATTATTGTGGCTCTTTTGGAGAATTGTTACATCAAAATTTATCAAGTTAAATGATCTACAGGCAATGTGTTCATAAACTGTTTTGGTGAACGGTAACTCCTTTATACAATTATTTAAAGAGAATAAAAATATTCAAACCTTGATCTTCCATTATCACTCTATTTTGAGATATAGTATTATGAAGGCAAGGCATTTGAGGAGCTAGTCCTCCCTTTGTATTTGTATACATGCCCTGAAAGTGACGTTTGTACTCTTGTAATATTACAGCTGTCCTGCAGCAGAAGCTTGGAGATTTTAAATTGCATATGTAAAGGTCACACAGATAAATGAGCAAACACATATTGATCTTGAAATTGATAACTTGCCTGCCCAGATCATTAGCACAGCAAAGACTTACTTAGATTGCAAATGCTAGTTTCCACAATTATGCCTTCTCCACTGCTAATTGATTAAGAAAGAAAAAAAATATCTGGATTAGTTCTGTATTTTTCTTATTGCTAGCTGTTTGCACAGCACTTTTTGGCAAAGTAATGAATTAATAAAATTCCTTGTAATATAGAATGATAAATATTAAATAACATCTTACCCTAATGTGAATCTCTAACCCTGAAGCAAGCATAAATAAACCTACATTATGAGCCTTGCTTTCTCTGTCTGAATATTTCAGGTACAAAATGCAAGAAACTCCATATAAAATATTCACATATTATATGTATGGATCCATTCATTATAGTATAGCATAACTGTAAGCAGATCTATCTACTCCTTCTATCCTGTTTGATTTTTGCCAATATTATATAATTAAATCTTAGAAGCACAGAAAAGGTTGAAAGAATTGCACAGTGAGAGTCAATAAGTGTATCGCATGTTTTTTTTAATTAACTGTTATCATTTCCTCTTACTGCTTATCTATGCATCCCTTCATAAATGTATCTTATTTCCTTTAAGGTATTTCAAGAAAGCCATCAATTTCTTTTTAAAACACTTCAGTATGCATCTTACCATGCAGAAAGAAATTTTTGTTTACATTACTTACGGTAAAATTTACATAATATAAATACAAAATCTTATGTGTAACTTGTGGTGAATGTTGACTAATGAATACACAATGTAACTCAAATGTCTATCAAAATACAGAATATTACCATGACTCCAGGAAGTTCCTTAATGCCTCATTCTCAGTGTCCCCTCCTCCACATCCACATCTACACAAGCAATGTTCTCAGTCTTTTCCACAACACATTAGTTTTGCCTGTTGCAGATTTTTTCACGTATAACTTTCATTCACTCAGCATCATTTTGGGAATTTTTTTCAGTATTATTTTATATATCAGCAGTTTGTTACTCCCTTTTACTAAGATGTATTTAATTGTACAAGCATGAGATAAGCTGCATTGATGTACATTTATGTCAATCTGATTTGAGTTTCATTATTTTTCAGTATGGACAGATGTTTTTCTGTTGCCATTTGTTAAAAAGGCATTCTCTTTAACACTAGATGGTTTTAGTGACTTTTTCATAATTTTTTTCTCTTTTCTAAGGCATAAAATTCTTTTTCTGAGCTCTAATTTTTAATCCTTGTACTAGTATCCTCTGGCTTTAGCCATGTAATTGTACTGTAATTCTTGATATTTTTCTGATTACTTTTATTATTCTAAGACCTTAGAATTTTATGTACATTAATGGAACCAGTCATAATTTTTGAAAATCATCATAATCTCGTATGTAAATGTGCATTAAATCTATAGATAAATTTCAGAATAATTTTTCCAGTTCATATACATGGCATATGTTTCTATTTATCTAGGTGTTAATTTCTCTCATAAATGGTTTGTGATTCTCGGTGTAGAAATGTTGCATATTTGTTGTTAGATTTATTTCTTGGAATATGATTTCTGTTCCTATTGTAAATTGTATTGGTTTCATTTTATTTTCCATTAGAGGATGTTCTGTATGAAGATGTAGTAGGTTTTATATGTCAACATTCCATTTTATCCTGCTATATTGCTGACATAACATAAATCAGGTCCAGTAATTTACTTGTACATATCTTGAGACTTTATATATAAATACGTATATACATATATGTCATGATATATACATATATCATAAAGTATAAAAATAAAGACTGTTGCTTTTCCTGAGATGATCTTTATTTTTTAATTTCTTTCTTTTTTCAGGAAACATTAAATAGATATTGTGAAAGCAGTCATACTTCCCTTGTTTAACAGAGAAATACCTGATGTTTCATAATTAAATGTGATGGCTGTTTTTGTAATTTTGCAAATGCCTTTAATTTGGCTATAAAAATTTACTTCTATGCTCATGATTTTCACCATTTTTATTATGCGTAATTTTTAATTTTGCACAATTCTAATTTGTTCAATAAATATGGAAATTTATATTGATTTTTAAAAATTAAACCAACTCTATTCTCCTGGGAAAAGTGATAGAGTGTTATGAGTTTTTTGCTGAATTTCATTCGAACAAATTGGGTTAAGCATATTGCATTTTTCATTTAGGTGGCATATTGATCTCTTAGATTCTTTCTATAGAGAATTTCTCAGATTTTGTAATTAGGTATATGTTTGTCATTATTAATTGCAAAATGATTTTTCCACTTGTATTTTCTAAAACTGTTTAAGGTTCATCTTATTTTCATAAAATTTACCAAAGAAACTATAAGAGATCTGGCTTTTTTTTTTCATCACAACAAATAATATGACCCTCACAATTAAACAAAAGATAACAACAACAACAACAAAAATAGGATTCTTTGTGTAATTGAGATTTTTTTTGGTCAGTTTTGATAGACTATTTTTAGTGAGTCAATTTGGTTCATTAAATTTGTCATCTGAAAAAAAATAAATTTGTCATCTGTCTTATAAAATTATTAAAGATCTTTTCGTGTTAATGGGGATTAAACTCGGGCATTCACTGTTGCTAGGTTCAGTGCTCTATCATTGAACACCCCAGATTTTTGCTTTATTTCAGTATGATTTTGAGATAGAGTCTTCTACCAGACTAAGCTTGGACAAAGGTCTTTCCATCACTGTGTCTTGAGTATAATAGTATAGGTAAGTACCTCTTAATTTTTTTTTTCTTTTCTTTTTTGGCAGTGCTTCAATCATGCTAAGCAAGTGCTCTACCATTGAGCTCCACCACAGTCCCTGTATTTATGTTGATTATTTGTCTCCATTTACTTAGGATAAAGTGTTGCTGCTGTTGTAATACAAAAATAAAGAATTTTGCTGTGTTTATATTAACCTGTTAATTGGACATTAATAAGATGATATCTTTTTCTTCTTTTTCTAGTTTCATAAGGTAGAGCCTTATTTGTATTATAAGCATTTATACTTTTACCATTTGTTATAAGGTCTGCTTTCTCTACATTTTATAATTTAATGTCACAATTCAATTGCAAAATTGTTATTATCTTTCAATTCAAATATACTATTAATTCCTTTATTCCTTTATTTATTTTTTCTTGTTCATTTACAATTTTCATTGCAATTATCTATTTCTTTTCTAGCCATGTTAATATTATGAATTCTGTATTTTAGCTCCCTGTGATCATGGAAGTCTTTATTGCATGAGTCCTATTAAATGTACTGTCCTTTTCTTACTTTCAGTTTAGACATCTGTCTAGCTACACTTGTAAGGAATGTGCACTTTGCACTTGTAAGGTACAGAAGTCTATAAATATCAAGCAGCTCAAAGGGATTGATAAGAGTCGCTGAGATCTGCTATATCTTTATAGGCTTTTGTCTTACTTTTCAATCACGGAAAGAGAGATGATCAAATCTCTAGCTATGATTGTGAAAGCTGTCTCTTTTACTCCCTGACATTGCCAAGTTTACTTCATTATTTTGAAGCTATTCCATAGGACCATGAATGTGATGGCTATATGTATTGATGTATATCTACTCCCTTTCTTCCCCCTGAATTTCACAATTCACTGTAGCTGTATACTGTTAATACTCATGCTGGGAATTCCTTATATGCATTATTGATATGGTTAACCCTGTCTTTTATGATAATTATTTTAATTATCTGTCTTTTTTGGCCAGCTATGTATTTTCCTTCCATTATGTCTTCATAATTACATTGTAGCTCTAGTAGATAGCACATATTTGGGTTTTGGTGTTTGTCCGTTCTAATTCTAGGTATTTTAATTGTGGGACTTATTTAGTATGAACATTTTTTATATTCACTCATATATGATTATGGTAACTATCATGTATCAGTTTATAAATCAATCAGTCAATGTATATTGATATGCATATGTCTAGGTAGTTTTTTATTAAATAATTTATTAACATTGATTTTTACATCATATTTCAAATGACCTGCTTAACAAATAAGAATTCAAGAAGGGAATCTCTATATACAATCACTGGCACTTAGATTTTAGAACATAATTACAATTAAGCTGAGGGTTTGTATGTCATAGATACATATTAATCTATGTAATAAAAATTATGTCTATAGAGTCTATTATGCCTTTGTAGTTGTGTTTATATTTCTAATACCATGTCCATAGCATTGGGTACACAAATATTGAGTCATCACTCTTGTACTCTTTGGTGTCTAGGTAGTTTTAAATCTTAAATTGTATTATCTGTGATGACTTTGTGTTGTGTAGGCCACCAATTTTCCTTTTTGGCAGCATTATTGGACTAAGTGAATGGTTCTAAAAAATTCTTTTCTTTTCTTTTCTTTTTTTTTGCCAGTCCTGGGATTGAGCTGAGAGCCTGAGCATTGTCCTTGGGCTTTCTCAAGACTAGATTTCTACCACTTGAGCCTCAGTACCAATTCCAGCTTTTTTCTATGTATGTGGTACTGAGGAGTTGAACCCGGGTCGTCATGCCTGCTAGGCAAGCACTCTACCACTACGCCAAACTCCTAGCCCCTATTTTTCTTTTGACTCTCTTATCTATTTCTTCTTATTTTTATATTTATTCTAGAAAGGACTACATTATACATGCCGAGTCCTCTTACAATTACTACTTTATCACTTTTAAAAGCATACAGATGCTGAGCACCTGTAATTCTAGCTACTCAGGAGGCTGAGATCTGAGGATCCAGGTTCGAAGCCAGGTGGGGCACAAAAGACCTGAGACTCTTATATCCAATTAACCTCTAGAAAAAGGGAAGTGGGGCTTGGCTCAAGGGTAGGGCAGTAGCCTAGAGCTGAAGAGCTCAGGAACAGCGTGCAAGCTGAGTTCAAGCCCCATGATGCACAAAAAAAACCAAACCAAAACAAAAAACATACAGAAACGTTGCCATTGTGTGGGTTCACTCTGTCCCCCTAATCTTTTGTGCTATTTTGTCACGTTCAGTGTATATTTACAATTAAACCTTTTTGTTGTATGCAAAAAATGGTGAAATTTCACATGACATCTGAAATAAACAATGTGTATAAAATTATTGATTCCCAGTATTAGTCATTTTTTCTCACATTAACAGTGATTACAAAACACACAGTGACAAGAGTAAAGGAAATCAGAATTGAAAGGACCTAAAAATCATTTAGTTCAGTGTTTACCCTGAGACACACCACTGGCACTTTTAAGAAACAATTCTTAGTTGTATAGCACTCATATGTCCATTTTAGGATCTTTATGTGTATTTTCTTTTGCCTATAAAATGCCAATAATGCAACTATAACTTTCCAGCCCTAACATTCAGTATACTCCAGTCCAACTCAGTTATCTTCCTCACCAATCCCAAATTGTCATGGCTTTTATGTCCTATAGCTTTTTGAATGACTTTATTATCCAACCAATCATTTAAGCCAAATAATTGTGGGCCATTTATCTTCTTCCATATCACAGTTACCAATTGCCAAATGCTACCTATTCTACCTAGCTAAATTTCTCTCAGATTCATGAAATTTCTTTCCATTTCTACTTTCCAACTTAACTGAAGAAAAAATTGTCACTAAATCCCAAGTGGAGAACCTAAATTTCAGAGAGGATAGGTAATTTGCTGAAACAATTATGAAACAATTTCATTTTTGCCATATTTCTTGTTTTAGTTTTTGAAATACACCATCCTCTGACATTGGCTACAAAATATTTCAATGGTAACTAAAATATAGAATAAGCTGGAGGCTTAAAATAATTTGGTCCCCTAAGTTAATAATGAATGATGGAGAAAATGATCCTAGAGAAGTTGAAAGGTAGAAGTTTCGAATGTGACTATATTGTAAATAGCATGGACTTTCCATAGCCACTTAACTCTTGTATGAGAGTTGTATTTCCTGTTATATTCTTCCTGCTAGATCAATGTAGTTAAATGTATAAAAAGCTGCTAAAAACTTTCATAGGAAAAATCCCATATAATTTCAGTAGAATAATTATTGTTTTATTTTAGCTCTGCATAAAGAGGTATACATTAATATTTTAAATACTGAAGAAACCCAGCTTTTATCATTTTTTTGAATTTCATGAGCATGAATACAATTTTATTCTGCTCATTGTCATGAGCATAACTATTCAAGCAGCTCCTAAAAGCAGCTTGATAGCTAGTTTTCACAGTTGTACTGCCCACACACAACGTAGTCAGCTTGTTCGAACATTCTCATTATGAGGCAGGTACTTAGCTCAGGCTGTAGGAAATCTGAATCTGTTTCAGATGGGCAATGTGATGAGCAGGGCAGGTGGCACAGCTGTAGGATAACAACTGAGGAGATGGGGCTATGGTTTGGAATGACTAGAAAAAGCAATAACAACAAGTCTTGACAGGAAAAGGCTAAATATGTACTAGTCACTGAGATCATACTTCTTCCTTTGGGCAAGAAAAAGTTTAGATGGGGCTGAAAACAAAGCCGCAAGCCAAATACATGAATAGAAACACTTAGCAGATGGATGGGGCAAAAGGGGTACTGAGTGGGTGTTGGCAGAGATTGTCATAGTTCCTGGATTTTATCCAACCAGATTGACGCTGCTTAAGTAAGTAGGGTTCTCTTTGTCAGCATTTGTTAGTAGTTAATAGGAAGAATTTTCAAAAGGATATTTCATCAGTACATTACATGAGAGTATTCATTTTTCCATACAACCAATATTGACTGAATATTTTATATCACACTACTATTGTTCAAAATTCCAGAGAACCCAAAAAAGGAAAAAAAACATTGTGGTAAACCTAACCACAAAATAAGGTGGTTGATAAGCACAGATGGAATAAATCAAAGGTGATAGAAGAAAAAATATTTGAGATACACCCTGACAGACGTATGGGAAAGTCTGAGAATATCTTAAAGATGTATCCAGGCAGATACAACAAATATAAATAGCAGAAAATGGCAGAAAGAGTGCTTGGTTCCATTAACAGCCAGGTAATGGAGCTGGGAGTAGTCAGTGATAGAGCCCTAGCTTATCATATGTTAGCCCCTGGGTGCAATCCTCTTCCTCCCCACCAAAAAATAATCTGAACATAGAGATGGTATGGCAAGCATGATCTCTCAAATTTGATGACATCTGATGAGTTCATCATTTTCAGAAGAGGAAAGAGTTGAAATATTTAGTCACTGTTAAAGACCATTATACTACCAATAATACACCGGACAAAGGCTTAATTTCCAATATCTACGGCGAACTTAAGAAACTAATCCTCCCCTCCCAAACCCAACAAACCAATTACTAAATGCACAAGGGAACTAAAGAGAGGCAAAATGGCAAAGAAACACATGAGAAAATGCTCATCATCCATGGTCATAAAGGAAATGCAAATAAAAACAACCCTGAGATGCTAACTTACCCCAATCACAATGGCCAATATTCTGAATTTAGACAACAAATGCTGGTGGGGATGTGGAGAAAGAGGAACCCTACAGCACTTCTGGTGGGAATGTACATTAGTACAACTCTGGAAATCAGTCTGGAAGTTTCTCAAAAAACTATACACAGACCTTTCCTAAAATTCAGGCATATGGCTACTACTACCTTGATTATTATGACCCAGGATATGATAAGGACACCTGCACAGCCATGTTCCTCACTGCACTGTTCACAATAGCCAAGTGATGGAAACAACACAGCTGACTCACTAAAGGTGATATATATATATACATATATATATATGTACATACATACACACACACACACACACACACACACACACACACCCCACACACACATACACAATGGAATTGTACATAGCCACCAGACAAGATAAAATAATGACATTCGATGGAAGTGGACGAAACTAGAGCAAATCATGTTGAGTGAGATAAGCCACGACCAAGGGAAAAAAAGACACATGGTCTCCTTGACATGTGGATATTATATCTAAACAATACAAGAGTGATAACTCAATACTCAGGTACTCCAGGTTATTGACATGAATTTGTAGATTAAAATATATCTACATATACATATAGGACTGTGGTAGAGTATATATTCTATAGACATATATTGATATATTATATTGATTGATATGTACATACAAAGACTCAGCTTAATCTTAGTTATGTTCTAAATGTATGTGCCAGTGATTTCATATAGAGATTTTTCTTGGATCCTTTTATGTAGAACATGCCATTTGAAATATATTGTAAAAGCTCAGTGATAATAAAAGTTTTAATAAAATAAAAAGACCATTATACTTGACCAATATCCTGAGTACAGCAGTTCCATTCCTTGTCTGTTTCTATTCTTCCTGTTTTTTCTGGAAAACTCAAATTAGTAGACAAAGCTGACTAAACACAGACATAAAGCAGACCTTAGTGATAACAAATTATATTCCAGATTCTAGCTCATTATTCTGAGCCTTCACCACAATCAAGTTGCATTCTCAATGGCAAATTCTGAATAATCATGAGTCCTGAGTGCAAATTAACTTCTTCCCAGAAAATGAATGTTACTTTCTCAGCTAATAATTCTTGACTCCTACAGTCTCTATTATTGTTTTCTTATCAACTCTGACTATAGATTTCCCTACAGAGAAATATATACTTCATATTATTCTGCTTACAGATATATATCCCTTCATCTACAATCCTAGTAAGTGAAATTTTGTTACAATCATTGGATTGTACTACTCTATAGTGGTATGAGATAACTTGTAATTCTTAGAGAACTGTTCTCTTCATATTATTTGTCTATTCCTTTTTTTGCCAGTCCTGGGCTTGAGCTCAGGACCTGAGCACTGTCCTTGCACTTTCTCAAGGCTAGAGCTCTACCACTTGAGCCTCAGCACCACTTCTGGCTTTTTTCTATGTATGTGGTACTGAGGAATCGAACCTGGGTCTTCGTGCATGCTAGGCAAGCACTCAACCACTAGGCCAAACTACCGGCCCCTTCTTTGTCTATTCTATAGAAAGTAGAGTTATGTAGTCTGGGATTTGATCTGGAGGATAGGTATAGAAATGGAGGAATATAAACTACATACAGATATATTTAGCTGAGAATTTCTGACATAGAAAACTCAGCTATTCTTTGATGCATGGCATATTGGGAAAATGACCAAGAGGTAAGACTAGGCAGCAAAGTTGAATTTGAAATTCCCCTGAAAGATCAAAGAGAAACAAAAAGGTAGACACTGAAACTTACATATTTATGAAGAAAGGAAGACATTTGACTTGGAAATATAGAAATTTTGACTCATTGGTATACAAGGTTTTTAGATATGTAGGGAAGTCTGTAATGAGAGTGTAGAATGAGATGATATAATCCAAGGAAATAATCCCAAAGTTTCTCTGTTTTGGAAATTGGGATATGGAAAGAACAAATGAAAGATATTTAATGGATAAAATAAAGCTGTATGATAACCATTCCAGTCCTTTCCATTGTTCCTTTGAGTAAGAGGAAATTACATACAGTTGCAATTAGTATCCCAACAATTTCTCAGAGAAGTGGGGTTGGTAGATTCACATTTTTCATTCTTTGCACCATGCGAGAGTCCAGTTTAGAACTGCTGCATTAGGTCACGATGCCTCTTCAAGTTATGGAAATGAACTAAATATGAAGTCTTCTTCAAAACTTTTTGAACACAATCAGCTAGTTTATTGAGAATGATATTTTCTCAAATTAAACTAGTTAATGAATTGTATTTTAATGGTATTTGTGAAATATATAAAAATTGAATTTTAAAACACTTATTGTGAAGATTCTTAATTCATAGAGTAGTGTAGCCTACAGAATAAATGCACTAGTTCCTACGCTTAAGGACAAAGACATTGAAAATATGGAAATCTTGTTTCACATCCAAGAAAGGAGTTGGGGAAAGAAAGGAGAGAGTTTTGTTTTCTGGTACTTGGTCAAGAAAGACAATATTACTAACATACTATTACATAGAAAAATTGCCTATCATAAGTCTGGCTCCACTTAATAAACACTCAATAAGTGTATAAATTTTTATTGCCAGTACTGGGCTTGAGTTCAGGGCCTGAGCACTGTCCTTGGACTTTCTCAAGGCTAGGGCTCTACCACTTGAACCTCAGTACCACTTCTGGCTTTTTCTGTGGCTGTGGTATGGAGGAATTGAACCCGGGTCTTCATGCTTGCTAGGCAAGCACTTTACCACTAGGCCAAACTCCTGGCCCCTAAGTATATACCTTTTTAAAAGCTTATCTTCTCTTTACCTATTTTCTTCACTAGGGAATAATTATAATTAAATCATTTTGGTCAACATAGGTTATACTGATATTACCACACTAAAAACAAGCAACAACTGAAGAAGTGGTTAAATATTTACATGTAATATCAATATTTCATATTACATTGTGTTTCTGTGCCTTTTCTTTTTCTAATAACTTAGTTCCTCTCAACATTTTTGACAATTTTTCAATATTTCTTAGTGGCAATTGAATAGGAACCTTCTGCAAGTATAGGAATATTGACTTGTTTTGTGTGAGCAGCAGTTTATTTTTACTGAGACAAGGACAAGAGAAAATGGATTTCAATTGTATAAATTAAACACCTCCTGTGACATCAGATAGAATTTATGTATATAGATTGTTTGAAACTAACACAGTACAGAAAGATTAATCTCCCCAAAGCAGTGCTGAATTTAAAATTGCAAAATCAAATATCTTCAATAGTCCTCCCCACAAAGGACAGAGAATAAAATTAATCTCTTAATCTGACAATATTTCAAGGTTATATCCTGCTTCTCTACTTTATAGACCCTGAAAGTCTATTTAAACTATTCTTCAAGTTTTTTGGTTTTTGGATCAAAGGGATTTATGTGATGTGATGTCATCTAGGGGTGTGTGTCTTCGTGTGTGTGTGTGTGTGTGTGTGTGTGTGTGTGTGTGTGTGTCGGGGGTTTATAGTCCTAGGTCCCTCACGACCTGCAGGAGGGACAGAGAGAGAACACACCCCAACCAGGATGAGCCGAGAAAGAAGAGGGCTGACTGACCTCCCACACCCAGCCCTCCCTCCCCAGAGGACAACCAGACGTGTCAGGGAGACCCATCAAGGCCAGAGCTCGTTAATTGAGGAAGTACATTCAGCTAATATAGGTTGCAGGGGCCTATCAGCACAAAGGTGGGCAGGGCGGGGGAGGTTCTCGTGTTTACTCTCACTATCAGTCTCAGCAGAGAGTGATAAAGCAGTAACACATTCGTACCCAATGGTAATCAAGTGTCAGCAAAAAGTGATTCACAATACCGATGACATAGCTCAAAATTAGGCATGGCGTTCATACACGACAGCTCATTTCTTTGTGTGGTTATCTTTCTCAGTGATGCAGATTCATGGGCCAGCCTGACCCTGCACTCGGCTCCCTACGTGTGTGTGTGTGTGTGTGTGTGTGTGTGTGTGTGTGTGTGTGTGTGTGTGTGTGTGTTTGTGTTCTTTCTCACATTAAGGTTCATTCAGGTCCTTGCCATCTCTTAAGGCAGACTGGGTTCAAATCTTTCATGCTATCATAAGATGCCTTTGATCCATATAGAAGAATAATTAGATTCTCCTTTATTTGGGAAATTTTGATTATTTATGAAACATAACACAAATAGGCTGATCAAGTCTTTTTTCATTCCCAACATTGTGAAAATAGAAAAAAATGATTCATTAAAATATCTGGTCTGTAGCCGGGAGTATGGCCTAGTGGTAAACTAATTGTTTAGCATGCATGAAGCCCTGCGTTCAATAACTCTGTATGACATACACAGAAAAAGCCGGGAGTGGTAGAGTGCTATCCTTGAGAAAGCCCAAGTACAGTGCCCTGACCCTGAGTTCAAGCCACAGGACCATCAAAAATAAAAATGAATATCTGGTCTGTTTTGGATTTGTGAAACTTAGCCAGAAATGATGTGAGATGTTCTTTTATCACTCAAGTTTAGTGTTAGTATTCATATATACTTGTCTTTGTGATCTGTTCACAGTTCTCTCAATAATTTTCATTTTTGCTTTAACTACTCAGAGTAAGTTTCTTCCATTTTTAATAAGATACTGTAATTCAGAATGTAGCATCTTTTCTTTTGTTCTATCCCACATGTATCTCAACTCCTTAAACATTTCAATCATGCATTTATTCACTCTGTATACACAAATAACCTAGTAATCAAAAATTTGTGGCTCTTGTTAATGTAATAGTTACAAGATATTATTGATCATTTATATTGCAAACTAAATCACACAATTATTTGGCTTAAATGACTGGATAGATGATAATTTCATTCAGAAAGCTACAGAACGTAGTAGCCATGACCGTTTGGACTTGGGGAAGGAGACAACTGAGTTAAACAGACTTATGTTGTTTTTCTGGATTAATGGACAAGTGTTGTCGATGACTGGTAAACTGAAAACTCAATATGAGAGATCAAAATATTTCATGGAAGTAAACAAAATCTTCTGAAAAGAGTGTATAGATTGACAATAGACGAGTACTTAAGGAACATCAAAGAATAAGTGATAGAGTACTGTGGAACATAGGAAAGTACACAATTGACAAAAGTTATGCAATTGACAAGGAAGAATAAGAGGTAGGGTCATTTCATATGTTGTGGCTACAACAACCAATAAAGCATGGTCCTCTGAAAAAGCTAGCAATGGAAGGAAACACCAATATCAATGATTATAATACAATGTGATATGTGTTTCAACAGGGATTAGTAAATGTGACAGAAAAGAAAGAGGCATAAGATTGGGTGGTTTACATGTGTTATTTGGAAGCATATTTGGCATAGTGTATGTACAGGCCTATGTGTATGTTGTAAGACCACGTGACCACAAGACCAAATAAGGATATCAAACTTTTAACTGAATTTCTTTTTTTTTTTTTTTTTGCCAGTCCTGGGCTTGAGGTCAGGGCCTGAGCACAGTCCTTGGACTTTCTCAAGGCTAGAGCTCTACCACTTGAGCCTCAGCACCATTTCCAGCTTTTTCTATATATGTGGTACCAAGGAATCGAACCCGGGTCTTCTTGCATGCTAGGCAAGCACTTTAACCACTAGGCCAAGTTCCTGGCCTTAACTGAATTTCTTAAGATTTTCTTCTATCAATTATTTATTTGTGTGTGTGTGTGTGTGTGTGTGTGTGTGTGTGTGTGTGTGTGTGTGTGATGTTAACTGCTGTTGGTCACCAGGACTTTGTTTTTCCCATTGAAAACAGTCCGTGGACTCAGATTTTTTAAAGTCAAATATCTGGTCATTTCTTTCTAAAAGGTCCTAAAATGTTGTTGATTTTTCTATTATTAGTCCGTTCTAAAGATAGGGAATATTATTTTAAACTTAGACTTGGCTGACTATGGAGAGAGCTGAGATTCTTTATCTCCCTGGATAAAAAAGGGCTCCTGACACTTGATGTGCTTTCCTTTCACAAGGAAATGTTTTAAAGCACAAAGAACTCTAGAATGGAAAGGCATTCTGAGTTCTAACTTCCTCTCTACAACAGTCAACTCTGTGATCTTAGAAGTTTCATGAATATCTTCTTGGCCTTACTTGCTGCATTTCCTCAAAGGAACTACTACATGATGCACAGCAATCACAGGATTATTGTGAATACCCAGTGAGAAATGGAGCTGAAATTGTTAGGATGACATAGGATTTGTATAAGAAAATAGTTCTCTCATCATTTTCCACGTGTTCCTCTGTTAGCTTAATATATTTTCATTCATATTGGAACCATATGAATACTCTGTGAATAGGGAAATTATTTGTTACTAAGTCAAACATGAAGAACTGGTCTAATGTCTTTATGTCCTCTTTTCTCCTCTTTAATAGCTGATGAAACTAAAGCATTGTAAGAGAGAAAGTGCATCTATCACAGAGTCACAAACTAAAGGAAATTCCTAATTCTAAACAAGCCCTAATTGACTAAGTGAGAAAGGTATATATTTCCCACATCTTTTGCCGTGGGAATTGTGAAGCTCTATATTAATACAATATAGTAAGGTAACTGACAAACACATTGTCATAGGTTATTTCAGTATGTTCAAGCTTCTATGACAAAATACAAGAATTCCATTAGTAAAAGCAATGTTTTGTTCCAAGTTATAGAATCTGGGAAGCAAAAAATCAATGTGCCAATATATTTGGTCAGATGTGCTAACAGCCTGTTCCTTTGAAATGGTACCTTCCATGTGTCCTCGAATGACAGAAAGATAATTATCTAGGGTCTCTTAAGTTTTTAGGGTTTTTTTTATTAGTGTGTGGTAATTATAGAAAAGGATTTCAGTATGATGTTTCCATAAATGCATGTAGTGTACTTTGATCAAATTTAAGGTCTTTAAGAATATAAGGACAGTAGTCCTTTTAAGTTTTGCTCTGCTCTTATCTCCTAATTACTTTAATTAATTCTTTTTTTTGACAGTCTGAGGCTAGAACTCAGGGCTTGGTCACTGGCCCCGAGCTTCTTTTGCTCAAGTCTAGCACTCTACCACTTGACCCAAAGAGCCAGTTCTGGCTTTTTCTGTGTATGTGGCACTGAGGAATCATACCCAGGGCTTCGCGTATAGTTGGCAAACACTCTTGCACTGAGCTACATTCCCAGTGCCCAAGATTTAATCCTTAATATAACTACCCAGAACTAGGCTTTCAACATATGAATTTTGGGAAAAGATAATCCAGTCTATAGCAGATGGTACATCCATATAATTTAGTATTATATATCAACATAAAATTTTAGAGAGAGCACAAACATTCTAACTATATCAAAAATATAAGATCCTATTGGTAATTGAAATTTTCTGTGGGAATCAGTTGGAAATTAGATATGGGAAATCCTCAAAAGCTTTTTCTGGTGGTTTTTTAGTGTGTTTATTTTCTCCTCAGTGAAAAATTCCATTCCTGAATGTGACTCTATGTCACCTTCAAGCTTCAATAATTTAGTCAGTACATAAGCTCCATCATGAGTTCTATTTTGATGGTAAGGCTAAGATCTCAGCATGACTAGAGTTATCTTGCTATTCAGATTTTTCAGACACCATAAAGAATGACAACTAAGGTGAAGAACGAAGAGTTTTCTACTGTTCTATTAGGATGAGTAGAATAAGGGACGGGATAAGACAGAATTGGGAGTTGTTGCCTTCATTTTTTTTCTGCTTCAGTCATCTTACTTTCTATGTACCTACTACTTATTTTCTGTACTGCTTCTGGGGCTTGAACTTAGGGTCTGGACACGGCCCTTGAACTTTCTTGCTCAGAGCCAGCATTTTATCACTTAAGCCACTACTCCACTTCTGTTTGTTGTTGTGAGGGTAGAAGTGGAGGAGTTGTTGGTTAATCAGAGATGAGTCTCACAGACATTCCATCCTGGTCTGACTTCAAACTGCAATTCTCACATCTCCATTTCCTGGGTGGCTAGGATTACAAACATGAGCCAATTTTGCCTGGCACTTTCTCTATTTCATCCATACACCTTTTAATTGTTGAGTGTCTACTCTGTGCTTAGGGTTGTAAGAAATGCAGGGAAGTTTAAGATACTACCTATACCATTTAGAAATTCATACACACACACACACACACACACACACACACACACACACACACACACACACACATATATGGAAAAATGCTTTACCACACAGCAATCAAGATCATACATAGTTCAGTGCTGACCAGAGAGACAAAATTAGCAATAATTAATCTTTTTCTTTCCAGTCCTACTCTTGAACTCAGGGCCTGGGTACTGAGCATTTTTGTTGGTGCTTTTTTTTTTGAATAGTGCTTGATCATTTGAATCACAGCTCCACTTCCAGCCTTTTGGTGCTTAATTAGAGATAAGGGTCTCATGGACTTTTCTGGGACTGGCTTTGAACCATGATCCTTTGCTCTTTTAAGTAACTAGAATTACATGCTTGAGGCTCCAGTGCCTAGAATAATGGTAAATGTTGATAGTCAGCTTGATTAGATTGACACCTAGGATGTTACAGAGAAACTTTAAGAGAATAAGACCAATCCTGAATGAAGGCTGGAGATTTGGATGGAATGCCAAGGAAAAAGAAGAGAACATTCTAGCAAATGAATCCTCTTTCTATTCAGTAGCCTCTATTGTATGAGCCACTATTTCTGCCACATCCTGCACACAGTGAGAAACTGAGACCTCTGGAACTCTGAGAAAAAAAACACGTTGTCTTTTACATTGTTTCTCTCTGGCTACTGCAGTGAAAAGTAAGGGAGAATTTGAAAACTGGGGGCTTGACACAAAGCCTGTTATAGTATTCCAAGGATGAGGCGATAAATACTTGTGAATGGCCAAAGAAAGAATGTAAGGAATAATTATATAAACATACCTTATTTAACAGAAATGAATAGAGCTTGAATTGGGAAAAATGAGAACAATCTGAGTAGAAATTGCTAGAGATAATCAAAAGCTTTAAGGCTGAATAGCTTAAGAGAACAAAGTGTTATTAGTAGGAGAAAAAGGTATTTGGAAGAGAACTGATTTGATTGGAAATGGTAGCTTTGGGAAAATGGAGTATATTTATGGACAAAATTGGGATGAAAGAAAGAATTCACAATTCAAGAAGACATGTCTAGGGGCCGTGAGTTTGGTCTAGTGGTAGAATGCTTGCCTAGCATGCACGAAGACCGGGTTCAATTCCTTGGTGCCATATACATAGAAAAAAGCTGGAAGTGGTGCTGAGGCTCAAGTGGCCTTGAGAAAGTCCAAAGACCGTGCTCAGCCCTTGAAGTCAACCCCAGGACTGCCAGAAAAAAAAAGTGTTCAAAAAAAAAAAGAAGAAATGTCTACTATCTATTAGAACTGGGACTCAAATGAAAGGTTCAATTTGGAAATGTATGTGACATTTGAAACCATTATATCATGTATTTGTAACTACTCACAAATTGGTTGGAGAATAAAGAATAAGGAATCAATGAACAAGATGCAAAAGTGAATTTGATGGTATTATTTATTCACTCATTTACCCATTCATTCTAGAAAGATTTACTAAATGTAAACTACATGCTATTCACATGTCAAAATATTAATTATTCCATTAATTGACTTTGAGAAAAAATTTTACTGCCTCAGTAAATCCACAATGGAAATCAAGCTGAATACAAAAATGGGTACATTGATGTGAAAAGGTTTATTTAGAAGTAGTCCATTTTGTGCCTATTTACAACCAAGAAAAACTTCTATTATAGCTGTAAGATGATAGTTGTCTCAATGAAGTAGTTTTCTCAGGCTCTACCATGGTTTTAATATATTTATATTAAAAATCAAGTAAGGGTTAACAATCCACTTACATACTTCATGTTTATAAACATTACATTGTAGTCTAGCTGATATTGCACATATTCTACATTTCTGTCATAAACAAAGAAGGAAAGATGTTTCAGTTGTCATAGAAAAGTCATGGAAACTAGGCACCAAATATTGCATTTTATTTTCAGTTCCATTAAAGACCTTGCAGATTGTCTAAATCTATTTGGTTAAATATATTTTAGAACATGTAATTTATAAGCAGCAAAAAATGCATTATTCATAGTTCTGGGTTCTAAAGAGTCCCTTTAAAAACTAAAGGCCTGGACCAGGAATTTGGCCTAGTGGTTAAAGTGCTTGCCTAGCATGAACGAAGACCCGGGTTTGATTCCTCAGTACCACATACCTAGAAAAAAGCCAGAAGTGGTGCTGAGGCTCAAGTGGTAGAGCTCTAGCCTTGAGAAAGTCCAAGGACATCGCTCAGGCGCTGAGCTCAAGCCCAGGACTGGCAAAAAAAAAAAAAAAAACTAAAGGCCTAGCCGGGCATTGTGGCTCATGCCTGTAATTCTAGCTACTCAGGAGTCTGAGACCTGAGGATCACAGTTCAAAGCTGGCCCGGGCACCAAAGACTGTAAGACCCTTATCGCTAATTATTCACTAGAAAAAGGGAAGTGAGAGTGTGGCTCAGGAAGTAGCCTTGAGCTAAGAGCTCAGAGACAGCACCCAGGCCCAGAGTTCAAGTCCCATGACCAACTAAAACTAAAAAATAAAGGCATAAATCTTATTCATATTCTGCAAGATATTCAAAGAAAAATAGTTCTGTTAAACCAAATGTAATTTGGCTTAAATATATTTTTAGAAGGGAATTTAAAGTTATATTTTATATTAAAAGCACTTCTAAACCTACTTTTGTTGAATTTAAGGTGAAATAACTTCCTGTTTCATTTTGCACAAAATGAGGGGATTGGACTACTTAATCACTAAAGCAGTTCTTGGTCTGACAGTCTCTAAATATTGAACCCAGCTTAGAATCATATAATATTTTGAAATTAGAACACGCTGCCTTCAGTTTGTATACAATCTCATTTATTTTTCAAACTTACTAGCCAATTTTAAAAAATAACCTGGCATCTAAATTACTATGTCTACTAATTTAATCAATTGTTAGTTACAAATCATAAGGTCAATTTAGAAGGGAACAAAATGATCCTATAAAGGAGCTTATGATGGACCTTCAAGGGAATGGCAAGAATGTAGGGGGAAGATGACTAGTGATGTCACTAACAGAAAGAAAGAGAAGGAGTAGTTTTTAATAAATCAATTTTCACCATAGAGTGAAGAACTATCGGAGCATAACCTTAATCTAAAAAAATTATTGTTTTGTACTCTAATTGGAAAAATAGTATTTTAGTAAAACTTTCCTATCTCAGAATTTGTTTTAACCACTCTCCTAGTTCAATTGCAATATTTCTCAGATTAGATGGTATTCTGTTATTGGTATTCAAATCCTCAGAAAATATTTAGTCTCTGTATTAGGCAAGCGTAA
Organism: Megascapheus bottae; assembly: GCF_031878675.1. Classification (NCBI taxonomy): domain Eukaryota; kingdom Metazoa; phylum Chordata; class Mammalia; order Rodentia; family Geomyidae; genus Megascapheus; species Megascapheus bottae. The sequence continues at coordinate 94,910,442 of NC_143547.1, read as the reverse complement.
TTTTCCCAGAATACTTTTGGGATCACCTCTCTAGAATTATATGTAGAAACAAATGGTCTCTTTCACTCCTGCTCAATATCTTCATCACAATGCAATTGCCTAGGATTCTGAGGAACAGAGCATCAGACCAAAAGCCTGGATTTATTTAGTACCAATTTTAAGAAATTGAATCAAGAGACTACAGATCAAATACACATTGAGTATATGGAAGAAAAATCACAGTGTCATTATAGTGTAAAGTTTCTGCATTAGGGCCAATGAGGTTTATCAACAGTGTGATTATTGCTTATTAAAATACGAAATCCCTTTAGGGAAAGTCTGTTAGGTGTCAAATATTTTCTACGTATGTTTTTGGTAGGTCATGGGGCTTAAACTAGGCCTGAGAGCTGTCCCTGAGCTTTTCAGCTCAAAGCTACCACCTATCCCTTGAGCCTAGCCCCACTTCCCATTTTCTAGAAGTTAATTGGAAATAAGAGTCTCAGGTCCTTTTGTGCCTGGGCTTGCTTTGAACTGTGATCCTCAGATCTCAGCCTCCTGAGTAGCTATGATTACAGGCGTGAACCACCACACCTGGCTTTTTCTAGGTATTTAATGATCCTTTTATAGGTAATAGAGATGCAACCCATTTTCCAGATTGCATTCACCATCATAGTGAATGTATTTATGATGAGATCAATAAGATACCTTTGCTATTTGTTACTGACAAAAGCTTGGCCCCTTTGGATAATGGTGTTGTATTGATTTATGCTTATTTTGGAAGTGGCTTATATTCAACATGCGTATTTATTTCCATAGAATGCCAAGTTTTCTTTCAGTTTTATCATGTTTGTTAACTAAAACTAATCCAAACCAAGCATCCCAATAGTTGGAAAATCACTGCAGGACTGAGGGGAAGCTTTGTGCCTAAGCCAGTAAATCCTGCTTCCTAAGCTATAGTGTGCATAAGGCTTTCCCACACATCTCCCGTTGCTACGGAAACCTCTACACAGCTGACTCATTTTAAAGTCTGGCTCTCAACTTTCCCAGCTCATAGCTTAGAGAGACAAATGGAAATAAAGGAAAAAACACAGAAACAATAAAATATCAATAGATATCATTCAATTAAAAATAAATATGATTCAACATACAGAAAAAAGGTAAGGTAAGATAAATCTCAAGCTGCTATAGATTACAAAAGATAGTATAGAAGCATTTAACAGCATCTATAGTCTGTCCTTTGGATTTATTGATGCAGGATAAAACCAAAGGTTAAAAAGAGATCCTCAGTAACTCCCTTATTCCAAAACAGTCCAGAAAGATATATGTGTTCAAAAAGCTAAAATCATTTTCATTAAGCAAGTTGCATGGTCTGAGTAGATACGGATCCAAGGGAATATTGTAAGAAATGTAGCCTCCTCCCTAGAAGTCTCAGGAAAAAAAGCTTGCAACACTGAAAGCCTATCTGTCAAAAAGATCCTTGTTGTTGTCCCCATTTTAGCTCTACTCAGTCAACATGTTTGAGAAACATGCTCATTCGATGGACAGATACTGCAAACCTACTAGATTACATTTCAGCCAGAAGCTTTCCAGGGTCTCTGAAGTCTCCAAGTGAGGAACTAAATGTTTCAGTCCTCTGTCACGAACTGTCCCAGACGATATAATGAGATTTTGTGTGCTTTTTACATTTCAGCAAATAATTACCACAGAAACAAATGGAGCTTTGAGTCTGACCTTCTCAATAATGAATTTCTTTTCATATAGTGAGAACTGATATCAATTTAGTTATAAGAAACTAACGAGCTAAGGATAAAGAAGTGTTCCTAATTAGATATGGTTAACATTTCAAAAACTATATGCATAAACACATGTATATATACCTACTTAAATATATATGTGAATATACATATATGCTTGTATACTGTGTATGTATTCACATTTGTATATTACTGTTTTTTTATTTTAAGATGCAGTTGATACATTAGACAACTCATATATTTCTCATATATAAAATGATTGCTTAGTTTCTCTGAGTTTATATTATCTCTAATTTTTGCTTCTTGAGAAGATAGTTTCAATTTAGATGGTTTCAATTTAGATGAAATTAATATTTAATAGGAATTAATATAATGATATTAATTAATATTTAAATATTTGTTCTATATAGCAGTATGAATCATTGTGTGTCTTTCACTACTGAAAAATTCAAATCAACAATACAAAGCACCTAAATATTATCTCAATAAGAAGATGTAGGAGATAGTGATTCATTAATTCATATTGAAATTGAAAAATGTCCCAAGCATTGTCTCTGAACTATCAGAGGCTATAAATCATCCTAAATGAGGGTTATACTTTACTAAAAGACATAAAACTAGATAAGTCAGTTTGCCTTTAGTTTAGCATAATTGGCAAAGTCAATCCACTGTCATTCTTTCCCCTCTATTTCCTGCCAGGCAATACAGTTAAATCAATAGATTCAATTGATGGTCCTTGGAAAGATAACTAACATGGTAAGCCAAGGGGATGCTGTTGAACAAAATATATTTGAATTTCAGCAAACAGTACTGTGGTAGTGTGAATAAATTCCCATTAAATATGTCACATTTTATTGGTCAAAATATCTGAATATGCTCATTTCCATAGCAGAAAGTATATAAATAGGGTAAAGAGAGAAACAATATCCTAAAATATTCACAAAAATGCAATGCAATAATTGTTGCAAAAGGAAGAAAGTAGAACGAGTACCAGGGGGAGGGAAGACATCTTAATGGAAACAGGGATTGGGTGATAGCATTTGGAGATAAAGGGACCACTACATAACAGATTTTGGCAGTTATGGTGGCTGGAAAATTGAAGAAGTATTTTCTCTTGCCGTCTCTACCACAGAAATACAACACAGGAATACAACTTTACTGATATCTTCACTCTAACAAAATACAGCCCACTTTGCATTTCTTAACTTCAGAACTGAAAGATCATAAATTCCTTTTGTTTGAAATTTCTACATGGTTTATTACAATAGCAATAGTAACTAATGAAGATACACATTAAATTCCATAAATAATTGCACTATTAAGAACAAAAGGGAGAAAAATAAGTTGGCTGTCAGGATAAATAAGTTGGATTATATCTAGCATTAGTGGAGTAATTTATTCTGGTTACTTAATGCCTCTGACATTATGGCTTGGCCTTGACCTTTACCTCGGTTTCTCTGAACACACAGAAGTCAGAGAACTTAGGTAGATGTCAAGGGAATTTTGCTGCATGCAAAGTACCATCAAAAGATTATGCATTGTCTGCCTGGCACAGTGGCTCACACCTGTAATCCTAGCTACTTAGGAGGCTGAGATCTGAGGATGAACGTTCAAAGCCAGCCAGGGCACAAGAGAACCTGAGACTCTTTTTTTGCCAGTCCTGGGCTTGAGCTCAGGGCCTGAGCACTGTCCTTGGGCTTTCCTCAAGGCTAGAGATCTACCTTGAGCCACAGCACCACTTCCAGCTTTTTTTCTATGTATGTGGTACCAAGGAATTGAACCCGTGTCTTCATGCATGCTAGGCAAGTACTCTACCACTAGGCCAAACTCCCAGCCCAGGGAACCTGAGACTCTTATCTCCAATTAATCTCTAGAAAATGGGATGTGGGGTTTGGGAGCTGAAGAGTTCAGGGACAATGCCCAGGCCCAGAGTTCAACCACCATGACCCACAAAAAAAATTATGCATTGTCTGATTGCATGTACATACCATTTCTTTTTGGTTTTTGCTTTGAAACAAGTCATTGCTATATAAACAATACTCCAACTAGTGATTCTCCTACCTCAGCCTCAGAAGTAATATGATTATAAGCATGCATTACCACACACATCTACTATATTTTATTGAGGTAAAATTTATGTAACAAAAATCTAATCATATTAATGTGTGCCTTTTAGTGATATTAATGACATGCACAATGTATATGAACACCACTCATATCAAGTGACAAATAATTCCCATAATCTCTATAGAGAACATGGCATTCAATAAACAGTCAATGCTATTTAACATTTTGCCCTGTTCATTAGCAAACAATGCTCTGCTTTCTACCTCTATGGATTTACTAATATGGGATTTTTTTACAAAAATAAAATTATAATAAATGTGACATTTGTTGTTATTTTCCTTCATTTAGCATAATATAGTTCAGGGCTTGTTCACATTGTAGAATGTATTAGTATTTCAGTCCTTTTATGGTTGCATTGTATCATTTTATAGGCATGCACCACATTTTGCTTCTTTTTTAAGCCCAATGTTTCATTGTATGCATGCATGTACACATAGTTATATAGGAACCCCACATTTTATTTTGCCATTTATTTGTCAGTGGACACTTAGGTTATTAATGTATGACAATTATTCTGACTAATACTGAAATAAATAAAGTATGGTGGATATCACTTCAAAATATCAATTTCATTTCCTGTTACTATACTGCATTAGTGGGATTGATGGATTGTATAGTAGTACTATTTGTATTATTTTGATGAACTTGCATAGGTTTTTGTTTATAATAGCTGGACTGATTTACATTCCAACCACTAGTGTGAAAGAGCTCCCATTTTCTATATTCTAGCTGATATGTGTACTTTATTATTTTATCAATGATTATGCCAGCATGTGGGATGTAAAATTTGTTTATGGGAGATTTTTCTGTTTCAATAAATCTTTATTCACAAAAGAGGCAGCAGCTAATTTGACAACTCAAAAAATAGATTGTTCATCCTCAGCTAGAGTAGCTTACAAGGTCTGATTAGTCAATCCAGAGAATTATAAGTAACAATAGATTACTATTTTACTCTATAATGTTTTACTTGTGTTTGCTACACAACAAAGTTGAATTATTGTAGTGATCCAGACTGTCCTGGAAGATGGCGCTGGAATAAAAGACAGGTTTAAAAGTCTACAGGAAACAGTAGACTTTGAGTATTTCAAGTTATAAATAAAAATCAGGAACCAGTGGTCAATGGCTGTGATACTAGCTACTTAGGAGACTGAGATTTGAGGATCATGGTTCAAAGCCAGACTAGGCAGGAAAGTATGTAAAAATCTTGTCTCCCATTAACTAACAAAAAGCCAGATGTGGAGCCGTGTCTCAAGTGAAGAGCATTGGCTTTGAGGACAAAAGATCAAAAACAGCACACAAGCCCTAAACCCTATGACTAGTATAAAAAGGATTTATAAATAAAGCATTTTTCTAGAGGTAAGTGAACAAGAAGGAGAATATGGTTCATAGGAAATAGGGCAGAAGGAAGAGGTTTGGTGTGGATAAGGAAGCAGACTTTAAGAACTATGAGGTACTCTGTAACAGAAGAATGACATGGTGTGTTTTATGTTTTCAAATGTTCTAACTCATTTGTATTGAAAGTAGACTATAATGTACGGGAGAAGAAGCAGATAGGACAGTGACCAGGTACTGGTTGTTCATGCCTATAATCTAGATACTACAACGTGCTACCAGCTCAACATGTCAAAAACAAAAACAAAAACAGCATTATCACTAAAATAACTCACCTTTTCCCCTACATTTTCCACATTATTTATCTGATCACTAGAATAGGATCTTTAGAGTCATCCTTGATATTCTGCCTCTTAATATCTCATTGTCTTGATCACCCAAACTTCCAGATTTTACTTCTATTGTCTTTTACCTCAGATCTTCCATTGTTATACCACTTCAAGCTAATAATAACTTGCCGAATTAACTCAGTATAATTTAATTTAATAATTCCCCAATTGTATTCATTGCAATGTATCATTGGTATATGGTTACAGAAACACAACAAAAGACTAAAGTCTATTACTAAAGGCTATTACTTTTCCTCACAACTAAATGCAAGTGTCTGAACAATCGTTTATAATGATCTGACATCGCACTGCTCTTTGAGTCCACTTGATATTCCAATACCATATAAATGGTTTTAGTTATCCACCCTGAAGTATTCAAAGTTTAGAAAATATAAGTATAGGGTAGAAAGTTATATTTTCATTCCCGGTAAACAACAGATGCCCTTTTAGTGGAGTTATTTATTGTACCTTGGCTGTAGGTGATGCTGGTACTTACTCCTGGAAATCACTTCCCAAAGTTAAAATTGAACATCATCCCCACCCAAACTAGATGACTCAGATAATTCTTCTCATCATTTATATTCTTTGCTGTTTTCTGTTTTCCCCCTTTACACATTTCATTGAATATAAGATAGCAAATGTAAGTTGCCTCTCTGTATTTCAGTTATCTAGCATGGTACTATATATAATGTAGGCACTCAGAAAATTCACAATGAATGAATACTTTCTTGATACTAATATTTACATGATTTTTCTTTCTACTAAAATAGAGGAATATTTTTTAACATTGCCATAAGTAAGTTAGAAAGAAACCATTTCAAAGAAACAGGAACCTTCTTAAAATGGATTCTCAAACTCACACTTGAGAGGGGGTAAAAAAGTAAAATAAATTTACCAGAAACAATGGTTTCTTTTCTTTTGTTTTTGACACTGAAACCAGTTCCATTTCATGAATTTTCAGGAAGTTCTTCAACCTCAAAGTAATATGATATGATGATCAATATTGCTTGATTTTTAAAAAAAAAATGTGTCTACTCTTACATTCCTTGATATTTCTTTTTTATGATGCTAGGATTTGAATTCACACACTTGTACATACTAGGGAAGTGCTTTAGCACAGCAACAAAGCATCAGCCCATACTCTTAAATCTTATGCCTCATGTCATTTCCATATGTGAAAGATGTAGTTTTGGGAAACATATAAATCCCCATAAACAATTTGGAATACAATCATTCTAAAATCTTTTTGTCCATTTCCTACATTTTACTTTATTAAGGATAAGCTTTTACCCAGTACTTGAAAAAAAGTATATGTGAATATCCATTAAGCAATGTGAGTCAGCTGAAAATTTTATATTCCACCCTATGCTCAAGAAGACAAGCAAACACATTAATCAATGAGTAAGCAAAGGTTAGTCAGATGGAGAATAAGAATACTGCAATGAACTTCTGCTACCAGTCTGTACCATTTTCAAAGCATGCTCATCAGTAATCCATTAAATTAAGGCAAAGGTCTTAAAAGGTGTAGTAAGATCTAATCTGAGTGATAAAATTGAAGCAAAATATGCTTTACACTGTATTCAAGGCATCTTGCCACTAGGTCTGGCTGCTGAACAAATACCTGTGACTGGAAGGCTTGCTGAAAAATTACAAATGGGAATTCAAACTGAATTGATTCGCTTGCTAGGACTACTGAAACAAAAGACCATAAACTGAGTATCCATTGCCATAGTTCTGAACTTTCGGAATTTCAGCTTACTGTGTTAGGAATGTTTGTTTCATGTGAAGGCCTGAGGGATCATTTATTATATGCTTCTATGTCTTTTAGTGATGCAAAGCAATTATTGCATTTATTACTTGGTAAATTGTGCACTCCAGTCTGTCTCTAACCATTTGCTCACGCTATTATTCCTATGTCTGCATTTTCACACCATATTCCTTTTCAAAGGATACCAACCAGAAAGATTTGATTATATCTGCAAAGAAACTATTTCTAAATAGTCTTTTTTCACAGATAGTGGATATTAGAATACTAACATACTATTTAAGAGAATTTAATGCAACCCAGAACAATTTGATCTCATTTTTTTCAGAATCCATGTCTTTTCATGTAAATAATATATATTAAATCCATCCCAAAATCTCAAAAAAAATCTTAAATGAAGACAAAATAAATGAACTAAATAAGTCCAGTATTTCATCATCTAAATGACTTAAATGCTGTGAAAAATAAATCATTGGGAAAATTCCTTCTGTATGGAAGTGTGACTAGCATAATAGAAATCATCTTTATTTCTCTTGTTGGAATTCCAACACTGTATTGAAGAGGAGTGAAAAAAGTAGGCATCTCGTCTTGTTCCTAATTTTAGAGGGAATGGTTTTAACTTTTCAAACCATTAAGTATAATGCTGGCTGTAGGTTTGTCATATACATACTTAATTGTATTGAGGAATGTTCCATGGATTCTTACCTTTTCCAGAGCTTTTAAAAACATTTAAAGTTGGACTTGGTGTGTGGCCTTGTAGTAGTGCTTGACTAGCATGGACAAAGACTTGGGTATGATTCCTTGGTATTATATAGACAAAAAAGCTAGAAGTGGTGCTGTGGCTCAAGTGGTAGAGCACCAGCCTTGAGAAAGCTCAAGGACAGTTCTCAGGCTCTGAGTTCAAGCCACAGGACTGACAAAAAATTAATATAATTTTATTGTCAAGGTGATGTATAGAGGGGTTACAGTTATGTATGGAAGGTAGTGAGTACATTTCTTGCAAACATTGTTACCTGTTCCCTCATTTTTCTCCCACTTTCCCTCCCCCTCCCCTCCCCAAGTTGTAACATATTGTCTTCTGTGAGTATTGGTGCTGCATTGGTTCATCCTTTGTCCTTTGTCTCACCATATTGTTGTTCCCCTTTCCTTCTCCAATTCAGATAAACACATATACAATGAACAGAGTACCAAAATCAAATATAGTGAAAACAGGTGACAAACCATAGGGAAAAATGAAAGCAAAAAGAAATAATTCTACATAGTACATTAAAAATGGCAATGAGAAAGAAAAAAAATCTCTTGTTTCCTTATCTTTGAGTTCATTTCCCTTAAGCATCATTTTATATGGTCATCTGTACTTATTGATTGAGTTATTGTGACTCTCTGCTTGGAATATCCTAGATATTTGCTAATTATTTATAATGAGGAAAACCATGGAGTCTATGTTTCCTAGATTCTGGTTTACTTCATTGAATATGATTCTCATGTTGAATCTTTTCAAATACTTTTTCTGCATCTATTGTGAGGATCATGTGGTTCTTGTCCTTGATCCTGTTGACATGGTGAATTGCAATTGACCTGCATATATTGAACCCAGCTTTGCAACCCTGGAATAAATCCTATTTGATCATAATATATGATATCTTTGTTAGTGGTTGAACTTGGTCTGCCAGAATTTTTTGCTTGCCCAGCATGCACAAAGAACCAGGTTCAAGGCTAGAACTCTACCATTTGAACCACAATACCACTTCCAGCTTTTTTCTATGTATGTGGTACCAAGGAATTGAACCTGGGTCTTTGTGCATGCTGGGCAAGCACTTTACCACTAGCTAAACTCCCACCCCATTCTGCTAGAAATTTATTATGAATTTTTCATTAATGTTTATCAAACCTTGATGCGTATCTATCTGGTTTGGGGATGAGTGTTGTGCTATAAGAGAAGACCCAGAAATAATTCCACAAACATATAGCCACCTAATATTTGATAAGAGAGCCCAAACTCCAAACCACAGGTTAGAGGAAAGATAGCCTATACAACAAATAGTGCTGGCAAAATTGGCTATTTACATGCAGAAAACTGAAGCTAGATACTCGTATATCATTCTGCATCAGAATCAGTTCTAAATGGAACAAAGACCTCAATGTAAGCCAAGATACTATGAAAATATTAATAGGAAAGGGTAGGGGAACCAGTAGGCATTCTAGAAACAGATCAAAACTTTCTAAGATCTAGACTCACAACAAATCATAGGAAGATGGATAAATGGGAATGCATCAAACCGAAGAGTATGCATGTAAAAGGACATAGATGATAAATATAAAAGTTCACAGAATTGAAGAAAATCTTCACGGATAGGGAAGGGGGGAAAACAAGATGAGGGGTGGGAGTCGGGGGGAGGGAATTGGGGACCAAGACATGAGAAAGGGTATCAATGTATGTGAAGTAATGCACCTTCTATCTGGCAAAAATAATGTAACCCTTCTATTAATTACAATAAAAAATATATGGAAAAAAGAGAAAATCTTCATTAGCTATATGGGTCAGACAAGGCAGTATGCTAAAAAAATTATATCACCAAAAAATAAACTTACAAAAACTCAACAACCCAATGAATAAAAGAGAGAATTCTCAGACAAAGCAGTAAGCATGGCCAATGGATACATAAAGAAATATTGAACATCTCTGGCCACTAAAGAAATGCAAATTAAAACAACATTGAGATTCCACCTTACCCCAATTACAATGGCCATTTTCAAGAAAACTAACAACAGATGCTGTTGGTAGAAACGTAAGCGTGTTCCACCACTCTGGAAATTAGTAAGTAAGGCCTTAAAAAGACTAAATATACAGCTTCCTTATGACCCAGAAATCCCACCCCTGGGAATTTATCCATTTGATCACAAAACAGACCACACTAAGCTACAAAACAACCATGTTTACTGCAACATTGTTTACCATAGTCAAAATATACAATCAACCTAGTTGACCCTCAGTGGACAAATGGATCAAGAAAATGTGGTATATATACACAATTGCATTCTATTCACCCATCATAAAGAATAATATTGTACCATCCATAAGGAAATTGAAAGACTTGGAAAAAATTATACTAAGTGAACTAAGCCAGAGCCAAAGAAACATAGGTCGCATGGCTTCTCTCATACTAGAATGTGCCTATAAGTCTAAAACTAAACACACTGAAATATATATATATAAATATATATATATATATTTCTCTGTACACACACACACACACACACACACACACACACACACACACACACACACACTGGGCCATGATCAATTGGGACTTTAGACACTCACTGAGGCCAAAGGAAGATATTCATACGAGTGGTTTACAAAGGCTTAATGGCTATGTGCAGCTAACTATATAAAATATTTTATGTAATGAACACCAAGAAAAGGAAAGAAAATATATTTTTTAATTGTCAGTGTTGCTAGGTATTCTTTTCCTTTTGTCTTGTTGGTTCGTTTGTGTTTGGGAGGGTAAAGGGAGGCACAGAAATGATAGAATAGCTGGACTCAGTGGCTCATGCCTGTAATCCAAGCTACTCAGGAAGCTGAGATCTGAGGATCACGGTTCAAAGCCAACTCAGGAACTAAAGTCTGTGAGACCCTTACCTCCAGTTAACAACTAGAAAAGGGGTAGGGTGGTAGTCTTGAGCTGAAGAGCTCAGGGACAACACCGAGGTCCTGGGATAGGGTGGTAGTCTTGAACTCAAGAGGTCAGAGGTAGTACCTAAGCCCAGAGTTTAAGCTCCACAACTAAAAAAAAGAAAGAAAGAAATGGTAGAACAAAGAGTGAACAAATAGAATAATGGTAGTTACTAGACACTATGTACAAAATGAACTGTATATAATGTGGGTGGAGATGAGAGAAAAAACTGGGAGAGAGCAAGGGTAAGGGAAACATGTTACAAAAAGGGTTTTACTCATTACCTTATTCATATAATGGCTACCTCTCTTTATATCACTTCTACAATAACAATGAAAAATTAAAAAAATAGGGTTGGACTTTGGCCTACTGGTAGAGTGCTTGGCTAGCATGCACGAAGACCCAGGTTCAATTCCTCGGTACCACATACATAGAAAAAAAGCTGGAAGTGGTGCTGAGGCTTAAGTGGTAGAGCTCTAGCCTTGAGAAAGTCCAAGGACAGTGCTCAGGCCCCGAGCTCAATCCCAGGACTGGAAAATAAATAAATAATAAATAATAAATAAATAAGGGCCAGGATTTTGGTCTAGTGGTAGAATGCTTGCCTAGCATGCACAAAGACATGAGTTTGATTCTATGTACCACATACACAGAAAAGGCAGAAGTGATGTTGTGGCTGAAGTGGTAGAGAGCTGGCCTTGAGAAAGCTCAGGGATAGTGCCCAGGCCGTGAATTCAAGTCCTAGGACTGGCAAATAAAATAAAAAGGAAACATTTGCTTCATATATACTATGTTGAGCAGATATAACATAGGCACCCTATTTGGAAAGGAAAAACTTGTAAGGAGAAAGAGTGTTGGCCTAAACCCAGTTCACAATACAGTGGGGCATATTTTCTGATGGTATGGCTGTGAAATATTCCATGGTATAAATTTACCATTTTTTAAATTTCATGATATATACAAAGAATTCTTCGCCTCATTCTCCTCCCCTCCCTCCCTTCCTTCCTTCCTTCTCTCCTTCCTTTCCTCCTCCTCCTCCCCCTCCTCCTCCTCCTGCTCCTCTTCCTCCTCCTCTTTCTTCTTCTTTCTGCTGGTGCTAGGGCTTGCAATCAAGGTCCATGCACTATCTCAGAACTTATGCTCAAAGCTATTACTCTACCACAGTGCCAATTCTGGCCTTTTCTTAGTAGGTTATTTGAAATGAGAGTCTCATGGAATTTTGTGCATGGTCCCACAAGCATGAGCCACTGGCACCCAATGAATTATTTTTTCTTTTCTTTTTTAAAAAAATTATTGTCCGAGTAAGGTATAGAATGAATAACCAGCATTTAACAAGGTAAAATTGTCAATATCTGATACCCAATCACAATATCCAGGCATGCAAAGAAACATGAAATTCAGGTTGATATTGAGGAGGAAAATCAGCTGATTAAAATTGATACAGATAATAGAATCAGTAGGCAAGGATATTAAAATCACTCATAACTATTTCAGATATTCAAGAAATATGAAGAAAAATTAAATAAATTACTCTCATTAAAGATACAATAAAAGTTTCAAATCAACAGAGAAGTTATAATATTGAAATAAAACATAATGGTTTGGAATTAAATATATCACAAATATAGATTAGCATACGTGAAAACATACAAATATGTACTATCCAAATTGAAGCAGTGTTTTTGTAAGTCTAAAAGTAATAAGCAGAGCCAGGGCCTGGTCAATTCAGCCTGTAATCCCAGCTATTAAGGACGCTGATGTGCAGAGGATGGATCCTAGCCCTGCAAAGAAGTATGAGAAACTCCATCTGCAATAGAACTGGCCAGAAATAGGCTGGAGGTGTAGCTCAAATGATTCAGCACCATTTGAGCAAACAAGCTGAGTGAGAGTAAGACCGTGGATTTAAACCATATAGCAGCAAGAGAGAGGGCAGGGGGGAAAGGGAGGAAGGGAGGGAGGGAAGAAGGGACTGGAAGAGGGAGAGGGAGAGAGAGGGGGGAAGATGGAAGAAAGGAAGGAAGGACAAGAGAGAAAAGAAAGGAAAAAAGAAAGAATAACAATGTAGAGAGAGTTTTATAATATGTGAAGCCATAAAAATAAACCCAATAATACACCAACACTAAGAAGGGAGAAAATAATGGTTGGATTTGCATTTTGGGCTAATCTTCCAATTGGTAGGATCAGGTGTTTGTTTATACTCAAGGCACTAGCACAATGGTCAGAAATATTCAAAGCAATTATTTAATATGCAAGCACGTGATTGTTAGGGTGGCTGCTGGGTAAGTCAAATTACCTTTCTTTGTTTCACAGAGGAAACTCTGAAACGTAATTTTACCTCATGTTCTTAAAAAGAATTGGACTATTACATACACTGAACACATTTTTAAAAATTTGAGACCGGGATATCTGAAAACCAATTATGGTGATTGTGACCTTTACTGAGGGACTACACAGAGGAAATAGAAAAATAAAATAATCTAATTTTCTTGTGCTTATTGAACCCGAGAATAGGTTCAAAAGACGGAAACATAGTGTTAATCTAGAGGGCTTTCTCTGTTACTTGATGCTCACAGACTTTCAAATAACAATTCTTTTTTTGTCTGTTTTATCCTAAAGGACAATTTAAAACAAAGTTATTTGTCAGATGTATTGTTGGTGAATATCTTTTCCCAGTTGGTTGGCTGTCTCTCTACTTTTGCAACTATGTATTTATCTGTAGAGAAACTTTTTATTTTTAGGTAGTCCCATTTATGGAGTCTCTCTCCAATCTGTTGTGACCCTGGGATTCTGTTCAGGAATCTTTTGCCTGTGCCTATGAGTTCCAGTGTCTCTCCTACTCTATCATGTAGCAGTTTCACGGTTTCCATGCTGACATTGAGGTCTTTGATCCACTTTGAGTTAATGCTTGTGCATGGCGAAAGGCTAGGGTCAATTTTTAGTTTTCTGCATGTGGCTGCCCAGTTTTGCCAGCACCAATAATTGAATAGGCTGTGTTTGTTCTACTGTATATCTTTGGCTCCTTTGTCAAATACAAGTTGCCTATAGGTATGTGGTTCTATTTCTGGGTCTTCTGTTCCACTGATCTTTTGGTCTGTTTTTGTGCCAATACCAAGCAGTTTTTGTTATTATGGCTCTATAGTAGAGTTTGAAGTCTGGTATTGTAATATCACCAGCATTGCTCTTTTTACCTAGAATTGTTTTGGCTATTCTAGGTCTTTTCTTGTTCCATTTGAATCTTTGGATTATATCTTCAATTTCTGTAAAGAATGTCTTTTGGGTTTTGATGGGGATTGCATTGAATTTGTATATCAATTTTGGCAGTATAGTCATTTTCACTATGCTGGTTCTCCCTAGCCATGAGCATGGGATGTCTTTCCATTTCCTAGTGTCCTCTTTAATTTCTTTCATTAGGCTTTTATAGTTTTCATTGAATAATTCCTTTACATCTTTGGTTAAGTATATTCCTAAGTATTTTATTCTTTTGGGGGCTATTGTGAATGGGATCATTTTCTTGATTTGGCCTTCTGTTTGTGTATTGTTGGTGTACAAGAAGGCTACTGACTTCTGAAGGTTGATTTTGTATCCTGCTACTTTGCTAAAGTGGTTTATTAATTCTAGAAGTTTGGGAGTGGAGTTTGTTGGGTCACTCAAGTAGAGGATCATGTCATCTGTGAATAGGGATATTTTAATTTCTTCTTTCCCTATGTGGATCCCTTTGATGTCCTTTTCTTGCCTTATTGCTCTGGCTAAGGTTTCCAGCACTATATTGAAGAGAAGTGGAGAGAGTGGGCATCCCTGTCTAGTTCCTGATTTTAAGGTGAATGGTTCCAGACTTTCAACATTTAGTGTAATATTGGCTGTAGGTTTTTCATATATGGCTTTCACTATTTTGAGGAATGTACCTCTTATTCCTATTTTTTCTAGTGCTTTCAACATGAATGGATGTTGTATTTTGTCAAATGCCTTCTCCGTGTCCAGAGATATTATCATATGATTCTTATCCTTAACTCTATTGATATGATGTATTACATTGATTGATTTGCGAATGTTAAACCAGCCTTGCATTTGTGGGATGAAGCCCACTTGATCATAGTGCATGATTTTTTTTTAATTTGTTTCTGGATTCTGTTGGCTAATATTTTATTGAGGCATTTTGCGTCTGTGTTCATTAGAGAGATAGGTCTGTAGTTTTCTTTTTTTGTTGGGTCTTTCCCTGGTTTGGGGATGAGAGTAATATTAGCTTCATAAAATGAGTTTGGTATTGCTCCTTCTGTTTCTATTTCTCAGAAGAGTTTCAAGAGTATAGGTGTTATTTCAAGAAACTAATCCCCTGAAAACCCAATAAACCATTCACTAAATGGGCAAGGGAACTAAAGAGAGACCTATCAGAAGAAGAGATTAAAATGGCAGAAAAACATATGAGAAAATGTTCATCATCTATGGTCATAAAGGAAGTGCAAATAAAAACAACCCTAAGAAACCACCTTACCCCAACAAGAATGGCCAAGATTTTGAACTCAGACAATGACAGTTGCTGGCGGGGTTGTGGAGAAAAAGGAACCCTACTACACTGCTGGTGGGAATGTAGACTAGTTCAGCCACTCTGGAAAGCAGTGTGGAGGTTCCTTAAAGAACTGAAAATAGACCTTCCCTATGATCCTGCCATACCACTTCTGGGCATCTCTCCTGAACAGCATGACCCAGGATATTATAAAGACACGTGCTCAGCAATGTTCATCTCTGCACTATTCACAATAGCCAGGCGATGGAAACAATCCAGAAGCCCTACTGCAGATGAATGGATACAGAAAATGTGGTATATATACACAATGGAATTCTACATAGCCAACAGACAAGATAAAATAATGGCATTCGTAGGGAAGTGGATGAATCTAGAGCGAATCATGTTGAGTGAGACAAGTCAAGACCTGAGGAACAAAAGGCGCATGGTATCCTTAATATGCGGCTATTAAATCCAAAGAGTACAAGAGCGAGGACTCAATAACTGCATACCCAAAGCTATGGACATGGTAATGGAAATATAAACATAACTATATAGACATAAAAACCTATGACTCTATAGACATAATGTTTTATTTCATAAATTAATATTTCTATGACATACAAACCCTTAGCCTAATTTTGATTAAGTTCTAAATACTAAGTCCCAGTGATTGTAATTAGAGATTCCCTCCTTGAATACTTGTTTGTTAAACTTGTCATTTAAAATATGATATAAACATAAGCCATATAATGAATGATTGTTGTTCTTAAGGTAAAAAAAATACTTCACTATCAATACTATGATTTTGCTATTTTCAAATAAGGTAATGCCACGCCAAAATAAGGCAGTTGGAATATGGCTATACTTGTTTTATATAATTTTCCTTATTTAATATAACCTCATTCCTTTTACAGAAAATTTAAAAAATATAATTAAGTCCTATTTCTGTTTTTTTAAAAGCACAGCTGATAGCAAGAAACATAAACACCTACAGATAACAAGAAAACAATTTACATCCCTGGAAAAGATACTGCATATTTCCAAACTTCTGGGAACTGTGTTGGGGTGATGCCTTCCACTGCCTTTTTTCCACATCCTCCTGTATGTAAAACAATTTCCCCTGTGTCCATCACCTTTACAGTAAAATTTATATTGAAAAAAATAAAGAAACAATTTCCTTTGAAAAAAAAACAAAGTTATTAAGAAGCCACAAGAATGGGTTTGGAGTCAAAGGGAAACAAATTTGTGCAGAATTTGAAGAAAGATAATGAATTAGAGGGAATTAGAAACCTCACACTTTCATGTCAACAAGACTAGGTGGGTGCCTAGGAAGATGGTGTGTGCCTATGAATGTCTAACTTGTCCAACTTTAAGGGAAATGAAGGCTTGGAGAAGTACAAAGTGGGATGGTCAGGTAAACTGAAGGTGGCAGAGACTGGTAGGCTAAAAGTTGATAGTAGTAGAAATTCAGGAAGAGAGGTTTGGTCTCAGTATATTCAGAAGAATGAATTCCACATAGATACTTATGCAGGAATAGAATAAATTTGTCTCAGGATATTCTAGCTGTGTTCATAGGAATCTTGGAGTTATGTAGCTGAGGGTCAGAATCTACTGTTCCAAAGTGAGAAGGAAGGGAACCAAGAAGGAAAGATTCTAGGCTTACTGTTCTCATAGGAATGAAATTGCTCTAGGTAACTATTGTTCATGGATTGTCTATTTAGAAAAGGCTTCAGTCTGAATAATAGATTTATAATGTAAAATTTTTGACACTGTCCAGCAATTATCTAGGATAGTGAAATACTGGCCTCCATTTTCTCAGCCCAACATTGCCTGCAGCTACTTTCTCTGTTTACCATAAGACTCTGTAATACTTGCTATGCTGTCAGGTTTCTCAAAAAGACACATCAGTTTGGAGGACTATCAGGAGTGCCATTGCTTATAAGACTAGAGATACAAAAATGACCTGAGATGGACACATGCGGACATAATATGTTGTATAAGTATGCAGACAAGGGCAAAAGTGCGCGTGCGCGCGCGCGCACACACACACACACACACACACACACACACACGGAGACAGAAAAATCTGTCATTCATGGAGCTGACAGTTTGTGTGACATTTTGTTGTCCATCTTGTTTATAGGAGAGAAGATGGCTTCTCTGTATACAATTCTCTTTTTCACTGAATCCTACATCCTCAAGTTCTGCTGATGTGCACTCTCATTTTCTGTTTTTCTTCAAAATATGTTCAAATGAATGAATGAAGGTACCAAAGGATCCAATCCACAGATTGCAAGTGTCGAGCCTGCCCCATGTGTGTTCCTTCTGTCTTTATGGCAAAAAATATATGACAACTGTTCCTGTAACTTCAGAAAACAGTCAGTGTTGCTATGGACATCCTGTCCTCATGTTTGAACACCATGTTGGGTGCCAGAGATGCATGATACCTCGTGCTTCCTACTCGGCAACCTACACATGCATTCGTGTTACAATAACTACAAATTTTTCCCTTTGTCTTTTCCCTCTCATCCTGCAAAAGTATGAAACTTCAGTCAACCTCTTTCATCTGCATGTGATGGCAATGTAAGATAATAGTTAAAAGTTACAGGAAAACCCTTCTCTAGGAAGCCAATAGCTCAAGTCCAAGGTAGACGTTCTGAGCTGAGGAGAGCATCCAGATAATAGCTTAAATCATGTACATCCCAATGCTTTATGTGCAGAGTCAATGCAGGAATCAGTCTCAGTGTGTCACACTACAATTCTACCTCCTTGAGCTTTATACAACCGTCCCTGGAAGGGCAGGAGATCTGGTGTACAGCAAGTCCACTCCCTCAGTAGACCTGCCTACTCAGAACACACACAAACATCTGGATAGTATTGATGATTCAAGGACTCGCCAAGGCTCTTCACTTAAGTTGTCCTGTCCCGCCATCTTCCCCTACCCAGATTCTGCCCTTGCTCCCCTTCTTGGTACTGCTTCATTCTACATTGAGCTCTGGATTCAGAGCTCACAGTGATGGCTGGTCTTTAGCTCTCAGAGCTGGTTTTACATGAAGTCTTGCTCAGACAGAGCAGTTGCTTTCCTCTGATCCTTCCAAGTCATCTCCCAGATGATTTGTCCTTTCAGGACCTGTCATAGGTCCTGAATATTCTGACAAAATTCTTGCTACTCCTACTGGCAAAGGAAAAATGTTCTTTTGACATTTCCATATTTTAAATCATGCCTAACTGAATCTCATTACTCCGGACATCATTGCATAAACTCATTTTTATATGGGTGAGAGATTAATATTTTGCTTTAACATTATTAATAGGGAAATAAAATTGAAACAATACTTCTCAGTTGTAATTTTGCCCAAACTTAATGTATTAATTATATGAAATGGACCTGAGTACGTTGAGTAGGAACATACATTAATTTATGAAAAATGAAATGGTGTGCAAAGCATGGTGGCCCATGTTTACAATTCTAGCTACGTGGAAGGATGAGGCAGGAAAATTTAGGATTGAAGGGTAGCCTGAGAAAAAATAGCAGGACCCTGTCTCAATGCAAAAAGAAAAAAGAGAGAGAAGGAAAGTCCACAAAAAAATTAAAAAAAAAACTTAAAAAGAAAACAAATGCTACACATTTTTTTGAAATAAAATTTCAATAGTATTTGTAAAATCTAAAATGTGGGACCAGGAGTTTGGCCTAGTGGTAGAGTGTTGGCCTAGCATCCACAAAGACCTGTCTTCTATTCCTTGGTACTACATATATAGAAAAAGGCTGGAAGTGGTGCTGTGGCTCAAAATCTTGAATGTCCATAAACACAAGCACAATTTAAACACAAAAACAAAACTAAAAAAAGAGAGAAAACAAATGTTACATAATTTTTGAAATAAAATTTAAATAGTATCTGTAAAAATATAAAATGTCCATAAACACAATTAAACACAATTTTCCATGTTAAAATGTCTTTCCTTGAAAGACTTAGAAAAAATCATATTAAGTGAAGTAAGCCAGACTCAAAGGAACTTAGGCTCAATGGTTTCCCTCATTTGTCAGTAGAAACCTTGGGCTCTCCTAGCAGAGATTTACAATAGAACAAAATCTAGAGACATTAGGCCAAATAGTATGACAGTAAATGTAAGGACCTTCAGGAGAAGGAAACAAAAGCCATATAATGAATGACTGTTGTTCTTAATGTACTACGTTATCTCTCATCTCTTTTGCCTCCCTTGGTTATCTCATATTGTTACAATATTTCACCTTGTTATCTGATATATTTTATATGTGCTTAATTGGTTATTTGAAATTGGATAAGGAAGGGGGGAAATCAAGATAAGCGAGGGGAGGGTGGGAGGGAAATGGGGACCATGTCATAGGAAAGGGTATCAATGTTTGTGAAGTTATGCACCTTCTGTCTGGTGAATGTAACCCTTCTATTAATCACAATAAAAAAAAAGAAAAAAATGTCTTTCCTTGAGAGAAAAGCATGCATCTGTACCAGAGGATTCATTTTCAAAGATGTTGACTTAGGTGCTATTAATTGTACTAGAAATGAGCAGTACCTTATGTGTCAAACAGGAAGAAAAATATTAAGTTTGGCATTGTTTAGAATTCTAGGAAATCACTTACGTAAATGAACATTTTTATGTACTATCAAAGAAAGTGCTTGTAAGCATTTCACTAAGTAACAAAGGTAATATCCAATGAACTGGGATTCATTACTATGAATGTACAAAAATGTGTTTTAGTGTATAACCTTTTATGAAGAGATCAGATGTGACTTTTAAATATATATCAGGTATTAACTGATAGTTGCCTCAGATGAAGAATACTAAATTTTGGAATCTCTAAAAATTTTGACATCTGTATTATAATAATTTTTGCAGTATTTATATTTACACAATTGCCCATGTAATGAATATATTTAATAGGCTCTGCAAAACCAGGAGTTCCTAGGATTATTTACGTATTTATTTAAGTAAGTTTTAAATCATATATTTATTTACATCTGGTTCATTACTGGCTGAAATATAGTTTTCTACACAAATATAAATGAAATAGGAGTACTGCATGCATTAGACAAGTAACAACTAGCTTACCCAAGACATACAATTTGAAATTTGAATGGCTGAATGTTGTGTGTGTGTGTGTGTGTGTGTGTGTGTGTGTGTGTGTGTACAAATTCAGGCATGTGTCGACAGAAACTTCCTCTCTAAAGGGACCCAGAAATGCAGCCTGCTTCCATTTTTAGTTCCTCTTGACACAGGCCACAGTTTTCATGCTGAATGGAAGAAGCAAGTAAATAATGTAAGAAATTGAGGAAGATTTCATGTGAATGAACATTTCTAGTCTGTTCTATAGGATGCCATATTCTGGTTACTCCAAACAACTCTTATAGTCAGGTACTACAGTTTACACTTGTAATCTGAGCTACTCAGATGGATGAGATCTGCAGTATATAACTTTTTGCTAGTCCTAGGGATTGAACTCGGGGCCTGGGCAGTGTCCTTGAGCTTTCTCAAGTCTAGAGCACTCCCATTGAGTCACACCACCCCTTCTGGATTTTTTTCTTCTTCTGCATATGTGGTGCCAAAGAATTCAACCCAAGGTTTTGTGCATGTTAGGCAAGCACTCTACCACTAGGCCATGCTCCCAGTCGTGAAGGATCTTAAGGATAGCCTGGGAAAAGGAAGTTATGAGACTCCTTCTCAATAGAGGGGTGGTATATTTGCCATGCCATCTAGGCAAGAGTACATACATTGATCACATTTCAGGACAATCCAGGTATAATTATGATACCCTACTTGAAATATACAGTAAAACAGGCTGGAGGCATAATGTAACTGCTGTAGCACCAGCTATCATAAAGTAAATGTACATCCCTGGATTCAAAGACCTGTAACCCCACCCCAATAATTGCTGCTTGTTCATGTGCGTGCCCGTGTGTATGTGTGAAAACTATTATGGTATGACAAGCTCCTTAATTTCTTGGAGGAATTAACTTTTTATAGTGCTTTTAAGGCAGGCACCAGTGACTCCATCTGTAATCCTAGCTACTAAGGATTCCAAGTGTAAAGGATTTATTTGAGGCCAGAAGTCTGGGCAGTCTGCATCTCCCATTAATCCACAGAAAGCTGGATGGTGGCACAGCTCAATATAAAGAGTGCAAGCTGTGAGCAGGAAAGCTGGGAAAGAGCATGAGGGCCTAAGTACAAGTCCCCATATTCTAATTATAATAATAATAATAATGTGTTTCTTCAACTACTACTTTTGTGGGGTGCTTTGGGCTTTAGCTACTGAAGTAAACCCATTGATCTGTATATGTATCTAGTTTTTCAAATAACACAGCTTGCTAAAGGAGGACTTTATTAGTATGATTTTAAAATCTCAAATTTTAAGGTTATATCCTAAGCAGCAGCACATAACCCGCAAATCAGCTTCTATTCACAGCCCATTTTACTAACACAGTAAGTGTACTGAAGGTTCTTTGAAGATGACCAGACATCAAAATATCCTCTGAAGTGAAGTGACATTGAATGAGCTGTGGATATCATAGAGGCTTCAGATAAGGGAAGGGCTTTTAAGGACAATAGGAATACTCTATTTCAGGGAGAAGACACAATGCTGTGTTGTTCCACTGAGAGCAAAATAGAGCCTTCAGAAGAAGCTATATTAACCTCATCTACAAAAACTTAGTCATGGCCATTGTCCATTTGTGGGTTTTCAGTCACCTATCACATATCCTTTCTAAGGTTGGCTTCCTACTACCATCTAATTTAGCCAAAAATTAACTCTCACATAAGGGTTTGGGTTTCTAAACGCCCTATCTGTCCTGGCTTTGGGCATTTACCCTTGGCAGCTACCATTTGAAAATCCCACCTCTTAAATCCATTTTACTTTCTCATTATGTTTTTTGATGAATTTTCACCATCTTCCTTTTTATGTTTAAATATCCACTGCTTAACTATTGCCTTCAAATGAAAAAATTCTTAATGCTAGAGGAATAAATGAGGCAGTGTTTATATGCTCTTGTTTATTAAGGTGTAATTTCTCAGACATTCTTGAGCAAGTCAAGCAAGAAGGTAAATACATTTAAAATGTTTAACAATCTTTTTCTGCATTCACAAAACTATGTTATTACTGGGCTCTCACATTTGTAAAGAAAATTCTGTTTCAACATCATCACTTTTCATCATATTCCAGGTCACAAAATACAATGAAATATATCTCAAATCATCACAAATCATATATCAGAACACCAACACTATTATTCTTAAACCCCAGTAGACAACAACATATGTGTGATCCATATAAGCAATCTAGATTCTGAAGCTAATGCAACTTGTATGAGAAATGTTTGAAAAATACAGAAAAAGGAACTAACAATTATCTTCACTTGACCATTTTCTCCAATAACAGAGTAAAGAACTTCTTTACTTGGGAGGGGAGGAATTGCTGCTAGATTTGGGTTTGGGTGTTTTACCCATGGTGACAGAGGCAGCATTCATGTTGGCCAACACAAGCTTGGCTTTCTCTTCTTCATCTTTCAAAGCTTCCTTATATAAGGAAACGAAGGCTGTGGGGCTACTCCCACTAACCTTGGAGAAAAACTGCAGAACTTTCATCTTGCTGGTTTCAGCATAGGCTCTTGGGCCCCACTTGAACTGATAGCGAGCAGGATTGCTATTGGGCACCAGCTCATATTCCAGATACTTCTCCTGCACAAAATCTTCAGTAATCAGCTTCTTTGGATCCCCATAGATGAAATCCTTCTTTTCAGCATACACACCAATCATACGCAATGCCTCCCAGACCTTCTCTTCGGAAGCACGGTTGCCTTCCATGAAGACCAGGCCCAAAATAAGTATGAGGAGACCTGTTTTGGGCAGACCTTCATCATCATGCCTTCCATCATAGGTAAGATCCAGCATTCTGATGAGCACATAGGCATGGCTGATGGGATCTATTTCCTTTACTTCAATGCCAAAGACGACTTCCATGCATTCACAGGCATTCCTGAAGATCATGGGGTAGTAATCCTTGAGGTCTTTGATGACATTTTTCATTATTTCTTCCTCTGTGACGAGATCCTTTGTTGTATACTTCACACTCAGATACTGTACCAACTCAGTCACTTTCTTCCCCAGAGAAGTAGTGAGCAGCAGCTCAGCCTCTGGGTGGGCCTCTGAAGCACTTGCACCCTCATTTTCTTGGTCACTGGAATCTTCTGTTGGTTTCCTTGATAGTGTGTCTTCCACAGTAGCAGAGGAAGAAGGTGCTTCCTGAAGACAGTGGGCAATATTTAAAATTCCACCCACAGCACCAATATCAGCAGCAGCTGGAAGTGGAGGATGAGGTGGTGAATTTTCCTCCAATATGCCTGGGATCAAAACAGAGGAAAGAACTGTGGCACTCGCCACCTCATCTGCATCCAACAGGCCCAGGGCTTCTATTTGAGCCTGAAGGTCTTTGTCAACCTCAAGATCAGGCTCATATTGCTGCTTCTGGCCATGAGGCATCATGGCTTGTCTAAGGAATGGTTAGCAGAAGTGTAGGTAGAAGAGTGATGGAATCAACTGACCTGAGGGAGAAAAGAA
Source organism: Megascapheus bottae (assembly GCF_031878675.1). NCBI lineage: Eukaryota > Metazoa > Chordata > Mammalia > Rodentia > Geomyidae > Megascapheus > Megascapheus bottae. The sequence goes on along the minus strand of NC_143547.1, from coordinate 94,886,332 downwards.
AAGTGTGAAATACTTGTCACTAGTGTCAAAGGCCTTAACATATCTTCCCTTAAGTATTGCTCAAAGCCCTACTGGTGTTCTCTTATTCTCTCGATAGGGCAACTCCTAGGACGCTGACAAAGAATATAACAATGTTGTTCAAGGTACAAATAACATAGGTATCTTATTGATCTCATCAAAAATACATTCACTATGATGGTGAATTCAATCTGGAAAATGGGTTGCATCCACTTTTACCTATAAAAGGATCATTAAATATCTAGAAAAATCCATGTGCTGTGGCTCACACCTGTAATCCTAGCTATTCAAGAGGCTGAGATCTGAAGATCAAAGTTCAAAACCAGCCTAGGCATAAAAGACTTGAGACTCTTATCTCCAATTAACATCAAGAAAACGGGAAGTGGGGCTTTCCTCAAGGGTAGGATGGTAGCCTTGACCTGAAGAGCTCAGGGACAATACCCAGGCCAGGGGGTAGGATGGTAGCCTTGATCTGACATGCTCAGGGAGAGTGCCCAGGCTGAGTTCAAGTCCCATAACCCACAAAAAGAAAAGTAAAAACAGATGCAGATTCTAATGGAGATGTGCCCAAAAGGGAATGATGCACTATTGGTGGGGATGTAAAGTAGTTCAAACATTCTGGAAACCAGCATAGAGGTTCCTCAAAGGACTAAACATAGAGCTCCTCTATAACTCGGCAATCCAACTTCTGGACATTTACCCAAATGACCACAAACAAGTCTATAGTAAAGCTACCTGCATAACAATTTTTATTGCAGGACTATTTACCATAGTTATGATATATAATCAACCCAGATGCTCCTCAGTGAATGAATGGATCAGGAAAATGTGGTATACATATAGAATAGAATTCTATGCCTCCATCAGAAAAAATGACATTGCCATGTTCAAAGGAAACTGAGAGACTTGGAAAAACATTATATTAAGTGAAGCAAGCCAGATCCAAAGAAATATAGGCTACATGATTTCCCTCATTTGTACTAGCTAGAATAAGTGTAGGATATTCTTAGCACTTCCTCACCTGTAAGGAAATGCGAAGACTTGGAAAAAATATTAAATGAAATAAGCCAGACCTAAAGAAACCTAGGCTCCATGGTTTCCTTCATTTGTAATAACTAATATATGTCTAAGATAGTCCTAGAAGAGCATCACAATAGCTTAATATTTATGTACATACGGCTATATAAGATAATGCTAAGTAAAATGAACTCTAAGATATGGAACAAGATGTTTTTCTTTGTTAGTGTGTTTTCTTTAATGTACTTTGTGAAGTTATTTCTTTTTTTCCTTTGGTTTATCTTCTATTGTCACTGTATTTTAGTACCCTGTGTCTTATATATAGGTCTATCTGAATTGGGGAAAGGAAAGGGAAGAACAAAAATGATAGGACAAAGGATGAAAAAATGCAATAGTGATAGTCACAAGACCATCTGTTGGAAATGATCTTTACAACTTATGGGGGTGGGGAGGGAAGGTGGGAGTAAAACAAGGGAAGGGGTAACAATGTTTGACAAGAAACTTACTCATTACCTTAGGTGGGTAAATATAATACGTTTGTGCATCACCTTGACAATAAAATTAAATTTAAAAAATGTTTAAAGATGCACTGTATTCATATACCACTTTGTTGAAGGGCTATTACTTTATACAACTACTTAAATATAATTTAAGAAAGAAAGAAGTGAGATGATGCGTTATAATTGTAGTTGTCTTAAGGTGTAGATTTTTATAAGAAAGAAGTGAGATGATGCGTTATAATTGTAGGTGTGTTAAGGTGTTGATTTTTATAAGATGAAACAGTTTGGGATATGCAGGTGCCTTTGGGAATCCCTTTGACTTATGGCTCAATGGTATATTTATTTCTGGTAAGGGTTTGTAATATGTTTTGCTAAACTTGAGAATTATTTTTTAAATGCATTTATGTCATTCCCAGGGACAACAAAACAAGGAAATAAGGGGACGTGTGTGTTTTAAAGCAGGTCTAGGGTCTATTAAAAAAGGGTGAGTGGACTTTTGAGTAGGTGTTGGTGGCTCATGTCCGATTAATGCTAGTTCCTGGGAGATTTGAATATTTGAAGAGTGCCTTTAAAAACCAACCCAAGAGGAATTAATCAGCAAAAAGCCAGAAGTGGAGATGTGACTCATGTGGTAGAAAACCAGCTAAGTAAAAGCACGAGGTATGGAGTTCAAGCTCTAGTAGCTACATACAAATAAAAGTATATTTTTTTTCTTTGGGCACCAGGGTTTAAAGTGAAGAGCAACAAATGTATGAGACCAACTATACCTCCAATTCTTTTTGTTTTAAAGTTATGTTTCAGATAAGATTTGTTTTTCTATCTATGAACATTAATCCTTCTTCACCTATGGCCTGTGGGATAAGCAGGAAGTCAGCAGTCCTGACTGCTGGTTGAATAAAGATGTCGGTGAATGTTGTCAGGCTGCTTTCTAAGTGGCACTCTTCGGATTTCTGCCTCCTTGGGCACTGAATTACAGCAGTCTAACCTTACTGGGTAAAATGACTGTACAGGGCATGTAGTATCTCTGTGTGTATAATGGTTACGTCCTCTCAGGCCTTCTAAAGGCCTGAAATTCCCTTTATTCTCCCCGCCAAACAACCTATCTAGGTATTATGAACAGGAAGTAGGCTGCTCTGGTCCAAAGCAGAGATAAGTGGGAATTTCCATGGAGATCGTTCTGGGATTGCAAGCAGGGAACTCTTTCTACCCAAGTTCACCATAATTACCAGATAGGACTTTTAGTTTCCTTCTTTTGCTCAGGTGAGGAATCTCGTATGATGGACTCTGAACCCTGGGGCCAAAAGTCCCATCTGCCCACAGCCCAAACAACGGACGGCCGCCATCTTAGAACAGTTCCTCTCCATGACTACCACGTCCCGGGGGGTTTCCACAGCTAACAAAAGAGGTAGGTTATTACATGCTAAGTAAGTCTTCTCAAAATTCACTCATATTTCTTACCTTAACGCCCGAAACTGCCCGTGATACCACTTTCTGCTGACCTGAGTACGGACCCTTCGCAAAAACAAACCTCTTCAGAGGAAGCGCCGCCTATGGCTGTTATATCCGGGAATGCTGTCTTCCGTTGCCTAGAGATGACGTCACAGGCTGCCCTAGGAAACCACGCCTCCTCTGTGTGTAATAATAGGCCCAAATATATGGGCCTGGACCTGGACCCCCTCATTCTGCTGATCCAATTCTAACTTCCTCAGAGGATGCATTGCCTTTTTCTGATTTCTAAAGCAAAATTCGTAATACAACTCTGTCTTATATATCTCAGCACAAGGGGGCATACGTCCTATTCACATTTTTTTGCTCAAAGCTGGTGCTCTACCACTTTAGTCAAACCCCCATGGCTTTTTCCCGGCATAATTGAAGATAACAATATCACAGACTTTTTGCTGGCATTGGCTTTCTTTAAAGCATGATCCTCAAATCCCCACCTCCTAAGAAGCTATAACTATATTCATGAACAACCAGTGCCTGCCTTATATTGTTCATTCATTATTTAAACTCCATTTTATTTCATTTAAATTTTATGAGCTACGTGTCTGTCTTCTTTGTATTCTATACATGAAGAAATTAAGCTACAGATAAAATATACTACTGACTATGTCATTTGGCTAGAAAGGGACTGAGTCCATATGCTGTATTTCCAAAGTCTATATTTCTAATTTCTGTACCAAATCAAATCAAAATTTTATTCTAATATGTTTACTTTAAATAACAGATGGAACTGTAATATCATTTTAAGTAAAACAGCACTATAGATTACATTTATTTTGAGGTTGTGAAAGAAATGCAATCTATCTAAAGTATAGCAGTAATCAAAGAAATAATATATAGTATATATGGTATATATAGTATATAGTGTAAATAGTACATAGTGTATTTTTCCCTTACATGTTTATAATCAAGACCTTTACAATTCTTTTCATTTACAAACATCCATACTGAAACCAAAATTGGCTATAATCACTGTAGATCATTTTGTTCATGCGTAATTATTTTCCTAAGTTTAACGCAGCATTTGCCATACAGAGCCAACAAAAGCAAAGTATTACTGACTGAAGTACACAGTAAGTCTATTTTTAATATTTCTGCAATGGAATGACAAATTGACAACAAACAACGTGAACTAACTCTGAGCCCTAGGATGTATTATTCATTTATAACTTCTCACTTAACAAGTAGGTGAAAGTCATTCAAGTTTTGGTAACATTTCTTCTACAAACAAAATGAGATTTTTCTATATATGACATCTCTAATCTTTGTTGAGTGAGTATATTCTTAACTCTGACCTGTTGATAGTCTCATTACAGATGAAAATGATGCCTGCCAACAAAGTAATCTTATAAGCAAATTAATTTGGGAAGTACTCATGTTGTATACTAATAGATAAGCTGTGGATACTATTCTCTCTAATCTTTTTTAAACCAGCTTTGTAACATTGACCCTATTTTTTCTAGTATTTCTAAATCTCATGGTTACAATAACATATACCATGCACTGATGTTTTAACCATTAAACATATGATAAAATCATGTATATCAAATGCCTCATTATAGCCATTACCAGTTACTATCAAGCTGTGTATCATCTTTTCCTGATCTTCATCAAAACCTACCTATGCATCCCCATCTCATTATCTTTTTGATTGTCCAATAGCTCTGTAATTTATTTTGAAATTGTAAAAATGATAGCATACATACCGCCAGGCATTGTAATCCTAGCTACTCAGGATGATGAGATCTAATGATTTGAAGCCAGCCCAGACAGGAAAGTCTGTGAGAGTCTTATCTCCAATGAGCCATCAAAAATAAAAGCCAGAGGTACACCTATATCTCAAATATATAGAGCACTAGCCTTGAGCAATAAGCTCAGGGATATCACCAGGAAGCGACTTCAAGAAATATACATATATGCATATTTATAGTGAGTTTCATTATAATGTTTATAACATGAATATGGTTTTCTTTTATCAAATTCACCACATTTCGTTACCCTCATTATTTACTTCTGCCACAGATTTTATTCATTTTTCAAAATCTTTTAGGAGTTGTCATTTATCAAAGTAGTTTATGAATATAATGTATCTTGGTCAACATCAATCCTTCCAACATTCTCAACCATCCCTCCCCTACCAGTATTGCCCTTGTTCTTTTTTAATTTTATACTATATATAGTGGATTCTTGCTACACTTTCCAAACTAGTCTATTATCTCTCATTAACAGATCTTTGTAGGTTTCATTGTGTTATTTTCAGTCTTCTTACTCCTCCTGAGGATATATTTAAAGAAATACTTAGATTTTTAAGAGATCACTCAGGTGAGAAATTATGATGATATTTGATTCCTGGAAAGATTTATATCACAGGACACTTTAAAAATATTACACGATATAAATCAAATTAGAATACCTTCTGAGAATTTGGTTTCTCATTTCTTAGTTATCCTGTTACTAGGAAAACCCTTTAATTCTTTTTTACTTATTATGTTGTCACATATAATAAGGTGCATTCTTAATACTTAGTATGTGAACTTTTTAAATTATGAAGATAAAAAAATCAGAACTCATTGACCACTCAGGCATAGTACCCTGGGATAAGAGAGAGATTTAAGTTGCTAAAATGCTGAAAAGTTAACTGTTAGATTTTTTCATACTTGGAGACATAGGTCTAACAACACTGGACATAGAGTTATTTCAGTTAGAATTTCATTCCTTTCAAAATATAGAGTCAAATCCAGTGCCGAGGGTAGGGCATAAATACAGAAGTGGCAAATCCCACATCATGTACATGATCATTATCTCTGTCTTGAGAGCTGAATCAATGAGAGTTAATGATTGTAATAAAATATGAATGGCCACCTAAACTTCAGTCTCCAAATGAAGCAATGAGATTATGAATGCATGATACATTTGGGAAATACAATTCAATCTAATAGGAGTATCAAATTAATAATTATATCAATGGGCATGGAAAAACAAATCTTTTTAAAAGGTCACGCAGAAAGACTTAATTTAAAAACATACATATATTATCCTATACATACATATATACATGTTGCATTATACATGTTTATATATATGTACATCAACATATCTATAGCTTATATGTGTATATGTATATGAAGAGAAAGAGAGAACTTCTCTGTGTAAACTACATGTGAATCCTTAATACACTGCATAGTGAGGAACCATATTGGTTCAATGCTTCTATATTTTAGAGAACTATGTTTTGAACTGATCATGAGTCAGTTATGAGCTATGTGTACTCATGATATGAATAGCAGCAGAACTTCAGCTTCTATATTCTATAAAGTCAAATCATAACCAAAAATCATTGTGGATAAAAGTGTCATCCCATCCAGGAACCTTTACTCCTAAATTTCTTTGAGGAAGAAAATTCCCCTCAAATATTATATAAGAAGAAAGATATATATGGAAAAATAATTATATGTGATAATCAAGAGCTCTACATTGGTTATGTCTTTATATAATTACAGTAGGCCCACATGTCAATTGGACATGACATTTGTGTGTGAATTCAGGAAAATAAGGACAAAGCTACCTTCATCCATGTGCATAGGATGAAAGTAGCATGAAAGGAGAAAGATTGGAGATATGTTTCAATTTCACAATATTGAATTTCATGATATCTTCTTGCTGATTGAACCCTAGAAACAGCTGGGCTAACTCATCCTAATCAAATGTTTCTCTTCCTATAATTACAGTGTTCTGATATAAATATGAAGCCAACAGCTCAAATACATATCAAAAGATTTCTGTCAGTGTGTTGAAAATAGAAAATGAATATTATATCTTAGTCCTAACAGAGGCTATTCAAAATTTAATAATAAATATCAATTCAATAAATGAAAGGACCAAAATTAGAGTCAATTTTGCCTTAAATTTGATATAATAATAGTGTATTACTTCAAATTAGTCCTTAGTTTAATTTATTCCAGTATGTATTTTATGTATTTTTGTGTTCATTGTCAGAGTAATAGTTATGAGAATAGTCTTATCCAATTTTTATCTCCCTTTTAATTATATAGCCATTAAGTAAAAACAAACATTATGGAAAAAGGCTATTTCATCTTGTTTTATAGTGGTTAGGGTTAAAATCATGGCTATTAAACAGCAAAATTACTTCTCCTGAAATATTAGATGCCCAATTACATGTGCATTCATTCATTCATTGAGCCAGTACTTTATTCCACAAGTAGTTACATGGATAAATAATCTAAAAAACTGATGAGTTTAAAATTTCATGAGATCTCATAATTGTATAAGAATAGCTTTCAAAACTTAGAACAAATTTATTCCAAATCTTTCTTTCAGTATTATTTCTCTATTTTTCCCCTTTCACTTTAGTCTTCAAATATATCAGCCATTTCATGATTCCTTGTAATTTCCTGAATATATTCTGTAGAGTTTTAATGTTACTAATGTATTCCTTTGCTTGGAATTTCTTTACTTCTTGCACCTTACCCATTTATTGCTCTCTTCCTTAATATTTAATTAATTCCCTCACTTTGGACTTTGTTGGATTTTTTTCTGATAGAATCATTTATTACATACTGCACAATAAATATAGAATAAATCCAATCTGTGTTCAAATTTAAACTTTGATCTTTTCAATAACCTTAAAGCCTAAGCTGCTTTCATTGTAAAAGATAAAAATGATATTACCTAGTCTTCCTAGTCTTAAAATTATTAGAATTGAATGACATAATGACTATAACACACTCAACACTACATCTATGTAGTAAATACTCAAAAATATTGGTTCTATAGTACTAAAATATATTGCATCTGAGAATGAAGAAGGAAAATGGGACTCGCTTAAGGCTATTGAGTAATAGAGGGCAGAGAGGACGGTGAAAGCCATATTAAATAAGGAGATCAATCTGATTAAAGTACTGTATGTGCATATAGGAGAAATAAAGTAATATATACTTTTTAAAGTGAGCAACAGGCACTGCTGGTGGGAATGTAAACCAGTGCAACCACTCTGGGAAGCAGTTTTGTGGTTCCTCAAAAAACTAAACATAGATCTTCCTTATGACTCAGCCATACCACTCATAGGCACCTACCCTTAACATCATAACACAAGATATAAAAAGGACACCTGCACATTCATGTTCATTGCTGCACTATTCACAAGAGCAAAGTGATGGAAACAACCCAGATGCCCCACTATAGATGAATGGATACAAATAATGTGGTATGTATATACAATGGAATTCTACATAGCCACCAGACAAGATAAAATAATGGCATTCACTGGGGAAGTGTATGAACTAGAGCAAATCATGTTGAGTGAGATAAGCCAACACCAAAGGAACAAAAGGTACATAGTCTCCTTGATATCTGGGTATTAGATTTAAGCAATACAAGAGTGATAACTCAATATTCAAGTATTCCAGGTCATTGACATGGATTTGGAGATATAAATAGATCTATAGAGACACATATGTCTATGATAGGATATATATTCTATATAAATATATTGATATATCATATAGATTGATACATGTCCATGACATACAAAGATCCAGCTTAATTTTAATTATGCTCTTAAATTTATGTGCCAGTGATTAAATATGCCTAGCATGCATGAAGACCCGGGTTCAATTCCTCGGTACCACATACATAGAAAAAAGCCGGAAGTGGTGCTGAGGCTCAAGTGGTAGAGCTCTAACCTTGAGAAAGTCCAAGGACAGTGCTCAAGCCCTGAGCTCAAGCCCAGGACTGGCAAAAAAAAAATGTTGTGGGTCATGGGGCTTGAACCCTGGGACTGGGAGCTATCCCTGAACTCCTCAGCTCAAGGCTACCACCCTATCCGTGAGCCTGGGCATTGGCCCTGAGCTCTTCAGTTCAAGGCTACTGTCATGCCCTTGAGCTAACCCCCACTTCCCAGTTTTCTAGAGGTTAATTAGAGATAAGAGTCTCAGGTCCTTTTCTGCCCAGGCTGGCTTTGAACCTTGATCCGCAGATCTCAGTCTCCTGAGTAACTAGAATTACAGGCATAAGCCATCACAACTGGCTGAAAAACTAACTTAATAAAAAGAAAAAAAAAAGAAAAGCAGGAATGTAAACATGTCCTGTCTGGGGTATGGGTATTAGTGAGAGGATAGAAGGCAAATGAGATCATGACAGAAGGTGAATGTGTACCAAAATAGTTCATGTAAATGTGTGAAATTGGAAAATAAAACTTTGTTGAGATGAGTTTGGGAAGGGTGGTGGGATGAGGGAAAGTGTTGGATGGGATGAGGTTGTGACAGTACCTGTGTACGTATGTGGACATATCAAATTTAAACCCCTTGTACAATTGATTGATGTTAATAAAAATGTGGGAAAATGTTTTTTTCTCATCTTTACTGTTTCTGGAGATAATTTTCTCCTTTCTTACATATAGACCTATGTGCAGATTTATAAATAATTTGTACATAAAGAAGATTCAGTAAGTAGTTGTTAAAATAATTGATTTGATTTGTAAGCAGTTGTGAGGGCTTGATGTAATAGAGCTTGCTCATGATATTAGCTTCTTGGGAGGTAGAAAAGGATCAGTCAGGTGCCAGTGGCTCACACCTGTAATCGTAGCTATTCAGGGAGCTGAGATTTGAGGATGACAGTTCAAAGACAGCACGGGCACTAAAGAACGTGACGCTGTTATCTTCAATTAATCTCCAGAAAACCAGAAGTGATCTTGTAGCTCACATGATAGAGAGATAGTCTTGAGCTAAAGAGCTCATAGACAGAGCCCAGGCCTAGAGTTCAAGCCCTATGACTGCTCCCCGGCCCCACAAGAGGATCATAATCCCAGGAAACATTTGAGATCATATCTGAAATATAAAGTGGAAAAGTTACGATAAGATAGGAGACTCAACTGGTAGAGCATATGCCTAGCAAGCATGAGACCCTGTGTTGAATCCTCAGTAGCACACACACACACACACACAGAGTTGTCACAGGTTTCCTAATAAAGTAATGAATTTATGAGGACACAAGGACTTGTACACTTATACTAAATCAGTTATATGTTTTAAACATGTCACAGTAAACAAAATGTGTGATTCACACAAATTTCACAGCATCGTACAGGCATAGTATTTATTATCTATGTGCTATGACACTTTTTTCAACAAATTTAGATTATGAGTTCTTCGTATTACCAGAATGCTTTAGAAAATTGAGACTTTAAATTGGTTCTTTTTTCATTTTTCTATATTTAGAATTCACTGATGTAAATAATTTCCTATTCACAGTTGAAACAAATAGTGAAACTACAAATTAGGATAAAACATTAGTTTCTTGATGTATTTGTTGAAAATATAATTTCCCTCTGTTCCCAATATAATTTACTAAATATGTACAAGCTAATTACATGTCAAAAATTGTGTTTTTTGTGGTACACTCAGATATTTCTACTATTTAGTGATTATATGGAATCTAGCCAACTAGAAATCATATACCAAACTGTTAAATATCCCACTCAGAGATTCCTCTACAAAAGTGGCTGAGGCAGTGTTGAAATGTACAGATATTAGAGCTGGATAACAATCTCAGTGAACAATGGATAAATAGCTAGCAGAATGTGTTTAGAATTCTAATGATCACCTATTTCTCAGATTGTATTACAGATGTTAACTTAAATTACTTAATCCTACTTCGGGTCATTTTTGAACAATATCCTTTCAAAACAAAACTATAAAGTAGTTTGCCTTTTATTGCAGAGTAAAATGGAAGTGCAAGGAACTGGTTTTGATGTGAGGCCTCAAGATGATTCTGTTTCTAGTTGCTCTTGTATCTTGACTATTGCCAAAGAAAGATCATAGCTTAGGGCTGCTTGTTGGAAGAAAAAAAAATAGAGCACAATTATTGATTCAGGTTAGCCTAGCCTAGACTAACCAATCACTAGATGTGTGAGCAAGCAAATTTGAGATCAACAAAGCTGCTTAGCAGAGCAGAGCTTGCATCAGTTCACATAGAGACTAGTAATCTAAACATTTTTCCATTTATGGCTGATATTTTTGTGACTCCCACATAGTCTTATTGCAGATTAGTTAACTGATAATTTGTGTAAAGGACAGATAAAAAAGGTTTATGTCATAATGATAATATTACTTTGAATAAAGACACAGTAGAGTTGTAGAACATTATGCAGTTGTATTCTTTCAGAATGATTTCTTTTCTATTAGTATATTTTATATCATAACTCTAAAACCTAATTATACTTTTATGAAAGTTAATTGTTAATAATCAAATCAACAAAGATTTTTTGAATTAGTATATATCTTTTTCATCAAGTTTTATTTTTTCATATTTTTATTGTAATTAAGACAAGGGTTACATTATAGAAGGCGCATTACTATACAAACACTGATACCCTTTCTCATGTATTGGTCCCCATTTCCCTCCTTCTGCCCCCACCCCTCATCTTGTTTTCCCCCCTTCCCTATCTGATTTCAAATAACCACATAAGCATATATATAATATATCAGATTACAAGATAAAATACTGTAACAATATGAGATAAACAAGGGACAGCAAAACAAGATTGATTCTACTTTTTTATCTCACATTAAGGAGCCTAATTATTTCTACTTACATGGAGACAATTCTTAGTAACTGCACATTGGATATCTTTGTTTTGCACATTGGATTTATGAGAAATTATATATGTAGAATTATTGTAAATGGTCCTAGGAAACACATTCATGACAATTTTCAGATATACTCACATATTTACTGTTTTACATGTAAAGATTTGAAATTATCATCATTGGGTTTTACTTATAGGGTCACAAATAATATACAAATAAAATAAATGAAAATTTTATGTATCATAGCACATAAAGAAAAAATGTTTTTAGAAATATTTTCAAAAGAAGTATAAGGTTTTTTTTTTGCCAGTTCTTTCTAGTGCTCTATCACTTGAAACACAGCACCACTTCCAGCTTTTGTTTTTCTGTGTATGTGTTACCAAGGAATTGAAACCAGGGCTTCATGTATGCTAAGCAAGCACTCTAACATGAGGCCACACTCCAGGCTTCAAGTAGTGTAAGTTTTTTATACTGATGTTTTAAGACAAAGCTGAGAAATGGTTATAAATTCTAAATATATGTAGAGTGATTTTATGTTCACAGACTGTACATGTTAAACTGGTCTGTGGATTCAGTGCAATTAAATCTCCATATAGCTTTTCTATACAAGTTGTTGGTTCTACTAAGAACATGGATTAAGATGTAGAGGATCATCTCAGCAAACACCAGTACGACCAAAAAGAAAAAAAGGCAAAAAGGAAGGAAGAGGAGAAGGAGCAGAACAAGAAGAGAAAGAGAGGAAGAATGCGTTAGAGAAGGAAAAAGATCCTATGACCCAGCAATCCCACTTCTGGGCATTTATCCAAACAGCTACAAACCAGGCCACACTAAAAGCACCAGTACAATCATGCTCATCACAGTATTTTTTTTAACCATGGCCAAAACATAGAATGAATCCAGATGCTCCTCAGTAGATGAATGGATCATAAAATGTGATTATATATATATATAATAGAATTCTACTCATCTAACAGAAAAAATGATATACCATTTGTAAAAAAGTAAAAAGACTTGGAAAATAATTATATTAAGTGAAGTAAGACAGATTAAAAAAACAGATTGCATGGTTTCCCTCATTTGTTGTTGCTAGAATATATGTATAAATCTACAAATAATCATGCTGAATGATTTATGGAAAGGTAATGGGGCATAGAAAAGGTGGAACAAAGGGTAATCAAATGTTACAGTGGTACTCAGTAGATATTACATGGGAAATGAACTCTATATCTTGTGGGTGGGGAAGGGAAGGAAAATAACCACCAAAATGACTATAACCAAAATGCAGATAAGCACAATTGTTGAAAAGAATTTAGAAAGTTAGGACTCATATACATTGTGAATGGAAAGTCTAAATGCTGCAGTCACTTTAACAAATAGATTTATATCTTACTAAATACCTAATCATATAACACATGACTGATCATATATAAACAAGTTTTCACAAAGGCTTGCAATGGAATGTTTGTAAGTTTTTATTAAATGAAAGCTATGGGGTTGAGTGCTGGTAATTCAGGCCTGTAATTCTAAATAATCAGGTGGCTAAGAGCTTATGATTACAGTTTGAAGCCAGAACAGTCCATGAGATTCTTAACTCCAATTACCCACAAATAAGCTAGCTTTGAACAAAAAGATTGAAGATCTTAGTCCAAGCCCCAATGCTAGCACAAACAAATTAATTAATTAAAAATAAAAAATACATAACAGGTATAAATTGAAATCAAATGTCCATCAACTCTTGAAACACTAAACAATATATGTATATTCATGCAATTGAACATTCATCATTAAAAGGAACACTATAAATACATTCTACAGTGTAAATTTCAAAAATATAATGCTAAGTTGAAAGGATAGGGACTAAAGACTGTGTATCATATGGTTCTACTTATATGTAATACTGCTAGAAATCTCTAGACATAGGAAAACAGATCACTAATTGCCTAGGCTTAGGTCTAAAAATGGGTGTTGACAACACATGTATGGAAAGTTGGAAGTATTAGGAGTTACAGGAGCAGTTAAATATAAGAATTATTATAATGTATCAAAATGCATGGAGAGGATAAATTATATATTGTATAAGTCATGTAACAAATAAAGCTATAAAATGACACATGAAAAATATGTATCTACTGTTCTACATATCCCATTACATGGAGAAAGAAGATACCTATAATATCATAGCCTCAAAGAGAATAGGAAAGAGGGTGAGCACAAAAGAAAGAAAAGTTGAAAGGTTAAAATTCAATAGAATAGTACATAACATCAGAACAGAAAGACCTAAAGCCTAGCAGTTACTGAAAGGAATAATTCGTTGTGGTGGTTTGAATGTAAAATTTTCCCAAAGGCTCATGGGATGAAGGTTTGGTCCTTAGATGGTGGTATTTTTGAGAAGTGATTCAATCATGAGGACACTAACTTAATCCCCTGATGGCTTACAGTTGAATAGCCTATTAGATGATGGAGCCTACTTGAAGGAAATAGGTATGGAGTCTCGGAAGGGTATATTTTTTCCCCAGCCCCTTGCTCCCCAGTCACCATTAAGTGAGCAGTTTTCTTCAACCACACACCTGGATCATGACATTCTGCCCATCACAGACACAGTAGCAATGAAGCCAGCCTATCGTGGACAGATAGGATGAAACTGTGCATTCACGTAAATTTTATCTCCTTGAAGTTGTTTTTCTTAGGTATTTTGCCACAGTAATGAAACTCTGATCAATACAGTAGTAAATTAATTTTTCTTGGATAAACCTCAGCAAGATTTTTAGTGAGAGACCCTACTATCTACATTCCAGCAAAAAGCACATATAAAACTGAGGTCATATGTAAAGGATGAGAATAACTTTAACATCTACATAAAATCCTCTTAGACTTTCAGGTCCTCATCTTCCACTACTTCATACAGTTGCATAGCTCAACAGGCATTAACTTTATTTCTAGAGAAATAGTACTTGAGAAATTCTATATTACAAGTGAATGTTTGCTAATTCGTAAGCTTCTAATATTCTTCTCTAATCCAACATCTAAAAACCACATCTACTTTTAGCAAGTGATTAAAGTCAATATCCAGTAAATATTGAAAACCTTTTTTCAGTATGTGAAAAAAATGAAAATTACTGATAAAAATGTAATTTGTTTTAGAGATTATATTTGTTTAGAGATTATTTGAGAAATATTATTTTACTAGTAGGTTTCTAGAAGGCTTTTTTATTATGAATGGGTGTAAAATATTACCAAGGGCCTGAATCACATTTATTGAAGTTGGATAGCTTTCTTCTTTTGCGTACTAATATGGTGAATAAATTTGATTGTCATTAGAATGCTAATGAAGGCTTCTTTCCGATAAACCCTACTTGGTCATGATGAATTATTCTCCTCAACATATTGTTGGGTTTTCCTTGATAATATCTTGTTGAATATTTTTGCACTAATATTTTGTAATATTTTGACATTATTATGCAATTCTCTTTTCTTGTAAGTTCTTTATCTGGTTTCTTCAAAGCATAATACTGTTGCCATGAATTGGGAAGCAATCTTTGTTATATATTCTTAAAGAAGACCTGTAAAATATTCACTATTTCTTCCTTAAATACTTACTGAAACGTGTCCATGAAGCCAGGCATTTTTTTGCTCAGGCCTGTAATCCTCTCTACTCAGGAAGCTAAATCTAAAGGATCACACCTTGAGGCCAACACAGGCATAAGATTCAGTGAGAATCTACCTCCAATTTACTAGTAAAAATACTGGACTTAAGGCCTGGCTCAAGTGATAGAGCAGGAGCCGTGAGTAAGAACACTACAAGAGGGGGTTATGTTCTGAGTCTAAGATACAGCTACAGCAACACCACACACACACACACACACACACACACACACACACACACACACACACAAACACACACACACAGTCTCTAATAACTTTTGTTACAGAATTTCTGTTAGCAAAAAGTATTTTTAAACTGAAAATTGTACTGCCTAAACATATATAAGCTGGGCACTGATGGTTCAGAGGATAGCAGTTCAAAGCCTGCTCAAGCACAAAAGTCCAATTATCCACCAGAAAATAAAATCTCTGAAAATCAATTAAACCACTTTATTGAATCAATGAGTCAAACTTTTATCAAGCTTCCTCTCCAAGGCCCTAAAGCACAACAATTCTTTCCTTAGCCATTACCTCAGTGTTTTCTGTCTAGTTGTACTATATCTTCCCATTTTTCTATTCCAGGAAAAGATTCATGCTATATGGTGTGATCAGGGAAGATCGTGTTAGTATAAGACCATTAAATAAAAATTACAGTTTGAGGGTAGAAGGAGAAAAACGATTCAACACTAAGTTCATTATACAGAGCCCAGACCCAGAATTCCAGCACCATGATCAACCAAACAACAAGCACAACAACAACAACAACAAAAAAAAAAACATATATATATATATATATATACACATATATATATATCACACTTCAGGTTATCTATATCTTCTTCAGTGAGCTTTGGAAGCTTGTTTCATAAAAAGAATTTATTCATTCAATCTATATCATAAAAGTTTTTTTTATTTTTTATTATTTTTTTGTCAATTATGGGGCTTAAACTCTTGGTCTGGGCATTGTCCCTGAGCTCTTCAGCTCATTTCCAATAGTTTTGTTCGTTAATATCTTTATTGTCCTTTTAATATTGGCATTACCTATAATTTTTTTTCATTACCTATAATTTATTTCACCTCTTTTATTCATTTTTCAAAGAAAGCAAAAGTTCATCCAGGCATCTGTTGCTTATGGCACTGATAGGAGGCTAACAATCAAAAGATCGTGGTTTGAGGCCATCTTAGGCAAAAACATATGTATGATTTTTAAATTACATTTTAATTATCTTTAAGTAGTTTTACAAAGGAGCTACCATTCAAGAATTAGTTTGAGTACTGATATCTTGATCATTCTCCCTACATTCCTTACAATTCAACCTCTCCCCTCAATTTTCCTAGTTTCATAGGATATGCATTCATTATTGTGATTGTATTTGCCGCTCCCCCTTCCTTTGTATAATGAACCTAGTGTCAAATATTTTTTGTCCTTCTACCCTCAAACTTCACACCGTAATTTTTATTTTTATTTTTTACTGTTTTACCAGTCCTGGGCCTTGAGCTCAGGGCATGAGCACTATCCTTGGACTTTCTCAAGGCTAGAGCTCTACCACTTGAGCCACAGCACCACTTCTGGCTTTTTTTGTATGTATGTGGTACCGAGGAATTGAACCCGGGTCCTCGTGCATGCTAGACAAGCACTCTACCACTAGGCTAAACTCCCGGATTGTAATTTTTATTTAGTGGTCTTATACTAACACGATCTTCCCTGATCTACCTATATAGCATGAATCTTTTCCTGGAATAGAAAAATGGGCAGATATATAGTACAACTAGACAGAAAACACTGAGGTTATGGATAACTAAGGAAAGAATTGTGCTTTAGGGCCTTGAGAGGAAGCTTGATGAAAGGTTGACTCATTGATTCAATAAAGTGGTTTAATTGATTTTCAGAGTTTGGTGTAATAGATTGTTAGCTCCTGTCTCTAGGCAGTGGTTATTATAAGTCTGGCATTTCACCATGATGATGAGGAAAATCTCCCTCCAGCAACTTGAAAAGCCATTTGGACTGAGAAAAACAGTGAAGGTGCCAATCACAGGAGAATTGGTGGTGGAAAGCAATCACAGTTTCCATTAGAGGTGTCCTTCTCACTAATGAACTTCATATCTTAATGTAATTATACAGCAGTGGATATATTTGAGTTTAGGAATGCATTTTAAAGATTAAAAAGAACATAGACACTTCACAGTATGCACATACTCCATTCTTTTTTAATTTGGAAAAAGGAAACAATTTTTTTTTCTGAAACCAAGAGAATAAGCCCAGTGGTACTTTTTCATCATGTATTCTAGATGTTAACTAGATGCATTTTAGTACTTTATCCTATACTCTCTTTTCTTTGTGGGTTATTATTTTTGACAATGTTTATTTGACCTTCCCAGTGAAATTATAAACTGCTGAATGTATTTATTCAGAGAGACACTACATGACACTTCCCGGTTAACAGTGTGTTGATCAATTGTGTGAAAATATTGCTTATGCTTTTCTCTCCATTTTTACTTGCATTATCATTACCACATTTTTTGGAGTTGCATTTTGATAGCCATTCAGTATTGCAAGCTATTTTAAGTATACATATTTAAAGAAAACCATAACAAAGATGAAAAAAGTTATGATATTATGGCAGTAGTGCATAGAAATTCTATATTAGGCTTGTGCTAGTAGGTATGCAGAAGAGGAGACAGATTTGAGGCATGTGAGGAAGCCAAACAGTTTTATTTTAATTGGTAGGATGTATCAATATAAAATATGCAGTGAAGAATAATACCTAGGGAAGATAGGATATACAGATAATTTTATAAAGTTATAAAATGCCAGGCACTCTAGCTAGTCAGGAGGCATACACTGGAAGAATCACATTTTTGAGGTCAGCTGGAGTAAAGTTAATGAGACCTCCCCATCTCAACCAATAAAAATGTTGTCGTAGTCCATGTCTATAGTCTTAGATACCCAGAAAGCCATGTGCAGAAAGACTGAAATCTGAGACTGTCCCTAGGTAAAACACAATGGACTATATGAAAAATAAATAAAGCAAATAGGGCCAGAGGCATGGCTCATGTGGTGGAGGGTTTGTGTAATGAATATTACCTTCAGTTCTAACTATAATATCCCCCTAGGAAATTCAAGTTACACGTATGTTTGGGGGTACTTTGGAGTTTCTCTAAATGGCCTTTGGCTTTTCTGCACCATTTAAAAAATTATAAATAATAATACCTATCATCTAGTGTCATTGTATGAATCAGAGTGATTTTCTATACTGGCTACAATGATACACAACTGTAAATCCAGCTCATTGGCAGGCAGAGATTGAAAGATCTTTTGTTCTATGTCAGCCTAAGACAAGTATGAGAGCTATACCTAAAAAGCAAGAGAACTAAAGTGGGGCATAGGTCAGGTAGTAGAGAGGCATACACACACACACACACACAGCCTTTTGAGCACTAAATTACTTCATAAATTACATGATTTGGTTTATGAAAAATGATTTGTTTTTTTAACCAGTCGTAGGGCTTGAAACTCAGGGCCTGTGCACTGTCCTTGGGCTTTCTCAAGGCTAGAGTTCTACCATTTGAGCCACAACATCACTTGCAGCTTTTTCTGTGTATGCAGTACAGAGGAATTGAACCCAGGGCTTCGTGTATGCTAAGCAAGCACTCTACCACAAGGCCACCCTCCCTGGCCCAAAAGTGATTTATCTTAAAGGAATACATCTAGTTCCATCTAAAAGAAATTAGATAAATTAGAAACATCTGTTGCCAACAGCAATGTTACAATATAATTGGAAGGTAGAATTCCAAACATTTTAAGACAAGTGAAATTGTAGGGCATCAATATTTTTGTGGTTAAACTCACATTCTAACCACTGATCTTCTTTTACTCATGTATGAAATTTTGCTGTTGACAAAGTCTTTCTCATATCTACTATTGAACAGTCAACTTCCTCTATTTTTCTATATCCACTTCCCTGCCAATGTAATAGAAATGATTATCTTTATGGAAAAAGGAACTCATTTTGCTGCAGCTTCAGTAGGATATGTCTTTACTCTCCAAAGACTATGTTAGCCTTCTGTCTTAGAGACAAGAGATAGATAATTTTGATTTCATGGTATGGCTTCTCTGTTTTCCTCCATGTTGAAAGCTTTCCACCAGGCATTGATGGCTAATGCTGGCCCAGGCAGTGAAGCCAATGAGACTATTCTTTTTCTTTTTCTTGTTTGATTATCTATGAGTTGAACAAAGAGTGGCCACTTAACAAAGAAGTTTGTGAATACAATGCATTTTGGTCAATGTCAACCCTTTCAACATTCTCAGCCATCTCTTCACTTCCCTCATTCTTCTTCAATTTGTAGCATATACATTGAAATATTAACTATATTTTCCTACTCTTCTTCATTTACCTATCCCTTTCCCCTTGACTCTACCCCATCCCTATGCGGTGTTTTACTTTGTTGAACTTTTGCCTTTCTAAGGAATTAATTATCGCCAATTAACTATCCTCCAAAAAAGCCAAAAATGGAGCTGTGGCTAAAGTGGTAGAACACTAGTAATGAGCAAAACTACTCAGAGACAGCACCAAGTACCGGAGTTCTAGAAAACTATTCTTCCCTCTACTTACTACTCCTCATTCCATTATTGGAGATAAGACTTCTCATTCCTCTAATAAAAGACCCCGTATAGCAAAAACACTTCTTAGCAGAAAGAACAGCGCTGGAGGAACTTCAATTCCAAACTTTAGACTCTATTACAGAGCTATAATTCTCAAAACAGCTTGGTACTGGCACAAGAACAGGCCTGAAGACCAATGGAATAGAACTGAGGACCCAGATATTAAACCACAGACCTATGGCCACCTAATCTTTGACAAGGGAGCCAAAAAAAAATAGAATGGAAGAAAGACAGCCTCTTCAACAAGTGGTGCTGGCAGAACTGGTTAAGCACCTGCAGAAAACTAAAGTTGGATCCTTCTTTGTCACCTTGCACTAGAATTAACTCCAAATGGATCAAAGACCTGGACGTAAAAGCTGACACACTGAAAACTCTACAGGAAGGAATAGGAGATACACTAGGCCTCCTTGGCACACGGCGAAACTTTCTTAATAAGGACCAAGAATCACAACAAATCAGAGAAAGGCTTGATAACTGGGACTGCATTAAACTGCGGAGCTTTTGTATGGCAAAGGACATAGCTAGTAAATTAATTAGGAAGCCTACAGAGTGGGAGAAGATCTTCACCAACCAAACAACGGACAAAGGCCTCATATCTAACATATATCAACAACTCAAAAAAATGAATCACTCCAAAACTAATCTCCAAAGTAACAACCATCCTATTAAAAAATGGGCCAAAGACTTAAAGAGAGTCTTCTCTGAAGAAGAAACAAAAATGGCCTATAGACACATGAAGAAATGCTCAACATCTCTGGTCATAAAAGAAATGCAAATCAAAACAACTCTAAGATTCCACCTCACTCCAGTTAGAATGGCCAGGATCAGGAAAACGAATAATAACAGATGCTGGAGGGGATGTGGCCAGGAGGGATCACTACTACACTGTTGGTTGGAGTGCAAACTCGTTCAACCACTATGGAAAGCAGTATGGCAGCTCCTCAAAAGGCTAAACATAGAACTCCCCTATGACCCAGCAATTCCACCACTTGGCATTTACCCAACCATCCAGAAACAAGGGCATACTAAATCCACTAGTACAACAATGTTCATTGCAGCACTATTCACCATAGCAAAGATATGGAACGAACCTAGATGTCCCTCAGTTGATGAGTGGATCAACAAGTTGTGGTATTTGTACACAATGGAATTCTATGTTGCTGTCAGAAAGAATGACATCGCCCCATTTGATAGGAAATGGAAAGACTTAGAAAAAATCATATTAAGTGAAGTAAGCCAGACTCAAAGGAACTTAGGCTCGATGGTTTCCCTCATTCGTCATAATCAGTAGAAACCTTGGGCTCTACTAGCAGAGATCTGCAATAGAGCAAAATCTTGATACATAAGGCCATATAGTAGGACGCTAAATGAAAGGATCTCTAGGATATTGAAACATAAGCCATATAATGAATGATTGTTGTCCTTAATATACTATGTTGTCTCTCATCTCCTTTGCTGTCCCTTGGTTATCTCATATTGTTACAGTATCTCACTTTGTTATCTGATATATTGAATTTATTTGTATTTGGTTATTTGAAATTTGATAGGGAAGGGGGGAAAACCAAGACGGGTGGGGGGTTGGGGGGAGGGTAATGGGTACCTAGACATGTGAAAGGGTATCAATGTATGTGAATTAATGCACCTTCTATTAGGCAAATATCATGTAACCCTTTTATTAATTACAATAAAAATTATAAAAAAAGACTTCTCATTCCTCAAGGGTTCTACCTGATGTATTCATTTTTCTATTAAATTATCTCCCTTCCATAGAGTTTGCTGGGATTTTAAAATTATTTAAGGTTCACTAAACTATGTATTCAATTACAAACCAAACTATTTTGAAAGGACTATATTTCATGTTAAGTGTGTATAACAACACACTCTTCTGGTAACTAATCCAGTTCTGCAATATCTATAATAATCCCTCCATGAATAAAGAGCCTGGCAAACAAGCACTTTAAAGGCACAAGCACATATCAACATTGTTGCACTGACAGCTAAATTTCAACATGAGCCTTGGAGAGGACAAATACCATCTAAATCATAGCATTTAAATCACTGCAGAATCTGAGGCTTGTCCGCTCATCTAGTAGTGTTTTGAGCAAAATCTACTTCTTTTTGGTTGAGTACTAATTTAGGCAACAAAGATATGAATGCCTCATGTCATTTTTCAGGTTAGGCCCTAAAGGTTAGATATACAAAATACCTTTTTTGCCAGTCCTGGGGCTTAGACTCAGGGCCTGAGCACTGTCACTGGGCATTCTTTAAGGCTAACACTCCACCACTTGATCCACAGCACCACTTTTGGCATTTTTCCATATATGTGGTACTGAGGAATCGAACCCAGGTGTTCATGCATTCAAGGCAAGCACTCCACCACTAGGCCATGCTCCCAGCCCCACAAAATACTTTTTCAATAATGTTTGCCCTGCTCTCTCCCACGCCAGGTGTCATGATCCCCTAGGGGGAATAAAAGATGTCAGAGACCAAATCTACTGCCAAAGGAGGGGATAGATGGTGGGACAGATTAGTGCAGGCTAAAAAAAGAATCACATACATTCCATATCAGGTCGAAATTCTCTTTCTTCATTCACTGCTTGCTCAAAATTTTAACGCATTTCTAAATGTTTGCCAAAGTTGCTTCCAATAACATCTACATTATCTAGGTTGCTTTGTAGTGGAGGCCACAGGGTGGGATTAGAGTTTACGATTCTTTATTATTTTAATGGAGATGTGTCTCATGTGTATTTTTGTAAAAACACAATTAACTTACACCATAGGAAGAAGGGAAGAAAGATGGAGAAGAAAAGGATGAAAGAAGTTTCCTTAGAAAATGAACCAATTCTTGTGATAACAGCAATATTCTGTTCATGAGGGCAGGGCTGCAATGTCTCATACAACTCGCATTAACATTTCTCAGCACTATGGCCCTGGGGAATCTTTTCTATCACATTAACTTTCTGACACATTCAAACCATTACACTAGCTAAGGATTTGTTGATTCATATCTTTATAAAAAAAATAAACATTTAGTTTAATGGATTTTCTGTTTTTTGTGTACTTATTTCAATTATTTCTGCTATTATCATTGCACTTCATTTTTTTCTGTTTACTTTGGGCTTCATTTATTGTTTGTGTGCTCATTAAAGTATAACATTACATTATTACTTAGTAATTTACAGCTCTCAGAGATATTCTGTTTGATCAGTAGTTATCATTGCATTTTCCTTTACTTCTGTAGTCATGATTTCTTTCTGGTCTTTTCTTTCTACTCATTTATTTACTTATTTATTTTGCAATGTTGGTGATCAAACTCAGACTTGCACATGCTGTGAGTGCTCTACAACTGAACTACATCCTCAGACCATCTTTTATTTATTTTCTAAAATGTATTTTACTGTGTTTATTTGAAGTTTATACCATGACAGTATAAGATACACAGAAACAAAATATTGTTACTAGCGGGGCATGATGGCTCACACCTGTAATCCTAGCTACTCAGGAGTCTGAGATCTGAGGGCAACAGTTCAAAGCCAGCCTGGGCACTAAAGTCCATAAGACTCTTATCTCCAATTAATCACCAGAAAGCCAAAAATAGCACTGTGGCTCAGGGGTAGGGCAGTAGACTTGAACTAAAGAACTCAGGAACAATACCCAGGCCCAGAGTTCAAGTCCCTCCACCAACAAAAAAAACCATATTGTTACTATAATAAACGACATTAACATATCTAGCATATTACATACCCACATTTTGTGCCATGACACAAATACTAAAGACAGTGCAGTTTTTATTCACTATTTTTGTATTATACCATACATCTCCAGATGTCCATCTTCCATATTTACAACTGTATGTACTTTGAATTACTTATAATCATTACTTTATTCTCTATTTCTATGTGTATGGACCATTGATTGAATGACACATGTAAATGCATTGTGGCTTTTATCTTTTTTCTTTTTTTTGTCCTGGTAATGTATAGAGGGGTTACAGTTACATTCGTCAGGTAGTAGGTGCAGTACTTCTCACACATTGATACCCTTCCTCATGTTTGTGTCCCTGCTTCCCTCCCTTACCCCCTCCCAATCATCTTGTTTTCCTCCCTTCCCTTTCCTATTTCAAATAAACAAATAAACATATATACAATATACCAGGTAACAAAGTCAGATACAGGAACAATATGAGACAAACCAAAGGGCAAAAAAAGAGAAGAGAAATAACATAGTACACTAAGAACAACAATCACACAAGATAGGCTTTTTTTCTTTTGATTTCCAGTTTACTGCAATTAACACAATGTCTTTCAGGTCTATCCATGCTGGAACAATAAAAGAAGAACATTTATTTCCCTGAATGTATTTCTAATGAGAGCTTTACAGTCCTTGTTTGATCAACTGACATCTACCACTTTTGAAGAGAGTTTTTTTTTTAAATTTATTTGGTAATTTCCCCCCTCACTGTACCCATAAGGTTTTTAAAGTCTCATGCCTTATAATTGGATGGGTACATTTTACATTATGTATTATAGCTTTTCTTCCTTTTGTCAGCCCTGGGCTTGGTCTCAGGGCCTGGGTACTGTCCTTGAGCTTTCTCAAGCCTAGAGCTCAACCACTTAAGCCACAGCACCACTTCCGGCTTATTCTGTGTATGTGGCACTGAGGAATCAATCCCAGGGCTTGTGCAAGCTAGGTACTATGTAGCAGTAGGCCATACTGCCAGCACATATCATAGCTTTTCTGAGTAGTTTTCCAACTCTACATTCTGAGCTCATAGCTTTGCTGTTAATTTATACTAGATGTATTATTTCAGTGAATTCTAGTTTGCCTTCAATTATGAAGAGAATGTAGCTTAGACAGATAGTGAGCAGGGATGACAGTGAACTTAGTAGCTTCTTTCTAACTCTCTTTACCAGTAAATGATATACTGCAGTAATTATAGATAAATTATGCTATTGATTTGAAGTTTTTTGTACCTGTTGTGGGGCTTGAACTCAGAGCCTGGATGCTATCCCAGAGATTTTTTGCTCAAGGCTATTTCTCTACCACTTGAGTAACAGCTCCAATTGTGACATTTTGTTAATTATCTGGAGATAAGAGTCTCATGGACTTTCCTGCCTAGGTTGGTTTTGAACTGTGATTTTCAGATCTCAACTTCACAAGTAACTGAGATTACAGGCATGAGGCACTGGCACCCGGCTTGATTAAATATTTTTAAGGAGGAAATTTGCATTTTGGTTCACTGTTTCTGAGATTTAAGTCTATGGTTGATTTTAGTACTATGGTTAGGCAGAACTTTGCTAGAAGAATAGGGGGAAAGAAAGCTCTACTGTTCAAAGTTCCCTAATTTTTTTTAAGTTTACATTAAAACTATGTTACTTACTTTTGTTTATTGTTTTATTACTGGATATCTCAATTTTATTAAAGAGTTTCATTGTGTTATATTTATATCTATATTATATATTTTGATGAAATTATAATAGCCTTCTATCTTATCTCCTCTTCCTGCTTGTGAAGTAATTTTAACAGGTTTTATTATGCTGTGTATATATATGTATATATATATATATTTGAAGCACTTTAATTATGTTGATACTCCTTTAACCATCTTCTTTTGCTCTTCCTCCTCCTGATTGTTCCCATCAAATGGTCCCAGTTTAACACAATTGTCATTCACTATTTTTATATTTGGATTTTGCACACAAGAGCTTCTGCACAGCAAAGTAAACCATTGCCAGAATCGAGAGCTCCCCTTCAGAATAGGAGAAAATCTTTCCTAGCTATTGATCAGCTAAAGGTCCACTAACATCTGAGAAAGAAGGTAAGAGATTGCATAAATCATGATGGTATTCCATTTTGTAGGACAAGACATAGTAACTAAACACTTGGCTTTGCTTTTGTCAGTGGTTGTCATACTTACCCAGTCATGACTGTTGAAGAATGCTCTTCCAATAACTAGAGCTCCTATTCACTTCTTACAGCTCTGCACTCAGTTCCTATATCCCTAAATATGGTAGCAACTTCTTTGTGTTACTCCTCAGACACATCGTTGTCTTCATTTGTTTTTCCTACCCTGCTTTTATGTTAGCAAAACCTGGTCCACATATGAAAGCATCCTCAATTTTTTCCATTGAACTCCTCATCCTTGTTCTACTGAGACTTTGCACTTATAGTACCGTGTTTAAGAGATACAAAGAAAACTGGCTTCCTTTGTGCATTTCTCACAGTAGCATAGCCTACTTTTGGCCAGACCACAATTTCAGAAATAACAGCATGAATAGCAAATTTGTGTGTATATATGGTTATTTTAGCATCTTATGTAAAATTGTGTAATTCTAATGAGGAAAGGATGATGAATCATGTTTCTGTCAAGTTTTTGAAGTAATAATGGATAAATATTTTAAGAGAAATAGATACAGTCCCTACTTCTTGTACTTTCTGTGTGCTTCACAATTTGGGATATGCAATTTCATTTCTTAATGTCCCCGCCTTGTCTTAATGAAGTCAGCTAATGCTTTCCTTTAATTTTAATAGAAACTAATTTTATTTCCTTTTTTGCCCATTTAAATTACATGCCCTGAATTCTGGGAAGATAGCAGAGGTTCAGGATGAGTCTTTCTGAGCTCTTACCAAGATACCAGTTTTATCATTGTAATGGAAAGTTTATAGCTAAAGAATGATTCTAAGTAAGTTTGTAGTAGCACAGAGATCTCAGACAAAAGTCAGGCAGCCTGCTTAAGAAGACAGTTTTGAGCCTCATTTTATATGACCTTGTGTTTCTACGTTTTGAGCTATTGTAATCCTCTGCTAGGAGGGTCCTAGAGGGGTACTATTTATTACAAATGAAGGAAACCATTAAGCCTATGTTCCTTTGGGTCTGGCTTACTTCACTTAATATGATTTCTTTTCCAAGTCTTTCCTCTTCCTTACAAATGGGGCTATGAGCCCATTCTGGTTGGCAGTGGTGGCATCTGCTGCTCCCCAGAGCAGCTGTGCCAACACAAAGTCACCAGAGCCTGAGCACTCAGGGCCTCGCTTACCTGCATCACAGACCTGGTGACTAGGAGTAGAAACCTTCATCCTGCCCACCACAAACAGACGCAAACAAACAAGGGCAAGTGTGAGAACCTCACTGAAGACATTATCACTCCTGCTCCTAGCATGGCGTTGGGAACAACCAACCAGCTGACAGCAGCACACAGAGGTAATGAGCACCCAGCTCCCACCACCCAGATCTACTGAGAACCCAGCAACCAGAGGTACTGAGCACACATCACTCAGATGTACTGAACACAGAGTAACCAGAGATAGGGAACACCAACTCACAGCTAACTGTAGCCTCACAAATGGTGTTGACAGCGCCATTTCTAAAAAGAGCAAAAAGGGTCTTACCAGTGTCAGCTTAGAGGTGACCCATTCTCTGCCCTGGAGGAAGCAGTTCCTCCCTGAGCAGGGTGGCTTTCCTCTCCCAGGGAACAAAACCAGAGGCGGATCCACCCCACGCTATTGTCTGCTGAACTGCCTAAAACAATAGTAGCCCCAGGCGGGATCTGAGTGAGTTCTGAAGCTCACCATGGACTCCAGACAGAATACAACTCCAAGCTAAAAAAAAAAACAAAGCCAGCCAACTTTCTCCTGCAGGACACATAAAGCTCATCGCCCTGCCAGTAAATTAACCTGGGCGGGAAGTCACAAAGACCCCAAGCGTGTAAGGCAGAACTTTTCATGCCCAATCAAGCAAACGGATTGGAAATAACAACTAAGCCAAAACACAGGAGATAAGAGACTTCATAAAGCATCTGGATCCCAAATTCAGTGGAGTCCCGGTCCCATAAAAAAAAAACCTAAAGAATATTTTTTTCCAATCAAAATTTTTAAAAATTTTACTACTTTTTTCAAATTTTCATTTTTACTTCTTCCTTTTTGTGGACATTTTTTTCTCTATCCTTTTTTTTTCATCTGCCATTGGGGTCATTCCTAAAAACATAGTGACAGCAATTAGTAGTAGTCCACCTTCATTGTGTAAGGACTTGTTTCAAATTATATATATATATATATATATATATGTATATATATATATTTTTTTGCTAGTCCTGGGCTTGAGTTCAGGGTCTGAACACTGTCCTTGAATTTTTTCAAGGCTAGAGATCTACCACGTGAGCCTCAGCACCACTTCTGGCTTTATTCTATGTATGTGGTACTGAGAAATCGAACACTGTTGGTGGGAGTGTAAACTCATTCAGCCCCTTTGGAAAGAAGTATGGTGGTTCCTCAAAAGACTAAACATAGAACTCCCCTATGACCCAGCAATTCCCCCACTTGGCATTTACCCAAATCTCCAGAAGCAAGGACATACTAAATCCACTAGCACAATGATGTTCATTGCAGCACTATTTACCATAAGATATGGAACAAACCCAGATGCCCCTCAGTTGATGAGTGGATCAACAAGATGTGGTATTTGTACACAATGGAATTCTATGCTGCTATCAGAAAGAATGACATCGCCCCGTTTGTAAGGAAATGGAAAGACTTAGAAAAAATCATATTAAATGAAGTAAGGCAGACCCAAACGAACACAGGCTCATTGGTTTCCCTCATTTGTTAATTGGAGATAAGAGTCCTATGGTCTTCAGTGCCTGGGCTGGCTTTAAATCATGATCCTCAGTTCTCAGTGTCCTGAGTTGTAAGGATTGTAAGAATGTGCCACCTCGCCCAGCAAGTGTTCTGCATTTTACTAATTACTTTATAGATGGATTCATATGGACATTTTATGTCAGGACTGACCTCAAACTGTGGTCCACCATATATTAGCCTCTTGAGTAGCTAGGATTATAATCACAAGCCATCAGCTCCTGGCCTCTTCCAGAAAATTTAATATAGAAAATTAAAATTTTACATACAAATGTGTTATTTGAGTTTTCTCAGCCATTCTTAAATCACCTGCAGAGTCTAGCAAGGGAAACAATTTGACTCAAATAAACATGTGTATCTTTTGGCTATTTTCTAAATTTGATATTTTTATTATAATTTCTGGCCTTTTAGGCCACTACATTATAAGACATATTGAACAGAGACCTTTATAGCTTTTCTTAGGCAATGTAACCAGGGCAACTTGCTTAATAGCACTGCTGTTTGCATTCTTCCAGGGAAAGATATGTCTCTCTTGGTATTTTCGAGTGCTCTCAGAAAATATTACTATAAAGATTTATTGCTCAGGTCTTCAGTTTCAAAAAGTCTCTGATGAGACAATGTGAGACCTTAATAATTGAGAACCATTATCAGACATTTGCAGTAAAGCTAGAAGATCATAGACCTCCCTGCTGAGTGAGCAAAGTGTATCCTGGCAAGCCTGTGGCCTCTAAAACTCATCCTGTTCACAAATTCAGATAAAAGATGGACTTGAAAAAGGGTATCAATGTATGTGAAGTAATGCACCTTCCATCTGGCAAATGTAATGTAACCCTTCTATTAATTACAATAAAAATATATGAAAAAAGAGAAAAAAATAAAAAAATCTAAAAAAAAAACCCTGAAAATAGACCTTTCCTGTGATCCTGCCATACCACTCCTAGGCATCTACTCTGAGCATCATGACCCAGGATATGATAAGGATACCCGCTCAGCTATGTTCATCTCTGCACTATTCACATTAGCCAAGAGATGAAAACAACCAGATGTCCTACTGCAAATGAATGGATACAAAAATGTGGTACATATATGCAATGGAATTCTACATAGCCAACAGACAAGGTAAAATAATGGCATCCGTTGGGAAGTGGATGAAGCTAGAGCGATTCAGGTTGAGTGAGACAAGCAAAGACCAAAGGAACAAAAGGCACATAGTACCCTTAATATGTGGATATTAGATCCAAATAGTTCAAGAGCAATGACTCAGTGTTTGGGTACCCAAGGTTACGGACATGGTCTTGGAGATATATACATAAACACATAAATATAAAAACCTATGATGAGCTATATAATCTATAGAGATTATGTTTTATTACGTAGATTAATTTGTATCTATGACATATAAACCCTCAGCTTAATTTTAATTATGTTGTAAAATCTACGTACCAGTGATTGTATATATAGATTCCCTTCTTGAATACTTGTCTGTTAAACATGACATTTGAAATACGATGTAAAAATCAATGTTAATAAAATCTTAAAAAATCAAAAAAAAATGATGCTCAAAGTAGACTGAGTAGTCATTAGATGGTGTTGAATTCTTCTCCTGACCCTTGTAGTACCAAATAAAACATTGCACTTGAAGGAATTGTTTATTTTATCCTTTTTCTACATATTTCAAACCTCTGCAGAACAGCTTTCAGAGCTCAGGGTGTAGAAATGGCTTGTCTTTAAAGAAGAGTCCTATTCAGTGATATTTTACATTCTAGTCTAAAGGCTCACTCCACTGTCGGTGTCTTAAATCCCTGTACTCCCAGAGGCTAAAGAAAGGATAGCAAAATGGAGTGAAAAGAAACAAAATTTTCTCTTCACCTGTTGTGCAATAGTTTCCTGTGGTGCTGGTTTTACATGTACTATTTAAGTCAATCCTAATTAAGTCTTACTTAATAGATACTATTATTGATTCCATTGGAGAAATGAGAAGGTTGAAAAAAGAAATCTACAAAGTATACCTTCAGTGACAGACCTGAGATCTGAACATTGGCTTATCGGTCTTACAAGTTTGTACACTTCCTGTAACACCACAATGCCTCCTATTTTGTAATGTACTCATCATTCTGAGTTTCCTATCCATTTTATCCTAGACTTTCATAGCTGGGCAATGTCCCTGACTGCATTGTGTCCAATTATAAAAGATGCTTCACTATTATATACCATTTCTCTATCACTTGATATGACTGTTCCCTTTGCTATGAAATGATATACAAAAATTATCAACTTTAGCTGGTAGCTGGTGGCTCATGACTATAATCCTAGCTACAGGGGGCTGAAGTCTGAGGATCATGGTTCAAAGCCAGCCATGGCATGAAAGTGTGAGAGACTCTTATCTCTAGTTAACTCCCAGAAAACCAAAGTGGACAATGCCCAGGCCCAGAGTTAAAGCCCCATGACAAACAAAAAATAATTATAAACTTTAAGCTACTTCTAAGATGCCCCCATGCTTAAATAGAGGAATGTATTTAAATATCTATTTTAGAACCATAATAGTTTTAATACTTTTATGACATTTCACAATCTCTGTGACATTTACAATTCAAAGTGAATTCTCTTGACACAGAAATAACACTGTTCTATGGTGATTCTCCTCTACCATAACCATGAGCCAGACTGAAAAAAAACAGCAGGAAACTACGTATAACCATATGACATAACAGCAAGTGCATTCAAATCTCAAGAAACCTCTTAAAGTCTAGATCTTCTACTAGAGGTTATCAACTTTTAGATTATACATGATATTTAGGTTTCTCCTCGTGCTACTTGGAGTGTACTATATACTACTTTTTTGGCTATATGGCTTTCAAAGGACTTGACAAGATCTTGGAATTTCCTGGTTTGGACGAAAGTGAGCAGTCATGATAATTCTCTGTAACTGGCAATAGAAGAAGACTGATTCGATAAAGGGGGACTTCATAGGATTCTCCTGGGACTCCTAAACCATCTGCTATCTGTCAGTTCTTTTAATTTGTGTGTACCCTTTTAGCAAATCTAATCCGGCCTACTGACTTTTGTCAAGACTTAAATAGCTGGCAGCATTAGACTGTCAAATGAAAGCTTGGCAAAATTTGTTTCATGTGAAGCCCACAAATCTCCCGAGTGACTCTCCGGGAGATGCCTTCTTAACTATGAAGTGTATCAGGCAAAAGTCTGGCAGAAAGGTCTGTTTCCAAAATCCCCTTAAATAATACTGGAGCTTAATTGGGTATTGGTCACATCAAATGGATTATGAACTACAGGCAGAATGGTAAGAGAATATCTTAGATCAATGGCAGTAATGTTGGTAGTTATAACTATGGGAAATATGATTCAGGAGAAACATTCATGACTATCAGCCATTTTGATGCTTCTCTAAGTCCCTTTCTTCCTTATCATTTTCTTATTGCCTAGAGATGCTGTAAACTGGCCACTTATTAATTCTGTACAAATTTGATAGTCATGTTTTCTGTTTCCCCTGTTTCCTCGTCTGATTTCACCCTCTAAAACGTGGTGATCTAAGTAGGTAGAGCAAACCAAAGACCAGCTTGAATGCACAGACAAGGGACCTGGTATGATGAAGGCAAACACAGGACAAACACAGAAGGTAGGAGTCTGTGGCAGCAGAATCAAGCTTCTTTCCTGGATTCCTCAGTTGGTACTGAAATTGGGGAAAACACAGCCATTTTATGACAGATCAGAGATTCCTAGGTTTTGCCTGTCTTTGGATCAAGCACTTTCTTATTCTCACACCTTAGCAGAACTCTGCTCATTTGTATCATTCATAATCAACTCTATCATGTATATGGTCTTAAGAGATACATAGTTAATGTGATTCTACCTTCAGTCACTAACATTGAGCTAAAAATAAACACATTTGAACAATAGTTACTACAACATGAAATTCATAAGTGATTAACTCCTACTTTTCTTGTCAGTTATCCAGCTTGAACTCAGGGCCTGGGCACAATGCCTGAGCTCTTTTGCTCAAGCTAGACTTTTACCACATTGACCTATAGTTCCAGTTCTGGTTCTCTGGTGTTAATTGGAGATAAGAGTCTCAAAGACTTTGCTGCCTTAGATGTCTTTGAACTGCAAACCCCAGATCTCAGACTCTGGAGTAGATAGGATGACAGGTATGATCCACTAGTGCCTGGCTCCTAACTACTTTTTATAAGAATGTCTAAGTAGGGCACATGATAATGTATTTCAAGATCATAGCATAATGTACTGCCCAGCTTGCTACTTCCCTTGGTGATTACTTCAAAACTATGCCCATTCCACCGTTAAAAAAGAGAACAAATAAGAAAAAGGAGCAAAGGAAAAGAAATTCTATTTTTTTATCGGTGGCAGGGTTTGAACTCTGGGCCTGGATGCTGTCCCTGAGCTCTTCAGCTGAAGTCTAATGCTCTACCCCTTAAGCCACAGCACCACTTCCGGTTTTCTGGTGGTTAATTGGAGATAAAAGTCTCACATACTTTAGTGCCTGGGCTGACTTTGAACCCTGATCCTCAGATTTCATCCTCCTGAGAAGCAGGGAATACAAGATGAGCCACTGCACCCGGCTCTCTCTTCTGATTTTTTATGTCTTACACACTTCAAAGAAGTTAGTTCAATTATATTGGCATAATACACACACACACATATAATATATATACATATATATATGTATATATATGGGATGTTTTTAAGAACTATCTGGTTAGATGTATGTCCTTACAAGAAACTACTTAATCATTTTATTTTTCATACTTCTACTAAATTGGAACCACGGTCCAAATGGAAACCATTTTGCTATGCTTCACTGTTATCTGGTTTTAATGAGTCTCGGGAGGTCCTTAGATGGATTTTACTGCCAAATAGGATTCAGTCTAATGCAATTGATGCATACAAGTCAGTGTATTTTGCTTGCCTATAGATTTCTGCTTGAAGTAGCAGCGTATACCTTTGGAAGAGTCTCAAATGAAAAATTCTTTATGCTTTACCAATGACCACTCAGATAAATCTAAAATGGTAAATATACATTTTCACATGAGTACTACAAAATATTTGATTTTTACCTTCAATAAGAATTGATTCAATGGATTCAAGTTCTAGTTAGCTGCTATTAACAAAGTATTTGTGCAAATCATATTTGTTTGGGCTGGCAGTGCAATCTTTGTCTAAGAAATATTTTGTAAATAATTCCTGGGAGATAAAAAAGCAGCCTTCAAAATGTCTAGTAAATGTGTACAAAAGGGATGGGTGAATGTATTTTGATGGCAGTGACAAGAACAGAGCCATTCTTCACACTGTCACCACATGACAGAAGGAGGAAAATCAGTTAAGATTTCACATTGGTTCATCTGTGATGTGTTAAAGACCTAGATTCAGACAGAGAAAGTACAAAAGCAGAGACAGAAGAGTACCTGGATACTATCATGCAAGAACAAATAATGAGTTTAATGATTACTTGGATTTGTGAAAAGGGATTTGAAGGTCTCAGAGATATTTTAACATTCTAACCTAGATCATCTGAAAGAGAAAGGGTCTCTTTCACAGGCATAGGAAAATCAAGAGAGCAAAAAGACATGATAATGAGATAAACTATCTTAAATT
Organism: Megascapheus bottae; assembly: GCF_031878675.1. Classification (NCBI taxonomy): domain Eukaryota; kingdom Metazoa; phylum Chordata; class Mammalia; order Rodentia; family Geomyidae; genus Megascapheus; species Megascapheus bottae. The sequence continues at coordinate 94,852,127 of NC_143547.1, read as the reverse complement.
TTTATCAGTCTGGTATAGAAAGTTTATTCTGTGAAAATGGTAAAACTGATTTTTATTTGGTATTTTATGAAAAAGTTTTCTTTGTATCCTTCACATAGGTAGGTGTAGGGGTGTGTGTGTGTGTGTGTGTGTGTGTGTGTGTGTGTGTGTGTGTACATGGTAATCAGACAATTGTGATGATACCTTACCTGGCAAAAGAGTCTCTGTGCCAATGCCAAAAACATGTTAATGCATCTCTCTGAGTGTCTATCGCCTGCCTGTTCATATTAATCATGTGTTAATGAATAGAGAGAGAATGTGTTTAATATGCTTATCCAATATTGTCTAATTGCACTTGGCAGATGTGCCAATTTGTACAAATTGAAGGTGTGTAATCTCTACACTGAGCAAGTGCCACTGATTCAACAACATGGGCTCACTTTGTGTCTTTGTGTCACCCTTTGTTTTTTCTCACAATACTTCAAGAATGTATATTATTATAATTTCTGTTATTCTGATCTATGATCATTGATATTCAATGTTGCTATTGTGACTCTTACAGAACACCATGAACCACACTGATGTAAGATGGTGAACAATTCACAAATATTTTGTTGGTTCTAGTAAATTCTCCAAACAGTTGTGACCAGTCCATATAAAATTCCCTCTTGTCAGGTCTCCCTATTCCCAGAGACTTGGCAATATCTATATTGGCCAATTAATGATCTCCTAATAGCATCTTAGGCATTCAAAGTGAAACAATATATCACATGGTCCTAATTGTAAATTGAAGCCTAGATGTCAGTATACTTAGTGACAAAGGCTTGTGCAAAGTAGAGATAGGCAGCAATTTACTCATTTGGCTCCAGATAGCCAAAATGTGGATGCAAGCACAGGGTCTTGAATAAAAGTGAAAGTGTTCCGCCAGGGACAGTATGAATGGTGAGAAAGCAAAATAGCCTTATGCTGATATGGAGAGTGACTTAGCAGTTGGACAGAAGCTCAAGCCTGCTATGACATTCTTTTATGCCAAGGCATACTATATAGCAAAAGAAGTGGAGTCTGAAGATAGGACTGAATAGTTGCACCATCATAATAAAACTTTAATACATGAAAAGATGTTTGTTGTGGATGAACCAAGTAGCCATGTACTTTTGGAAAAGATGCTTTGAACATTGTTAAAGTGACAACATAAGATTTAGAGGGTACATGTGCTTACTTGGTAAAGCAGAAGTATGATTTGAGGAGATTAAATTTTAAGAGAAATTCTACTATGGGTAGAATGCTGTCCAGCACCATAAGTTGCTGCAGAGAAGCCATCCTTAAAACAAAAATTCAATTTAGGGAGCATGTCTTATTATCTTATTTAAGGACATTGTCACAGTCAATCACCACTGTCATCAATCAGGAGGCATCATTACATGAGCAAGCTGTCTACCAGCAACGATATGATACTTTGCAGAAGACTCTAATAAATATTATTTTACATAATAACTTATTTTTAATTCAAATATGTAAACCATTTTAGATGCAGTATAATCGCTAGACTTAATAGACTACAAAATGTGCAAATTTGTCCTTTATATGCACTAACTAGGAAACCAAAAAAATGTTATATGATTTGCTTTATTACAGTGATATGAACCAACTCTGAGGAACACCTGAATCTACAAAGTCATAATGCAAATATATTCAGTCATCTTTTTAATTTATTGAGATCAGGTTTTTACAAGCTGAATTTTAAACTGGAGAAACAACTCAGTGGTTGACCATGTTGCCCAATATGTATGGGGCCCTTATATTTTATCCTTATCACTGAGTGTTCAAAACTAAGATGAAATTTAATAGTGATATATTTTAACACTCTACCTTTTTGTATAAAACAGCTCTACAAATATAAGAACACAGTATTGTAATTTGTCTTTAATACAATGAAAGGCATGAAAAAAAGGCATTTGCTGTCTTACACAATAGATTCCATCAATCAATAGCATCGTGGTGCTACCGTGATAGATGTTCAATACCTCCAAGTGCTGATGGGCCTGCTCCATTTTTTGTAGTTCAAAATATTTTAAAATCATATTGTGTCCATTGTGTGACATTTGAAAGACTTACACACACGGGCATGTCCTCAGAGTGTGACTGTGGTAATGAATGAACTTGAAACTTCAACATCTTCCAAGAAATTGGAAATGTTTAGCAGTAAGAAAAGTCACAGAGGAAATATAACAAACAAGGATAAACTCTTAGACCAAGAATCTTGTAATCATAAACTTCACTTCACTGGTTTCCTTGAATCAAAGCTTCTTGAACAAAATAGATTTACTTGCCTATTAATTTTTGCAAAGCATGTGATAACTATGAATAAATCAATAGAACCTCCTAGGAAACTATGGAAAATGTCCTAGGATTATAGCTGCTGACTTACTTATCCCATTTATCTAAAATATTATCAAATATAATCAAAACCTGAAAACATTCTATTTATTTTAATGTTTGCTTTCTGCCTCCAATTAGGAGTTCAATTCCATAAGGCCTTTTTGTCCACTGCTATTACTCCAGAATCTGAAATAGTACTTGGCTGCGGTAGAACACTATAAATATTTGTTGGAGGAAGGAAGAAATGGATGTGTTTTCTGAATAGAATATGCCATCTCATGTTTCTGAAATCTCCAACTATCATGCTAATCACTATTTTATGAAAATTGTTTCAAATTACTTTGTCTTATCATTTGTGTAGTTAAATTATTCCTCTGTATGTGAGAGTAAGTAAGGTATAGGTGTATACAGTAAGTTATAGGCATATGTTATATATTAACTATATTTTATTTAACTGTAATCAATACATATAATAAGAACTCAGCATATTTATTTAAGAGAGTGATTCTATAAATCTTGGGGCTCTTTGCTAAACAGAGTTTGATGAAATATTTGCTGTAACTTGATTTAATCTACCAAGAGGCTTTCGATTTATTGTATATTACATGCAAAATGCTCAAAACCAAATTTCATCTTCTGGACTTAATCACATCGAATATGTCCATGAATTGTCCTAACCATTATTGCTTTCATTTTCCAGAAGGATACAGACTTTATACCACAGAGAAAAGCCTAAGGATATCCAAGAAGTCTTAGGTCATTAATGACTGAACATTTATCAGGCTTTCACAGCATACTAGACAGGCTTGGATACCCAAGAGATAGATGCTATGCTAATATACCACCCTATTTGAAATGATATGGCAAAACTCTGTGTGTGTGTGTGTGTGTGTGTGTGTGTGTGTATTTCCTTGGTGTTAGGTTGAAACAATTTATTTGTTTTTTTGCCAGTCCTGGGACATGAACTCAGGACCTGGGCACTGTCCTTGAGCTTTTCCTGTCATTGAAACTATTTTATGAGGAACGGATTACATTATTTTCATACAGACTTTTTTCTTGCTGGTTGGCTTGGAGTCCAAAATATGCCCCTGACATGTACAACCTTAGTAATAGCCTTTCTTCTTTTACTTTTAATCATGTATTTTCTTCAAAAAGTAGCTATAGAAAGACATTTAAATTTAAATCACACAATGACACTCCACTACCTCCATGATTTCCCATTACATGAAATAATTTCAAAATCCTTTTACCAAATCAAACACACTTTGGAACTCTCTGACCTTTATGTTCTGCTACACCACCTCTCATTCTCTATCTACATTGAATCACTTCTTTATTTTCTTGTGCATTGATCACGGGACTTGAACTCAGGGCCTGAATGCTGTCCTTGAGCTATTTTGCTCAAAGCTAGCTCTCTACCCCTTTGAAACACAGCTCCACTTCTGGTTTTCTGAAAGTTAATTGGAGAAAAGAGTCTCAGGGACTTTCCTGCCTGGGGTGCCTGTCAGTCTCCTGAGTAGCTAAGATGACAGGCATAAAAAGCCACCAGTGCCCAGCACATCCTTTGGTTTCCTCTGTCCTTTATAGAATGACTATGGTGGACCTATTGTTAGTCTTTCTTAATGATAAAATTAGCTCTCAAATGTTTTCCGTGTGTTTCTTTCCTCTTATTCACATCTCAGCTCCAACATGACATCCAGAGAATGTCTTTCACAGATTCTAATAAATAGCAGCTCCATTCCACATAAATATCCTCATATCCATTTGTGGTATTTAGCTTTCTTTGCAACATTTATTTCACTTAACATAATTATTTCTAGTTACATTCATGTTGTCAGTCACGTAATTTAATTCCTCTTTATAGTTGATTAGTACTATACAGTGTACATGTACCACATTTTCTTTATCCTTCTGTCAATGGACATACATACTGTCTTCATACCTTGGCTATTGGAAATAATGTTCGAGATAATGAGGAATAAATAGATTTTTGGCCAGGGAGTGCAAAGTGTAAGTTTTACAAAGAAACACATACATCTTGGGCACAAGACTGCAGTGAGGCATGAAAGGCAGCTTTTAGAATTCTAAAAAGAAGGTGTTTTATAAAAAATAGAAGGAATATCACACATTGCCTCATCATTGGACACTTATAGTTCCACACGGTTACAAAAGAGATTGATATAAAGTTACTTCCTATGACCTTTTTCCTTTAATATCATCCACACCAGGTTATTCATGAGATTTAACTTGAACACTAAAAATAAAATAGGTCCATGCATTTTCTGAAATAATTTGGGTATATGGTGATAGATAATCGATTCAACTCAAAGATAACCAAGTTAATTATGTTATTGTATAGTATGCATGAGCTATTACAACTATTTTTTCAATAGTTACAAATGAAGGTAGAAATAACAATATGTCATGAATCCATAAAAATATGAATGCTATTAAGTGAATGAGAACGATAAGCACTGACACCTTCTTTAGCTTACTTTTTCTAATTTCTCTGAAGAAGAAAGAAGTACAAGGTACAAGATAGGCAAGCTATTTATTGTGCATGATGCTATATTACACAATTTTCTACATTATTTGCATCTATGTATATCCCCAATTATGATATCTACCATGTTATTCATTTTAAAAGTAAGGCATTAATATGTATTTTTGATTAAATATAATTACAAGAAATATGAAAATTTATTTAATTAATTAGATAATTTAATTCCTAATCAACAGTCTCTTCACATCTTGTTTTTCTGGAAATCAGTCTATAATTGGCCAAGAATATACTAGGATCCTCAACACAAAGCTGGATTTTGAAAGTTCATAATTAAGTTTAATAAAGTTTCTATTTTTAAAGAACTTAAAGCTTACATTTTAAAATGACCTTTTTATTCATAAGCATTCTAGTTTTGTAGTGTGTGTGTGTGTGTGTGTGTGTGTATGTGTGTGTGTGTGTGTGTGTGAATACAAAGGGCTTTTAGAAGGGGCTATTTGGCCCTAAGGCTTACAATGGCATAGTGAAGTAGAAAGCTAGGGAAAAACTAGCTTCAAATGGTGATCTTCAATTGCATCCATTTGAAAAATCTACAAAGATTAATGGTGTGGGGAAAAAGCTATGTTTTTCTGTCAATTTTGTTTTCTTAAAATTTCCTGCTTTGGCTGATAGGCTTGGCTCTTGTTGATTACTAAGACAATATCAGCAAGTAGAGCAAAGAAAATAGGAACAACTTTGGAATAAAAAAGATTTTTGAAATGTAAGGTTTTATCTAACCTGGATATTCAAAGATGGAATTACAGCATACCTCAAAAGACCTATATAAGATTATTCAAGAAATAGCAGAGGGTATGGATATGTTTTGAGATTGTTTGTATATGAATCATTTTATTTCAAAGTCTTTTAATAATCACTTTATGTAAATACATCTTATCTTCCTCAAAGTAGCCAATCAAGGGTAAGTTATGAACCTGAACTCAGTCTGAGCAGAGAGGTGGGCCTGTTGCTTTAGGGATAAATCGAGAGTAGTATATCTGCCCTGCGTGCTTGCTTGCCAGATTTCTGGGTGATGGTCTCCTTCTACTGAAGTAAGTTTTCTTTTCTGAGACTATGCTTTGTTTTTTGCCTCTATCTTTGTTAACTACAGTGGTTCTTGAAAAGCATATTTATGACAATAGAAACAAATGGGTTTGTTTTGATTATATCAATAAATACCTTCAATGACTTGTGAACATCAAATCAATCATCTGTGATGAAAATGGTATAAATTCCATATGGCTGGGAATAGCAATATATCTTAAACCAATAACATCAAACATCCTCAAAGGAATTCTGATGAGGAAAAAATATTTAGTGCAGTTTATGGGGTAAAATGATATTTGCATTACTGGTTTACAAAAATCCAGTGAAATCAAAGCAGAAAGGTAGCTCCAAGCTACATCAAGGGAAAAACTAAGAGAAAATATGATCAAGGCAAAAACTACTTTTGCCAAATTAAAGATGATTTCAAGCTTGTATCAAAAGCACACTTCAAAAGAAATTAAATGCTAACGGGTAGAAAATTTCTAAGGGATACGAATGGTGAAGAAAATAACTATGTTATAGATACAATTAACTGATGATTTGATTTTTTTGCCTGTCATGGGCTTGAACTCAAGGCTTAAGCACTGTCCTTGGGCTTTCTCAAGGCTAGAGTTTCCCAATTGAGCCACAGCACCATTTTTGGCTTTTTCTGTGTATGTGGCACCAAGGAATCGAACCCGGGTCTTTGTGCATGCTAGGAGAGCACTATACCACTAGGTCAACCTCCTGGCCCTAATGATTTGATTTTAATTGCCTTGGAACAGGATGCCATCTGTGGAGTTGGAGGACTTAGAAAGAGAAAACAAACTGCCGCAAGGTCTTTATTTGCTACTACTTTTGTTTGGAAAAGGTTAGAAATGAAGCTAATTTCTCTTATTTTTATTTGGCATCATAGTTGTATAAAGTGAAAATAAAGATCTACTTGAAAACAGAAAAAAATATACATTTTTAGCTTAGTTATAAGAAATCATTTGTTGAAATATATTTACCAAATAAAAATAATTGTTTTCTCTCAGTTTGGAAAACTCAACCCTATTTAGTGAGGTCAAGCTTCCTTTGAGTCAGAAAGACACATACCTAGTAGACAATAAAGAGGTGTTTCTGAACATACATGTTGGTAGCTCATGCTTGAAATCCTAGTCACTCAGGTGGCTGAGATCTGAGGATCAGGGTTCAAAATCAACCTGGACAGGAAAGTCCATAAGACTCTTATCTGTGATGAACCACCACACAACCAGAAGTGGTGCTGAAGTTCAAGCAGTAAAGCACTAACCTTGAACACAAAGAGGCTCAGGTACAGTCCCCAAGTACAAGCCCCATGACTGACCAAATAAAAAAAAAAGAGATGTATCCAGGGACACTAGAAACTATGACATCATGTTTATGGTCCTGTCCTACTTACAAGCTCAAATACATTATAAAAGAGGACATGAGGAGCTTAGCAATTTCAGGGAATTATCTTTTGTACAACTAACTGCAGTGAATGAAATAGCAGTTCCAGGAGACATAAATGAGATAGAATCTTTCCTAACAGTGAGAAATTAATCAAAATAATTTCCCTGGGTGAAAATCTCAGTCCCAAGCAATACCAATAATAATAGCAAGGTTAGGAAGACTAAGTTCATATATGCTAATATACTCAATAAGTGATAAGTACAATAAAATCAAAATTAAAATTAATCTTCTGATTCAATGAGGAACCATTTAAAGCTTGTTGGTATCCAGTCACCTTTCATTCATGATTTTACTGATTGTCTCAGGAGCATAGTTAACAAGTCTTTTTAAGTCAATGACAACATATTAGAAGTACTTAGATTACATGTTCTGTCAGCCAGAATTTTCCGATAGTAGATCAGTGGTGTGTGTGTGTGTGTGTGTGTGTGTGTGTGTGTGTGTGTGTGTGTGTGTCTTAGGGCTTTCACTCAGGGCCTGGGCACTTTCTCTGACATTCCCGCCTGGGCTGATTTTCAACTGCAGTCCTCGTATTGCAGCTTTCTGAGTAGCTACAATTACAGGCCTGTGTCATTGGTGCCTGACCACAACTATTTTATAAAGGAAGTGAGTTGCAACATTTCAAGTGGATAAAACCCTCTTTATAAATCTAATGGCAAATGATGACTTATAGATGACTCATAAATTTGGTCAAGAACTTATTTTTGTAAATAAGCTTTTGCTGGGATACAACCATTCCCTATCATTTGTCTACTATTTCTGACCATGTTCATATAACATTATTAGAATAACATTAAAATTTAGTTGATATGGCCTGCATAGTCAAAGCTGCTATTGCTTCTTTATAGAGCAAGGTGGCTAACCCTTGACATAATCATATTAATGACGAACTTCATGGTAATAGAAGAAAGTATGTGCTATTACAATACTGGATAGAAATTCATGGAAGATGGGACAAGTTATTCTAAGATCCTTATATTGTTTGGCAGAAGTTTCAAGAAATTACTGGGTAAGCATGGTAAAAGTATCATGAAGGCATGATTATGTATATAGTAGAAGACAGAATCTTGAATTTCATTTTGAAAGTTTAAAGTGTTTTCAGGTGATCCTTAGTATGATGATGATGTCATTTGTCCCCTTCTCACACCCTTCAAAAGCCTTCAATATTCACATGGATCACGCTGGTTAGTGGACTGGAATGCATTTTCATCTGCAAGTGGCATGATCTTTCTCCAGTCAACCACACATAATTCTAAGTGATAAAAACCTACCCTGAGAAGAACAGCCCCCACAAAAGTCAACTGTTAGGGATGCATGTAGAATAAACTCAGAAAAAGGAACAATTTTGAGATCTAGAGTAGGAATGGCAGAAGGAAGGTGTGCACATTCTAAATACTTGATGAGTTTGCAAACCTGAAGAGAATTAGCATGTCTAAATGTGAACATATTGTTTATGTAACTAAAAGAAGTTCTGTATTTAAACAATTTAACAATCCCATTTTCAGAGAAATATTTTTATAAGGCAGCAATTTCATGAACAACTACTTAAACATTGTTATATTTATAGAAAATTATTTTTACATGTAAATAAGAGATAAAAATGAATCATACAAACCTTCTCACACTTGCTCCACTGATATTGATTTTGTATAAAATGTAATATCATAGATATGAATTTAATCCAAGGAAAATAGTTGAGGCAATTAAACATAATCTGGTTTATATATCTCATGATTACATTGGGAATTATTTTTGAGCTGCAGCTTTTAAATTATTTTTAAACACAATATAGCTCAGTAAACAGTTTATTGGCTTTCATGCAGCTGACAGAATTAATCCTTTAAGTGCACAATGTTTATTATTTCTGCCCTCATAACTTTCTGTTTGGCCTGTGATATGTCTTTTTTATTACATTTTTCTTGTAATTAATAGAAGGGTTACATTATATTCACCAGATAAAAGGTGCATTACTACGCAAACACTGATACACTTTCGCATGTCTTGGTCCCCATTTCCTTCCCGCCACCCCCACCCTTCGTCTTGTTTTCCCCCCTTTCCCTATCCTATTTCAAATAACCAAATACGAATATATACAATATATCAGATAATAAGGTGAAATCCTGTAACAATATGAGATAACCAAGGGATAGCAAAAGAGATGAGAGATAACATAGTACATTAAGGACAACAATCACTCATTATATGGCTTTTGTTTCAATATCCTGGAGGTCCTTTCAATTAGCTTCATACTATATGGCCTTATGTATCAAGGTTTTGCTCTATTGCAGATCTCTGCTAGGAGAACCCAAGGTTTCTACTGATTATGACAAATGAGGGAAACCATTGAGCCTATGTTCCTTTGAGTCTGGCTTACTTGGCCTGTGATATGCCTAAGAATGTTCAGGGCTGTACTGGGCACAGTGGCTCACACCTGTAATCCTAGCTACTCAGGAGGCTGAGCTCTGAAGATCATGGTTCAAAGCCAGCCCAGGCACTAAAGCCCTTGAGACTCTTATCTCCAAGTAACCACTAGAAAACCAAAGTGGCACTGGGTTCAAGGTGGTAGGCTTGAGCTGAAGACTTCAGGGACAGTGTCCAGGCCCTGAGTTCAAGCCCCATGACCGGAAAAAAAAAAGAATGTTGAGGACTTCAAAATTTTATCAACTTTTCATATATTAACTGTGATGCAGACATTTTGAAAACAGTATGGAATGCATTATGAGTTTCTTTAGGGAAGTAATCATATCTTACTCATCTATTTACACTCATGGTTTAGGATAGCATGTGAACTTAATAGATGTTTATTGAATGCATCATTTGGAAATATCTCATCATCTCTAACTTCACAACATAGTCTTCTCATGGTACTCATTTATCTTCTATTTCTACTCTATTGCAAAGATTTCTTTTTCTATCTTCTTCCAGTTAATTGTCAATTATCAAAACAAAGATACTTCCTTGATTTATTTTCTTGCCTTAGGACTAGTGCCAGTTTCCAACGATATTCATTGCAACACTATTTACCATAGCAAAGATAAGGAACCAACCCAGATGCCCCTCAGTTGATGAGTGGATCAACAAGTTGTGGTATTTCTACACAATGGAATTCTATGCTATCAGAAAGAACGACATCATCCCATTTGTAAGGAAATGGAAAGACTTAGAAAAAAATCATATTAAGTGAACTAAGCCAGTCTCAAAGGAACATAGGCTCAATGCTTTCCCTCATTTGTAATTAGTGGTACACATCTAGGACTCTCCTAGCAGAGGATTACAATAGCTGAGAACCTAGGTACATAAGGTCATATAAGATGAGACAAAATGAAAGGATCTCTAGGATATGGAAACAAAAGCTTTATCTTGTGTGATTGTTGTTCTTAGTGTGCTGTTATTTCTCTTCTCGGTTTTTGCCCTTTGGTTAATCTCATACTGTTACTGTATCTGTCTTTGCTACCTGGTATGTTGTATATACATTTATTTGTTTATTTGAAGTAGGAAAGGGAAGGGGGTAAACAAGATGATTGGGAGGGGGTGGAAGGAGGAGAATGGGGACAAAAACATGAGAACGAGTATCAGTGTATGAGAATGCACTTACTACCTGACAAATGTAACTCTAACCATTCTATACATTACGCCAACAATAAAAGAAAAAGATCTAGTACCAGTTTCTCACCCAGAGCAATAGATATTCAGGGAAAGATTTTTGAACTAACTGAATGTATCTTTGGAAGTTCATACCTATTCAGAAATTGGACCTCATATTGACAGCAGTTTGGAAGAAGCAGGCTTATGATATTACATTTTCCTCTCTGTCACTCTAGAATAATATGGGAGTTTAATGGTAGAGTCTGAAGCTCAGCTATCTCCTTATCCCAATACCTATTTATATGACATACAGTTCTCAAATGGTGAACTGAATTGAACTTCTACCTTCAATCTTAGGTTGGGTTTTATTATAGATTTATGCTAGTCCAAACATTAAAGTAAAATAGCTCCCTGATTTGATTGAATAAATGCAACCAAATTCAAATCTTGAATGTTTGTAATAAATCTTAAAGTCTGAAGTGCCAGATTAAACTTTTCTGCCTTAATTAGTTTTAACTTTCTTCGATTTGAACACGGCCCATTAATTTAAATTAAATAAGTAATTCAAAGCCTGTGGACAATAAATTAGATGAACGTAAATGTCAAGGACTGCAGTTCGCTGACTTTTACATTGCACTTTACAGATGGTAAATATGTAAGACATCAGAACCAAATATTCTTTTTGAAGATGATAATGAGATTTTTTTCACACCAGGAGTAAAGTTGGGACTTATTTTAAAACCCACACACAATAAATTCATCCTAGCAATAAATTCTCTTGGTTTCTGTTTCTTGAAGTTATCCTACTTCTTGTATAGTTTTAGAACTTACGATCAAATCTTTACACTGTTGTGCAAGGTTAAAAACAGATTATGATATTGATCCAGGAATCTTTTTGAAATTTATAGTAGACTATCTTTTTCAGGTAGATGTTTGTGGATGTTCTTTTTGTTTTGTTGGTCCTGGGACTTGAACTTTTGGACTGGTTGCTATCTCTGAGTGCTTGAGTTCAAGGCTAGCTCTCTACCTCCTGAACCACAGTGTCACTTCCTGTTTTCTGGTGGTTAATTGGAGAATAAAGTCTCACAGAGTTTCATGCCTGAGCTGGCTCCTGAGTAGTTAGGATTACAGGCGTGATACTGGCGCCCAACTTGGATGTTCATTTTTAAGTCTATTTTTTCTTCAGTTCACTAGAGTTTATCACAACTTAACCTGTGGTACTGAAAACCACTACAAAATCAATTCTATCAAAGGCATCTGTTTGACAGTTAACAGCAAAATGCAGTGTTTATAGGATCAGTAGAAAGTTTTTTTTAAGAGTCTATTGAACCTATCTGCAAATCCATCACACAAATTAATGTAATTTTCCAGCATCAAACAAGCATGTTTGTTGTCTACATATTTGCTCCATTTTCTCTGTGTTGTATGACTCTGGGTTGGTGCTTCAGAAATACTTCTCAGCCTTAGTTTACATGTGGATATGTTCATTTCTTCTACTAATGATCATATGTTAGCTGTTTCTACCAGCTCTCTGATTTTGATAATGGCATTCCTTTTTGCCTGAGATTACTATTGTAGGTAACTTACAATATAGTAACTCACAAAGGGTTTTATGGGTTTTTTGTTTTATTTTTGTTTTTGCTTTTGCTTATCCTTAAGCTTGTACTGAGGGTCTGAACTTCCACTTGAGCCATAGTTCCACTTCCAGATTTTTGTAGTTAATTGGAGATGCATTGTACTTAAAGCCTGGTTTTCTGTATGGCAACTCCTTTGTATGACTAAAGATGATAAATATATATATATATATATTGCCCTAAGAAAGGTCAAGTTTTGTTTAGAATGCATGGCAATGTCGTTGCATAAGCAATAATTCTTCAAGGCATTAAAATACTCTTCACATAAGAATTATTTGTTGTTTTACTTACTCTTTATGCTTGCAGTAAAATAAATGGTACTGAGAAAGGCAATTGTTATTAAAATGACAAAACCAGTTTCTAAGATTCAAGACCATCCCAATGTAACAGGATGAATCAACTAGTACACTATGGACTGTCCAGACTTGAACATCTTAAAGAAATCTAGACCCATCTGGTCCAATTTTGTCATGCACGTGTAGCCCATATTTATGATGAGGCTCATCATTATGTAAATACAGGTATATATTAAGTTCTAAAGGCACAGATCTTCAGTGGCTATGGCGTTACTAAAATATTTCTCCATTAAAAATAGCTAACAGAGAGAGTTATATGAAAGATTCCGTAACCAAGAAGTAACACTTGGAGAAAAGTGTGAATGAGAATGCCCCAGTGAATATATGATCATTATGAAACCGTATATGACACCATGGGGAAATGAGTATAAGAAAACCAAAGAAGATCAAGAGCTTCAGTTAGGGTCCCAAGACCAAATAGATGGCATATACAACTTGGGTCATTTAAAAAGAAGTTTAAAATGTGGGAAAGGGGGCCAGGAGTTTGGCCTAGTGGTAGAGTGCCTGCCTAGCATGCACGAAGACCAAGGTTCAATTCCTCGTTATCACATATACATAGCAAAAGCCGGAAGTGGTGCTGTGGCTCAAGTGGTAGAGCTCTGGCCTTGAGAAAGTCCAAAGACAGTGTTCAGGCCCTGAATTCAAGCCCAGGACCGGCAAAAAAAAAACTACAAAAAATGTGGGAAAGGACTTAATGAATAGGAATAATAAGCCTTCTAGCTTATAACAAGATATCATTACTTTCTCTTAGTTTCAAAGACAAAAGAGGGAGTGATTTATTAGAGCCAAACAGGCAATTTATATGGAAAGGGACATGTCACAGGAAATGCATTCAGTAAAGGTGCATGTCCATCTCAATAAAATAGCAGCAAGGATTTCAACCTCGGTTTCCTCTTCACTCAGCTGACAACACCATCCACTGGTCAGAAAGCTGAAGGACCAGTGAAGGATGGGTTTGATATAAAACCTACACACAAGTAGCCCAAAGGCAGTGAGCAAGGAAAGAAAAAATACAACTTTCTACTGTAAAAAATTCCTAGAGAAAAGTTTCTACATGCCTGCATGTCTCTCAAAGTAGATACAATTATAGAAGTAGACATATTTGGAAGAAGTGAATTAATTTAATTCAACTGCAGTGAAAATTACCATAGCACAAATCTTAGTATAATTATACTTCCATGGCATAATTTACTTTGTAAACGTGTTACAGATTTTGGTAAATAAAATATGTGGTATAGTATAGAACAAAAGATTTAGTGTCAGAAGATCTGGAGTTGTGTCCTGGCTCTGCAAACTGACATGCTATGTCACATTACATAAGTTATTTTAATTCTCTGAGTTTGTTTTATGTGAATATACATATATATATTCCATACATCAAAGGGTTATTTAAATATTTAAATAAAGTTCAAATGAAAACATGTCTGGAGAACACTATATAAACTAAAAATGTCCTTTTCATGCAAACAACTACTGTTCCAGCACTGTAAAGTGGATTTTTAGAGATAAATGCCTAGCTTGTGGAGAAATTCGCTGACTTTTTAATATTTTTTTTCAGTGACATATCTGTCTCCTTCCACCCAGACAGGACTCTGTCGGCTTCCCACCAGACCTAATTAGGTTTTAAATGAGATTCCGGAAGACATAATAGCTTATTCTGATTGTTCTTTTTATATCATATAGTCTCTAAATATTCATTGTGCTCATATGATTAAGCTGTAAATCAATAGAAAAAGCTAGTGGGTTTTTTGAACTCTTTTCCTTTGCCCCAAATATGCAGATGTAGCAGGCGTCTGAGTTTCATATCCATTTTTACTCTCAGATTGTCTTGCCCATCTTATTTGTCTGAAGGGTTCTTATTTTCATCTGAAGACACAGAGTAAATATTCTACCTAAGGGAAGTTTGTCCTTACCCTCATCTCCCTCTCTTTATTATCCATCCTTATTTTTATTATTGGTATAATAATTTTTATCACCTGTGGTGTCATTAGCAAATTTTATAGCTATATTCTTTATACTTTATAGCTCTTACACTAAAATGAAGTGATATACATATCACCATTAGAATATAATATTCTTTGCTTAGGTGTGTATTTAGTGTTACCAGAGTGTTACACTTCAATATGTTTTCATGTTGCTGCTTAGCACATTAATTCAACTTGAAGAACTCTCTTTACTATTTCTTCTGCATGCCCCTTTACAAGATTAATCCCTAAATTATTATTTTTCTCAGAAAGTCATTTTTATAGCTTTCATTTTAAAGGGAAGCCTTCATAGGGATAGTATTATTGCCTGGCATATTAGTTTACCTCTTACTATATCATCCCACTCCCCTGGGGCTTGAAAGATTCCTGCCAAGAAATGCACGGTGGTAGTCTTATGAAGGAACCTTTACATGAATTAGTTGCTGTTTCTCAGTGCTTTTCAAATTTCATTTTTGGTTTGCTTTTGACAATTTGATTATCAAGTGCCTTGATGCAGACTTCTTTGTGTTCATACTATTTGAGATTCTTAGAGATTCATAAATGTGTAAACACCCTT
This sequence comes from Megascapheus bottae, assembly GCF_031878675.1. Classification (NCBI taxonomy): domain Eukaryota; kingdom Metazoa; phylum Chordata; class Mammalia; order Rodentia; family Geomyidae; genus Megascapheus; species Megascapheus bottae. Next base: position 94,836,618 of record NC_143547.1, on the reverse strand, counting down.
CTCTATCCATATTTGGGGAGATTTTCTGGAAATTATCTAAATCATGTTTATCTTATCTCTTCTGGAACTTCCATAATTACTGTCTTGTCTCACATAATAGTATCCCATCATCACTTAGGTTTTCATCATTTCTTTTTATTTATTTTTCTTTTGTTCCTGTACATAATTTCAAATAACATGTCTTCAAATTCACTGATCCTTCTGCTTGATGAGTCTGCTGCTAAAAGCATCTGGTGAAATAATTGTATTTTTTAGCTTCAGAATTTCTATTGAAATATTTTTATAATTTCTTAACTCTCTGAAGATACCATTTTGTTTGTGTATTATTTTCCTGATTTCTTTTAGTTCTCTATATTCTCTTGTAATCCATTGTGCTGCTTTAAGGCTACTGTTTAGAATCCTTGTTAGAAAATGGAAACATCTATATTTGTCAAGGGTCAATCATTAAAGGTTTATTTTGTTCCTTCAACAGTGTCACCTTTTCCAAATTCTTTTGCTCCTTGTCTGTAGTGTTACCTTAACATTTTATATGATAACTATCTTTTGCAATCTTTATAAATGACCACTGACATGGAACTCTTGTCACCAATCAGGCTTAATGAATATTCAAGAAGTTTCTCTCACATTTTCTCTATGGTTGTACATATTCTTCTCATGTCCATTCTTCCTGAGGAAAAAAGTCTCAGAGTTGAACATCTATTCCCATACTTGTACAACCATACTGGTTGCAATAAGTCAACCTTAGGCCAGTACACTGAAATGTTAGTATAATGGATTAGCATGCCTCTATAACACCTGTATAGTGTGCAAGACATCTCAAGGTCATGAATCTTCTCTAAATATGTTAGAGTTATACTAGGGACATTAAATTGGATGTCATGGATATAATACTAAAAGAACAAGAAACCAAATGACAAATATGTGAGCAAGAAAACAAACAAAATAGATCCTTGAAATGACGGAGGAAATCATGAAACACACAAAAAGGTAACATAGCAAATGGCATATACACATAGATGCAAATCATATATCAGATGTTAGTTAATACTTGAACTCTATGCATACTGCTAAGTTCTAAGACACAACACAAACATGAAAACAAAGAAAATTTAAATTTAAAGATGGACAAAGGACATGATTAGACATTTCTCTTAGGAAAAGAGAGATGTGATCAACAGTTATATCAAAAGGTGGGCAACATCAGTCATCAGAGAAATTCAAATCTAAATTATTTCCTTCATATGAGGAAGGCTATTATTGAAAATAACAAAAAATAATTGATTGGTTATAGAGAAACTAAAACCTATATACACTATTCAGTGGAATATAAAATAGTACAACAATTAGGCACAGGGCACATTTCTCAAAAAAAAACCCCACGATTATTGTTATCTAACTATTCTACTTCTCCTTAAGCAGAAGGCTACAGTGGTCCAAACTACATGATACATTTCAGAATACAAACAGGTGTCAAGACTAGAGGCTGGATAAGAGTGGTGTGGCCATACCTGACCTATTTTTTGTCGGTTGTGGGACTTGTACTCTGGGCCTGAGTGTTGTTCCTGAGCTCTTCAGCTGAAGGCTACAGCCCCACTATTTGAGACACAGCCCCATTTCCCGATTTTTAGTGATTAATTGGAGATATGAGTCTCAGGTCCTTTAGTTCCTGGGCTGGCTTTGAACCTTGATCCTCAGATTTCACTCTCCTGAGTACCAAGGATTACAGGCGTGAGGCACCATGCCTGGCCATACCTGACCTTTTGAGCATTACTATTATGTATACAGGAACTGGAACATCACACAGCATTCCATAAATATGAACATGATGTGTCAATAAAAATGACTATCAAAAATGAAAAATTGTAAATAAAAATGTTAAAAGTTATAAATCTTGTGGTATTGTTATGAAAAAGTTAACCTAAATCAAATTTGAAAGCAAAAATATAAATAAATACATAAATTTTGAAAATGAAAGTTTTAGAGATGATAAATGTATTTGTTGCATTAATTACAATCTCACTTTCATGGGATGCATGCAGAAGTGCAAGCTCATCCAACTATCTGTTAAGTATTTGTTATTTTCTATGCCTTGATTATGAGCTGCATGCTCATGACCAAGCTGATCACTACTGTACTTCTGCATGAATTAAAACATCACATTGTAACTCATAAATACATAGAAATATACCTCTACAGAAAATTAAAGAATAACAGTTTAAAAAAGCTTTTATAAAGTCAAAATGATAGCTAACAGTCCCCTCAGAAGACTAGTCTAATCTCTTTATTTTACAGATTAAGAAATAGAATTTCTCTTCTAGTCAAAATAAAATGCTCTTTTTGGCTTGCCAATCTGCTTCTGGGTCAGGTTTCATCTTTCCTTCCTTCACCTCATCTAACTATTCATCTATGAAAATCTATCTTTACAAGGTCTAGCTATTCCTCTCTACTCATTATCTTTTAGGCAGCTAATATATCATGTTTATACTCTCATGGTAACTAACTTTCATTTCAATTCGTATGTTACCAGAGAAATCCTTCTAAAAGTATCTTTAAACTTTTTTTCATCCTTTTACTTTACTGATAAAATATTTTAAAGGTTCCTTTGACTATAGAATAAAAAAGCCAACATTGCAATTTAACTTTCAAGTTGTACATATAGTCAAGGCTTAATTTTTTTCTACCCCTACTACTCCTCTACATGAATAACCCGTATTGAAACTATAATCTCTATTGTTTCTCTATCACAAGCCATGCTTCCCTATGATACACTTGTCTTTCTTTTCCTCTTGCAGGATCTATTTGTCCACTTCTGATAGCAAACTAACTACAGTGGATGCAATCTTGGTGGATCAATAAAGAACCCAAATGCTGCATTTTTGTCATTGAGCACTAGCCTTGAGCTGAAGAGGTCAGGAACAGCACCCAGGCCCAGAGTTCAAGTCCCATGACAACAAAAACAAACAAAACAAAACAACAACAAAAAGAAAAAAAGATAAAAAAGAAATAGTTCACAAAGGGATTTCAATGAACTAGGCTTTGGTAGCTCATACATGTAAGTAATTCTAGCTACCCAGAAGGTTGAGATTCAGCGGATTGTGGTTTGAAGTCAGGCCAGATCAGAAAGTCCATGAGATCCCCCTGCTCACACTGAATGTTCTTCTCTTTCAGTGAGATAAGGCAGGGCTAGCAGGTATGCAGCTCAGCTGAACAACAACTCAGGTAAGAGCAAGGCTCTTCAAACTATCGGTATTTCCTCTCCAAAAGAGCCTGTGAAATAACTTAATTTACATGAATAAATAGAATATCAAATCTCAAGAGTTTTTAGGAAAATAAAAAAACAATGTCAGCAACAGACAGCAACAGAGATAGCTGATCAGGATCCAAACAGGAGAATAACAGATTGAGCCACCTGGTCTCTATTTATGGTTAGGAGACAAAACAATCTATTAGAGTTCATGTGATCTATGACGTATCACAGAATAAATGCTTAAGTACACCAGACAGCCAGAATAACATAAACTTGTGAAGACAGTAGGTTATAACAGTCTGTCATTCCTGCCTCTTTACGTAATGTATACATATAAGGAAAAAGATATATTGTACTTCTTCCCACATATAGACAAATTGTCTCTGCTTATATATTATCCTCTGTTTAGCATTGTCATTAAACTTAGTCTTTTACCATGATGAAAATATTTTAGGTGAAAAAAAAGCCAGAATCTATATGGTTCATTCTCAACACATGAGGTCTACTCTCATGGAGTGCTCTATAGATATCCTTAGTATCTCTTCATCACAAATATGTAAGTATTACATCTCATTCATCCACAACAAGATTCCACAAATAGTCATCTACATCTAACTCCAGAGGTTTTTCTGCCCTCTGTCCTCTTCTACAGCTCGTCACTTAGCTTTTCCTTCATTCTCCATGTCAAATATTTCCAAGAAAATTTTCCTTTAGCCATTTAGCCAGAGAAAGATGCACTTATTTGCTGTCATGAGCTCAGCTAAGTTTGCAAAAGATTGCTGAGCTGCCAGGTTTGGGAGTAGTGGCAAGCAAAAAAGGCTTGCCACTTTATGGCAATAAGTGATTACACAATCACTTAGAGTAATTGCAGTAGTGTAATCACTTATAATAATCGTGTAGCTAAGAGGCTAATAGCTCAAAAGCACTGATCTATCCTGTTCTACTTTCTTCCATGCAATGGACTATCAATCAAGGGGCAGATGGATTGCTGCCAAAGTAGGAGGAATGTCAGCCACATCAGGTATGTGTATGGATACTGACATATAATTATCTCATACCATACATATCTGGGTGTATGTGATCCTTTGTGTTAATCTATCTATATATCTGTTATTCTTTTAGTTCTACAATTAATATATGGCCATGAAATGTTGATTTTCAGCTGTATCTGAGTCCCAGCTCTCATCTTAAGGAAAGATTTACTTAGAAATGGCTAACTGGCTAGAAGAGAGTGGTAATTACTGAACAACCAACATTAGCAAAAAACAAGTACACATTGTCCAATACTTACTGATTTGTTATAGTAATCTTGACATAGACCTTTTGTCCATTTTAAAGAAAAGGGCACTGGAGCACAGAAAAACAAATTGATTTTCAAATGATCCCATAGATCATTAACTGACATAGACCAGGTCTGTTTGCAATGAACTGTTATATTATCTATAAAAATTTGAAAGCATGACATAAGCATCTAGCCAAAAATGTCATGATATGATAGATGGATAACAGCCAAAGAATATCCTACAAATATTTTCCTACAAAAGTAAATTTTTTTATTTAAAGAAAACTAAATAAATAGAAAACACCTTGCATTTATGAATTGGAAATCCTAAGTTTAATAAGATAACAATACTCTATATTTTGCTCAGATTCAATGCAAGTTCAGATTTTTTTTATCATTTTATAGAGACTAATAAACTGATGTTAAAGTCCTATGAAAATTCAAGAGACCCAGAAAAGCAAAATAAACCTGAAAATTTTAGTACAGTGGTAAAACAATCAAAATAGTGTGATTCTGGCCTAAGAGTAGACAGGTACATCAGTGTAATAAATAGTATAGAAATAGGCCCAAAGAACACATGCATCAATGATCAATTGAGTTTTGATAAAGGTACCTTCACCACCTAATGAGTAAAAGTGGATAAAAGACTGAATTTGAATAATTATATTATATTAAAAATAAGAATTCATTTAAATGGATCAGTATCTTTTTTTTTGCCAGTCCTGGGCTTGAGCTCAGGGCCTAAAGTCCTTGGACTTTCTCAAGGCTAGAGCTCTACCACTTGAGCCTCAGAACCACTTCTGGCTTTTTTCTATGTATGTGGTACCAAGGAATTGAACCCGGGTCTTCATGCATGCTAGGCAAGCACTTTAACCACTAGGCCAAACTCCCGGCCGGCAGATCAGTATCTTAAAAACAAAAGTAAAATGATTCAATTTTTAGTCAAAGAACACTGAAGTAAAATGCATGGTTTTGCTTCAGTGTTATATCAAAGTATAGGAAAGAAAAGAAAATGTAGATGAATTGGCCTTCGTTATAAATCAAATTTTATATGCCAAAAGATATTACAATGAAAATGAAAAAAATTATCTACAGAATGCTATAAAATACTTGCAAATCACATAAATATAAGGGACTTATTTCACAAAATATAAAGAACTTCAACAACACTGTGAAACCCAGAAATTCCAAAGCTAGGTACATTTCCAAGGGCAATGAAATATATAACCCCATACAAATCTATACATTAATGTTTATAGCAGCATCATTCATAGTATCCTAAAAGTAGAAACAAATGCTCTTAAAACACGAATGAATAAATAAAACCTGGCATATTTACACAATTGAATATTACTTGTGAATACATTAGAATTGCACACTGATACATGCCTTACCATGGATAAGCTCTGAAAACTTTGTACTAAGCAAAAGAAGACAGATCTATTTTTCTGAAATGTCCTTAAGACTAGTAACAGAAACCAGGTTACAGATTTCCAGGGGCTGAAGGAAGGGGAAGATGGGCCCTGACTATTTTGTTGTTATTTCTCACCATTCTCTATCTGTGTGTTCTCTCTCTCTCTCTCTCTCTCTCTCTCTCTCTCTCTCTCTCTCTCTCTCTCTCTCTCTCTCTCTCTCTCTCTCTCTCTCTCTCTCTCTCTCTCTCCCTCTCCCTCTCTCTCCCTCTCTCTCCCTCTCCCTCTCCCCCTGCCTCTCCCCTCCCCCTCCCCCTCCCCCTCCCCCTCCACCTCTCCCTCTCTCTCTCCTTCTCCCTCTCTCTCTGTCTTATTTTATATAATTGGCCAAAATAAATAAGGAGGATTAATACTTATGAGAATATGTTAAAGTTGTATTCTATGGTCATTATCTCTTCTTTTTCAGACGAAAAAGGTAAAGTACACACATGAAGACAAAAGGATTTGTCCAAAAAGTCCAGACGCAAATAATATGCATTCTGATTTTACAGTTTCTTGATTCTACCAACTATTTTTAGTTTTTACCTTAACATTGAAATATTTAGCCTCAGAAATTAAGTGTAGTTAATTGCTTTCTTGTTTTTTTATTGTCTATGAACGTTGAGGTGATATATAGAGGGGTTACAGTGACATTTATCACGTAGTAGGTACATTACTTCTTGAACTTTGATACCCCTTCCCATTTTTTATCCACTTTCCCTCCCTTCACCCTCTCTTGCTTTTTTTTGAGTTTTTTAAAGTTTAATTTTATTGCCAAGGTAGTGTTCAGAGTGTATGGTAGCATTTAAACAGAAGAAAAAGTTAAAATATTTTTAATGATCACTTTTGCTATATCTAAAAACCTTGGAGAGAATTAATGGCAGTATCTCAGGAAGTATATTCATACAAATGTGTTACCTTCTGAAGACTATTTCATATCACTGACTTAGAATAATTGAAAGAAGAAACATCAAAAGATTAAAACCAAATCCATATGTGCTCTATTTATTTAAACTCTAAAGTTGTCAGAAAGCCAGATCATTAGCTTTCTGCCCTCTGGTGGCAAGTTAATGAAATTTAATGACACAGGAGCAAAGTAACAAGAAAGTTATTGTAGAATTTCCTTATTTGAACTGAGTACATTTATTGCATTCGTGAGAAATCACCAATATCTTGTACTACACTTAAGATGACATTTTACATGTAATGTAAATGAAGAGAAATTAGGGCTCATTTATTCTGCATATTTATGATTTGCTTATTATGTATTATATACTTAGGAACGATTGGTTATAAAATTATGAATAACACACAATATAAGCCTTCATGTGGTTTCCATGTTTTGAATATCACAATCACTTATTGGCCTAGTATTTATGTAACCAATGCTGTTTTAGGCACTTTGAATATATACTTTCATTAAATTCTTATAACATTAAGAGGAAGATATTATTCCTTGCATAATTAAAAAATAAACTAAGGCACACAGAATATTTCTTAAAAATGTTTGTAGCTCTTTCCATAAACATACTTATTTACAGTAGTAAATCAGTCTTATTTACAGTAACCTTAGCTATCAAAATAGAAAAAATATATTTCCTCTTCCCAGCTCCACAAAGACCAAGAAATTATCAGTATTTCCTTCACAGAAACATAATGTTTCCTACTAAAAGGATGTAGTTTTTATTTTCCATATGTTAAAAACCTGGATACTCCAAATCGAAATTCAGAGAAACAAAGAAATCAAATAGATTATACTCAAGAATTTAGCCCTAAAATCTAAGTATTTGAATATAGTTTCTCTTCATTCTTGAAGACTCACTTACAGCTCAATTTTTCCATCTCCTCTAAAAATGAAGTTTTTAATGGATGAATCTCAGTCATGTTAAATATAGTACTATGAAACTTTCATCATTTGGACTTTATTCATCAATTAGCAGCTATTTTTAAGACTGGTTACTTATTTGTGATTCAACCTGCCTCCCAGTTCCCTTCACATTAATGAGCTGAGACACTATCAATCGTGTAGGTTTTCCATTTATTGGTTGATTTTGAACACTGTGCAGGAAAGAGGGAGAAAAGAGAAATGTGGTACAGGAATTTTAACAAGCTCTTCTTTTGCTTCAAAAATCTGATTAAACTGCTGATGTCAGAATAAAAGGAGAGAGAAGGTCTCTTGGAAATCCAGTTAGCAGTTAAGCAAGATCATTGCTTATTTTTCCTGAGAATGTTCTGAAACATCCCTTTCCAGCACATGAAAGAACTATTTTGGCTTTCTTCTCTTTGATCAGGTCTAAGAGTTGTATAACTTGAAGGCAGCCATACTTCCCTTTTTTTTATCAGGCTTACCCCTTCTTCACTGGCCTATTTTCTTTACTTTTATAGGGCAATACTGAATATATCAAATAAAATGATTTCAACCTTTTGCCTTTCAATGAAGAGGGGCTAGGTGTTTTATGTGCTTTGCAATTCCTTTTTCTCATTGCACCTTAAAAAACCAAATATAGTATACTCAATGGCTGATTAATCACAAAAGAACTATTGGAATGATTGTATGACTTTCATTAATTTTCTTACATAGAAAAAGGAACAATAAAATTATATTTTTCCAACTAATATGTTAATATAATTATCTGAAACACAGTTAATTTTTGTTTCTAAAATGCTCTATTGAAAAAAATGTCTATAGTTTATTAAAGAAACTTTGTAGGTAGTGAAAAAATGTTAAGGATGAGTACATGCTAATAATAAAACTTCAACATACAATCAAGTGAATGAAAAATTTAGATCAGTGAGAATATACTAATTTCAACAACTTGGATGTTGTACTAATAATTAGTTTACTTGTCTACATCCTACAGTAGACAATGAATTTCATGAGTGATTATATTTCATCTTTGTGCCGCCAATACACAGTGTAGTGTTTGTGTTTGTGTTTGTGTGTGTATCACAGTGAAGGATTTAAAGAAATCATTTTTAAGAAAAGCTAGAAAGTCCATTAATGTGAAGAGAAACGGGACATATGCTGAGTAACAGATAAGTAACTAATCTTAATAATAACTACTAAAGAAAGTGGCGCTGTGGTTCAAGTGGTAGAACACTAGTCTTCATCTGAAGAGCTCAGGGCAGGGACAGCACCTTATGTAGTATAACTAACATTCCCTTTTATACTGACATACTAATTTAAGTACTATACAAAACATGCAAAGCAGCGGTGTTTACATCTTAGGAAACAGATTATACTCTACTTAAGGACAATATCCTTAAGGATGATGCAGAGGACTGGAATTCAATTAAACAGGCAGAAATGACAATTTAGAGAGACTGAAGTTACTGGGAGGTAAGATACAGTACTGAAGAGAACAAGACCGTGAAGAGGGAAGACAATCAGGAGTCTGAGGAAGAATAGTTCATAATGCCTTGAGTACCCTCTGTTCGTACTTGGTGAGAAATATGCTTATTCGAAAGAAGCTACGATGAGATCGAGAGAGAACAAAACCTACATGAGGTACAAGAAAACATTGGAAGTCCGAACTAGGCATTATATAAAGTCCTCATTAACACTTCAGTATCATCTTGGGCATCCATCTGAGATATAAGGCTGTACTTTAAGATTAAGACTTATGATATGGCTGAGTCTACATGTACTCCAATAAAGAAGAAAGCTAAGTCATGATTAAATATTCATGCCTACAAAATTTGGAAGTTGAGCTCCGAAATGTAGCGGATGCTTTGGAAATACTGTAGGATTGCCATAGATTTTATCTACTGAAGTATAGCCAAAACTAGCAATGGTGACTGGTAATTAAGCACAAACATTCTATAAATATAATAAAATCTAAAATAGTTAATTTGTTATCAGAAATATTAAATACAAAATATGTGATATTAGTAGACATACAAAGAAAAAGCAAATGTGACATATACTGAATATAGAAATAAAAGGTCAATAGAAGGCCAGGACTTTGGTCTACTCGTAGAATGCTTGCATCCAGAAGTGGTGCTGTGGCTCAAGTGGTAGAGCTCTAGCCTTGAGAAAGCCCAAGGACAGTGCTCAGGCCCTGAGTTCAAGCCCTGGAACTAGCCAAGAAAGAAAGAAACATCAGATTTATTTCACTGCATAAACCAAATAGACCTAGCAAATATCTAAAAACGTTTCACCCAGCATCTGCACAGTATACATTATTCTCCTCGGCCCATACAATAATCTCCAAAATAGACCATGAAGCAAGTTTCAGCAAATTGACAAAATTGAAATAACGCCTTATATCCTGTCAGATAATAACAGACTAAAATTCATGCTTAACAGCAAAAGAAAACACAGAATACATTAAAACTCATGGAGACTGAATAATCCATTTCTGTTCAGTGGATCATCCATGTGAGAAAAAGCGATATCCAAATGTTCCTACAATTGAATGTAAATGAAGATACAACACAATAAAACCTTTGGGACACAGGTAAAGTAGTACTAAGAGAAAAGAATGTAGCTATGAGGGCCCAGAGCAACAAATTAGAGAGAGCTCAAATTAATACTCTACTGATATACCTCAAGCTCCTAGAAAAACAAGAAGAAGCCAAACCCAAAGCTGGCAAATGGAAAGAAATCACAAAGATTAAATCAGGAAAAGACTAAAAGAACTATAACAAAAATCAACAAAGCAAAAAATAAACAAAACTGATAAGTACTTAGCAAATCTGACCAAACAAAGAAGAGAAACCAGCAAATAAATCAAGGATGGAAAAGAGGATATCACAATAAATATAAGTAAACTTCAGAATTTTTAAGGGGATATTTTGCACACGTTTATCCCAAGAATGTGGAAAATCTGGTAGAAATAGATGCATTCCTAGATAACATCAATACACTAAAACTAAACAGAATAGCTTCAGGGGACCATGTCTAGAGGACATCAAAATGGTATGTCAATCGCTGGACCATTTTGATGTCCTCTAGGCTTTCCTACAACACAGCCTCTAACAAAACCAGACTGTCACGAACCCCTGGCAATAGAATTGTTTACCTTTACACCAAAAAAGTCGGGAAAGCACCAAAATCTGCCTGTGATGTGTGCCCAGGCCAACTCCGGGGGGTTCGTGCTGTGAGACCTAAAGTCCTCATGCGATTATCAAAAACAAAGAAACATGTCATCAGGGCCTACGGTGGTTCCATATGTGCCAAATGTGTCCGGGACAGGATCAAGCGCGCTTTCCTTATTGAGGAGCAGAAAATCGTTGTGAAAGTGCTGAAGGCACAAGCACAGAGTCAGAAGGCTAAATAAAAATAGGAAGCTGCTTGTGTGTGCTAAGGATGCAGGAGGTCTATAAATTGCTAGCAAAGAACCTTTTTGATAAATAAAAAGGCTTGAGTAATAAAATGTCAGAAGGCTTGTTTTGTAAAAAAAACTAAACAGAATATATAAATACTCAAACATAACTATAACTAGTCATGATATTGAAATTTATTGCATATGTTTTAATGTGGGATCTCTTTTTATGCCTGATTAGCCTGAATTTCAGTCTTTCTACTTGTGATCTTGCTTATCATTGAGGATGACAAGTGTTCACCATTTGTCCATTGGCAAGGATAAACTCTCTTGAACTGGCCTCTACTGGCAATTCCCTAAAACACCATTGTCCAGCACAATCTTTTATAACCTAAACATAAATGGCCCCTTTATTTTTGTTTATATTTATTTTGGTGGAGTGTGTCGGAGTCTCTATGTATCTCCCTCAGGCTGTCCTGAAATTCATTACAAAGCCAAGGCTAGTATCCTCTTGCCTCTACTTCCAGTATGCTGGAATTATATGTGTGTGCCACCATACCAGTTAAAAATATCCTTTTAAGGCTAGTATAGGGCTCAAGTCCATAATCCCAGGTAATTAAGAGGCAGATATTAGAAGAATCACAATTCAAGGCTAGTCTGGGTAAAAGGGTTATTATGGAAAACCAATCTCAGTTATTAAGCTAGGTATGGAAGTAAGTGCTTGTGTTTCCAACTATATGGTAGGTAAAGATAAACGAGCAAGGCCCAGACTGGCCCCAAGAAAAAAATACATACCTAAAAATCAAAGATGAAAAAGTTTGCTTTGTGGCTCAAGTGGTAGAATGTCCTGCCTTGTAAGATGGAAGTGCAATGTTCAAATCCTGGTATCTCCAAAAACGGCCTTTAGCATCATTAGCAATTTTTGTGTCATGAATAGATAACTCATTTGTATTTGTTTTGGCCTAATTCCTTAGAGTCAAATTAATGTCAGTATCTTTTCCATGGTTTTTATAGTCTAGCATCTAATTTTAGATATGAGGAAAACAAATCAATGTAAACGCCTCTTTAAATTTCCTTCTGCATACTTGACATTTCCCATGTGTCATTTCTATGCTTGTTATCATTCACACAAATGAGAATACACTTTGAAAATGCTATTTCCATGCGTAGTCTATAACTAATGGTCGAGGTTTTCAAACCTTCTACGGGAAAAGAAATGGGGTTGCCTTGTATAGCTATTATACATAGCAAAGGATGGAATTAATTAATATGAGCCATTATGTGTTATAATACCATAATGGTACCATTTTATGTTTTCCAGCTTTTCACATGTAAAATGTGACATTTTTGCAGCTTCTCAAAAGAAAATTTAGAAGGACTTCTGCTTATAAACCACTGTCTGCCTGTAGCCTCTCTCCCTTTATGCCTACAGTCTCCCTCTGTAAATGACAAGGCAAAGACTGACACGAATCAGACAATTGCACCCTTCTTTCTGCAGCTATTTTTCAAACTTCTCTGCAAGGACATCTTTGTTTAGTGCACACTTTTCAGGTATATTCTTTTTTTAGCTTCTCAGCTATAGAATGAATTCCCAGGTTGTGAATAATGAATAGCTGTGTGGTTTGTCAGATAGCATCACTTTAGAAACTATGATCTGTACATGACAATGTGGAGCTTCTACCTGCATTCCTGACAGTTACTGTGTCTTGGAATTATTTCAAGGTGAAAAGGAACCTTTTACATGAAAAGGCAACTGCAAAATTGCATGGAGATATATGTGACGAGAAAGACAGCCCACTACTTGAGAGCTTGTAAATGTATCCACCAAAAACTATCATAATGTCTCGCCAGATAAAAGAACCTCGTTTCAAGAAGGAAGGTATGGGGGTAGGCTAAGGATTCTGAGTTTCAGTGACTATTTCATGTATTGTATTACTCAACACTTTCAAATCAGATTGTCAACAAAGTCTATTAAAGAAACAGCTTGACAGCTTGAGAATGATGCTCTAACACTCTGAGGATGAAGGTCATCTGTTTAGGATGTAGCATATGTATCAATTTGATCAAAGGTTTATATGTGATGCTGTTGTATAACAGGATTTTTGCATTATACAATGAATACAATCAATTGTGATCCCATTTCTGATTATTCTGTCATATCCAATAGGAGACTGTCTGTTTTCTCTCCCTGAGACTATGGGAAAGACTGAACTAGTGTGGTAGTCCTTCCCATCAAGTGAAACACTTTTATCAGAACTGAATTACAAGCTGCTATTGCCACTAGAGTATTTGAGACTATAGGGATCCTTAGGCCACAAGAGAAAAAAGGAATCATCATCTTGGATTAATGGAGTCCTTGAGCAAATCCACAGGAACTTATGATGTCATTTTACAAACACTTGTAGATCACAGTAGGCATCATTTGCTACCTCCCTTGTATCAAGTACAACAGTGCAGCCTGAGAAAAACATAGGCCAGAGACTGTTAACACTCCAGGGTGAGAATCAAAGTCATACTACAAGGAAAGCCACCAAGATAAAAAGTTACAGTAGCTAAGCATTAGAGGAATTTGTTCTGTATAGTAGATGAAATCGAGCATCATCTGCAAGTCCATGACCAAGTACAGTGGAAATGAGACTCATTAACAATTTGGGAGAACTACTCTCCACTCCTAAAATGGGTCCCAATAGGCCAACGGATGGTGACGGATACAAAGTTGCTTGGCTTCAATCTTCCTTCAAGAAAGGTGTTACTACCCAGCCATAACGGACACATGGACTTCCTTCTACTACAGCATTTCTACATGAACTTTAGCAGAGTCACCATCCATGATCATTCATGTTTCTGATAACGAAAATTGCTTAGCAAAGTGAGAACACATGTACACCAAAAATGGCTCACAACTCATTGGACAAGACTGTTAGACTATTTAAATCATGGAGTCGTCCCCATCTGTAAAATGGATATTGGAATAGTACCTATTTACAAAACTAGAGGGCATAAACAATGTAGTCATCCAATTCCATATTTATTCAAACTTAATTGAGCTTCTACTCTGTGCAAGCACTGAACTAGCAAATGAGAAAACAAATAAATGAATGGAATGCAATATAATAATCTATCTTTCAACATAATCATGCTCTAGAGGAGGACATCAAATAGCAGTGACAATGTTATATGGAAAGTCTAATTGCATCACTACAAGATGCCTTAGCGATCCAAATAAAGAACTTTCATATTGTTAGAGGGGGATTTCTTTAAAATAAGTCTGATTTTCAAAGATGCACAGGAATTTATTTAATGGATCTGTTTAGAATTTGAAATAAACTTATAAAGTGATGAAAGAATTAAATTGAAAGCAGGAATAAGATGCATCCAACAGTTTGACAAAGAAAGACCTGATAGATAAGGCAAACATCTAAAGGAAAATGAAAGAACCAGATAATCTAGGATTAAGTGGTTGAGACAGAACTATTATGTGCAGCACTAAGGAAATGAGAGATTTTAATGGGAAACCAATCAGATTTGTCTTTGTATCAGTGTGTGCCCTCAGTGTAGTCCAACAACTGGCAGCAAAAATACCATCTGCGAGTTGTTAAAAGTGAAACTTCTCTAGCCCACTTTCAGACCTGTTAACTCAGAATACCTAGGAAAGGGGCTTAGCATTCTGATATAACTCTAAACTTTGGGAATCATGAATCTAGGACTCTGGCTACAATAGAATAAATTGGTTGGCTAAGTTGAAAGAACAGAGACTAGCCTTAAGGGAATAGGTAAGGAGGTATTTTGATAATTCTTTTGAAAGGAATGTGGGCACTAAAGATTCCGCTCCTAAAATTAAGGTAACCCTTGATCAAAATTTTTTCTTAGTAATTCTTGGAAATTTCACTGGCTTTCTGACTTATTTCTTTTTTTTCTGGAAAAATTTTCATAAAACTCCATAACTACTACTGAAAGAACATCTTTAGAATTAATCCAATTGGCATCTCTTTTGATGAAATAAAAGACATTTGAAATCTGGCTTCTCCCTAACTACTCTTTATTTTCCTGTTCAAGCTCGCGTTATTTTTTAAATTCAATTTTATTGTCAAGGTAATGTACAGAGGGGTTACAGTTGCACACATAAGGTAATGAGTTCATTTCTTGTCAAATATTGTTCTCACCTCCCTTGTTTTCAACTGCTCTCCCTTCCCACAAGTCCTTCCCCTAAAATTGTAAAGTTCATTTCCAACATATTGTCTTGTGCCACTCACTAATCTTTGTAAAACATTTAGTTATAATACTTTACCTTTTTTGTGGGTCATGGAGCTTGAACTCTGGGCCTGGGTGCTGTCCCTGAGCTCTTTAGCTCAAGGCTACCACCTCACCCTTGAGTCAAGCCCCACTTTACATTTTCTAGAAGTTAACTGGAGATAAGAGTCTCATGGACTTTTGTGCCATTGCTGGCTTTTTTATATAATATTTTTTATTATAATTAATAAAAAGGTTACATGATATTTGCCAGATAGAAGGTGCATTAATTCACATACATTGATACCCTTTCACATGTCTTGGTACCCATTTCCCTCCCCCCCCAAACCCCCCACCCGTCTTGGTTTTCCCCCCTTCCCTATCAAATTTCAAATATCCAAATACAAATAAATTCAATATATCAGATAACAAAGTGAGATACTATACCAATATGAGATAACCAAGGGACAGCAAAGGAGATGAGAGACAACATAGTACATTAAGGACAACAATCATTCATTATATGGCTTTTGTTTCAATATCCTGGAGGTCCTTTCAATTAGCTTCATACTATATGGCCTTATGTATCAAGATTTTGCTCTATTGCAGATCTCTGCTAGTAGAGCCCAAGGTTTCTACTGATTATGACGAATGAGGGAAACCATTGAGCCTAAGTTCCTTTGAGTCTGGCTTACTTCACTTAATATGATTTTTTCTAAGTCTTTCCATTTCCTAACAAATGGGGCGATGTCATTCTTTCTGACAGCAGCATAGAATTCCATTGTGTACAAATACCACAACTTGTTGATCCACTCATCAACTGAGGGACATCTAGGTTGGTTCCATATCTTTGCTATGGTGAATAGTGCTGCAATGAACATTGTTGTGCTAGTGGATTTAGTATGTCCTTGTTTCTGGATGGTTGGGTAAATGCCAAGTAGTGGAATTGCTGGGTCATAGGGGAGTTCTATGTTTAGTCTTTTGAGGCACTGCCACACTGCTTTCCATAGTGGTTGAACGAGTTTGCACTCCCACCAACAGTGTAGTAGTGATCCCTCCTGGCCACATCCCCTCCAGCATCTGTTGTTATTAGTTTTCTTGATCCTGGCCATTCTAACTGGAATGAGGTGGAATCTTAGAGTTGTTTTGATTTGCATTTCTTTTATGACCAGAGATGTTGAGCATTTCTTCATGTGTCTATAGGCCATTTTTATTTCTTCTTCAGAGAAGACTCTCTTTAAGTCTTTGGCCCATTTTTAATGGGATGGTTGTTACTTTGGAGGTTAGTTTTGGAGTGATTCAATTTTTTGAGTTGGTGATATATTTTAGGTATGAGGCCTTTGTCTGTTGTTTGGTTGGTGAAGATCTTCTCCCACTCTGTAGGCTTCCTGATTAGTTTACTAGCTATGTCCTTTGCCATACAAAAGTTCTGCAGTTTAATGCAGTCCCACTTATCCAGCCTTTCTCTGATTTGTTGTGATTCTTGGTCCTTATAAAGAAAGTTTCGACCTGTGCCAAGGAGGCCTAGTGTATCTCCTATTCCTTCTTGTAAAGTTTTCAGTGTGTCATCTTTTACCTCCAGGTCTTTGATCCATTTGGAGTTAATTCTAGTGCAAGGTGACAAAGAAGGATCCAACTTTAGTTTTCTGCAGGTGCTTAACCAATTCTGCCAGCACCACTTGTTGAAGAGGCTGTCTTTCTTCCATTCTATTTTTTTGGCTCCCTTGTCAAAGATTAGGTGGCCATAGGTCTGTGGTTTAATATCTGGGTCCTCAGTTCTATTCCATTGGTCTTCAGGCCTGTTCCTGTGCCAGTACCAAGCTGTTTTGAGAATTATAGCTCTGTAATAGAGTCTAAAGTTTGGAATTGAAATTCCTCCAGCGCTGTTCTTTCTGCTAAGAAGTGTTTTTGCTATACGGGGTCTTTTATTATTCCATATGAAATTTTGGATTGCCTCTTCTATTTCTTTAAAGAATGACATTGGGATGTTGATGGGTATTGCATTGAATTTGTAGATAGCTCTTGGCAAGATTGTCATTTTCACAATGTTGATTCTTCCAATCCAAGAGCATGGGAGGTTTTTCCATTTCCTTAGTTCTGCTTTAATTTCCTTTTTTAGGGTTTTAAAGTTTTCATCAAAAAGGTCCTTTACATTCTTAGTTAAGCTAATTCCTAGGTACTTTATTTTCTTTGAGGCTATTGTGAAAGGAGTTTCTTTCCTGATTATTGCCTCGTTCCTCTCACTGTTGGCATAAAGGAAGGCAGTTGATTTTTGAGGGTTGATTTTATAGCCTGCTACTCTTCCAAAGCTTTGAATCAGCTCAAGGAGCTTGGGAGTAGAGTCTATAGGATTCTTTAAATACAGAATCATGTCATCTGCAAAGAGGGATAGTTTTATTTCCTCTTTCCCTACTTGGATCCCCTTTATGCTTGCTTCTTGCCTTATTGCACTGGCTAGGAATTCTAGTACTATGTTAAAGAGGAGTGGAGAGAGTGGGCATCCTTGTTTCCTTCCTGATTTTAGAGGGAATGGCTTTAGCTTTTCGCCATAAATATAATACTAGCTGTGGGTTTGTCATACACAGCCTTTATTACATTGAGGAATGTTCCTTGGATTCCTAGTTTCTCCAGAGCTTTTAACATAAAGGGGTGTTGGATCTTGTCAAATGCCTTTTCCGCGTCTATTGAGACAATCATGTGATTTTTGTCCTTGCTCCTGTTGATGTGTTGAATTATATTAATTGATTTGCGTATGTTGAACCAGCTTTGCCTCCCCGTGATGAATCCAGTTTGATCATAGTGTATAATTTTTTTGATGAGTTGTTGTAGACGGTTGGGCAGTATTTTGTTGAGAAGTTTTGCATCGATGTTCATCAAAGAAATAGGTCTATAGTTCTCTTTCTTTGATGAATCTCTGTCTGGTTTGGGGATGAGGGTTATACTGGCTTCATAGAATGAGTTTGGTAAGGAACCTTCATTTTCAATTTCGTTGAAGAGCTTGAGGAGTATTGGTGTGAGCTCTGCTTTGAAGACCTTATAGAATTCAGCTGTGAATCCATCTGGCCCTGGGATTTTCTTAGGTGGAAGTTGTCTAATTGCCATTTCTATTTCAGAGCTTGAAATAGGCCTGTTTACTTGGGTTAGTTCTTCTTAGTTCAGTGTGGGTATGTTAATATTGGCTAGGAATTCATCCATTTCTTCTAGATTCTCAAATTTGTTGGCGTAAAGGTTTGAGAAGTATTCCCTCATGATATTCTGGATCTTGGTAATTTCTGTCGTAATATTACCATTTTCATCTGCGATTTTGTTTATTTCGATATGCTCTCTTCTTTTTTTGGTAAGATTTGCTAAGGGCTTGTCAATTTTGTTAATTCTTTCAAAGAACCAACTCCTTGTTTTGTTGATTCTTTCTATAGTTTTTTTGGATTCCAAATCATTTAATTCTGCTTTTATTTTAATAATTTGCTTTCTTCTACTGGGATTGGGGTTGGTTTGTTGCTCTTTTTCCAGGATCTTAAGGTGAGACATTAACTTGTTGGTTTGCAATTTTTCCAACTTGTTGTAGGCACTCAGTGCTATAAATTTTCCTCTGAGTACTGCCTTTGCTGTGTCCCAAAGCATTTGGTATTTTGTGTGCTCCTTACTGTTAAATTTCATAAACTGTTGAATTTCTGTTCTGATCTCTTCGATGACCCATTGGTGATTCAACAATGTGTTGTTCACTCTCCATGAGTTACAGGGTTTTCTTTGGTGGAGATGTGTGTTCAGTGCCAGTTTGATGCCTTTGTGGTCTGAGAGTGTGCATGGAATAATTTCAGTGTTTCTGAATCTGTCCAGGTTTGTTTTATGGCCTAAGATGTGATCTATTTTGGAAAATGTTCCATGTGCTTCTGAGAAAAACGTATATTGTGTTGTTGCTGGGTGGGATATTCTGCAGATGTCTGTTAGATCTAGTTGGTCTATATAGTTGTTCAGTTCTAAGGTTTCTCTGTTGAGTTTTTGCCTTGTTGATCTGTCCATAGGTGAGAGTGGTGTGTTAAAGTCACCGACACTCACTGTATTTCGATCTATGTATGGTTTCAGTGTAAGTAAAGTTTGCTTGATAAAGTTTGGAGCTCCGGGATTGGGTGTGTAAATATTTAGGATCGTTATGTCTTCCTGGAGGAAAGATCCCTTTAGTAGAATGTAGTAACCTTCTTTGTCTTTTTTTACTAATTTTAGTTTGAAGTCTATTTTATCTGATATGAGGATGGCAACTCCAGCCTGTTTATGGGGCCGTTAGCTTGATAGAGTATATTCCAACCTCTCACTTTCAGAAGATGATTGTTTTTTTGGGTAAGATGTGTCTCTTGAAGAAAGCAGAACGATGGCTCTTGCTTTTTGATTCAACTAGACAGCCTATGCCGTTTAATTGGAGAGTTAAGTCCATTGATATTGAGAGTTAGGATTGACAGATATTTATTAGGTCCTACCATTTTTAAAAGCTTTTATTTGGGCCTGTGTCTTGACAGTTCTTGTGGTCCTTAGATGGTATGCTGTTTAGGTGCCATTTCTTTCCCTATATTGCATTTATTTTGGTTTTCTATGTATAGAACATCTTTCAGAATTCTCTGTAGTGTTGGTTTTGTTGCGACATATTGTTGCAGCTTTTCCCTGGAATGGAATGTTTTTATTGTTCCCTCAGTTATGAATGAAAGCTTAGCTGGGTACAGGATTCTTGGTTGGTAGTTATTTGACTTAAGGGTGTGACATATATGCTTCCAGTCACTTCTTGCTTGCATGGTCTCTGCTGAGAAATCTGGGGTTATTCTCATTGGTTTGCCTTTATAGGTTACTGAACCCTTTTCCCTGGCTGCCTTTAGGATCCTTTTTTTGGTTTCTATTGATCCAGTTCGGATTACGATGTGGAGGTGGGATGTTCTTTTCTGGTCAGGTCTGTTTGGGGTTCTAAAAGCTTCTTGGATCTGGATGGGCCTGCCCTTCTGGATGTTTGGGAAATTCTCTGAGATGATTCCCTGAAGTATATTTCCAATACCATTGACCTCTTTCTCCACGCCCTCCTCAATACCAATTAGCCTTAAATTAGGCTTCCTAATTGTATCTTGGACCTCCTGAAGCACTCTCTCATTTTTCCTAGATTTGGATTGACTCATTTTCTGTTCTTTCTCTATAATAACTAAATTATCTTCAGCCCCAGAAATTCTCTCCTCTGCATTGTCTAACCTGCTATCAAAGCTATCTACTTTATTTTTCATCTCCCTTGCTTCTAATTGCTCATTTTTGATGCCTTGCATCTCTTCTTTTAGATCATGTATGGATTTCTTTAGCTCCTTGATTTCCATTTGAGTGGTTAGCTCAGTAGCTTTATTTTCTTTGAACATTTGCTGGAGTTCGATCACCTTTTTATTTGTGGATTCTATGAATTCATCCATCTTTCTTTGAAAAACCTTTATTATGGCCTCCTTTATTGCTTCTTCTTTTTCACTTATCAAAGCCATTGCTGGCTTTGAACTTTGATCCTCAGATCCCAGCCTCCTGAGTAGCTAGGATTACAAGAGTGAGCCACCACACCATGGCTACTTTACCTTTTCAAGAGCTCTTCTCTCTGCTTTGCCACCATATTCACAGCTCAGGACACTCTAACAACTTACCACAAATGGAGTGGTTTATCAACAGATACTTGGTTTCTAACAGTTCTGGAGGTTTGAAGTTTGAGACTGGGGTACCAACCTGGCTAGAGTCCTGGCTAGTAGATAACAGTTTTCTCATGGTGTGTTTCCACATGGAGAGAGGGCGGTCAAGTTTCTTCTTCATCTAAGTTCATTAGTTTCTTTGTATTACATATTTATATTTACAATTTCATTTAACTTTAATCATTTCCTGAAGTACCTTTTCTCGAAATAATGTTACATGGTAGTTAGGGCTAATCACATGTGACTGGGTATAGGAGTTATGATTCATATCATAGATTATTTAACTCTTTTACTCCTTAATTTGGTCAACTTCTATCATTCCTCAGATACTTAGAACCTATCTCTTCTGTTTGTGTACTGTATATTGTCATTATGCCTAGACTGAAGGAAAGAAGTAGTGTTCAGCTCTGTGGGAAATTTTAATAACGAGAAAAAATAATTCCCTAATGTGTGCCTGTATTAAACAAGTTCACGGCATGGCAAAGTTCATTCATTATCAGGGGCCTTATTGTGTGTTGAAAAGTTAATTCTTAGAAATGAAATTCGCAGTGTTGCTATTTCAAATGAAAATATTATCCTAATAGAGGCTAAAAAATTGGCAAAGAACTATATTCCATAGTAAAATCTTAAGATTTTTTTCCCAAGAACAAACTCTAGGTGCTTAGAGTTGTAGCTATGTGTCTATGGAGATTCACTGAATATAGTAAATGTATCACTGTGGTATAGAATGTAGATAATAGAGGAGGTTGTGTTTGTAAATATAGTTGGGGCAGAGTTATTTGGGAATCGTGTTCAATTTGGGGCAGACCTAGAAATATTCAATAAGTGTTTCTTTGTGGTTTTGGTTGTATCCATGTTGGTACTAGGGCTTTAACTAGGGGCCTGAACACTGTCTTGGAAGTTTTTTGCTCAATACTAGTGCTCTATCACTTGAGTCACAGATCCACTTTTGTTTTTTTTTTGATACTTAATTGGAAATAAGTCTCATGGGCTTTCCTGCCCAGGTAGGAAAGTTTTCTGCCTCCTAAGTAGCTAGAGTACAGGTGTGAACCACGGGTACCCCTTAAAGCTAGTGGTTCTTAAATAAGTTTTTACATGTTCAAGCCAATGACTCAAAGAATTTCTAAGGTTTTCTAGTCCACTTATACCTAAAAGTGAACATGGATCTAAGAAATTATTCTATTACTCATATTTTACCCAATCATTTTTCAGAAAATGGTACATGCTGTAGATAATGATGAATTGGTATTGTGATGGCTTGGTCATGTTAACTGTGGTATGTAAAAGTATGTTAAATAAGTGTAGATGCTCTCAGTAAACAAATTGAATACATGTGTATTCCACTCATCTCAGAGCTCTCAAAATACCAGTATTTTGGATGAATGCTTAGGAACAGGAATATTTTAAGAAGACCTTCACAACCATTTTGTCAATGAAACTGCATTATATATTTTTGTAAATAAATTTAGGGATATGAGAACCACTAAAAATGGTCTTCATATACTAGCTACAGCAGAATAAAGAAAGGATTCTAGATACTCTAAAAACAGTACAGGGGGCTACCTAAGAGTTTACTGCAATAAAGTAGATGAGAAATGATGAGCTTTTTAGACAGAGGTATAAAGGTAAAGCTGGAAGAATTACCCAACCTACCACAGAATGGAGGCCTGAATAGAGTTTTCATGGAGCCTGTACTTATTTGACTACTCATTATACTTTCTGTATATAGTCCCAAAGGGGAGCCTCAAGGAGGATTTCAGAAATTGTGCTCTGTGTATTAAAGTGGATATTTGTGTGTAGCACGAGTTATAAGGATACTCTCAACTATCTTCAAGTACAAGTGCATGAGATGCTTAGGTCCTGTTGTCCACTTCTATAAGCTATGCGTATTATGTTTCTATGGTAACAACACCTCTGCAGCTGCTGCTATTTCAAAGTAATTGATTGAGACACCACATTGTAATTTCAGGGCTCCTGAAATCTGTCCTATACTTGTTTCATAAAGGTGATTATTGCTCCTTTAGCATTCATTCTAGCTGTATAAGTGCAGAAGTAGAAGTTTCTTAATAAAAATAAAGGCAAGTTATTGGTTTCCTGAGAAGAATGTAGTGTCAAGTGGATTCAAGAAGCCTGGCTTTTGTCAGTTTTCTGGTTATCTGTAAATAGTAGTCAGTTCTGCAAATCATTTTATCATCAGATCTTTGGTTATAATTTCTTGTTGAGCTGTACTCTGTTTAAAAAGTAGCTTTTTGTACTGATTTTACTATCCTAATTGATTATTTAAAAATCAAACTGATAAAAAGGCTGAATATTGGGACTTAGACACTATCCCCTGGTTTTTATACTTTCTTAGGATTTTAAAAAGCCCAAGCCCAGGCTAAGATGAGCATCATTTCTACTTCATCCCACACAGGTCAGGGGAAAAGAATTGAAAATTCCAATCGATAAGATTAATGATACTCACAGCAAAACCAAACAAGGTACTGCAGTAGAGAATTCATTGCAGTAAGAGCCTAATCACTGAGGTTGCCTCTTTTCTCCATCACCAATTCATTGCACAACCTTAGACAATATACTTTGATCCTCAGAATGTCTTATCCTGCACATAAAATGGCAACTCAGATGCATGCAAGACTTGTCTCAGTGGGACATTTCGAAATATTTTTGAATAGGTTTTCATACTTGTGGCTCACTGTTGTAACCAGTGCCTTATTCTTTCACATTCTCATTCTTTCCAAAGCCAAATATCAGCCTATATTTCTGCTAGGTTTGGGGTTCTGTCCTTGGGAAATTGCTGTTTTGTGGATAAGACATGTATGATAGCAAAGAAAGCACAAGACAATAAAGACTATGGGTGTTATAAGTGCAGGATGCTACAATACCTTTGTAAATGCTCTATAAAATAAGCAGACAAAAATAAGAATCCCAATATTTCCAGAAGAGAAAACAAAGTTTAACAAATAAAGTGATTTATTTAAAAAAACAAAGTGAATTTTCTGAAATTCAATAGCTAATCATTGATGAAACCTGCACTCAGTTCCCTTGACACTGTGTATAGTGTTGTTTCCAATGCAATACATTGTCACAAGTGTTTCCCAAAGCAATCTAAATGTACTAAGTATAACAATGATATGTTGCCAATATAGGACAATCTTGAGTAGTCAATGGTTTTACAATAGGGTTTATAAAACAGTTGATAGTAGCAGAAAGAATGTAGAGAAACTGAGTATATACTTGAACTCAATTAAGGAATCACATGAAAATTATCACAGGAAATAGATATTTGATGATTTCCTTAGACTATAGAAGCATCAGTCCCCAAATACAGAGGAAAGCTCAAGAGATTGTACAATAGACCTAAAATGAACCAAATGAAGCTACATAGTATTTGTCTGAAAGAGGCTTAGATCAAAGGCTGAGGTTATTGAAACTAATCATACTATGGTACATACTATGGACATGGTATATTTTACATGCCTATGTATTTGTGAAAGTAATAAGCAAAATGGAACTGTGAGGAAAAGAGAAAAAACTATTAGGGCATGAGTACAGCATGCTTTCTCCTCTGTAAGTTGCATAGCCCTGCTTGAAAAATATTTTATATGCATTTGTGTTTGAAGGCACAAGAAACAAACCAGAACTGTGAGTACAAATGAGAAAGCTATTAGGGCAAAAGTATAGCACGATTTCTCCCTTTTAAGTCATATAACCGTATTTGCAAAAGTGGATGGTGCACCACAATATAAAAGTGAAGTATTTGGCAAGAGAAGGAAAGAAATTTGTCTTCCAGTGATAAGAATGACTATGAGATGAATGTGGATTTCAGGTGACAAATCATAGAGATGATAAAGTATGCTTTTGAGGGTTAAGGAAGGTAAGCAGAGAACTTTAATATATTTCTAAAGCAAGCAGAGAAACCTCGTCACAATTACAGTTAAGGGGAACACACATTTTAATTCTCCATTTACACATACTTCTGTCACTTTTTAAAATATCATCAAACTAATGGTTAGGCAATTTAATCATGTATAAATCACTTTGTAATCATTTTGATGTAATGTAGCAATTTTATCATGAGACAAGCCTTTATTGTGTAGCAGATAAAAATTTAAACTGAGTCTCAAAGAGGTCAAAGAATTTCCCAAGATTGCTCAGCAAGTAAGGATATGCAATACTCAATCTAATTAACAATTCTAACATTACTGCAGATCCTAACTATGTGATATTTTGATTGGCATCTTCCTGTGGAAATTTTAGGGACTTGTCTTCATTTCATTAGCACACATTTTCAAGTCATATCTTAGGGTTGGTTGCTTCTGAAAAGATTTCCACAGATGGCTAACCCCATCTATTTCATTTTCAAGTCTTATTATCCAAATCAGCGTGACACTGCCTGACCTTGTCCCCTTAGTCGGAGACTCATTCCGTAAGGAAACTTGTAGTATTCACATCCTGAACAATTTGCCTACAAATTTAAGGGAGGGAAATTATTTTAATGATGAGCCTTGGGAGTGCCCTCTGGTTCACCTTGTTGTTACATGTTGTATTCCTTATTGATGAAGCTTGCCTGATGCCTAGAAAAACACAGTTTAAGCTTTGTAATCTCTTTCTTGCCTCACTGACCACATTGAATAATTTTCAGTAATTTCTTATAATTTCCTCATAGATATTTAGAAATAAATATCCTGTCAGGTTATCAAATTTATTTTCAGTTATTCCGATCAGATGGCAGTTCTGGAGGCAGAGATTATGGCAAGGAACCAGTCTCTCCAATGGCTAGCTAAGGCAGATCAATTTATAGGTGTCTAGAATATGTTTTGCTATTTATTGTTAGCTTGTAGGATTCTCAGTGCTGTTGTAGCCAGTCTGGCTGATGGAAAGTCTAATACCACAAGATTCTCCTCCATCAGTCTAACTGGGGAGAGGTTGCATGTAGAGGAAGCATTATTGCTCCTAAAGCAATGTGGTATTTGATCTCTGTTATTTAGAAGCCAAAAAAAACACTCTAATCTAATCCCTACATTCTAATCAGGCTATTGAGATGAGAAGTTTCCATGTGTCCAGTTTTTCTTTTTGGCATTCTCCCTGGTGAGAAATGAGGTTTTCATTTTAACTTCTTTCATTGATAAAAACAACTTGGAACACTTGATCAGGAAACAACATGGCTACAGAGAGACAAACACGGGAGATTTCATCCCAATTTACTAGAACAAGCTCTTAGAACATGGTGTATCATCAAGAGACCCAAAGGGATGATTTAAAGAATGGGAAATAAGTACAAGAAGGCTGTTTGATTTTTGAGAGGATTTTCCAATTAGTAATACTTTGAAACTTTTGGAAGCCATTTAATATGATTCAATACAAAATAGAAAGGCTATAGGAGGGTTATGAAATAAGGTTAATAAAGATTCCTATATTTGGGATGAAGACAGTACCAGGTATTTACTGCATTCTAAACAAGAATTTAGAATTGCAAGAGGAAAGGCTGGAAGATGGGAAGGTTGCAAGACAACATTCCTGAACACCAAATAATATATTAGGGGATTTAACAAAACTACCTAAGTTGGAGCTTATACCATTAATTTGTGCACAAACCTCTATTTTTGCACCTACAAGTTATATATTGAAGGTCATGCATAAAGGAAGAAGAGAAAAGGTTCCAGTTCATATTTTATTCACTTCATGGCCTTTTCAGCTATAATTCTGGAGAAATTTCACATTACCCCAGGATAAATGATTATATTTCCTTCTGGATTTCTTATTAAAGTACATTATATGCATGAGTGTAAATATCACAAGGAAATCCTACTGTATGATTCATATACTGTATGATTAATGTAAAAGTATCACTGATTACTTTTTAAATGGATAGGGAAACTATGGGTTATCTTAAGTACTGAGTTGTCTTGCTCTTTAATAACTAACAAGGGGCCAGGAGTTTGGCCTACTGGTAGAGTGTTTGGCTAGCATGTACGAGGACTCAGGTTCGATTCCTTGGTACCACATGTATAGAAAAAAGCCGGTAGTGGTGCTGAGGTTCAAGTGGTAGAGCCTTGAGAAAGGCCAAGGACAGTGCCCAGGCCCTGAGTTTAAGGCCCAGGACTGGCAAAAAAAATAACTAACAAGAAACCAAAAGCAACTGGCTGCATTTCATACAGCTTGGCCTTCAGACTCTTTATGCTTTCTGTCAAGAAGCTGGGATTGCTGATCCTTACTGCATGCAACAAAGGATGGAAATTGGAGATACTCTAAAATTCTGCAAATTACTGCCTTTTTCTCTGTGAATAATGTCAATCAAAATGAAAATGAATGTCAGAGACACAGATATAAGGCGGATGCATCTTAACACATTGAACTGATTAGTCAAATGTTCTGATTAGCTGAATAGCCTGATTCAAAAGTTACTACCAATCTCTCTATTATGCGTGGAATGTAGCTTTCTGGCATATCAGTGAGAACTTTGTATTCACAGGTGATTGTGAGTATCTTTTGTTTGGGAAGCCATATTACCTGCTTCTATGTATACTTCACAAAGCATATTTCCTACCTGCAAGACTGAACTTCAAATAAATTTGGATACACACTTCCTGTGACATCACGTGGCTTGGTTAAGCCTGAAGTGATTGTTTTCTTCTTCCTTTTTTAATAATAAACCCTCCATTCTCATCTCTCTGTGTCTCTAATTAGTTCACCAGGCACCATTTTCTGCACTGAGGAAACAAAGTAAATAAATGACATCAAAAATTAATAATCTAATGGCCCGAGATGAACACATACCTGGTAAAATGTAATAACATTCTGAAAGTGGTATCAAAGTGACAATAGCCAAATGAAAATTGACCTATGTCTGATACTTGAAAGTGTGAACAAGAAAATAAGTTGTAGTATTATTGGATTATAATGCAAAGCACAAAGCAAAGGCCCAAGTCATCTTTTTGATATAACTAAATGATTGTGAGGTAAGTGAAAAGAAAAAGCTTCTTCATTAAAACTAAGGTAAATATAAACTTAGAATATTATTTAGATAAAGTTTGAAGACTAACTTTGAAGAAAAATTGAATATAACCTCAAAGCTTTCATCAAAGTATCTACTATTTGCTCTGGTGGTTCTAACAAACATCTGCAGAATCATTGAAACTCAGCCCTCTAAGGATGGAGATTCTACTCCTCATTGTGGACTATATTTTAGTGACTCACTTCTAACAAATATCAGATAGAAATATGACATTCTTAAAAATGGTATGGACATGGTACTGGAAATATAAACACAACTACATAGACATAAAAATCTATGACTCTATAGACATAATGTTTGATTATATAGATTAAGATGTATCTATGACATACAAACCCTCAGCCTAATTTTAATTATGTTCTAAACTCTAAGTGCCAGTGATTGTCTATAGAGATTCCCTTCTTGAATACTTGTTTGTTAAATACGTCATTTAAAATATGATATAAAAATCAATGTTAATAAATTCTTTAATATAAACCATAAATAAAAAATACCTGACCAGTACTCTTCAAAAGTGTCAATGTCATGAAAAAAAGGAAAGATTAAATCACTATTGTACATTAGAGGAGACTAATAAGACATAAGTAAATGTAACCAACAATCTTTAATTTGACCCTGGAATGAAGAAGAATGTTGGTGGACAAACTGGTGGAATCTAAAGTTTGCACTTCAATTAGTAATATTAAAATAATGTTACTATTAATTAGGTGACTTTACAAAATATTTATTCTTTAGGATATTAACATATTTATAAAATTGCTATTTTGGCAATTCTTCTGTAAATGTAAATATACTTTAAAATAAAACTTTTTACAAAGGCTAGACATCATTGGGGTAGCATATGCCTGTAATTCTATCCCTTGGGAAGTGGGGGCAGGAGAATTGTGATTTTAAGGCTAACTTGTGCAATATTATGAAAATTTATTTTAAAAATAAATGTAAAAGGGAAAGAGCTGGTGTACTGGTGAATGATAGTGCATTTACTTACTATGCACAAGGCCCTTTTGCCTATTACACACAAGGCCCAGAGTTCCACCTCTAGCACTGACTTTTTTCTAAATGTTAGAGGTGGATGAGAAATAGAAGCAGTCTTTGAATATTACTGGAGAGTTTTCTGAAGCAAGTGTAGCTTGAGTATTAAAAGATAACAGATTTCACAAGGTAGCCAAGGAGAGAGAAACCTGCAGGTAAAATGAGCCGTTTCTCAAGGCTGTACAGGTAGAAAGAGCTAAACAGATTAGAGAAATCTAACAACAGAATTTTTAATTTCTCCCTGTTTAATTTCTACTCTGTGCTGAGTCCTCAGTAGGCATACTCAACCATGTTTAGGAAAAATGACAATATTCTGTGTCAGCGTTATAAGCCATTATACCTATGCATTTGACCAAGTGTTATTCTAAATGTTTCTGTGAGGATAATTTAAAGTCAATTAACATTTAAATCAGTGAAATTTGATTAAAGTAGAATACTTCATAATTTCATAGGACTCCTCCAAAAAAATTAAGCCTTTAAAAAATAAAAACTGACTGTGTTACCTGGTATATTGTATATATGTTTGATTATTTGAAATAGGAAAGGGAAAGGGGGGAAACAAGATGATTGGGAGGGGGTAGGGGAGGTAAATAGGGAAAAAACATGAGAATGAGTGTCAATGTGTTAGAAGTAATGCACCTACTATCTTTTGAATGTAACTGAAACCCCTCTATACATTATAATTTAAAAAAAAAAAACACTTTTCCAGAGTATGAAGGAACATTGTCAACAGTCTGTGTTCAGATTTATGCTGCAATACCAACTCTTGCCTGAATTTTTGGCCTGCTGGCCTGCTTTGTAGATTCAGACTTCTCAGACTCTAGAACTATTTGAGCTAAATTCTTAAAACCTATACCCCCATTGCTGGGCGCCGATGGCTCACGACTGTAATCCTAGCTACTCAGGAGGCTCAGATCTGAGGATGGCAGTTCAAAGCCAGGCCCATCACTAAAGTTCATGAGACTCTTATCTCCAGTTAACCTCCATCAAACCAGAACTGGTGCTGTGTCTCAAGTGGCAGAGTGCTAGCCTTGAGCTGAAGAGCTCAGAGACAGTGCCCAGGTCCAAGAGTTCAAGCCCCACACCCAACAAAAATAAAATCTACCCCTCCTTGTCTATTTCTTTCTTTCCCCTTGAATATCCTTTCTTCCCTATACTCTACTGTTTTCTTCTCTTTTTCCATCCACTTTACACACAGAAAGATATGCAGATACACACGCTTACACAAAAATACTACTATATAATCATCCTGACTCATTTACATGAATTAGCCTCTTTCTCCACCA
Source organism: Megascapheus bottae (assembly GCF_031878675.1). Taxonomy (NCBI): domain Eukaryota; kingdom Metazoa; phylum Chordata; class Mammalia; order Rodentia; family Geomyidae; genus Megascapheus; species Megascapheus bottae. The sequence goes on along the minus strand of NC_143547.1, from coordinate 94,806,115 downwards.
GGGTAATGCTTCTTTCCAAAGCATAGACTTAGAAATTGGTGTACAGAGTAGATTTCAACTTCCATTTGACCCCTTCAGCCAAATGTCATTGTACAGTGATTGAACAGAGCAACTGTATATAACCATCTTCATTGGACTGATTTAAGACTTAAGGATTATTCACAAACTTCATGGCAATAGCTTTACAGCCATTTCATGGTCCTGCTTTAACTTGGACTCTCTTGCATTCTATTCTGCCAAAATACCCATCTAACTGAAATGTTCTTATGCCTGAAACACTATAATAGGTATGAAAAATGTTGGCCAGTCCTGGGGCTTGAACTCAAGGCTAATACTCTACACTTGAGCCACAGCACCACTTCTTTTTCTGTGTATGTGGTACCAAGGAATCAAACCCACATTTTGCACATGCTAAACAAGCACTTCACCATGAGGCCGTACTCCCAGCCCTAGTTTTGCATTTTTAAAGAGTAAATTCCAGATTCTTTAGCCTGACATAAGTTGTCTCCTATGAACTGAGTCCTGTCTTCTAGCCTTATCTTTGAATTATTCCAATACATTAGATCTTACAATTCTCCATCTGATTACTGCACCTCAAAATTGGTTCTCATACGTTCTTCTGCACTGGAATTTTTTACTGCCTCCTCTTAGCTAAACCTTTAAGTTTTAGTTTGATTTTACTACTCTAGAAAATGTCTCTTTGAGCTTTCCATTACCATTGTACAATTACTCACATGGAAATTCAAAATAATGCATGTGTCTTTCCTTTTCCTACTGCAGTTTAGTAAAGAGGACACTTTTCCTTCCTTAACATTGTACTTCTATGTCAGCAGAGTACTTCTATGTCAGCATATATTTTTGACTCGAGACATGCTTACTGAATGAACAGATGAATAGATGGAAAATTAGAATACCGGTGGCAAAAGTGACTTAATAAATTCTCTTAATCCCATTCTTAAAACTTTGAGAAGACTGGGAACCATCAACACTAGTTGATGAAATTTATTACATAGCTATTTAAAAATAAATTCTGGTTCAAAAACAAAATTTCTTTTTTTATATACTGGAAGAAAACAAAATTTCTTTCCTTTCTGTAATCTTTCCATTTTCCTCCACTAGTTCTAGACTTATCTCCTAAATATCCAAGCAAATTGACAGGTACTTCTCGAGAGAATTTTCAATTTATAAATCTCTGTTCAATTGCTTTTCTTCCCTATTTTCTGGCAAGTACCATCTGTCGACTGGTATTTTATGTGAATGGAATAACAGAAGGTTTGTGCTCTTCAGAAAGTGTTAGAAGTTAATACTTCCCGCTGTGTTCCATATTTGCTTGCTTAAACAGAAAAAAATCTTTTTCAGTATGAATAAGGAAAAATTCAACTTGAAGCTTAACTAATTCATTTACAAACTACAGTTTAGTTTCAGGTTGCTTTGATTCTCCGAAGACATTTTTGACTATGCAACAAGACTTTAAAAATAATTATTTTACACTTTTCCATTGGGCGCATTTGCTTACTCCTATAATTCTAACTACTCAGGAGGCTGAGATCTGAGGATCACTGTTCAAAAGCAGAACCAGCACTAAAGTCTGTGAGATCCTTATCTCCAATTAACCACCAGAAAACCAGAAATGGCACTGGGACTCAAGTGGTAGGGCAGTAGCCTTGATCTGAAGAGCTCAGGGAAAATGCACAGGCCTAGGAGTAGGACTGTAGCCTTGAGCCAAAGAGCTCAGGGACGGCACCCAAGGCCAGAGTCTAAGCCCCAAAACTGACAAAAAAGAAGAACTTATATAAACAGATTTTGAAAAGTTCAGACAATATGGCAAATAACAAATGATTTTTAAATGCTTGCGCTAAATATATAATATAAAGAGTTCATACAAATTCATGAAAAAGTGGTTAAGACAATAGATAACCCAGCAGTACAGATAAAAATATTATAAAATAGGGCCGGGAATTTGGCCTAGTGGTTAAAGTGCTTGCCTAGCATGCATGAAGACCCGGGTTCGATTCCTCGGTACCACATACATAGAAAAAAAAAGTCAGAAGTGGTGCTGAGGCTCAAGTGGTAGAGCTCTAGCCTTGAGAAAGTCCAAGGACAGTGCTCAGGCCCTGAGCTCAAGCCCAGGACTGGCAAAAAAAAAATATTATAAAATAAACTATTATTAGTAAAAAGATAAAAACTACATAGAAGACTTTTTGAACACTTTGACGAGAAAAGAAATAAAGACCATATATTAATGGGGGGCATTCTGCAGCTATTACATGTTTCAAACCAAAATATTACCAAATGTTTGTGATGCTTACAATATTATGGTATATACCCCTATCACTGGTGCAGACTAGATTTGGAATAAACATTTTACATTTGAGTATGTATAGCCTTTGGGATAGTAAATGTACTTTTGAGAACTGAGCCTCAGGAAAGAATTCAAAAACCAGGAAAATACACGATAGTCATAAAATGTTTATTTATCAATATTGCCTATGGAAGAAAAAAAGAGCCACCTATTTAATGTAAGTAATTTATCTAGCAAAGCAGCAATTATCTAAATGATGACACATTATGCAGTCATTGCAATTATCATTTGAAAGATAATGTAAATGACATAAAAATATACATTACAGAAAAAAAATGTCATCATGAGGCTTGATATCTGGGCCTGGGCATTGTCCCTGAGCTCTTCAGCTCAAGGCTATCACCCTACCCCTTAAGCCATAGCCCCACTTCTGATTTTCTAGTGGTTAATTGGAGATAAGAGTTTCAGGGACTTTAGTGCCCAGGCTGGCTTTGAACCTTGATCCCCAGATCTCAGCCTCCTGAATAGCTAGGATTATAGGTGTGAGCCACCATGCCTGGCCAGAAAAAAATTTTAAAGTAGAAAGTGATTCTCTTACCATGGTGTAATCATGCGTACGATAGATGCTATTTTATAAGAGAGTAAATCCTATTTTTCTGTCCTCATGTTCCCATAAGAGGGAGTTTGCCCTACTCTCAGGAGGCGGCAGTTTCACAAAGACATTTCTAAGCCATGACTTTATTTCTCACTTTTTCCTCTCATAGAGAAGAAAAATGATTTGTATTAGGATTGACAAGGAAAAGTATCACTGGGTACAGACATCCGTCTTTTTCTTATGTGTTTTGAGGACACATTGTCTTCTTTCTACTCTTGTTTTGTATATGGCAGAGACAGCTAGATAAAGGTCTAACTTCTAGAGATAAAACTGGAGATCTTTCCTTCTGTCTTTCTAGTTTCTTCTCATTCAGTATATTCCCTGTGGATAAGCAAATGTGGAAATTTACATATGGCCAGTTGAATAAATGCAAAGATGCAAGGGAGTGAAAAACCAATGTTCTCCATAACCATCCTTGAGGAGAAGTAGTTTGGAATCCTCACTTTGGCAACCAGTCCACAAATAAACAATTGCACCTAGTCACTGTGTCTAGTTAGTTCTGAATTGCTTTCAGAAGAAGAATGAGTTCCCACCATCACCACAATTCACCTGTCTGTGGTTCTAGAATGCAATCATGCACATTGAATTATTACTGAGAAGATATATGAGGTTATGCATTCTTTCAATTTTGTTTCCTGGGCTTTGTATTAATCATGTTGGAGATATAAACAATTTTAAATCCCAGGCAGATAGCAACTACTTCTTCTGGACTTAGTCCAAGTAATGCTATATGGGTGGTATACACCTAGAAATCACTTTTCTAGAGTTTTTGCAAGCTTTATGTCAGCAGCCAAAGTCTTAAAGGCAGTCCTCAATGAATCATTCAATGGTTTAAAAAATGTGGGTGGCTGAGACATGGTGGTATTTTCCCTAGTATTCTCTAATCTAGGAAAATGAAACCAACACAAAATTGGAGACTTACTAGTAAAGAAAAAGTTTATTAAGGAAGTAGTAAAGTTACTTGTTTCAGTCATTGTTTTGTACTTGATAACCTGAACCATTATTGTGTAAGGTGATTGAATGCTAGCCAGAGTTCTATTATAAAACATAGCCCTATCTGTGACATTATATCTCATTACGATGTACACATTATACTTGTATCTTAATCCATATATTTGCTATAAAATTATTGTAGTCTTCATGGATTCCACAAAAACAATTTGTTTCTTCTAATTCTGGTAAGTCTTAAGGTCTCACTTCTTCATTTGCAGATGTTCATGCACTCTATCTTCCAGAGAAAGTATTTGTTCATGTGTCTCTATTTTATCTAATGGGTACAAATACTATTCATAAGTGGTCCATTATCCCAAAGATTTTACTTCTAAATCCATTCATATTGCAAATTTATTACACTACATTGTGGCTTTAATTAAGCCTCCATGTCTCTTATTCCAAGCCTATTTAGAAAATTTATACTAAAATATACTAATGAATTCAATCTCCATCAAAGTTGGCCTATTTTGCATACATACCATAACAAGTCATATTTTAAATGATCTTGATCTCAAGTAGCTTTTCAGAAGATTAAATCAAAATTGCTCAAAATCATTCACTGTTGTATCTCATCAACTCTGTTAGAATCACAGCAGGTATGAATGAGTTGCAAATTCATGAATTGTGCATTAGATTAGATCTTTTCCCCAAGGCTAATTGTTTGCTTTATTTTTTCTTATATCAGAGCTGTCAGAACACAGTGATATATGGTAAGTCTTTGCTAATGAAAAACAAAAAGAAAATTTTAAACATGAACATAATTATACAATGACAAAGAGTTCATTTTTTCCCTACTAGCTCTCATCAAAGCAAAATTTTCAGGAAATTATAAACAATCAACTCTTGAAATAATGTCAACAAACAGTTGAGTTTTTTCTGCCTTCAGAGAATTAAAGATGGTAGCTATAAATACAGTTTTGAACTTAGAGACAGGGTCCCTGTCTCTCTTTGGCACAATGTAGATGCTTTGCTTTTACCAAGATTGCCAAGCAACTCTGTGAGAGTACTTAATTTTTACATCGCCTTAAGTTACATTGTTTCTCTTTTATTCTTTATATTACTTGGTAATACCAAGAATATTGGTGATGGCCAGAAACTTTAAAACCAGTTATTTCAGGTAGTCATGCATAAACTCTTCCACTTCTCTCAGTTTGTACATGAGTGGGGTTGGATTCCATACAATTCATTAGATACCTTGAAATGAAAAACTAAATTGTGACGAATACATATGAACTGCTTTGTGGCTATTTGATAGTTGCGTTCCAATGCCAGTTTTGTTTTCCTCGCCTTTCCATGATTTTTCTCTTACAAAAAACATAATCAACATGTTTTCTAATCTGTCGCATTGCTCTTCTTAACTATGCAATTGACCTCAATGTAGTTCTAAAACTTTAACTCATCCTGCCTTATATTCCACTCATCTTATGCTTCTGTTGAAGTCTAAAGGGAAAATATTATTCCTCTGGATATTTTAGGTCTTAGGGGGTATAGACTGATGAAGAAATGTAAACATTCTCTGCTTCTTGCTGTTAGTGAACCAAGGTATCGATAATGGCAATATACATGTGAAAAATTCTACTTTCATATAATGGTGTCTTGATTCAGTCAAGACTGTTATGTATTAAACAGATAAATGATCATTTATTAAAAAAACAATGAATCTCTTTATTATTATTACAGTTTATGTTTTTATTATTTTCGGGATAATGTATAGAGGGGTTATAGTTACATTCGTCAGGTAGTAGGTGCATTACTTCTCACACGTTAATACCACTTCTATTGTTTTTGTTACCATTTCCCTCCCCCCCACTACCTCACAATCATCTCCAGTGAATTCCTATATTGTGTGACTATGTAAAAGGGCATCAAGTGACTGACATTATGGATAATAGGAAATGATTAGGTTTTGTTTTTTTATTGTAGTCTAATTATTTGTATATAAACTTAATTCAAAAATCATATTTATTATAATTCAGTAACATCAGCAATGTTTGATGTAATTTTCTATTGACTAATATCCTTAATTATAGTCTATACTCACTGTTTCTTCTCCCTTGATTTCCATCCTTTTATCGAATAATGAGCTTCATCAAATCCTTTTAAACAATCACCCTATTACATTTGTTAGGAATTTCGGTGTGGGTTTATTTATTACACAGTTGATATGGTTTTATACTCCCTTATGTAGCCTTAAAGGACATTCTTCTGAAGCACCATTCTTGCTTACTTCTCCTCCTAATCTTCATTTCATTACTTGTCCCTTCTCAGTTTTTATTGTTAGATTCTTCCAATCTGTTTTGCTTCCTAAACCTAATCTTGTAGTGACCCATGTTCAATATTTGGCCTTGTTTTCTTCTAGAATTAAACTTTTTTTCATATATTTTATTGTAATTAATAGAAGGGTTACATTATATTCACCAGACAAAAGGTGCATTAATTCACATAGTTTTGACAACCATCTGTGATCTGAAAATTCTGAAATCTACCTCTTTTCATCTTAGTATGTTTTTGTTTAAATTGTAGGGATATATGTTTAATTGCTCCTTCAACAGTTATGCAAACATTTGAACAGAATGTAAGCCTTCAGTGTCCATAGACACTAACAAATGTTCTAAATTATGCTCTCATGTTCTCTAACTCAGTATCATTTTCAATTATTTGCAATAACTTTCTGTTGTCTGTTTACACTGAGACTCTCATTATACTTAATTCCTTCTGCATAGAAGAAAATCTCCACCATTTTCAAAGTGTCAACAGCTTCACATGGTATTTAGAGTAAAATCCAAATACTTTCTTACGGTATTTAAGGTCTTCTATGATCTTGCCAAAACGTTCATTGCTGTTCCATGTTCACCAATCTTCCACAGTTTCCTCTCTATGTCTCCAGAATATAAAGCAAATTCACTGTAGAACATTTGTACTTTTAATCTCACTTTGTCCAGGAATATTTTTTTCTCTCCTTATTTCCATTGCTTTTACACCTAAAAGTCTCTTTCTGAAAGAAGTCTTCCTAGAACATTCTATAAATGTTAGCCCCATCCATCTTTCTCTATCTTTTCTATTTCCTCATGTCATTAATCATACAACACTGAAATTTTGTATTCTATTTTTTTAAGTTTTAGTAGAATTTAAAACTTTATTTTAGCAAAAAGTAATATATAGGAAACAAATGAAGGAAAGGAAGATTCCTTGCCCCCTAGGAAAAAAATGGGAGTTAATGACTCAAAATGGTGGTTCATATTTGTGGCCTTCACATATTCTGAGCTGAATCGTGTGGTTATATTGTCTAAGAACTTCTCAAATTCTTAGATATTGGCCTATACAAAAGGCAGATAATTTTCAGGGCTTGCCTTTGACAAGCATATATTTTTTCTCTTTTTGTCTTTAGTTCTCTTCCTCTTTTTGTCTCACTTTCTCTCTCTGTATCTTTCCTTCTTTCTCTCTTCTTTCTTTTTTTCTCTTTCTTTCCTTTTCACTTTCTTCCCTTCCTTCTTTCTACCTTTCTAATCTCTGATTATTCATAACGAATTCAAAACATATTATCTCAAAGACAAAGGCAGATTTTGATAGCTCTAGTCTTTTCACTTAACCTCAAATGGAGGTATTTGGGGAAGAGAACTTAATTGCTTTTTACAGTTTACTTTCTCATTTCTGAGTCTGGTTCTTTGGGTATTTGCTAAAATTAATATAAACTTTCTTTTTTTCTCATCTAAAATATTCTGCATCATTTCCCTCCAATTCTAATAAGGGTACAGGTCAGTGGTCAGTCTTCATTACCTACTTGTGAGCTGAAGGTGGATTGTTGGTCCTGTCTGATAAAAGGAACTAAAAAGTCATTTCACTGTCTAATTTAGGATGTAATTTGGTGGATTATTTTATTTAAGGATTTTTTTCCAGTCCTGGGGCTTGAACTCAGGGCCTGAGCACTGTCTTTGGGCTTCTTCCTCAAGGCTATCTCTGCCACTTGAGCCACAGCACCATTTCTGGCTTTTTTCTATGTATTTGGTACCGAGGAATCGAACTTGCACCTTCATGCATGCTAGACAAGCACTCTACCACTAGGCCACACTCCAGACCCTATTTAAGGATATTTGATCGACAACAATAAGGATCTGAAAATATCAATATTCGATATATGGATAGTTATCAAGATGTTTTAGGGGAATCACAAAAATATTAAGGAAATGTGAAGTTCATAGTGTTAACCTGCTGATTATACTTGTCATTCACAGAAACAGCATAATATAAAGATGGATACTGTACAAACAACAATCTATAGCCATCTGTTTTTATTTCAGATATAATGGTCTGGTCACAGTAACCCTCTATAGACAATGGTTTAATTGCATAGTGAATGTTTCCTGGTAAGTGGGGAGAAGGTTGATTTTAAATCCTTCAGTGACTCACAGGAATAAAATTATTTAGTCCTTGATTAAGCTGGTTATTTTCTATTGTAAAACTGAAGAAACACAGGTTTTATTTCTTTTTAATATATTAATAGAAGGGTAATATATTAATAGAAATGTAATTAATAGAAGGGTTACATTATATTCACCAGACAGAAAGTTCATTACTTAGCAAACATTGCTACCCCTTCTCATGTTTTTGTCCCCATTTCCCTCCCTCCACCCCTCCCCTCATCTTCTTTTCCCCCCTTCCCTATCCTATTTCAAATAACAGGTTTTATTTCTAAAGTGAAAAACCAAATGTGACACCATCTAATGGTTTTGAGCAATTTACCTATCTTTCAAGAAGATTTTTTTAATATCTTGCCCTGAATGAAGGCCTACATAAATCTACAATTTTCAAGGTAGTGAAGGTATATTTTATTATTAATTTACACTCTTGTTTTGTTTTCTACCTACACAGACTGTATGCCTCATAAAGGCAATGGCTTTTTCTTGATTGCTTTAACAAGGTTTACTATATAATAGGTACCCATTCATACTTTCATGATGAATGATCATTTATTCTATTTTACACAAGTGAAAATGAGGAGATAAATGATAGAATGGTTATTTGAAGTCACAATTTCACCACATTTACTCAACTGAAATTTACCCATATTCATTCATACTGCTTTGAACAGAATCCTCTAAGGTCAAAGTATCCAATTCTTTTATTATATGTACTCACAGCACACTATAAAGTACAATGAAAACCCAAAATGCCATCTTGCAACAAATTTCTCATTTATATGCCTATAGATGAGATGTAATACATAGTTTTCCAAAGAAAAGTCTGCCACTGAACTGAAATGTCAACTGATGATAATTAGATTTCATCTAAGACATATCTTATGTTGAAAAACTTATGGTTGGATTACAAGTAATTCATCTTTTCATATATTATTGAACAAAAAGTAGAAAAACGAAGCAAAACCATTGCAGATGTCTTCTGCAAATGAAAGTAATGCTCAAACATCCAGGACTGTACCTTGACTTTTTAAAAATAGGAACTGGCAACTTTAATCATTAAAGGCATAGATATCTCTATCTTTACACATAAGTCTATTAATCTTTGAAGATTGGGATGCAAATCATATCTTCAGTGCAAAGTAAAAGAAGTTTGCTTTCATTGTGGTATATTGTGGAGGTCTTCTTCATAGTCCGATAGTGACAAAAGAATTCCTTTTTTGCTGAGGACAATGCTCTATAGTTCTGGATCTGTACTATAGCCTATAAAATGAAAAGTATTTTCAAATAATTGCTCTATCTCTTTTGGTATATGAAATTGTACGTGTTCTAACTGCTCTTTCTTAATTTAACATTTTAGTATTTACTAAGTTATCACTCACAGTACAAATTCAGAGCTTGATTTTTCTGACCTCTCAACCACTCCACTCTTTGAAACATTTATAAGATAAAAGAAATCTGGTCTATTCATGGTGACTTGATGCTGTGAGTAGTGGAAAAGATCACTTGGATCTGCAAGTAGTAGCTATCTGGACCTGAACACTATCCTAGGGCTTTTTCAAGGCTAGAACCCTACCACTTGAGCCACAATACCACATCTGGCTTTTTTCTACGTGTGTGGTACCAAGGAATTGAAATAGGGTCTTCGTGCATGCTAGGCAAGCCCTCTACCACTAGGCCAAATTCCCAGCTCCTTGCTCACTTTTTTAATAAAAATAATCAGTTAATAAGTTTGTGAATGAGAAGTTTGCTATATTTCCTCTTGGATTAGCATCTACTCCAGAAAAGAGCTAAAATAACCATATTCAGTGAAAAAAAGAATATACTAATTTGGGTAGGGGGAGATGAGCTTTACTTTTCAACTGTGTGTTGGCCTTGGAGCTTGAACTCAGGGCCTTGATATTGTTTGTTCCTGAGCTTTTTGCCCAGGTTTAGCACTCTATCACTTGAGCCACAGTTCTACTTCTAGCTTTTGGGTCACTAATTGGAGTTAAGCATCTCATGTACTTGGGTTTTCCTGCTCAGGCTGGCTTTGAGACATGATCCTCAGATATCAGCCTCTTGAGTAGCTAGGATTACAGGTGTGTGCCACTGGTAGCTGGCATGAGGTTAACTTTTTAAAGAAAAGGCTAGCTTGAATGAATATATGTGGAGCCCATTTACCTTTCTCTCTTTTATTTTATGAAGAAAAGTTAAAAGCACTATTCACCATAGCAAAGATATGGAACCAACCTAGATGTCCCTCAGTTGATGAGTGGATCAACAAGTTGTGGTATTTGTACACAATGGAATTCTATGCTGCTGTCAGAAAGAATGACATCGCCCCATTTGTTAGGAAATGGAAAGACAGAAAAAATCATATTAAGTGAAGTAAGCCAGACTCAAAGGAACTTAGACTCAATGGTTTCCCTCATTGGTCATAATCAGTAGAAACCTTGGGCTCTACTAGCAGGGATTTGCAATAGAGCAAAATCTTGATACATAAGGCCATATAATGTGAAGCTAATTGAAAGGACCTCCAGGATATTGAAACAAAAGCCATATAATGAATGATTGTTGTCCTTAATGTACTATGTTGTCTCTCATCTCCTTTGCTGTCCCTTGGTTATCTCATATTGTTATAGTATCTCACTTTGTTATCTGATATATTGAATTTATTTGTATTTGGTTATTTGAAATTTGATAGGGAAGGGGGGAAAACCAAGACGGGTGGGGGGTGTGGGGGGGAGGGAAATGGGTACCAAGACATGTGAAAGGTTATCAATGTATGTGAATTAATGCACCTTCTATCTGGCAAATATCATGTAACCCTTTTACTAATTACAATAAAAAAAGTGGTAAAAAAAGATTTGGGGTCAAAATAGACCTCATGGCAGTCAACTTTAAAATACTATAATGAAATTCCTGAGGTAAAAAGATAACAGATTCATTTTGGGTCACCATTTTGGAGTTAGCTTTTGCAGTCTAAGTGTTTGTGGTAAGGTAATAGATCTTGATGGAATTCCATGATGGACCAAAATTCTTTCCTCATGACAGCCATTAAGTATATAGAGGAAAAAGAAAGATATTTGGGCTGCAACATCCTCTGAGGGGGCATAAGTGCAATGTCCTATTTCCAAATAGCCTCTGTTATGTCTTAAAGGTTCTAAAGCTTCCCAATAATGCTACGCTAGAAACTAGGCCTTCAACAAATGGCTCTTTGGGGACATTCTAGATCCAAACATTAGCCTGAATTATCAGGTATATGTACTTAAGACGGTTACACAATTATTGCGTTATTTTCCTAAATACAAAATGGTGGTATGATTAGCTTCTGCTTTATAGGGTTATTGTAAGGAGTAAATGAACTACTGATTTTACAATGATGATCACAGTGCTTAAAAATAATGCAGGACAGTAACTGGAGGCTATTACACTTATTGATGGTGGTTTTGATTCTATATGTGGAATTGTGTTGTATCTTTACCCCTCGTATCAGCTGTGTGACTATGGATAATTTATTTCAGCCTGAATTTCTTTATTTTTCAAATAGACATAATAACAGTTACTACCTTAAATTGTTGTTATGAGGATAATCAGTATAAAGCTCTTAGAAATGTTGTAACTAATAAAATAAATACTGACTTTTTTATTCTCTTCTACATCTTTCCCGGGAACAAAACTCTTATTGAGATGGGAAAATAGAGACAGTGAATAGAATCTGAAGGTTGATGAAAAAATATCTGTACACAGTGAAAAGTGAAAGTTTGATGAAGCACCAAGCCAAAAAAAACAGACAGTTTATACAGGAGAAAATCGATAAATTCAATGGAAATATTAATATAAATTTACTCTAACAGTATAGATGGCAATCAAAATCTGTAAAATTTCAGTATGAAGAAATTCTACACTGACAATAATTCCACTGAGTTTTAAAACTGGACTATTTCTTTTTCTTTTTTTTTTTTTTGCCAGTCGTGGGGCTTGAACTCGGCCTGGGCCCTGTCCTTGGACTAGCCTTGCCCAAGGCTAGTGCTCTGGCACTTAGCCACAGTGCTACTTCCGGCTTTTTCTATGTATGTAGTACTGAGGAATCGAACCCAGGTCTTTGTGCATGCATGGCAAGCACTCTCCCACTAGGTTATGGTCCTAGCCTAAAACTGGACTATTACTTTTTTTTGCCAGTCCTGTGGCTTGAACTCAAGGCTTGAGCATTGTCCTTGGGCTTTTTCAAGGCTAGTGCTCTACTACTTGAGCCTCAGCACCACTTCCAATTTTTTTTTCTATGTATGCGGTCCTGAAGAATTGAACCCGGGGCTTCATGCATGCTAGGCAAGCATTCTACCACTAGGCCAAACTCCCAGCCCTGGACTATTTCTTAAAAGAGATAGTAATAATTGAATTAGCTCATCTGCCCTTCTCAGGAATTAAAATCCTTATTTTGAAGTTATTAGAAGATAACATTCTATGTATTTATGTGGACATTGCTCAAATACCACAGTATTGTCCTACTACAGAATCCTCATGGTGCTTTTTGAAGTTCACCCTTAAAGATCACTGTTCATGTTCCCAAACTATTCAACCTGAACATATAGGGTAAATTTTTGCTTTCTATCCTACATATGAAATAAATACTCACAATTCTCCATTAAAATGACAATTTCTGGTTTAAAATAGGATGTGATGGATTAGGAACATGGGCTTGAGCACTTACAGCGCTGGCCTAACAATGACAAAGCCCTGAGTCCAAATCCTAGTACTGTCAGATAACAATTGAATGCAGAAAAGTCAACACGTTCCGCCTGAAATATTCCCATGCTTACAATATATTATAAATGCCAGTTAACAAATGTATAATCCTTTTTATGAAATTGAGAGAAGGTAACATTGTATATTTTGTCAGATAATGATAATCTAACTACCCTGTAGTTTCATGTAATTTTTTGAAGTCTATACAAACAACATTATCTATGTGCACTGATTTAATTTTCTTTTCTCTTTTTTTGCCAGTCAGGGCCTGAGCATTGTCCTTGGGCTTTTTTGAGACTAGGACTCTACCACTTGAGCCATAGCACCACTTCTGGCTTTTTCTATGAGGAATCAAACCAGGGCTTCCTGCATGCTAGGCAAGTACACTGCCACTAGGCCAAACTCTGAGCAGATTCTCTAAGTAGCATAAGTAACTAAAATATGTCCATAGTGAGTCTTTAGAAATCTAGCATAAAGCAATTTGTGGTTAAAATCATCATATTTTCCTATAAGTGGCAAAAATTTTGATCTACATATAAGGAAAAGGGCCTAATGTACTCAATTTCTATTTAAACTATTTTTTATAGAATTTCTATTAGAAGTGCCCATTCTTGACTATGCAGATGCACTTACTGTATTGATTTTTACTAAGAGTAGTTTTATAGGACATGAATGATATAACAGAATCATCTTTTAAGTGGTTTTTGCTTCTATTACTGTTTTGAATCACCAAGACTGGTTAGAAATAGAAAATTGAGAGTAAAACAATAATAGATCCAGGTATCTTAGGCAAAATTTAATTGGCCCATAACCCAAGTCACAAATCGTGTGGCATATCGCATTTTCAAAATAAACCTCTTGAGAGATAACAAAAAGGGTTTCATATCAAATAGTTGCTTTGTGTAATAATAATCAATCAGCCTATATGTTTATAGATATAAACATATCATTTTCTTTTAAGTACAAAAACAGAATATTTTATTTTAGAATATATTTTGATTTGTTAACTTTTATTTATATTTGGGAAAGATGTGACTGCTTTAGCACAAAAGAAGTAATTATCAAAATAGATGTGTGTGATTCCCCAGAATGATAATAATCTTACTAGTGGTGTTGAATGTGATTCTTCATTTTGATTTTTTTTTTTTTACCAGTCCTGGGCTTGAGCTCAGGGCCTGAGCACTGTCCTTGGACTTTCTCAAGGCTAGAGCTCTACCACTTGAGCCTCAGCACCACTTCCGGCTTTTTTGTACGTATGTGGTGCCGAGGAATCGAACCCGGGTCTTCATGCGTGCTAGGCAAGCACTTTAACCACTAGGCCAAACTCCCAGCCCTTCATTTTGATTTTTTTAAGAGAGTATGTGATTGTTGTTTACAACAAAGCATCACATTTTAGGCAATGTTTTCTTCCGTGGCTATCACCAATGCAGCCTTTTAGAAAAGGGATAAATATTTGTTAGGTAGTTTTATTTACACAATTGACATTTTTCTTGTTAAATGATGCATACATACTACAGTAGATACATAATGGATGTAATACTGCCACCTCTTGGTTATGTAAATGAGAAGCTTAGTGATCATATTTCTCTACTTTCACATTGAAAAATGCAAGTGCTTAAAAGACAACTAAGCCTTTTCTATTTTGATTTAGCAAGAACAGTTGTAAATAAATATCTATGTAAGGACATCTGCTTTAAAAGCCTCTATAAATACATTATCCCTGTATTAAAGGTATCTGTGCTTATAAAACAAAAGTGACAGTGACACTTTTTGCTGAGGCATTCCAGAAAACAATGTTTAGACTTGGAATAAGTTTAGTATTGTTTAAACTGTTCTTTATTCAATCAAGATCAGTTAATCCAGTTTTTGCTTAAACACCACCTAAGGCATAGAAATCCAATCATTTCCTCTTTTTTTTAAAGAACATTTCCACCCATTTCAATCATGTTATCAAGGCATTCAATAACCAGAACTCAGGTTCAAAAGACTGGCATTTCTTATTAAAGAAGGTGTAAAACATTGAAGGCAAATTAAATGCTCTAGGAAAAAAGCCTATATAAGTAAATTTTCTTCACCCAAAGAGGGAAGTTATAATTACAACCTTCTGTCTTCTGCTATGGGTCCAGGTCTTTTGAGTCTGTCAGATAGTTAATTGTTATGATGTACAAATAGAGCAGTAATAGGAATATACTAATGTCCAGATACAACAGTAACCCTATTGAAACTGAAAGTAAAATGGCCATGCCTTTAGTGATTGGTGGGAGGTGGAAGGATTGTCCTAATACATCTCCTGCTTTGTTTCTCCTGGCAACCAAATACTGGCCTACATGAGAGGGTAGAATGGGTTGTGTAATATTTGAAAAGGAAGAGCAAAGTATCAAAACTAGGTAGACATAGATGCCAGCCAGTACAAGATTTTTCTTTATAAAAATGAGTGGGGGAAAGGGTCTGAGAAGAAATATTAATTGGTTATCTAGCCAATGGGTAGTATAGTTGCACCAGAAGCTGGTCCTCCAACTACAGAGCCAGTGTCTTCCCATCTCCCTACCATGCTGTCTTTGGGAACTTAAGGCTGCTGATCTCAAGTATCTTCAGTTGTAGAAGAAACACATGCTGCTTACTGAGGGCTGCTTTACCTTGCTCAATATTCTGTGAAATTCTCTTGGGTTCAGGGATAAACACATCCCTTATGTCAGTTTTAGATTCTATACATAACATCTGGTTTTAGAAGCAAGTTAGGTTGACCTCAAAGGATAATTTGGAGCATGATCCAAAGAGGAAGTTCAAAAACACGAACAGGAAGTTCAGAAACTGATATGCAGGGAGAAGAAATGGACTGCTGTGCAGTTTCAGAGTAGGATTGCAGCCAAATGGTAGCTAATGATTTTCCTATAACACCTGACATCTGTGTTATTATTTACAGGGCACAAAACACAAAGATTTTTTGGAAGTGAAAGAAAATGTGAGACTTTAAGGTTGTCCATAATGACTTAACAACCTTGAAGAGATGGTCACTGTGTAACTGAACAGCTGGAAAGGGGCATAGGGAGTCACTTTCTTAAATTGGAATTTCTGTTTTCCATTGTTGTCAGCCACTGGCCTGAGACCCAAACCAATTTTTCAGAGAATTCAGGATATCCAAATAAGCTCAAGTTCCAACTCTGCTCTTTCCTTTTGGGCCAACAATGAATGTCCCTGGTCCCAGATTGTGGAAGAAAATGGTATGTCTGTTAGGACAATTTACAGTTAATATCAGCCACAAAATGAACAGAGGCTTGGTTAAGCGAATACAGATCACTTATGTTTCATGCTGTAATATTACATTGACCTCTGAGGCAGCAATTATTGCCGTGACTGTGTTGCAGAAAGTGACTCTTTCCGTGATTTGGCACCCATGCAGAGTTGGAAAGTGAAGAGTATTGCACTTCAGGTTATGAACGTCTCACGCAGTCAGTTAAAGCCAGGCATTTTCATTTGCTTGGCAGCCAGCTGGACAGGGGCCATGTGAGGCCAGCCATAGCACATTGCTTCCATTATAAGAAACAAGCACACAGAGCTGTGCAGGAGGTGACCTGATGGAACACAATATGGGCCTGTTGTGAACCTACATGTTTTCATTTTCATAATTACATTTATTAGCCCTAGTAAAATCAAACCAAAGAGAGAGATTGTGTGTTTATACCGGTGCTGGTGGAGGGTGCGCTTGGAATAATGGATAGAAGTGTTATAGGAGCCTGCTTGTTCTGGGAACCTCTGCATATGCTTAGTGGTTTCAATAAAGCACTTTGAAAAGGATGAGTAATTTTAGGGTGTATACAGTGTATATCCTGAGGGAAAAGGAGGGGATTATCCCATTCATCAGCACATCCAGTAGATCATGAGGATACTTAAGTAGCGAGATCATTGAGGAGCACTAAGACTACTAGCATTTTGGGCTTTCTAGGATTTCAGAACCAGGAAACACCATAATGTGATTATTACTTGCTTTGTCATTTACAAATATAAACATCATACCTATAACTTAGTGACCATTTATAATGTCCCCTATATTTTTCTGAAGTCGTCATATCTATGGATTTATTTTACTCTCATATTGCTAGAAAACTGGCCCCATTACTGTCCCATTTCGATGATGAAGCTGTGAACTAGTGTTGAAGTCACTCCCTACCTAATAAAAGGCAGAAACAGATTAGGAAGCCAGATTATACAGTTAAGCAGCTTAAGATCTATGCCTCTATTATCTATATTGTCTTATCAACATTCCTACTAAAGCTTCTTTTTTCTAAGGATTCCAACTCTCTCATTTCACATGAAGAAATGGAAACTAAAAGAGAACAGACTTTGGGTTCAAGACATTATCATTGTGTGGAGCCCGCTGTCCATATACTTCTCTTTCATTAATCTTGGAGAAGCAGAACATGTGTAAGTACATAAAGACTTCTGTCCATGTTGCCTTCATATGCTTTATTTTAGGGTCTTAAGAACAGTACGTCAGAAATATAGCCCTTTTCTAATTTGAAAATAAACAAAATCATTTCCGTTTCTTTCCCATTTGTCATTGTTATCAGAGAGGTATATGTTGCTTTAGGCTGTATACATATGTACTTTTCAAAGGGCTTCACACTATCAGCTTTGGCGCATCTAGAAGAAAGCAGTTTTATAGATCCTAGTGAAATAGTTCAGAGGGTACTAATCTAGTATGGTTATTGCCTTTTTTAGAAAAAAATAACCCAAATGTTAAAGCAGGATCTGTGATGAGAGGTTAAACCATAGGAATATGAAGGTTGGCTTATGAATGGCTTTTAGTGATATGAAAAAATGAAATGAAATATGAGAAAATACAAAAATGTCTTTTTAACTTTAAATTTCATACTGTGTAAGCATTGGTCATGATAAGAAAATTAGGAACACACATGGTTGATTAGTGCTTTTGACCATCATAAGGACCAAATTGTATGGCTTGCCTGGATAAGAGTCATTTATGCACACATTAGTTAAGACTTCCAATTTCTAAAAAAATTATGCAGAAATTGCGAGACACCACCATCTCCCTATATTTTTGAGGCAGAATATGGCTTAGCCACTGGTCTAATAACTTAGAGATACTGTTTTATAGTTAAGAATAAAAATGCAATCTTTAATTTGAAAGAAATAGATACAAAGCCCAGCTTATAAATCAAGAGTGTAAACTGGGAATGAGGTAAATGAGCTCAAAATTGAACCTACTGTATAGATCAATAGATCAAACAATTTATTAAAAAAAATCAGAAAATCCAAGGAGAATCAGAGGAAGCTCAATAATAAAACCTTCAAAAACTAGCTAGGTTCCTTCCCTCACAGCAGTTTACAACAGGTCAAGAGGCCAGCAATTCTGATGGGTATAGAATACTCTGAATGGCAAATAATAATAATAAAGTATCAATAGAAGTACTCCCTGGGTAGTACTCATAGAAGACGGGCAAGAAAATGGACAGTGGCAGATGGACAGGCTTTTGACATGCCAGGAAACTACTGGTTTGCCATTTCATTTCTTTAAAAAAAAAACTCAAGGATTTAATCTATCAGCTGTCAAGAAAGAGTACATGAGAAAAGATGAGCATGGGATCTGAGTGTTACAGAGCTAGTCAGATTCCTCCCAAATACTTTCAGTTCTACTTTATAAAATACATGACTAATATACAGAAAGACAATGGATTTATAGATAATCAAGGATGCTTCTGAGATCTTATTCTTTAAAATGGTATTGAAAAACATTAAAAATAAATACTCTACTTATAAATTAATTATTTAGGATAACTTCTAACAAGAAATGTTACGTACTGACATAAGGTTTTGTGTTTCATCTTTGAATCTATTTCTTTGGGCATTTCCTAACTTAATTTTTATTATCAGTGTCATGTATAGAGTTTTACTGTTACATTCATCAGGTCTTGGGTACATAACTTTTTGAACATTGTTCTTGCACTTCTCCTCCCACATAATATTTGTTTTTATATTCATAATCAGATTCTGTTAATTGTGAGAAAGTGATTTATTGTTTTCAGACCTTGAAGATAAATGATATACAGGTGCAAAAATGTTTGAATAACATTTGGTAGCTTTCAAATACATTAATTCATTGGAGTATCACCAATAACATTTCATGCATATTTTCTTTAGTTAAAAAAAACTGTGGTTGAATTATGGAAAGCAGTATGGCAGTTCCTCAAAAGACTAAACATAGAGCTCCCCTATGACCCAGCAATTCCACTACTTGGCATTTACCCAATCATCCAGAAACAAGGACATACTAAAGCAACTAGCACAACGATGTTCCTTCACCACTATTTACCATAGCAAAGATATGGAACAAACCCAGATGCCCCTCAGTAGCTGAATGGATCAAGAAGATTGTGATACTTATACACAATGGAATTCTATGCTGCCATTGGAAAGAATGGCATCGTCCCATTTGTAAGGAAATGGAAAGACTTGGAAAAAATCATATTAAGTGAAGTAAGCCAGACTCAAAGAACATAGGCTCAATGATTTCCCTCATTTGTAATAATTAGTACACATCTAGGACTCTACTAGCAGAGGATTACAATAGCATAAAACCTAGGTACATAAGGTCATATAGGATGAGAATAAATGAAAGGATCTCTAGGATATAGAAACAAAAGCTATATCTTGAGTGATTTTGTTCTTAATGTACTATGTTATTTCTCTTCTCATTTGTTGCCCTTTGGTTAATCTCATATTGTTAATGTATCTGACTTTGTTACCTGGTATATTATATATATGTTTATTTGAAATAGGAAAGGGAAGGGGGGAAAACAAGGTGATTGGGAGGAGATGGGTGGAGGGAAATGGGGACAAAAATGTAAGAATGGGTATCACTGTATGAGAAGTAATGCACCCTCCATCTGGTGAATGTAACTGTAACCCATCTATACATTACCTCAATAATAAAACATAAAATGAAAAAAGAAAACAGTGGTGGAAAAATATTAACTGAGTCACTATGATCACTGAGGAAGTCACTAAGTGAAATATAAGCCATTTCTTTGGACTCTAGCCTTTTCAACCTAGTATATGTCTAACAGCAGAGCAATAGAAGATAATTCAAAAGGGCTTAAAAGTGGTCATTTCAGAGAAGATTCCAAGAAAACAAAGTGTATTACCCACTCTACTTCAATTACAGAGGAGATCTGCAAGAGCACACTTCCCCTGGCCGAAGCTGACCTTCACTCATCCATGTCCTGCCTTACAATCTGGGAGAACAAGCACAAAATGGAAAGCTGGGTACTTTCTTCAAAATTCATCCAAAATTTTAGGACAGAAATGTATTCAACAAAATAAAATGGCCTTTCTTTTTTGTCAGTGGTATGACTTGAACTCTGGGCCTGACAGCTCAAGGCTACCACCCTACCCCTTAAGCCACAGCACCACTCCCAGCCTTCTGGTGATAAATTGGAGATAAGAGTCTCACAGACATTTTAGGCCCTGGGACTGGCTTTGAACTGCTAGGTTAGATCTCCTCTTTCTGAGTAGCTAGGATGACAGGCATGAGACACCACGCCTGACACTACAAGTCCCTTTCTAAGGTTGGACTCTATATATTTACAGACTTTGCATACACATTAAGGGAGTTCAAAAGTATTACTCTCAAGTACTACTGTGGCAGGTAAGTGACCACTCAGTGCTTGACAACAACTCTTTCTTGGGCACTGTAGAAGAGTGACAAGTTGAGGGGAAAGTTTCCATTCCCCTAAATTCATAACAGAGGAGAATAAAAAACAAGATGAAAAAGAAATGAAGTTCTGATTAAAAAAAACAATCAGAAGGGAATGTAAACACATTGATGAGAGTGACAAAAAAGTTGATCAAATGTGGACCAGATATGTACTAGGTATGTATGAATATTTGTCAAAAGGACTGATAATATGAGAATTGTTAGACTATTATCTACTTCTAGCCCATAATGCCAACTGGCACTATAATATTGAAATATGAGAAGATACAAATTATCAGAGTACAGATTAATTAATCCAAGAATGTATTATTCCCAGGTTCGGAACCCTGAAGGTAATTATCACAGGAAGAAGAGGAAATGTCTTATCATGTAGTATCCTCCAAAAGTTTAGTCAAAATTTCCAATGAGTTCTCTCAAGTATCTGTCATCTAGTGTCAGCTACACAATTGTTAATTATGACTCTCATCATAAATTCTGTAGTGTTGCTGCTGTTACTAAAAGAAAACGACATGGCTAGATTTGGTCTCTTTCTGTTTCTATTATATGCTATGTCATGTAATAAATCCTGAAGAATCAATAAATATAGTACAGAAATGTAACAAAAAAACCCCCCTGGGATCTGGGCATAAAACACTCAATTAGAGGATCAACAATAAAATAGTAGGCTCGTTATCACTTAACATTTTATAACTAAGAATTAGGCTGGTCTAAATTTATATTTTCCTTGTTAAAATCTCACTCTGCAACTTAACTAATTAAACTAACTTTATGGTATTTAATCTTAAAATTTATTAGTATATATTAATTGTATAAAGTGAGGAGGGTTCAGTGTGATATTCTCTCACACACATTTATATATAACATATTGATTTCACTCCCTCTGTTAATCTTTGTTATACTCACTCCCCTAACCACTTTCATTGTAACTTTCTGCCAAAGTTTGTTTTTTTTGTACAGAGGGTTACAGTTTCATGAATCAGATACCATCAGTATAATTACTTTTAACCATTTTCCCCCTTCTCTTGCTCTCTCCCAATATTTCCTTCGCATACATACCTATAAAATACCTAGTTCATTTTCTATATAGTATCTGGTGAGTGTAACTGTTGAATTTTTTCGTCCTTATTCTACCCTTTATGTGCCCTCCCTTACCCTCCTAAATATAAAAAAGTACCAAAAGCAAAACAGTTAATTTCATAGAATATTATTTTATATGATCATCTGTCCATAGCCTCTTTTGGCCTCTGTATATTAATGACGAGGGTCCTATATAATTTATCATGTCCAAGTTTTATTTGATGTGGTCATTCAGGGTGTTTACTTGTAGATTTATAGGCAAATTCTATTTACCACAAATGAGGGAAACCATGTAACAAATGTTCTTAGTTTCTGCCTGTCGAAATTATAAAGGGATTGTCATCATGATTCTTTTTCCTCCTCCTTTATTTTCTTCTTCTCATATTATTATTATTACTATATAGCTGTACAAAGGGATTAAAATCCATAAATCAGGTTATGAGTACAATGCTTCTTGGTCAATACATGACTTTTTGTCTTATGTGAATAAAATGTAATTGTTTCATATTCTATTTCCCCCTCCCACTTCCCACTGGTTTCCCCCAATTAGTCCCCACCTTGTGTTCATATCTCTTAGTTTCACATCTAGATTCTACATATGAGATAAAACATACACTTATTAATTGGTGTTTTCAGGGTTTATTTAAACCCCTCTGAATATTGTGGATTTAGGCCATTGTCTGATGTGTAGCTGGTAAAAATTTCCCATTTTGTTTTAGATTTTTGGCTATGACTTTTGCCAGTTGGAACTTTTTAATTTGATACAGTCCAATTTATTAAGTCTTTTCTAGATTTGCTGTGCTTCTTGATCTTTACTGAAAAGGTTTCTGCCTGTGCCCAGAAGTTCTGATGTTTCCTCTATTCTTTTCTGTAATAGATTTATGGTTTCAGGTCTTACATTGAGGTCTTTATCCATTTTGAATTGATGCTAGTACAAGGTGATATATGAGAATACAGTTTCAGTTTTCTACACATGGATATCAAGTTTTGCCAGCACCATTTGTTGAAGAGGCTATCTTTCTTCCAGCCTATGGTTTATGGCTCCTTTATGAAATATTATTAAATGGCTGTATGTGTGTGTTTAGTTCTGGGTCTTCTATTCAGTTCGATGGCTCAAAGTTCAGAAAAATAAAATACCACGAAGCAGGTGCTCAAGAAACATGGGATGGGATCAAGGGGAAACGAGTATACTGGTAATGCGACTTAGTGGTAATATGCTTGCCTAGCATGCATAAAGCACTGGGTTTGATTCCTCAGTACCACATAAACAGAAAAATCCCGAAGAAGCACTGTAGCTCACGGTAGAGGCTGGCCTTAAGCAAAAAGAAGCTCAGGGACAGTGCTCAGGCCCTAAGTTCAAGTCCCAGCACTGGCACAGAAAACAAAAAGAGGAGGGAAAGGAAAGGGGAAGAATGAAGACATGAGTTAAATATATATCCAACAAATTAAGAAGAAGGAGAGAAAGGGTGGGTAGGGGAGGGATTGGTGAGAATGCTCAAAGAGATAACATTGTTCAGGACATATTGCGTTCATAAACTGCTTTATTAAATGGGGACACCTTTCTGAAATTACTTAAAGATAATAATAACAATAATTTTAAAATAAACATTAAAACTGGAGATATCTGAACTAAAGCAAATACAATATTTTCTCAGCTTATATTATTTTGCTTAATATTGTGCTTATCATTGATTTTCTTCTATGTAAAACCAGAATGGTCCCTATCCTATTAAATGTCATAAGCAATGAATGAACTAATGAACATAATAAATGTAAACTGGTTAGTATGGTGCCTAGTACTCAATAATCATAAGTAAATAAAGGCAACCACTACTATTATTGGATGAATTAAACAAGCATCAAAATTATTAGGGAGCAGATGTTAAAGACTATTTTATATATTCAAGAGAAGTACAATGATAGTAAAAAGGCTAATTTTAATGCATTGTCTATACCACAGAATGGAGGAAAATAAGGGAAAGGGATAGGTTGGTGAAGATGTTCAAATGGTAACACAAATCAAGTTGCACATATACTGCTTTTTTAAATGGTAAAAATCAATATATAACCTAAAAATTGAGAAAAGTGAGAGAAGTGGTGGGTTGGGAAGTGTGAGTGAGAATGTTGAAAGGGGTGACAGTTCTTAAGACCCACTGTATTCATAAACTGCTCTGATAAATGGCAAGTTCTTTGCATAACTACAAAGATAATGAAAAATTCAAAAATGGTAATTTTATATTCTTAGGATGCTGTGTCTCCAGCTTGTGATATATAAGGGCCTCTTGATAGTTTGTACAATTTCATGTGCTGTTTTAAAGACAGCTTGAGGAGTCATAGCAAATTGTCTCAAATGGCATTTTCATTTTTGACTGTGATTCACAACACCTTCATTTACTTTTATATGGTTTAGTTTTCTATTACAATATGTTCATTTAATCTACAAATTTAATTGGCAGTTATGTAAACAACTATAATGATAGCTATGTAAAATGAATTATATATGCAAAATAGTAAAGGGTTGCATTGTGAGGAACAAGAGCATGTTTTTTTAAATAACTTATTGCTATAGAATTGCTAATTTTCAAAAAAGAGTTTCCAATATATTTAGATTTAAAGAAGAAAAGATATTCCCTGGCACATAAGATACATTTTTACTCATATATAATTAAAAGAAAAAAATCAATATTCACCTTGTTTTTATATTTCCATAAAACATGAAACTAGAAGAAGAGGTCAAATGCCCCAAGTCACTAACAGCTGACTATTGATCGCAAAGAAAGTCTTTTGATTTTTTTTTGCCTTCAAAATATTGTGCATTTAGCCAGGAATTTGGCCTAGTGGTAGAGTGCTTGCCTAGCATGCACGAATACCCAGGTTCGATTCCTCGGTACCACATGCATAGAAAAAGCAGGAAGTAGTACTGTGGCTCAAGTGGTAGAGCTCTAGCCTTGAGAAAGTCTAAGGACAGTGCTCAGGCCCTGAGTTCAAGTCCCTGGACTAGCAAAAAACATTTTAAATGTTGTACATGGTTTCCATAAATATTTAGTCTGAAATCAGGAGTTTCTATTTGGCCCATTTATTCTTCCTGAAATTTGCATCTTTAGGCTTTGCTTCTGTATTACAACTTCATGATAACTTCCCCATCATCACTATTAGCAACAGTAACCCACAGGCAAAAGTCAATGGAATGCTGCTTTTTCTTTTTTTTTCCAATTTTTTATTGTATTTAATAAAAGGGTAACATGATATTTGCCAGATAGAAGGTGCATTAATTCACATACATTGATACCCTTCCACATGTCTTGGTCCCATGCTGCTTTTTCAAAAGACTTTTGCTAAAGTGCATTTCCCTTTTAAGAATTTTGAGTGGTACCTGAGCGGCTACAGGATAAAGTACAAAGTTTATACCTAATGCATCCTCTGAGGTCTTTTGCAGTTTAAGTTTTTCTTGCTAAAATAATACCATTTGCAGGGAAGTGGATGAATCTAGAGCGAATCATGTTGTGTGAGACAAGTCAAGAAAAAAGGTGCACCAAAAGGAACAATATGTGGCTATTAGATCCAAACAGTACAAGAGCGAGGACTCAATATTTGCATACCCAATGCTATGGACATGGTACTGGAAATTATGTTCTAAAATCTAATTGCCAGTGATTGTATGTAGAGATTCCCTTCTTGAATACTTGTTTGTTAAATACACCATTTTAAATATGATGTAAGAATCAATATTAATAAATTCTTTAATGAAAAGTGTTATCTTGCAATGTCCTAAAAAAAATAAACTTCTCTGTTTTCTCAGCCTGACATACTTTGCCTTCTCTTCTTCATAGCTATTCTTGAAACTTGCTTCTTACAGGAAAACTTTCCCTTGCTTTCCAAGGCCCTCAACATCTGTGCTTTCATATGCCTTCTATAAGCCGGCCTTATATGAAAATTTTGGCACTTGCTATCTGGTGCCTAGCTAGATTTTCACCTTGATTTAGATGTCTCTTTTTTTCCTATCCTACTAAGTAGGAATTCATCAATGTTTGCAGTTAATGATAATGATGGAAGAATAAGTGTAAGAAATAAATGGTGGGGTCCTAATATTTTCCCTTGCTGTTGCTTAACTCCTTAGCAACATTTTCAGTTTATAGGTCAGTACAAGTAGGGGCTTTGCTGTTCCCAAATCGTGTTATTAATAATATTCTCACAAGCATCTAAATTCTTCAGAGGTAAGAGTCTATTTTCTTTCCTTTTTTATTGTTGGATAATGTATAGAGGGGTTACAGTTACCTTCATCAGGTAATAGGTGAATTACTTCTCACACACTGATACCCTTTCTCGTGTTTTTGTCCCAGTTTCCCTCCCTTCTTTCCTTTTTGTCATTTCCAATAATGTTAGACTTATCAGTACCAAATAAACTAGAATTTCAGGCAAGACTCCTTGCCTAAATAACCGTAAGCAATCATAAGGGACGCACAGCCAGATCCTGAGAACATAAGAATATAAATCAAACTCCTTAGATGACTCTTTTTTAGTTCATTTTCATTATCATCATATACTCATCAACTTGACACAAAAACATTAATTCATAAAAAATTGGAATACTTTGCCTGTTGTGTTTATGAGTGGCAGTCATGGTCGGGTGAATATTTTTTGAAAAGAAAATGTAACTTAGGCAGAAGTTCATTTAATCAAGTTGGACATTCCAGCACAAGAACAGTTGCAGGTGAGTTTGGAAAGTCAGTGTACTACTTAAGTGAAATCTTATCAAGGAACACACCTTTTCAAGTAGTCTGGCAGATCAAAGTAGAGACCATGGCAGACATGGGAAAGCAATGATATAATACAAGTAGGAAATCAATAGCCCAACAAAAAGATAGTTTCCTAACGTGGAGAGTAAAAGGGGGAAAAAAGAAGACATAAGCATCCAATATGACACAGCAGCATTCAAAATGCAAGTGTGATTTGTGAAGGATGTCTGATATGGATCATCTGTAAAGGCCCATAAAGATCATAAAGGAGTCTTATTTCATTGGCATAGGGGAGCAGGAAAAGCAACTTACCTATCCCTTATTTTCTAAGCACACCAATGTGTACCAACTCATAAAGATATCTTGAACCTACTTCATGAACTATGGTACATTGTATAAATGGTCAGGCTTACCTCCTGCTGTTCTCTATTTTTTTCACTTACAGAAATAAGAATTTTGAAACATTCTTCATTAATTCAGTTTCAGGAAAACCTCCAATCACCCAAAGTGTATCCTAGTTTGATCGATGGACACTTGAGCTCACAGTAGTTGTTTCTGCTTTTGGACTATCCTTTTCTCTTGTGGCTGTATTCATCACCCTGTTGACACTGTCCCTGAGTTACTGGCTATCTAAATGTGCACACCAGTTGTGTGGGAGGAAATCTCTAGAGGGGCTGAGAGAAGACAGCCTGGAATGAAATATTTGCTACAGCATTTTGAACAGAGATCCCCAAGAGGTGGTCAGAGTATGTGCATACGAGAGAGAGAAAGTGAAATAAAGCCCATTGTCTACTTTGCAGCCAGTCATTGTGATGTTGGTACCCAGACTTAGTGGAAGTTATATGTTATAGTGCCTCCCCTCCCCTCCAAGTTCAGTTAAAATCAAGGATCTGTGGAACTAAGGAAACAATTCAGAACTGAATCCAGCTGCCAAGTCACAAAAGGCAGCAGTGCCCCCCAAAAAAGAAGACTCTTGGTTAAGGAAGAGATTAATCTCAGAAGCTACAAGCTGAGGTTACTCAATGACTAAGACAACTAGGAGCTACTTGTAAGTTCTTGAACCTTTTTGAATTACCCATGGAGTGGAATAAGTCAGGACCAAGAGTAGAGATGATAGCAGGTGATCCCTGAGCAAAGTCAGGAAAGAAAGAAAGATAGCATGGACACATTGCAACCACTAAATGAGTTTGGTGAGTTGAGAAGATCCACAGTTCTGAAGGACCCTGAAGATTGGTAGGGACTGCTCCAAGCTTGGAAAAATATCAAGTGATGTTTAATATTTATCCAGAGGCCACTAGGTACAAGATGTCCTGCTAAATGTTCAACATATTCTCTCTTTCAAGCCTAATGACAACTAAATGTACAAGTTCTTATTTGGTTTACTTTGTAGAACACACAAATGAATTCAGAGGCATGAAATCATAGCCCAGAGCACACAGCTCATGAGTGTTTCTTCTAAAATTCACATGCTGAAACCCTAACAACGAAGGTGGTGGTGTTAGGAAGAGAAAGACTTGGTGATATGATTAGGTCATTCAGAAGAGAGCCATATGAATTGGGGTAGACTTGGAACAGATGCTTCCCTCCCTCTGCTATATGAGGGCCCAGCAAGAAAATGGTTTTTTTAGTAGCCTGGAAGTGGCTCCCCTCATCACACATCTAGTCTATCAGGGCATCGATCTGACATTTTCCACTTTGCAGAATTATGAATAACAATGTTGTTGTTTATAAGCAACCTAGCCTATGACATTTTGTCATAGCATCTTAAAAGTTGTAAGATAGTGTCAGAGTTCAGGCTGAAACTCGTCTTTCTCATTTTGTATTTCTTTTCACTAAATCAGCTGCCTTTAAAGAAAGGAAGTAAAAATGCTGGAACACACACATCTCCTTCCAGAATTCTATAGTCGACACTGATAGAGCAAAAAGGAAATATGAAAAGTAGGAGAGAGGCAAAATAATGAAGATAACTGGTAAAATTTAGGCCACTACGTATCCTCTGTTTTCCTAATGGTCTCAGGGCTTCACAGGAACAAACAGGCAGAAGCCACAGGAGTTTTCACTCAATAATGGAGAAGCAAGAGCAAGGTTGTGATAAGCCTTTGCACACCATTTTCCTGGCCATTTTCACAAAGTTCCCACGACAAGAAGAGAGTCCTTCACATTTCAGATGCTGGCTTAATGAGAGTATGTACCAAAATGCCACAAAAACTTCTCAAATCAATAGTGCTTTCTGGTACACATCTCCTTGGTAAGCACTTTCACAAGGTGGACATAAAAATGAACGTGCAATGTAATATATTTTCATTTGCAATGTAATATTTAAGAGTAACCTTTAGCAATTAATTTGATTTCTTATCAACCTGTTAGCTTCATAATAGAAGCTCACTAATTTACATTCACATAAAATCTCAGTAGTCAGGTACATCATACAGCATACCTTACACAGGTTGCCAAGATGAGAAGGATAGGTGGGAGCGATTTGAAACTTTTTAACTCAGGAGTCACACTACAAAGAACTTCAGTCTATTGACTCTTCACTGTCCTAATAAGCAGCAGTAAAAACAAAGTCAGTTTCCTTTCTGTGTTTTTATGTTTGCCCATGACATCAAATGAAACCATCTGCTCCAGATCTCTCAGTCCTTCTTAGGAATTCACTGAACTTAGGGAATGTAAATGAAAATTCTCTGCTCTTTGTAATCAGATCTTCGTATGGAATTTTAACTGACTCAACAGGCACTCTCATTTTCTACATCTTTCTCTAACAAGAAGAAAACTCTCCACTTGCTTAATTATCACCTTCTTTCTCTATGTCTAGAAATCTTCCCAGATTTCTGATACAGCACAATAAAAATGATGTGACATTTTCTTTTAGTTAAAGTACAGATGGCAAGATTTGAATCTATCCTTAACCCCTCAGCGGGCTTAATGAGCAGGAAGGACACTTGAAACAAAGCTGTAATCCCTGAACACTGCTTCCAACAAAGCACAAAGATTCAAAACAAAATAAAAATCAAATGTGCCATGCTTGCAAAGATCTGCTTGTCTTTTCTTATCCTTACCAGTCATACATGGTTTACTAGCCTCCTTTTTACATTACAACTTCCAGACAGCATGCATGCATTATATAAATACACACACACACACACACACACACACACACACACACACACACACATTTAAAGCAACTTTCCATTTCACTATAGTAAAAGGTGTGAGCTAAGCATCTGACTCACTTAACGTAGTCTCTGCATGATAATAACCTCAGTGCAAGTTGAGATATGCATTTATTGAACATATACTATGGGGCCAAGAAAACTGCCCAAATATTTTCTTAAAATTGAATCTGTTACCTATGTTTGTTTACTACCATTTCATATTAAGGAAATTAAGATTCAAAGGCTACATAATTTGCTCAAGAATATACTGTTAAAAAAAGAATATACTGTTAATAAGTGGGAGATTTTCCTAACCTACTGAGTATATTCTTAGTCAATGATTTCACTACTTACAAAAATATATGGTGTAAATAGGAAAGGGATTGACAAATGAAGAAGAGAAGATGAGAATGCAGGTAAGAATTCAATGTCTATCCAGCAAATTTATGATTGAGGGAAGAAGGGAGATCCCATTGGCGCATGCCTGTAATCATAGCTACTCAGGAGGCTGAGACCTGAGGTTCACTGTTGAAAGCTGGCCTGTGCAGAAAAGTCCCCATGAGATACTTATCTCCAATTAGCCACTCAAAAACTGTAAGTGGTACTGTGGATCAAGTGTAGAGCACTAGCCTGAGCACAAAGAAGCTCAAGAACAACAACTAGGCCCTGAGCTCAAGCCCCACAACAGACAAACTCACACACATGCACACACATATTCAATTTAGTGCAGAGTTACTCTAGCCTATATTAGCCCTAATTTTGGTGGTACATTGGAAGGAATTAATGCAACTAAAGGTCTAATGCAGTGATTAACAAATACTATAATAGAACTGCTGCCACCCATTCCACTACCCATTATAATTCCTTCAGGTGCAAATGTCAACAAAATTCAATATGGTACAATTATAATTACGATGCTGCCCTGAGTGTTGTATAAATTACATTTGCACTTACACTGACTTACTTTAAGAAAATTGAGCAAATAAATGGGCAAACCTAAATATTTTCTAGTAAGTTCCTTTTATAATAGCCTAGAACACAGAGGAAAAGAAAGCAGTCACTCACTCTGATTAGGATACAAAATGGAGGTTTTTCAGAGCAGAGGCAACATGAATTGGCATGGGAGCCAACCAGATGATGGGAGGAAAGGCACTGCTTGACTCAATGGTCTCTCAGGAGAGATGAGGATACAGGTTTGCTAAAATATAGAAACTAATCCAGCTCCTTGCTGTAGTAGAGTATCTAGAATTGAACCAAATATTGATGACTAAGAACAAATGAATATGAAAAGTCTCATATACAAATGCTGACATAAGTTCTTTGCCCTAATGTGAAAAATGGTAGAGTACTTGAGCACTGAAACTTCCTGTCACTGATAAAGGAGAAAAGTCACAGTGAGGTGGTGAAATGTTCTTTTCCTCAGATCAGTACTCTTTAAATTTTAATTTACTTCCTAATCAGCTGGGATCTTGTTAGAATATAGACTTTTATCCAGTTAGATGGGATGTGGTCTGAAATTATGCATTCCTAATGAGTTCCCCTGTCATACTGACTAAAAGGTTCCAGCATGCCTTCAAAGGAATAAGCTAGTTGGGCTGCTTATTTTTAAGGAATGCTATTATTTATCAGTTTAATAAACAGCACTGACATTTTAAGAGAAAGTAGACTTAAAATTTTCCTCACACCAAAAATGTCATTAATATGACTAAGGCTGTTAGTACTACAAAACATCAGAATCTGAGTTCAAATCCCATTACTGCCTCACAAAAATGCCATTAAGAAAATGGCAAACCTCAGACTTGGTAGAAATACATATTTCTAAGAAAAGATTTATACAAGGCAGGTGGTGGTGGCTCACACCAGTAATCCTAGCTACTCAGGAGACTCAGGTTCAAGTTCGGAAGCCAGCAAGGGCAGGGAAGTCTATGAAACTCTTATCACTGGTAAACTACTCAGAAAAAGCTGGAAGTGATGCTATGGCCCAAATAGTAGAGTATAAGCTTTAAGCCAAAGAAGCTCAGAGATACTGCCCAGCCTCCGAGTTCAAGCCCCATGACCAGCAAATGCACACAAAAATCTTATACCTAGGATATATAAAGAGCTTTATGTACATACTAAAGCTACTAGCACAACAATGTTCATTGCAGAATTATTTACCATAGCAAAGATATGGAATCAATCCAGATGCCCCTCAGTATATGGATGGATCAAGAAAATGTGGTACTTGCTCTGGTGGGTAGGGGTGGGGTGTGGTGACTCACTACTGTAATCCCAGCTACTCAGGAGGCTGAGATCTGAGGATCAAGGTTCAAACCAGCCTGGGCACAAAGGACCTGAGACTCTTATCTCCAGTTAACCTCTAGAAAATGGGAAGTGGGTCTTGTCTCAAGGGTGGGGCAGTAGCCTTGAGCTGAAGAACTCAGGGACAATGCCCAGACCCAGGGGTAGGGTGGTAGCCTTGAGCGGAAGAGTCAAGGACAGCTTTCAGGCTGAGCTCAAGACCCATGATCCACAAAAAAAAACAAGAAATAAAATGTGGTACTTATCCACAATGGAATTCTCTGCTGCCATAAGAAAGAATGGCATGGTCCCATTTGTAAGAAAATGGAAAGTGTTGGAAAAAAATCATATTAAGTGAAGTAAGCCAGATCCAAAGGAACACAGCCTCAATAGTTTCCCTCATGTGTAATAATTAGCAACATATCTAGGACTCTGATAGCAGAGGATCAGAGTAACAAAAAAGCTAAGTACATATGGCCATATAGGATGAAACTTAGCGAAATGAACTTTAAGATATGGAAACAAGAGTTTTATCTTTGTGATTGTTGATCTCAATGTACTATGTGAAGTTATTTCTTTTGTCTTTTTTTTCCCTTATGGTTAATCTCATGTGGTTACCATATCTGACTTTGTTTCCTGGTATATTGTATATACATTCATTTGTTTATTTTAAATAGGGAATTGAAGAGGAAAATAATATGATTAGGAGGGGTGAGGGGCAGGAGAGTGGGAGAAAAACATTTGAAGGGGTATCAATGTTCAAGAAGTAATGTATATACTACCTGATGAATGTAACTGTAACCTCTCTATACACCACCCTGACAATAAAATGCAATGAAAAAAGAACTTTATATCACACTAACTTTAAAGCAAATAACTCACTGAAAAATCGTCATGAAGATAAAGATATGAAAAGATAAGAAGATACACAGATGGCCAATAAGCACTTGAAAATTTGTTCAACATAAATAAGCAAAAGGAAAATGATAATTGAAACCATTTTGAAATACTATTGATATACTATCTAATACACGGGAGACACCAAACCAAATAACCATTTGGTGATACACATCAATCAAATACAAGCACAGCCTACTACTCCTGGCCCACAGGCTCCATGTTCTTCTCAAAATGTAAAATACTGCCATTCTATTTCCTATAGTTGCGAAGACTTACCTTATTCCAGGAATAATTAAGGAGTCCAAAGTTGACACTCTTATCTAAGATCCAAGGCAAACTTATTCCAACTGTGATCCTGTATAAAATCAAAGCAAGTTATTTATTTCTAACATGAAATAGTCAGATAGTCCCAAGTTATACATTCCCATTCCAAGATGGGAGAATAGACAAGTAATAAACCCCAAGTATGTCTGAAACATAATAGGAAAGATGTTAAAAATTCAAAACCCCCATGCTAGGATCTTGTGTGTACTTGAGCAGATTTTGCGCTGCCAGGCACTCAAGCAGCCTCAGTCCTATTACCTTCATGGACTCAAACCATGCTTACAGCTCTTTCCAGTCTTATAACTGCATGTTGAATACTATAGTTTCCTTGCATAGTCTACAGTTCTGAGGTGTCAGTGGAACCCTCTGGGGGACCCTTCCCTGAGGCAGGCTTCTTCTATGCTCTCAAGCTTTCCTTTGAAATCTCAATGGAAGGCTCCAAGACTCTAGTCTTCTATATTATACATACTGCAGAATTATCATCAAGCACACTCCACAGCAACATTGCACCAGGGGTCATTTGAGCCACAGATAAGAGGCCAAGGATTTCCCTGGTAGGATGACAAAGCAGGGTTCTAAGGTAGCTGTACATGCTGCAGCCTTGACAAGTGCCAGAAGGATATGCTCAAACCATTCTGCCTTTCTAGAACTCTGAGCCCATGGTGGGAGCGATTGAAGCTCTCTGAAATATCTTTTTGGTCCTTTTCCCATTACCTTGACAATGCATTCTATGACATTACCCTCTTTAGGAATTAAATTGCATTATATGAGCTCATAGGGTATACACTCAACCATACCCAAACCAAGATAGAAAACTACTAGACTCAGCAACAAGTCTAACTGAAACACGATTCACTGGTCTGTTTGTAATATATACTATTTGCTGACCTAGCCCAAGCCTGACCAGGGAAGACAATTCATGAGGATTACTACCATCGAGGACTTGTAAAATCTACAGAGGGGCCTTGTAGAAGTTTGCAAATTAATTGAAAAACTTTTGACAGCATTAAAATTCAGATACCAAATATGCAGAATGTCAAAGGCCAACTGACTTGAAGGAGGCCTCCCTAGTTTATTGAACTATTTAGGTTTCTGAGAACAGGCATCTTACAAATATGATCTATGGAGTCAGTTCACATCTCATTGGCACAGAATACCAGATTTCCCCCCTCAGGACACTCATTATTTGGTGTTATGCCAGAAAAGATCATTACTGTCATTAGGCCAAATTATTTTTCTGGTGAGGCCTAATTACTATCCAACACAACAGTGATTTTACATGTTATTACTTATGTGCCAATTATTACTAGTGTTGATTTCATTGATTCCCAGATTATTGTGGCCCCTATTCTCTGTCTGTAATTTGCTCCTTTATGTGGCAGGGGCTTTTGATGAACCCTGGCTAATCCAAGTTGCACCCTCTCCAATTATGATGAACTCTGAGGCATTACAAAGCTCAGTATCAGGGATCCACTTTCTACCTAGTATAAACCCATGAGTCCAAATTTAATTTTCCACCAGTGTTTAGTGTTGTGCACTTAACATATTTAAGAACTTAATACAGATGTGGCAAAGAAATGAGTGATGGAAATGATTTAAAATATGCAGGCTAGACTGCCACATTAAAGTGGAAAAGGCAGTAACACTTCATACCCATGCTGGCAAAATGTTAACACATAAATGAAAGCTCTTAGTAGAATGCTCAGCCTGTATATCCTTATTAGGTAACAACCAAGTTTTGTTAACTCTGAATCTGAATGACTTTTAGAAAGGAAACCAAGAGAAAGAACTAAGTTCTTTTTTCCTAAGTATATTCTTTACTTACTGACTACTCAAAGGGCAGTCTAGGGCCAAACCACATTAGAAGCTTTTTTGATATGCGGAATCAAATATAATTATTCTGATTCTGTATTTTGAACATTTAGCATTTTGATAGGTGATTCATATAACTACTGAAGTTTTTAATCACATAAATTAATTGCACAAAGTAATTTCATTATATTTAAATACATGCATATAATGTATTTTGATCAAACTTACCTCCTCCATATTGCTATTTCTTAAGCCTTCTCCCCTTTATCACATTTTACATTCTAGTGAATTTCATTATGTATGTGTGTGTATGCGTGTGTGTGTGTATAATGAAATTTGATCATATTCAGCCCATCACCCTATCCTATCTTTTTCACCCTGCCATTTATTTTCTCCAAATAGTTCCACTTTCTTTTAAGTCTACATACTACATATCACTAACAATATTCAATGTATGTTTTTCTGAGATTGCCTCATTTTCTCAACATGATTATGTCTAACTCTATCAATTTCCCTGAATATTTCATAATTTAATCCATCTAAGATTTCTTTAAATGAGGGGAGAGGTGACACTGTTCAAAAAGAAATGTACTCAATACACCTGACATATAATTGTAAGCTGTTTGTATATCACCTTTAAAATGTACATTAAAAAATAAAAAAAAAACATTTCTTAATTTTAAGTAGCTGTACAAGACAGTTTATGAATATAATGCATCAATCTCCCTTGCACCTTCCCCTTTCCTTACTTGTCTTAGTTTTCTGGCATATACAATGAATTCTTGGACTGCATTCTCCCATCCTCTTTCCCTTCATTCATGTACTTCTCTCCCTTTGGCCCAAACTCCCTCATATGTACCAGTTTCCTAGTTATGCCTTTGTTGGCCTTTCTAAAACTTTATACTATTTGTACTCCCCATAGGGTCTATTTGTAACCGCTTGCACACCACCTAGTGCATTTAATCATAGATTTATATGTACATTCTTGCTACCACCAATGATAGAAACATGCAACCTTTGTTTCTCTAGGTCTGGATTATTTCACTTTGTTGTAAGTTTTTCCAAGTATTTTCATTTTCTTAAAAATAGTACAATATCATTCTCATGGATGAGTACAAATTTATTGTGCATATATATATCACATTCTAGATCCATTTGTCGATTGAGGAACATTTAAGCTGATTCTATATCTTGGCTATGGTGAATAGTGCTGCAGTGAACATGGTTATATTGTTGGCTTAACTGCCCAGTAATGGAATTACTGGGTCATAGAATAGTTCTATGGTTCATTTTTTGAGGAACTTCTATACCCTTTTCCAAAGTTGTTGGACAAGGTTACATTCCCACCAAAACTGAATAATACTCAATTTTATGTGTTTATCATGTTTTCTTTATCCTATTATTGAATGCTGGGCATCTATACTGGTCCATATCTTGGCTATTGTACATAGTTCTGTTATAAACAGGCATGTGGATTTCTCTATTATACATACATACATATATATATATATTTCTTCACATATATGTCCAAGAATGGTACAGCAAAATCATATGGTAATTCTGTGTTTTGTTAACCTCCATACTAACTTCCATAGTGGCTAGCTTTGTTGACATTCCAATAGTGTATAAGGGTCCTATTTTCTCATGTAATCACACGTATTAAAGTTTGAAAAATCACTAGTCTGTAATTAAAGGCAATGCTAAGAAAGCATAATAATTGCTATAGTGACCCAATCAAGAAATTTCTACATAACTGACTGATAGTCTTTAGCATTTTTGACAGCCTCTGTTCTTAATGAAAAATCATCTACTCACCAGACTGGTGGCTCTCACCTATAATCTCAGCTACTCAGGAGGCTGAGATCTGAGCATCATGGTTTAAAGTCAGCCTAGGCAATAAAGTCTATGAGACACTTATCTCCAATTAACCACCAGAAAATCGGAAGTGGTTTGATTCCTCGGTACCACATACATAGAAAAAAAAAGCCAGAAGTGGAGCTGAGGCTCAAGTGGGAGAGCTCTAGCCTTCAGAAAGTCCAAGGACAGTGCTCAGGCCCTGAGCTCAAGCCCAGGACTGGCAAAAAAAAAGCAAGCAAAAGGGTAACATCAATCAAGATGTAATGTACTTATGAACTTATTTGTTCAATGCCAGTTTCTTTCTACAAATATTTAAAGATAATGAAATTGTGAAAAGCAAACAAAGCTGAACATGAAGAGAAAAGGAATCTCCCTATTTCATCATACAAAATTATCTCCTCTTATTTTTTTGCTAAGATGAATCCATTGATGAAGTTTAATTTATTATTTTAGTAATTAGGTTGCATTTTTTTGAGACAGGTCTCCCTATATAGCCCAGGCTGGTCTTGTACTTTAAAGTACATGAAATACTATTACTTCCAATTATGGAGTTTGTAGGCTTGACCATACCCAGCTAAAATTTGAAAGTTTCTCTCTCTTTCTCTCTCTTTCTCTCTGACACAGGACTTGAACTTGGGACCTGGGCACTGTGTCCCTGAGCTTATGCATTTAATGCTAGCACTTTACCACTTTGAGCAACAGTCTTCGAGTGGTGAATTGGATAAGAACAGGCTGGCTTTGAACCACAATCCCTAGACCTCAGGCTCTTGAGTAGCTAGAATTATAGGTGTGAGCCACTGGCAACCTTATGTCTTTTTTTTTCTTCCCTTTTTTCCAATACTGGATCACACCGAAACTCCTATTATGGGTACCATTATGCTGTATTCTAGGAACTATATTTATGCTTTATTTCACTGAACTTTGTCATTAATTTGGTAAAGTTTTTAAGTGACACTGTTTCTTGGAGACCATATATTTCCTGTTTAAAGCAAGTGTCCACTTTCATTTCAATTTGCTACTAAATTCAGTCCTACAATTTATTAGGATGATCCAATATTTCTAATCCTAATACAATCTGTGTTTTCAACAGTTTGGTTTTTAATATCAAGTATATTTTATTTTTCATATATTTTTATTGTAATTAATAGAAGGGTTATATTATATTCACCAGATTTAAGGTGCATTACTTCACATATATCGATACCCTTTCTCATGTCTTGGTCCCCATTTCCCTCCCCCCACCCCCGCCCCTCATCTTGTTCTCTCCCTTCCCTATCCTATTTCAAATAACCAAATAAACATGTATACAATATATCAGATAACAAGGTGAAATACTGTAATGATATGAGATACCCAAGGGACAGCAAAACACATGAGAGATAACATAGTACATTAAGGAAAACAATCACACATTATATGGCTTTTGTTTCTATATCCTAGAGGTCCTTTCCTTTAGTGTCATACCATATGGCCTTATGTATCTAGGTTTTGTTCTATTGTAAATCTCTGCTAGGAGAGCCCAAGGTTTCTACTGATTATGACAAATGAGGGAAACCATTGAGCCTATGTTCCTTTGAGTCTGGATTACTTCACTTAATATGATTTTTTCTAAGTCTTTCCATTTCCTTACAAATGGGCGATGTCGTTCCTTCTGACAGCAGCATAGAATTCCATTGTGTACAAATACCACAACTTGTTGATCCACTCATCAACTGAAGGGCATCTGGTTTGGTCCATATCTTTGCTATGGTAAATATTGCTGCAATGAACATCATTGTGCTAGTGGATTTAGTATGTCCTTGTTTCTGGACGATTGAGTAAAAGCTAAAGAGTGGAATTGCTGGGCCATAGGGGAGCTCTGTTTATTCTTTTGAGGAACTGCCATACTGCTTTCCATAGTGGTTGAAGGGAGTTTGCACTCCCACCAACAGTGTAGTAGTGATCCCTCCTGGCCATATCCCTGCCAGCATCTGTTGTTATTAGATTTCTTAATCATGGCCATTCTGAGTGAGGTGGAATCTTAGAGTTGTTTTGATTTGTATTTCCTTTTTTCATATATTTTTATTGTAATTAATAGAAAGGTTACATTATATTTGCCAGACAGAAGGTACATTAATTCATGTACATTGATACCCTTTCTCATGTCTTGGTCCCCATTTCCCTCCCCCGACCCCCACCCCTCATCTTGTTTTCCCCGCTTCCCTATCCTAAGGCTCAAGTGGTAGAGCTCTAGCCTTGAGAAAGTACAAGGACAGTGCTCAGGCCCTGAGCTCAAGTCCAGGACTGGCAAAAAAAAATGGCATTTGGTTCAATGATACAATTTGTATGTACACATTCTTCATATAAGTAAAATATGCTACGTTGGCACAAATTTTTTTTCCTTGAGAGCTGGTTGTTAAACAGTTACTAAGCTACTATTCATTAGTTGACTATATAAATGAAAACCATCATGAGCCTAAAAAGGTTTTTAACTGAATTTTGTATTGAGGCAATAGCTCAGTGGTCTAATCTTTGACTAACATGACTCAGGTCATGGATTTAGTGTTGATCACTGCAGAAAAAGGTGTTAAATTGAATTTGCAATAAATAAATTTAGGTCTAGCAATCACTGTTACCACATCCATGATGAAATTATCATTGTAGCAATTCTTTTCATATCAGATAATTTGAGCAGTAGGTAAATTCAAACAGTTTGGTGACATGACAGCTTAGAATAATTTGTGATTGCTCATATTTCCATTAGAATAAGTTCCTATTATACAGTAGAGAATTTGAGTTTAAATGTCTATTTAAACTCAAGATAATATTGATAAAATTCATTAGCATTTATGACACTAATAACAATGTGACAAACTGCTTATTTGGATTTATTACTTGTATGTGTGTGTATGCATGTGTTCTAGTTAGAAGGAGAGCACTCATTTTCTCTGGGTGGACATATATAGCCTTTCATGTTTGCAGGTATACAGTCTAAGAAAATCTCAGACTTACTACATGTTTCTAGCTATGTATAGTTTGTCCAGGCTTACTACACGTTTCTAGCTATATGTAGTTTGTCCATCTATCCATCTAATCTATTATTTATATTTACAGCATATGAATGATATAAGGATATGCCATAGCCATTTAAAATATCACATACTAACCATTATTGGTAAAAAGGTTTTGAAATTTTAATTAAAAGCTTGTATAATTACTGTTTCCCATAGGAGGTCACTATTCAATTGAACTACCCTTTCAGTTCTAAATTTGGTCTAAGAAACCAATTGTTCAATTTAAATGATAGTTTGGGTTTAGTCAACAAGCAAGTGGTGGCCTAGTAATTGTTTTGACAACCAGCTCTGAAGGAAATATATATTCTCATGTGTCTTGTTTCTGTTCTTACGGTTTGGATCACAAATGTGAGCCACCATGACTCTTTTCTTTCTTCTTCATTTTCTTTACTTTTGCATAAATAAGGGAGGCAGAAACCTAGTTCCTTGCACATGCTATGCAAGTGTTTTACCCTTTGAATAGTTCCCTAGGGGTCTTGCTTTCTTTGTCCCTGCTCATCTAATACATGATCTTCTTGCTTGCTCCTCTCAAGCAGCTGGGATTACAGGTATGTGTACCACATCTTAATTCATTATTTATTTTAAAAAGAAAATTAAACGTACATGTAAAAGGATGTTAAGTATAGAGAAACTAAGTACAACATTACTTAGATACTTTGTCTATTTTCTACTTCAATCTCTGTGTATGTGAGAGAAACAGAGAGCAACAGAGAGACATACAAAGAAAACAAAAAGTCTGAAAGCTATTCTCATGTAGTTTTTAGTGCTCATGCAGTTTTTAGTTATTCTCATGAGGTTTTTAGTGCTATAACCTCTACCCATTATGTTATTCATACATTTATTGAACCAATGTTTACTCAGGGCTATAATATATTTGTTATTATATGAGGATAACATTTCTCTGGGCACATCCATAGTAGTTAAGATAAATGATAATCAAATCTTAAAGCAGACTAATTAATTTAAAATTTTTAGAAAAATTCCAAAAGGAATTGTCCAGTAATTAGAAAAAGGTGACTTGCAAAAGAATGGAAAGAAAAGGTATCTATAAGAAGGCCTCATTTCACCTTTATTCCAAAGGATGAGAATAAGACATCCCATAAAGATAAAATAGCAAGTACAAAGCTCTTGAGGTGGAAAAAAGAAGCTTTTGAGAACATAAATTGAGCAGAGAGAGATAAAGCACAAGCAAAATTTTATATTCTAATTTTTACTTGATGTGTATAGAATATATTTCATGTCAAAAACTAAATATGTAGAATTTGCACAATATACAGTTTGCACAATGTACATTAGACTTTTGGACACAAAGGCTGTTTCCAATGTTTTGCAGTTCTGGCAGAGTCCATTCAAGTACAAAGGACATTAATATCGATAACTAAGATGTATTATTCTTTTCCTAGGCTCATACAAGATCAGGCTTGGATGACATCTGTACCATGCCTGAAGTGAGTAGATAGATACTTGAAGGTCAAATGTGACCACCATCATGTATTTGTCAACTTTTTGCAAACATACTTGGACTCATTCATTTATACATTATTTATAGCTCTTTTCTATCTACAGTGACAGCACTGATATTAGAGACTGTGTAATCAGAGAAGCCTATAATAGTTATCCTCACATAAAATGTTTATACATGTCTGTTATAAAGTATGAATTTATTAGAGAATCTTAGATTGAATCCTGGGAACAGTGAGCTGAATGAAATGTCTTCTGCTTCAGAGAAATAAGAAGGAAACTCAGATATAGACAGAAATAACTATCCAGGTTCTAAGCTCTTTGATTGGAAAGGCATCTAACTGCATTCTCTACGTGCTTGATTGAAATAAGTGAAGATGTGGAAAACTGGAACACCACCAAGTAATTTGACGTTTTGCTCATGGAGCTTTCTATGGTGGCACATTTACTTTGGTATATTTAAAAATGACTCCCATGTTGTCACTGTTTAAGAGAAGAGATGGCACCACTTATAGGGATCAGATATTGGCTTATGCTTTCTTTTAATATCCTTATGTGTTTTTCTTGTCAGGGAATGCTGGTCTCATCAAATGAAGTAAAAATGTCAACTTGCTCTCTCTTTTGTGTTTCTAATTTCTATATATCAGGTTTGCTGACTAGTATAATTTTTTCCTTAAATACTTGATATACTTCTTCAGTAAAGCTAGATGGGCTATTGTTTCTTTGTTAGAAGGTCTTAAATTACAAATCGAATTATTCCAGTGGATATAGTGATAATAGTGATTTTCTGACTTTCTTTTTTTCCTTAATCAGATTTGACCATGTGTATTTTTAGGGTGTTCCTCTAGTTTTCTTATGATATTTAAATTACTGGTTTCTATCTTTTTATAACATACTCATACTCAACTTTTAAAATCTTTAGAAAATATGTCTTCACATTTATTCTTTTTTTGAGAAATTTATGTTTTATTTCCAAAATCATGATGTTAATACATTTAATAAATGTCATGCCTATGAGTGTTTAACTCATGTAATGAAAGTATATATGTTTGAAAATATACTTTATACATTATATACTTTATATCATTTTTTCTTAATCTCATATTCTAGCCCTCTTCTTCTCTTGGTTTATATTTGTTCTTGATAACGAGAATTTATGATCTCTATTTTTCCCTGATGAGGATGACTAGAAACAATTTTTACTGCATTAATTTTCTCCATTATTCAATTTATTTGTCCACTTCAATGCCTTCTTCACTGTAGAATGTATGTACAGTAGAATATAGATAGAGTGGAATATTATTCAACTGTAAAAAAAACTTATTCTGCCATTTTACATGGGATAGTCTCCAATGATGATCCTCCAAACTTTATCTCCTAATACTTAGGATTTCCAAGTATGTCTACTAATTACTATGAGTCTCAGAGATCAAACTACCAAATGAATTAATTTATAACATGGACAAAGTTTCATAATATACATCAGAGAGGGCATTAGTTTAACATTGAAGAGTTAGAAAAGACATGTGAATAACGTATGGTTAGAATTCAAACAGGTAGAGAACAAAAACCAAGAGATTTCTGTGCAAAGAAGATTCTAATCTCATAGCCACAGAAATGATTATGTTCAAGCTAAGATTGCTCCTGTGACAGTGAAAAATCCTGTCGTGCTGGACTGAGTGAAAATAATGCAGAAAAGGAGGAATGAAAGCCAATTCTCTCACTCTGCCAAACCAATTCTAGACAAGTCATGCTACTTGAAGCTCTACTTTGAACCACATTGGTGGCCTTGCAAGGTTTTTCTGCACAAACATGAACAGCTCAAGAGACACCCAACATGTTATCTGTACTGCAATCACATTTAAAAGCTAATGGAAACACATAATGTACCATTTCTAGTCCAGCCTTTTGTAAAGCAATAAATTGCATGGAAAATACAGTACTTATGCAAATGTGGTATTACTATCAGATATCACATTTGCATAACCATCTGCTAGGATTTTAGACCCAAGCTCAGAAATGTTTCCATTCCAAGACTCTAGTTAAATCTAGTAATAGATACCAGGTTTTGTACCATCAACAGGTTTTAAGAGGGTTAAGAGTGCATGCTATAACAATTGAATAAAAAAATATAGCCATTATGGCTAATGAAGTTCTAACTGTGAACTTCACACACAAATTGAATTCAGCCAATTATTTAGTATGCATTATCACAGATTTCCTATATACTCAGAAGCTAGTAAGGGGAAAACACATATTCATTTATTCATTTATTAAATATTTAAATATTTATTGAGCAGTTTATTATGTACCAGAAGTACATCCTAGAGATGAGGATGTAATTATGAACAAGACAGACAAAGGTTGGCATGGTGCACATATCCCAGATACTAGCGAGGTAGAGGCAGGCAAAATAATGAATGCCAAGCCAGTTCAGGCAAAGGTAGTTAAGATCTTGTTTCAAAACCCAACCTACAATAGCCAATGTAGGGAGTCAGCCAACGTTCAAATGATGAGTGGAATAAGTTATCTCATATTGGTATAGTAACTCACTTTGTTATCTGATATATTGAATTTATTTGTATTTGGTTATTTGAAATTTGATAGGGAAGGGGGGAAAACCAAGACGGGTGGGGGGTGTGGGGGGGAGGGAAATGGGTACCAAGACATGTGAAAGGGTATCAATGTATGTGAATTAATGCACCTTCTATCTGGCAAATATCATGTAACCCTTTTACTAATTACAATAAAAAAATAAATAAAAAAAATTTAAAAAAGAAAACATGAGATATATACACAATAGACCATTGTTCAGCCATAAAGAAGTATGAAATTATGTCATTTGCAGGAGAATGTGTTAGGAGGAGAATAGCTACTAGGTGTGAGACTCTAGTATCTATCTGCTGCATAGAAAAGACATAAAAATCACTGCCTGGCCAAGAGGCTGGCCTAGTGCTAGGGTGATTGCCTAGCATGCACTCAAGACCTGGGTTAAATTCCTCACACATACACCTGGGTTTAATACCATTTACATAGGAAAAAGTCAGAAGGCATGTAGTGGCTCAAGTGATAGAGCTCTGGCCTTGAGAAAACCCAAGGACAGTGCTCAGGTCCTAAGTTCAAGTCCCTGGACTGGCAAAAAAATCATTGCCTTCACAAATCTTATATTCTAGTAGGGCAGATAAAATCAAGTTGATCTACCAGGCAATGGTGACTCATGCCTATAATTCTGGCTACTCAGGAGGCTGAGATATGAGGATTGCAGTTCAAACCCAGCCTGGGCAGGAAAGTCTGTGAGACTCTTATCTCCAGTTAACCACCACAAAACCAGAAGTGGCACTGTGGCTCAAGTGGTAGTGTGGTAGCCTTAGCAGGACAACACCCAGACCCAGAATTTAAGTCCCACAACCGAAGGAGGGAAAAAAAAAAACCTTGATCTAAAATACATT
The DNA here is from genome assembly GCF_031878675.1 of Megascapheus bottae. Lineage (NCBI taxonomy): Eukaryota > Metazoa > Chordata > Mammalia > Rodentia > Geomyidae > Megascapheus > Megascapheus bottae. The sequence goes on along the minus strand of NC_143547.1, from coordinate 94,761,183 downwards.
ATAGAGCCGGGAGTTTGGCCTAGTGGTAGAGTGCTTGCCTAGCATGCACAAAGACCAGGGTTTGATTCCTTCGTAACACATACATAGAAAAAGCCAGAAGTAGTGCTGTGGCTTAAGTGGTACAGCCTTGAGAAAGTCCAAGGATAGTACTCAGGCCCTGAGATCAAGGCCCAGGACTGGTAAAAAAAAATACATTATCAAGTAGTGACAGTGAATAAAGAGAAAACTTCATAGAAGGATAAAGCCTAGTAAGTGTGGTGTTTATCTAGGTATACTAGTCAGGGAATGTCCTCAGGATGTCTAATCAAAGGCCACAGGAAAGAAGAGGGTGGTGCCTGTGTAGGGGAGACAGCATGAACGCAAATGTAAAGCATCCAAAGTAGAATCTTTTTCTCTTTTTTTGTTCATGGCGCTCGATCTCTGGGTCTGGGCACTGTCCCTGAGCTCTTCAGCTCAAGGCTACTGCCCTACCTCTTGAGCCACAGTGCCAATTCCGGTTTTCTAGTGGTTAGTTGAAGGTAAGAATCTCACGGATTTAGTGCCCAGGCTGCGTTTGAACTGTGATCCTCGTATCTCAGCTTCCTGAGTAACTAGGATTACATGTGTGAACCACCATGCCTGACTCTGAAGTAGAATCTTGCTTGGCGTGTTCAAAAGAAAATAATACAGTAGGCAGTGTCTATAGTATAATGGGAAAGGAGCAAGGTGGCAGAAGAGTAAGTATTAGGGATTAGCTATTAGGTATTCATATAGACCTTGGATAAAACTCTTATCGTTCACTCTGACAGAGGAAATAATAAATGGTTTTGAAGAGTGACGTGTTACACCCATCTGTCTCCATCTTTCTCTCTCTTTCATTCAAGTCTTGAGAAGAAAATTTGTCTTAAAGTTCTTCAAGATAGTCTAATGTGTGTTATGAATTGAAAAATTATTCCTTAATGTCTGTATTTTAAGGAGAGATTTTGGACAGAGAGAGCCAACATATATGCAAAACAGCAATTACACATACATTGCAAGAATGCACGCTAATGTGGGTAATAGGTTGGGTAAGGAATTTCATAAGAAGAATGTGCAGATCTCAATGTCACTGCCAATATCTTTTATGCTGCTATAAAGAAAGCAATTCATCTTGTGGTCCATGTTTTTCGATTTCCTTTCTAACTACATGCACTCAACTCTAAAGGACCATACTCACTCCCAAACAATATTAGGGAAAATGTTCTCATGTAATGCCAGACTTGTAAACTGAATGGAAGCTATGATATCAAACATTGATTTGCCTGACCTCTTAGCTACTTTCAGTTCTGGACCTAACCCTGTCTGTACTCAAAGATGTAATTTTTATAATGGCTGCTATTTGTTGAATTCTTGGTCTGGGCTGTGAACTTTTCTAAGTACCTCAGGTTAATAACTAATTCAATCATCACCATAACCACACATAGCAACTACTATAATGATTACTAAAATGATTACCATTTCTGTTCTAAAATTATGTAATGGACAGTCAAAATTTTAGGTAATTTGCTCAAAGCACTATGGTAAATGTCTTGATCATGACTGAAATCCAAATCTGTATGAGAATAAACACTGGACTTTAACCACAACACAAATTTACAATTCTACAACTCAGCCCTCAAGGAGGAGCTATAACCTGACAATATATTCGCCAGTCTTCCTAGATTTTCCCTACCATCTAAACTTCCACATGAGTATACCTTTCCCCCATTTACACTGCTCTAAATTCTAAGTCTACTGAAGCTTCCAAAAATGCTCTAACTGCCTTCTAGATAGTTCTTTTTGGAATGGAGCTCAGTCTATTTACCCAGGCAGTGTGCTTTCTTCCAAATCAGAGATGATTTAATATGTCTCAAATGACCATCCACATTTCTTGCAATAGATTCATCTTGCCTTTGTAGTTCATTCTTCTACTGCTGGAACATAAGAGGCCCATTTGAAAAACATACTTCTACCTTTCTATTCTTTTTGTCCTTATCTCTCTGCCTGCTTACCTCCTCCCTGCCCACACTTCTACCTTTCTCTGTCTCTGCCCGTCTGCCTGTCTGCCCGTCTGTCTGTCTGTCCTCTCTCTCCTCTCTCTCCCCTCTCTCTCTCCTCTCTCTCTCTTCTCTCTCTCTCTCCCCCTTTCCTAGATATATGTTGGGAACTTTTTTTTTTACTGCTAAGTTACATCTTCAGTCCTGCCTCAAACTCTTCTAGAGTTTCTGGAGAGCCATAGTAAAGTTCACCTACAAGCACTCATCATCTCTTACTTTCCCCAAGGTTTACCATTGGCTCTCACAGTATTAACACACACACACACACACACACACACACACACACACACACACACACACATACACACACACTTTTCCATACCTGTGCAATACACCTTTACATATAAATGATGCGTTTATATGTGGTTTATTAGTTCGCAGCTTGTAAAATGCATTTGAATTTTTTTGCCAGTCCTGGGGCTTGAACTCAGAGCCTGAGCACTGTCCTTGGGCTTTCTCAAGTTCTACCACACAAGTTACAAGAACTTGAGAGTTCTACCACTCTCGAGTTTCTAGAGTTCTAGCACTTGAGCCACAGTACCACTTCTGCCTCTATCGACATATGTGGTATCGAGGAATCAAACCCAGGTTTTTCTGCATACTAGGAAAGCACTCTACCACTAGGCCAAACTCCCGACCCCTTGTAAAATGCATTTGAAGAGGGAATTTCTTTCACACTTCCAATTGCATAGAACTGAAAAACTGGTTTCGAGTACCTCCATAATTGGAAAAAGGCAAGAGTGTATGTATTGAGAGCCACCAAATGTTTATAAAAATTCACCCTAAAGTCAAATAAAAATTGTTAATATAAAATGTAAGCAAAGTGATTGGAGTATGAAATGGAATGAAAACCAGGAGATCTATTTTGTATCTGACATGCAGCATTAAAATGTGATTTATACATGAATCCTAAGTCCCTCCACTAACTGCTACTGGCTATAAATATAGTGAGAAATAATTTGTTATTCTTGTATTAATAAATATTACTCAGATGGGAGGGTCACTGCAGTATTTGTTCATAAAATTACCTGCCTTTGTTTAAAAAGCAGTGGTGTGAATATTATTCTCTAATAATTCTTAGGAAGTGATGCTGTGGCTCAAATAATAGAATGCTATCCTTGAGCTCAGAAAAGGATCATGGGCAGGCCCCAGACCCTGAGTTCAAGCCCCACAACTGACAAAAAAAAAAACCTTGCTCTACACCTGCAGATTCTTCTTTGTCACCCTGCACCAGGATTGACTCCAAATCGATCAAAGACCTGGGGGTAAAAGCAGATACACTGAAAATTTTACAAGAAGGAATAAGAGATACACTAGGTCTCCTTGGCACAGGTCGAAACTTTCTTAATAAGGACCCAGAAACACAACAAATCACAGAAAGTCTGGATAAGTGGGACTGCATTAAACTGCAGAGGAAGGAAATGGGGACCAAGACATAAGAAAGGATGTCAATGTTTGTGAATTATTGCACCTTCTATCTGGTGAACATATCTGTGGGGCACGTCACATCAAGGGTAAAAGGCCTACCTCATGGTCCAGTGCTCACTTCCTGGTTTTGGAGATCCAACCTGCTGGTCTCCTGGTTGGGAGGTTTGGCTGTGATTTGTGATGTAAAATAAGGCTACCTCGAACCCATGGATTGGCTCCACCGCCCTCTCTGACCGCACCTACCTCTCCCTATCCTGCCCACCTTTATGCTGATAGGCTCCTGCATCTTACTATAGCCCCTTCTACTTTCCCAATAAATGAGTTTTTGCTGTGACAGTCTCCCTGGCGCATCTGTGTCTTCCCTCTAGAAAGGGAGGGCTAGGTGAAGGCGGCCAGCTGGCCCTAACCTTTCTCGGTCTCCTCTGTGTTCTCCTTGCCGCTCCTGCGGGTCAAGGGACAAGGAGTGCTAAAAACCCCGACACATATCGTAACCCTTCTATTATTACAATAAAAATATATGAAAAGAAAAAATCCTTGCTCTAATGTTTTCTACATTTTTACTCTAAAACCAATTTCTACATAACAGGTCTGATTCACCCATGTGTCACAATGCACTGTGATATTTCCTCCCTCAATATTAGTGCGTCAGTCTGTAGTTACAGGTTTATATTGGGCAGGGCTCAAAGAACTGGCATCTTTGCTCTTCCATTTTTATTCAAGGAAATTTAGCATTTTGGGGCAGACTCTTCCCATGTTTTCTATTCAGTGGAAACAATCTCCAATCAAGTCTTTAAAACCAAATATAGGACTGGGAGTTTATCCTAATAGTAGAGTGCTTGCCTAGCATGCAGAAACCCAGGTTTGATTCCTTGGTACCACATACATAGAAAAAAGCTGTGGTTCAAGCGGTAGAGCTCTAGCCTTGAGAAAAACCCAGGCCCTGAGCCCAAGCCCAGGACTGGCAAAAAAAAAAAAACAAAAACAAATCTATGAATTATGTGGCTAGACCAAATTTAATCAGTTTGTCTTTTAATATTTCCCATCTCTTACCTCAAAATTCTTTTTATTCATATCCAAGTGGCTCACAAGACTGTGGAGAATCCTTTTCCTTGCCTGGGTCTACTGTTCCCTGCAAATTTCAGATCACCCTGCGTGCTCACCTCTTCCTCTTCTATTCACAAAACAGTGGTTTATGTGAGCTTTAAAAACACACATACACACACAAACACACACATACATACACACACACACACACACACACACACACACACACACACACACAAAATCACTCCATATTGGCCTGACTGAAACAAAGCTGTGAAGCTCTAGCTTCAAACTGAAAGCACACTTACAGGAGCCATAGATAGATGACAGGGCATTATTGGATACTCTGGAAATGGATTAGCATACTGTCTTAACACATTTGGGAGCCAGGCAGATCTGCATTCGTATAGGAATGGCACTATTTTAACAATCCCATTTAGTCTGGAAAATCATTGTGAAGATTCAATAAGCAAAGCCATGTAAAATGTTCAGCACAGGACATAAAACAGTAATGATTAGTGATTACTATTCTGAATCATGCCTGCAAGGGCCCCTGTAGAAAGACTTAGCAGCCTTGTGTCCCTGCTGTATAAGAAACAAAACATACTCAGGCCTCACATTTGTTTCTCACAGACAGCCGGAGGAGATCGCACTTATTTAGAATTGCTTCCAGGAAACTAAGACAGGTAGTGGCAAGTATGAGGAAAGCACAGAAAGAGCTGAAAAAACACAAAGGAAGGAAAAGGGGAAGGGAGAAAAGAGGAAATGCAGCATCACTTACCAGAGAGTTCCAACGAAGATGCAACCAGGGCCCTGAGCCTTGGAGAATAAACGAAGATGCAACCAGGGCCCTGAGCCTTGGAGAATAAATTTGTTGCAGCGAAATTCAAGCAATAGATATTATGAATAAAGAGTAAGTAGTACAGCTCTACACTAGATTTTATACAGTGTTACATTCTTCAGACTGTCCAACATACTGTAGCTATATAATCAGTATTTGGGCAATGAATTTAATCAGATTGTAGGGCTTGGTGAATAGAAGGAGGCAGTTATAACATGTGAAAGGTTACTTTGAATAGGAGCAGTGATGAAAGGGAGGCTTTATCCATTCTTCACCTTGCATTCCAGTGCCCACAACTCCCTCAAATCTCCCAGGAACTTAGATATTTCCATCCTCACAATGACACCATTACAAGACATATCTACTTCTCATAAAACATTATTCTTTTCTCCCATCACAATTCAGGATGCAGTTTTTAAGATACGTTATATACATAGGATAATACCTATCAGTGTTTTTAAATATTCCCTTTGTTCCTCAAAGGTTCTAAACTATTCCCTTGTTGTGTTTTGTAGAGTTTCACCACCTATTTGGAGATCAAAGCAATACCCATACACTTACACACTTTCTGTTTCTGAACAAACAATGTTCTAGAATTCAAACAACCAGGTCTCTTTGCTCTATCAAATGCCAAATTGTGACATTTGTCTATATTCTTGGTTCCTTCTTTTGTTAGAATTGCAGGCTTTTGAAAGCTAACATTATAACATTTTGTCTTTGTTGTACAAACAAAGGAACTGAGTCTCAAACATAAAGGAAGTTATTGGCCCAAAGTTATATAACAAAAGTAGCAGAACTATGGTTACTACTGACATGTCCACCCTTTCTCTTTATGTATTATGCTTAATGTTACTAATATTTATTTCATTATAGATATGTATATATATATAAATATTGGGGGACAAGTGTGTTCTCATTCTACCACTGGAATATACCTATGAATATTCATCCATCCAAAAGTAATATGATGTCTTCTGACATTTAATGCTTTAATGTGAGAATTCCTAGTAGTTTCATTACTAGGGATATGGGCAATCATTTGAGATCACCTTGATTGCCAAGATGGATTCAATATCAAAGAGATAAAAGTATAATTATTAAACTTCCACATGCCCCAATTCAGGCTTTAACTTTGAAACTTAGTCTCTAACTAGTGATAGGTAAGTAAAGTAACACATAATTGCATCAGTTTCCTCCTCTATAAAATAAGGGATGATGGAAATGTATTCACAAGATTAGCCTGAGGATTCAGTATAATAATGCTTGGGAAATTTAACAGTTGGAGAGGCCTCATCTGTATCTCACATAGATCATTTAAAAGATGATATTTTTTAACTTTTAGCTGATGGGATTTAGATTGTATTTTGGAATTTGAGCTGATGAAATGAGAAAAAAGACTTTGAGCTGATGCTGTGACTCTTGGGAACAATGTGACTATCTATATATTGCACGTTAGGAGATATGAGTAAGTGGAGAGTAGAGGGCAGACTGAGCAAAATTCTAAAATGACATCCAATTTTCTTGCCTCTTGCTATATAGTCCCTTTCCTAGAATGTGGCTATTATATCATATTACTGATTAGATTATACCACATGGTAAAGATAAGGAAACTGCATATACAATTTAAAACCCTAATCAAAGCTGGGGAGTAGGTGGCTCATAATTCTAGCTATTCAGGGGGCTGAGATCTGAGGATCATGCTTCAAAGCCAGCAGGGGCAAAAAAAAAAGTTCATCTGAGACTCTCCACTAAAGTAAATTATCTTCAATAAACTACCCCTAAAATCTAGAAGTGATACTGTGACTCAAGTTGTAGAATGCTAGCCCAAACACCGAGTTTTAAAAAAAAATGTAATCAGTCTGATTCTGAATTATACAAAATAAAACACTCTTTTGGGTGGGTCTGATCTCTGATCTAAACAGAAGAGCCTTTGGAAATACAGTCTAGTAGAGACCAGAGAATGAAGTCTCTCCTCTGGCCTTGAAGTTCTAAGGAAAAATCAAATATGAACCACATATACTATAAACCTTAGATAAGACCAAAGCCTTGGTGACACCCTTATTGTTCTCTAAAATCACTTCAGCCTTTAACCAACTCCCAGCCCCAAATAAATAAATATTCTAAATCCATTAAGTTGGTGGTAGTTTATCACACAGTAAGAGTTAAATAAATGATCTCTACCACTTATTTGGCTATTGATACTTATTAGTTATTCTGATCTCCCATGCTTACCATTTGTTTTGACTTTCCATGACTTCAAGTGTCTCCGGTGTCCAAACAAGTTCCAAACTCTGCTGTGGGTGAACAATCCCTAGAGCACATAGCTTTCTCCTAAGCAGCTATATTCCACAGTTATTCAAGATGTTGCTACCAATTATTTTAGAAAACTCTAGTCTCTCTTCTCTGGTTCCTACTTTGCTTAACAGTGATTGGTGAGATGTCAGAGTGCCTCTGGCTGTTCTAGCACTGGGCAGATTCAACTGAGTACCTTGAGGACAAGATGTCTTCCTCAACTCTGATTTTCATTTGCCATCATTGAGCCTCATAAAGGGCCACTCATGGAGAGTGACAGCTCCTGAGATTGCTGTGCGATTACTTCAGTATTTATTCCCTGGTGAGCATCACAGTAGGTAGTTAGTTAATCTTCCAAATTAGCTTTATGTTTGTCTCTATACCATATACTCAGAGGATTTCTCTGCTTCATGTCAGGCATGTGGGGAAAATGTAAGGCACAGCTGTGAGTGTTCTGGACCATGGCTTTATTGAGACCATTAAAGCTTGGTTCTAAGCTAGTAACTTACTTCTCCATTCAAAACAAGATGCACAGAAACAACAACACACCCTATAGAAAGTTCTGCCTCCTTGAATGTGCTCAGAACTCTCCAAGCCCACATACTGTAGAGGAAGAAGTTGAAGCTTGGTATGGTTAATTAGCTTAGTCAAGTGTCATAGCCAGGTCGGTCAGACTCCAAACACCATGTACTTAACTGTTCCTTTGCTTGGCTCATGAGAAACTTAGGTTCAGAAAGATTTAGTTTCTAGACGTGGCTATGTCATTCACTTACTATGCACATATGGGCAAGTCCTGATACCTTGAGTGATTCCATCCTTGTTATTCAAAGAGTTTTATGAAACATACATTGGGGCTTTAAATTTACTTACTTATATTGAAATATTATGCTTTGTTATTGTAACTGCTCAAGGACCCAAAGCCTGTTCTGGTTTTAATTGGTAGAATATGCTAATAAGCCATTGAAAATGAATGGTTTATGTCAAGTTGTGATGTATCATTTGTTTTTGAATCCATACATGTTTTCTTCCTGTCTATTCTGTCCAAAGCAATGAATTAAATGCTATGTGGAATTCAGACACATTTGAGAAATATCACCTGCCTTCTGGAAACTCAGTAGTCATAAAGGATATGGAAACCAATTGATACAACAATGTTCAAGAACTATAAGATAAGTAACTAGGTAATGCATTGGGGCAATGGTTAACATTCGAAATTCTAGATATTTGGCGATTTGGATTCTAGACATACCCTTGAATAATTGACTCAATATGTCACCACTACAAGTTATGTTTTCTCAATAGACCTCAATTTCTTGAATAATTGGGCTAGACAGTATCTGAGGGGATTTTCAACATTGGCATTGAAGATTGATTTTTGTCTAAGTTTGGCTTGCTATTTTAAATAGCCATTTCAAATGATAGAATAGATGGCTTATGAACAGTATGATTTATTTCTGTCAGTTTTAGAGGCTGGAAATAAGAACTCAGCTATAGGGTATCATTCAAGTTATATACAGGTGACTGTCCTGTATATCTCTACAGAGCAGAAAGATATCTCACTCGTGAGAGTTCTGTGGTACCCTCATAAATTAATTACCCACTGAAGGCCCAAATTCCAAATAGTATTATATTAGGAATAAGATTTCAAACTTAAGAACTTTTGGGGTGGTGTGGGGCAGGATTGGAGCACATACATTCAGCAATTTTGTTTTTGCCAGACCTAGGGACTGAACTCAGGGACTGAGCACTGTCCTTGGGCTTTCCTCAAGGCTGATGCTCTACCACTTCAGCCACAGTACCACTTCTAGCTTTTCTATATATGTGGTACCGAGAAATCAAACCCAGTTCTTCAGGCATGCTAGGCAAGTACACTATCACTAGGCTAAAATCCTGGCCCCTATTCAGCAATTATTTTTGTAATAAGGGAGGGAAAAGTCTCATGTGGTTCAATATTGGGGCTTCTGGCTCAATATGATACCCCAGTGGTCCATAAATCCCATGAAAATAATTGAAAATCAAATAGATATGAATGTTCAACAGTGAGAAAGTTTAGCAAGATCAGCACCAACTAAAGGTAAATCTCATTCCATGCCCATTGTTCTTTTCCTTTTACTAAGCCAGCAAAGGCATATGGTGTTCTTCTCATTCTTCTCTTCGATTCTTTCTATTTTCAAGGGTTCATGTGAAATGAACCAAGGAATCCAGAATTTTCTTTGTATTTTAAGGTTAGCTGATCAGTAATTCTAGGAACATATTCAATGCCTATAACATAACAACAAATGTAATACCAGAGGGGAAGGTCATGGAATCTAGAACATCAACTCATTTACAATGATGGTATAATGCTGAGCATTGTTCACTTCCAAGTACATATGCTGCAATGGTAAACTGAGGAAAATCAATCCAGACTTTTTTTATTGTGATATATATTCATCCAATAGAATGTTGCCTATTGTACCACATTACAGCCATTCCTATTGATAGATTGGACAACATAGATGAATTTCCAAATGCCATAGGTTGAGTTAGAAAAGCCCAATACAAAGGAAATATCTTGTACCATTGCCCAAAGGTAGACAGTTGAAAGAGTGACTGAAAATACAGAAGCAGTTTAGTCCCTATCCACTCTGAAAATGTGTTGAGCAGGGATGTAAGCCCCACAATGAGGACAAACTGAGAGTAAGTGACTCAAAATTGAGTAGGAGGGGTTCAAAAGAGACATTACCTCGGATATCATAAAATTAATTTCACATGAAAATGAACAAAGTTCAGTAAGGCAAAACTTTACACATTTATTAATAAGCAAGAAATGGGGGCTGAGAATATAGCCTAGAAGTAGAGTGTTTACCTAGCATTCATGATGCCCTGGGTTCAATTCCTCAGTACCACATACATAAAAAATCCAGAAGTGGTGCTGTGGCTGAAGGGGTAGAGTGCTAGCCCTGAGTAAAAGGAGCTCAGATAAAATGGCCAGGCCCTGAGTCCAAAGTCCAGGACTGGACCAAAAGAAAAAGAAAAAAATAGGTCAGGTGCTGGTATCTCATTCTTTTTATATTAAAGAATTTATTAACACTGATTTTTACATCATATTTCAAATGACATGTTTAACAAAAAAGTGTTCAAGTAGGGAATCTCTATCTAATTCTTATAAACTGAGGATCACAGTTCAGATCCAGCCCAAGAAGAAAACGCCAGAAAAAACTGGAAGTGGCTCTGTTGCTCAAGGGATAGGGTAGTATCCTTGAGCTGAAGAGTTCGGGGATTATGCCTACGCCCAGAGTTCAAGTCCCACAAAAGACAAGAAAATAATAATTAAGGAAATAATACACATAATCTTTTACAGATGATGAAAGAATGCCAGACAGATCAATATGATATTGATATCATTTCAATAGTGCAATTTCAAAATTTTTATGTAAGGCCCTCTTGAAATATAATTTTGAATAGTATAATATTTTGTTCCTTTGGCCTTCATCTTCAAAAACTGCTATGCTCCAGTAAAACTCAAAGGTACAAAAGATACTATTATTAACATGTTATGAATAATCAGGAGATTTATTCCCATGAGCAATTTCTGATTGATCTATTAGAAAGGCTTTATCAACTAGACTGTTATCTAAACAGAAATGAAAAACAAGCATAATTATAGAGCAAATCTTGATGATATAAAAACTTAAAAAAACTAATATGGCTGGAGGAAGTGGGCAGAGGGAAAAGGGGGGTTCAACTTATCATCTCAATCTACAAACCAGGAAACTCGGAAATTCAGTGTTAGGGAATTGTACTGGAGTTTTGATGGACTGTGCTTGTTCTTGCTAAGATGTTCTACCACTTCAGCTAACCCCATAGGAAATTTATTTTGCTAATAGATTATTTAGTGGAGTCATTTAATGATATTATTTGAAGTGGAGAGAGCAATTAGGGAACCTTGCCTTTCTAATGTGAAATTCAGAAGTGGACCCAGATGTTCTTCTGCCCTATTCTTTTTTTTTTTTGCCAGTCCTGGGCTTGAGCTCAGGGCCTGAACACTGTCCTTAGACATTCTCAAGGCTAGAGCTCTACCATTTGAGCCTCAGCACCACTTCTGGCTTTTTTTTTTCTATGTATGTGGTACCAAGGAATCGAACCCGGATCTTCATGCATGCTAGCAAGCACTTTAACCACTAGGCCAAACTCCCGGACCTCTTCTGCCCTATTCTTGTTCTAAATGTTTAGTGCATCCAATTGACACAAAAGCATACAAACCATGTAGGGACCTCTGAAGGTGAGCTGGAACACCAGGAAAGGGTTAAAAGATTGGAATGCTGCCTTGCCAGTACTCAGAAGGCTGAGAACTGGATACTGCCAAGGCTAAAATAAAGGGAGTAATATCAATGTCTAAGGTACAGCTGCAGATTTTGAAAATATTTACCACTTCTCTCTGCCCAGAGTCACTAATCACTATGTACACAAGCTCTGTCTTATGCCAAGGACTGTATCAACAAAATACTTTAAAACCTTTGTTTTCACATATATAGTCTGCTTTGACCTATACAAAGCTCATACAACACAACTGGGTTTTGTTCATGTATACAACTGTATCTTGAGCCTAAATATCTATCCTGTTTCTACTGAGCTTCCAGCTTCCCAACAAATCTGCATTCCTATTGCTGTCCTGTCCTTGAAGTACAGCATTACTGTTGATTAAGTTAGAGATTTTCTTAGTGCCATTGGAGGACAGGATGAGAAGACAATCTTAGAACCCAAATTCAGCAGAAACTGGAGTTCTTGGTTCGTTCTCAGATTCCTCAATTTAAGAGATGATTCAGACCAAAAAGAAAATAGTTACACACTAAATTAGCCTTTGACATGCCTATTTAAAATTGAGTGGTGAGGTACAATGAGAAAGACAACTTTGGGGACATTGTGCATATAGGGCACAAAGTGATAAGCCATTCCTCTATGCATGAGGAATTATTTCCTTGTAGTCTCTAAGAGCCCTGAACTCCCAACAAAATGAGACTTTAGCATGCTGCCAATCCCTAATCCTAACCATTCAGCCAACCTGATAGAACTTAGTAATGACAAGAGGGTGCTAATTACGGGACATTTATTTTCATATTGAACATGAAACTATCTCACTATTAGAGGATTTGCATCAGTTAAATGAGACAAATTCTCAATGATGGCAGAATGCACCCATTTTGATCAGGATGTACTATTACTGCACTGATACTTGACCTTCTAATTGGCAGCAAAATGAAGACCAGACTGAAGTAGTAAATACTTAAAGGAAGGTAAAGTGGAATCTAAATATATCCTGGCTACATTACAGTAAGAAAAAAGAAGTAGAAAAGAAGTGCAAGCTAAAATTGTAAAAACGGGTTGCTCTTGAGCTAGCTTTGGGTTGGGATGGGGGGGTGCAAATGGAAATGAACATCAACTAGTTGAATGTCTACTGTATCAGATCCCGTAAATATATGTGATCTCGTTATAGTCTCATAATCCTCTGAGTAAGGGAAAAGGATTTTTATTCCCAAATGAAGATTAGGAAAGAGAGTCAGAGAAGAGAAAGTAAATCTCCAAGGTCAATACTGCATGCATAGTATGTCTAAAATCAAAGCTAATGCCATTTCTGACTTTCTATTTCTGAACATAGTAGATGGATAATACAAAAGGATGGGACGATAAACCTCATAAAAGAGGCCTAGATTGGATTTTAATCCATAAGGCTAATTCTCCTCATATTCTCTAACCTTTTGAGCAAAAGAAATGCTGAGTGATGCTAAGTTTCCTGTGCCTATTTTCTTCTAAATTGTTTGACAGTTATTAGATGCTATGAAGGATTAAAAAGTCATGGCAGGCTCTTTGAAAAATGTGGCTGAGTCATCTCATTAGTGAGAACCCACTGAACATCAGAACTGCATTTTACCAAATAGCATAGGAAAACAAAAGCAAGTAAAGATGATTTTTGCTCTAAATTGTTCTCGGGCCTTCAATATTCAGGGAAGATTGCTCTTAGTTTGGACTAAGAAACATGGATGGCTATCACTTGAGCCCCTTCTGGCTTCCTGGCTGAGGAGATTGCATATCTGAGTATAGTGTCTGTCCATCTTATTTTTCTCCCAAACATTAGGTCTTATATAATTGAAAATACAGTAATCTCTCTCCAGTCACAGAATTATGTTTGTGAGGGAGTGAATGAACTGAGAATCCCAAGAAGAAATATAGTATATTGTTGCAAAAGAGCTCAACTCAAGAAGGTCAGAAGCAGAGGGAGTACCTCCAGGAGACACGTGTGTGGTTCTTGAAGGTCAGTTTCTTACGCGGAAGACTGATAGCCTCATTTGGGGTAGAAGCTTAGAGTGCACGGATTCACTCACTATTCTATGTTCAATAAGCAGATACTATATGGATGTAGCAACTAGCACATACTTGTTCCACAGCTGCAGGATTTCCTATTTCATTTATTTTAAGTAGTAATGAAATTCGTGGACATAGTGATCTACCTCATTTTTCTTTGGATTCCTTGTGCCTTAAACAGCATAGATTTTTTTAAGTTGAATTTTTCAAAAAACACACCTTGCCAGCAAATCCTACCCATCCTATATCTTAAATAAAATCCAGCCTATGTTTTATCTGACATATTCTATTTGTACTCCAGGAGTCTAATTCACTGTTGTGTGGCCTGTGCTTTCCTTTTGATTCAATAACTCTATCCATGTCTAAATTTTTCCAGTCTGACATGAAATAAAAGACTTTTTTTTCCAAAATCATCATGGAAATAAAATCAAATTTTAGTCTGTCCTTGCTATGCAAAGCAGATCTTCTTATTGGAGAAATACATCCTGGCTAAAATAGTGGTGTTTATGATTTAAAGTATATTTCTAAGTTAATAAGTGTTTTCATTCAGCAAATGTGTGTGGCACGCTATGACTTTCAGTGTGCTCAGACTTTACCCAGATGCTGATATAGTCTAAAAGCAATAGTAAATCTGAACCACCAGTATTATTTCTAAGCCGCTGACAACATTTACTTCTGTACAAATTGGGAATTTAAACAGGCACATTGGCATTCTGAGCATGACTGAACAAGATTCATTTTTTTTGTTTTTATGCAAGTTGCTTAAACTGTTTGTATCACTCTATTTTGACTATTTAATGTATATAACATTTATACCATATAGAACTGCTAAGTGGCACAATAAAACAAAATGAATTACATGGCTATTAAGGCTCTCCAGAAGGTGTGGGAGTGAGTGTGTGTGTGTGTGTGTGTGTGTGTGTGTGTGTGTGTGTGTGTGTGTGTGTGTGTGTGATTAAGACATGGCAAGTCCAGGGCCGGGAGTTTGGCCTAGTAGTAGAGTGCTTGCCTAACATGCACAAAGACCTGGGTTCGATTCCTCAGTACCACATGCAGAAATAAATGCCAGAAGTGGTACTGTGGCTCAAGTTGTAGAGCTCTAGCCTTGAAAAAGCCCAAGGACAGTGCTCAGGCCCTGAGTTCAAGGGCCAAAACTGGCAAAAAAATAAACCATGGTAAGTCCAAAGCTGTGGTGTGCATTGGCAAACTGAACATCTCAGAGAGCAATTTGCATAAATGAAGTTTGAAGATAGTCTACTAAAGTTTCTCCCACTTGAGAGAAGATTGGCCTTTTATCTGGGCCTTGAACTGATTTGAAGTTCATCTACATAATGGACAGCAATGTACTTTATTCCAGTAATTTAACTGTTAATCTCATCCAGATATTCCTTCAGAGAAATACCCAGAACAATGTTTACCAAAATATCCAGGCATCCCTATTTCAGCCGAGTTGTCATACAAAACTAACCATCACAGTCACAGTAAACTTTGCCAATCTCTCTGAACCTCCTGTTGTTAACTTGTAAATCAAGGACATCAATCATTTTCTCTTAACTTGTGAAAATTTAATGGAAACAAAACATGAAAATCAAGTAACAAATCCTAGGAAAAGGACAATATGTGAGTATATTATATGCACATGTGTGTATATATATATATATATATGTTTAATCACCAACTTCCTCTAAGTTTCAGGCATAGCATTAGAAAAATGAAGAGCAGCAGAAACTATTGTGGTACTGACTTTTCAGAGCTGGCCAAACAATGTAAGATTCTCAGAAAAAAAATCATTCCTTTGTTATTGCTTTATAGGAATATAATGAAAGAAACTTCAGAACTTGTGTATTAGAACAATACCTATACAATCATTGTTTAGAAAACAGTGAATAAATACATCTTCTTTTCTCTTCTGAACATTTTTTGGATAACAGAAATTATTCTATGGAGTTTATGTTTAACCTGCACACCCTTAAGTTGTAGGTAGTTCTTATTACTGTTCCCATTTTTTTTTAAAGAAAGCAAAGCTCACAGAAATGAGCAACTTTCTCCAAGTCACACACAAATAGTAAGTGGAGAAACATGATTTCAGTTCAGGTTTATTTCACTCTGTAGCTGTAGCTTGATGTCCCTAATTTGGAAAATACTGCCATTTTCTTCCCCTATAGCTATTACTTCAATGTGTAATTTATACTGGTAGCTCCCAATCTCATACTAGCCAAGAAAGGTTATCTCATTGAATGCCTGCTCCATTGTCACCTGAATTTTACTGCTCTCTACAGTAACAAGGCCTTTTACATTCCAAGCATTCTTTCTATTAGAGAAAAGTTTCTGTGAACCAAACCAAGACCAGTTGCCATTTCTCAGTATTGTCTCCCTCTGATCTTCCCTCTCATAATCATTATTTACCCCTTGGAAAGAATTTAACCAATTAGTCTCTATGGTGGTTGTTAGGCATTATATTTGCTATGCCAGCTTGATCTGGGTTTGTTCCAAAAATATTCTGAATTGATTTAAAAATATAGTGCCAGTCAGTGCTCACCACATTTATCAACTCTGTCAGGTACAAAACTGCTTTCTTCCTGTCAAGACAGATTAATAACTAGCAAGCTTTCCAACAGGTATAAAATGGGCCCTACCTCACTGACAATACAATCTTTTTTAAGTATTTTTAATCTCTGTAACTAAATTTCCACATCAAATTATTAAGTTATTCAGCTATTCATTCTTTGAACTTTTTTTTCTAAGCACAGACTGGTGCCTTTAGCCAAAAAGTATAAATACCACTGTGCTAGTAATGTTTTCTTGTGAGTAAGGGGAAGTGAAAAGGGACACTCATTGTTAATATCTAAGAAACACTACAGAGAAGCACACTATTTTGAATTTTATTTATAGGTCCTTCCATCACCTTATATTTCTTTTTTTGCAAATTAAACTCAGAAAGATGTTTATGACTAAATCGGAAGGCTACCTTATGTTTGGAAGCTCCTTCTCTCTTCCATTCTTTTGAGAAAGCTCAATACTACTAAAAGTCCATGAAGAATCTACAGTCAACCTGTTTCTCATTATTTAAGAGAATGATTACCCATGGTTTGTTGGCTTGAAGGTCATCTAGAATGCCAGGTAATAAATCTCTAAACCTTTCTTGGAACACACACCTGCATCTTTACCACAAGGAATAAAAGCAGTCCGTTGGACATGCTACTGATTTATTTCCAAACTCAAAAAGTCATCCTCCAGCCGGGCACTGATAATGCACACCTGCAATCATAGCTATTAAAGACTCTGAAATAAAAAAATAAAAAATGTAAATGGAGTTGTGCCTCAAGGGGTAGGGTGGTACCTATGAGCTGAAGAACTCAGGGACAACACTCAGGCCCACAATTCAAGCCCCATGACTGACAATAAATAAATAAATAAATAGATAGATAGATAGATAGATAGATAGATAGATAGATAGATAGATAGACTGAGATCTGAGGATTGAGGCTCAAAGCCAGCCTTGGGAAGGATAGTTTATAAGAATTTTATCCCCAATGAACTACCAAAACAATGGTCAAATACTGTATCTGACTTTGGCACCTGGCATATTGTACATATGTTTATTTGTGTATTTGAAAATGGAAATAAGGGAAAAACGAGATGATTGGGAGGGGGTGGGGCGGGAAAGTGGGAGAAAAACATAGGAAAGGTTAACAAAGTTCAAGAAGTAATGTACCCACTACCTGATGAATGTAACTGAAACCCCTCTGTACATCACCCTAACAATAACAAAATACATTATAATAATAATGAAACAAAAAATTAGCCAAAAGTGGAGCTGTGGCTCAAGTGAAAGAGAACTAGCCTTCAGCATAAGCAGCTCAGAACCATTTCCAGGCCCAGGAGTTCAAGCCCCAGGACCAGGACCATCACAAACACACACACACACACACACACACACACACACACACACACACACATACACACACACACACACACATGAGTCACCCTTCACTATCAAACTAGAAGCAGATGCATATTTTATGTCTTTGCCCTTCAACTTTGAATACTAATGGAGACTGAATTCACTTTAAGGTTCTTGGATAAATGAGCAGAACACTCAATAAGCCAAAAGAAAGAAACAGAAATAGTCTTTTCTCTCTAGGTATGTTACATACAATATATTTGCTGCCAACGCCTCCTACTATAGTGGGATAAGACAGGCTTTTTTAGTTGTATGAGGAAAAAGGATACACAGGCAGTGTTTACACTGAGTAAAAAATTCTTTAGCTGCAATTAGAATATGTTATCCAAGGGGCTCCATTTGCCATAATCAGTAGAAACCTTGGACTCTTCTAGCAGAGATTTGCAATAGAGCAAAACCTAGATACATAAGGCCATACAGTATGACGCTAAATGAAAGGACCTCTAGGATATAGAAACAAAAGCCATATAATGAATGATTGTTGTCCTTAATGTACTATGTTATCTCTCATCTCTTTGCTTTCCCTTGGTTATCTCATATTGTTACAGTATCTCACTTTGTTATCTGATATATTGGATATATGCGTATTTGGTGATTTGAAATTTGATAGGAAAGGGGGGGAAATAAGATGAGGGTGGGGGTGGGGGGAGGGAAATGGGGACCAAGACATGAGAAAGGGTATCAATGTATGTGAAGTAATCCACCTTCCATCTGGTAAATGTAATGTAACCCTTCTAATAATTACAATAAAAATATATGGTAAAAAAAAGAATATGTTATTGTTATGGAAGGTTGCAGCTCTCTAGTAGGCATATACTTGAGAAGGCAAGTGCTGGATGGCACCTGAACCAGGACCAGTCACACACCTCTCAGTTGAAAGAAGAGTAAATGGGCAATCCTTTTTTTTTTTTTACAGTTCTGGGGCCTGGACTCAGGGTCTGGTCACTCTCTTTCAGCTTTCTCAAGGCTAGCGCTCTGCTACTTGAGTCACAGCACCACTTCTGGCTTTTTCTGTGTTTATGGTGCCAAGGAATCAAAGCCAGGCCTTTGTGCCTTCTAGGTGAGCACTCTACCATTAGGCTACACTCCCAATCTTGAGTGTACAATATTAAGGTGCCACATTGCTCCTTCTGAGACCTTCCACGTTCAACATCACCAAACTGTAAGCTGACTCTGTCCATATGCCTAAGCAATCTAGCCCAAAGTCAACCAATGTAGTTGGGGTCCTTCGTCCCCGGTCCCTCTCAACTAGTAGGAGGGATGGAGAAATACACACCCCGACCAGGCCAAGCCACTAGAGGAGAGGGCCCACTGTCCTTCTGTACTCAACCTTCTTACCTCGGAGCACGAACAGAGATGCCATGCAGCTTCATCAAGGCAGGAAAATCTCTCTCTAGTCCTCAAATCCCTCCTCCTTATATTCGGTGTCATAGCCTATCAGCACAACTGGTGGGCAGGACAAAGAGGTCCACGTGTTTACCCCTACTACAGGTCTCAGCAGAAAGTTATTAAGACATGGCGTTACTCAGCCCCCAACAAATATCACTGAATTCAATGGCAGAGAAAGACAGGAGACAGGCCTGTCATTACACAAATGTCGCTTTAATTCCCAATAGGAAACGGGAACTTCATCTTTCAATTTTGTATGTAATTGCTAATTAAGAACAGTTTTCGATTTAGAATATTAGAGCCCAGGATCATGGAGATTTTTATGCTTCAAAAGCATTGGAGGATAGACAGTGAAAACAGACCTGTGTCCTATCCAGCTAAACTCGGATTTTCAAGATTTGTAGCAAGGTTTAGAAATCGCTCTAACAAGCTGCTTCCTAGATGAAGCAGGTCTAAAATATTTAGTTCTTGAAAGTCATCTCAGCTAAATTATCATTTTACTGATTAGTAAGTGAAGACCAGAGAGAATCTCTTGGCTAAGGCCATACAATGATTTAATAGCAGAACTAAGACTAATACG
The DNA here is from genome assembly GCF_031878675.1 of Megascapheus bottae. NCBI lineage: Eukaryota > Metazoa > Chordata > Mammalia > Rodentia > Geomyidae > Megascapheus > Megascapheus bottae. The sequence goes on along the minus strand of NC_143547.1, from coordinate 94,741,249 downwards.
TAACCTTCCAACTCTCTCCCTTCTCCTTTCTCCTTTTCTACCTGCTTTGTTCGGAAAGTAATGAGATAAAACCACAGCTCCATATTTTGCTAAAAGCAGCCTAGGATGGATTTATAGTGGCTCTTAATGATACTATGTTGTATAATATAGGATCATTTAATGCATTAAAAAATGTGGGGCAAGGTGGCTCATGCCTATAATCCTAGCTACTCGGGATTCTGAGATCTGAGGATCAAGGTTCAATGCCAGCCTAGGCACTAAAGACTGTGAGACTCTTATCTCCAATTAACCACTAGAAAACCGGAAGTGGCGCTATGGCTCAAGGGATAAGCCTTGAGCTGAAGAAAGAGCTCAGGGATAGAGTTGAACTCTGAGCCCAGGCCCAGAGTTCAAGCCCTTTGACCAACAAAAACGAGAAGTGTCATGGTGACTATTTCAAATGTCCGCACACATTTCCAAGTGTCCCTTGTTGATGTGGTGGTAAGGAGGCAGAGAATGGGGGTACTGCTGTTTCTACTTGAGAACCACTGGTAGAAAAAGGGAGCTGTGGTTGATGATTCAGCAAAGAAAAGCTGACTTAGAGATTTAATTTTTGCCATTCCATACTGCTGCCTGAAGCAGTTCCAAGCCTGAGGGTTTGTGCTCCTCCTGCTTTTACTAACGTTTGGCCCCTGATAGACCTCTTGCGATCTTTTCAGTGGAGGAAAGAAATTATACATGGTTCCTGAAGCTCTGGAGGAGACAAGAACATTCATGATTCTTCCACTCACAGTGCTGGAATCCCTGCAGTTCATGAATAATACTGCCACAAAATAGAAACATTTCTCAAGGGAGATTAACAAAGGGGCATCACTCATCAAGTACTTTAAATTTTCCTATTTAATTTAGGTGTCTTCATGTTTTCCACAATTTGGTCTGAAGAAAGCATAGTTTGGCTGTGCTCATTCTGGTAGCTCTGCTCTGACAATGACAAAAATACTCATATGCAGAGGTGATGTGGATTCTAGAAGTGGTGGTTAGTTCTCCAATCCCTAGCCAAACTGTGAAGATGTTAGGTATGTCAGTCTCTTCCTTTATGACACTAAGAAGGCTGTGCTTGCTCTTTGAGAAGCAGATGCAGTTCCCTGGTGCATTATGGGGACACATTTTTATTTTTTTTCATATTTTTTTCTTTTTTTTGGAGAGAAGATGAGTTGAAGATGGTAGTAAAATTTTTCATATCCCTCACTACTCTGGGTGGCCCCCTTTGATTATCTTTATTGTTGTTTACAGCTACCTTCTAGGTTTGACAAAGACTCCCAGCACTCTTGGGCTAAACTAAGACCAGTTGGTATTTTCTTAAAAGAACCTGGAGCACTTTGCTTTTCAGAATGGCAAATAAACTACTTAGGCCAGCTCCTTAGGGATAAAAAAAGTATGCAATTAATTTCTAAGATGGGAACATGATTAATGAAAATAATAAGCTGTTTTAATTATCCTTTCAACTACAAGTTACTGCCTCTTCAAAGAACTCTGTGCCTAAGGTGTTGACTAAATGAGTTACTCTCAGTTGCTTTCAGAGTAGTTCATAGTAGCTATGTCAGGAGATTTTTCTCTTTGGTTCATTTTACTAGAGCCTCCAAAGTAGCAGGAAGGGAACTCATGTAATTCAACTTCCTTATTTTATAGCTGAAGAAAAAGAACTGTAGAAGGGAAGAGTCTTGTTTAGGGGTACTTACCTAGTTGAGATATAAAACTAAAATAGAGTTCTCCTGACTCTCAGTCCTATGCTTCTTCCATGTTGTGTCCCTTTGAATAACAATTTTAATTTGAATTCTACTATTAAACATTTTAGGGTAAAATATGTCATCAAAACTTTCCCATATTATGTACCAGTTATTGCACTATAGACAAGCAATTTCAACCAACAACATCCTCAACTTATATCCCTAAGGAAATGAGCAAAAAAGAAATTCTAGAGAGAAATCCTTTTCATTGATAAAATACTTATCCTTCATCTTGCTGTCTGATAGAGTTTTTGGAAATGTAGTCTCATTCTACCTGCACTTAATTGTCATGATGGTGCTAAAAGTATTCGTTAAGAGAATGGCAATCTTAAAATTTCAAGGAATCACAAATGAGATAGAACTTGGGAGATTAAAGGCAAACCTTATACCCATATTTGTGAGATGAGACATGGAACGGACAGGTGAATATTCTCACATAGATTTTTGTCTTTTATCCTTTTAGAAACCTCAGGCCATTACTAAAGCAACGAATTTGAGGGACTGAACTACTTGGTGCACACATGGATGAATTAACTTCCAGTGGCTCAGACTATAATTCACCCCGTAGGTTCTATTCACTCCTCAAAAACAGGATCAAGTTCTATTTAACGACACAGAGTAGATGTTCTGTACTAGGTGAGGTCATTTTTTTCTTTCATTTTGTCCCCTATGGTTTATCCCTGTTGTCACTGTATGTGACTTTGCTATCCAGTGTATTGCATATGTTTATTTGAATAAGGGAAAGGAAGGGGAAGAACAAAATGGTGAGACAAAGAACAAAAGGTGAAACAGTGAAACAGCAATACTTATAAGATAATATGCTGGAAATGAACTTGACAACTTCTGGAGGATGTAGGAGAAAAATGTGGGAGGAGCTAACAATGTTCTAGAAGAAATGCACTCATTACCTTATGTATGTAACGATAACCCTTGTGTAAATTACTTGACAATAAAAATAAATTTAAAAAAAAACCGAAGCTATAAAAAGAAAAAAAATTGGTGCCACAATCAACTCTTCAGGTTAACCTCCAGAGTTCCACAAGAAGTGGTACCTGCCTAGGCTCCCATGCCTTTCTCGATTTTTTTCCATACTTGGTTCCCATTCCCACTTCCTGCCACTCAATGAATGCCATCATCACTCATCTCATTGTCCAAATCACAAGGCCAGAGTTTATGCCCTTTCATCCAGTTCATCACCAGTGGTAGTTTAGTGTCCTTGCTTATTAATCAGTGTGGTCTATAATAATCACTTCTGTCAGGTCACATCCTAATCTGGAGAAAAAACAATGAATGAAAAAAACTAGAATATTCATCTGTATGCTGTTTTGGTATGTGTTTGAATTAGCAGTTTATGTATCTTATCCCTTCAGTGCACTGTGAGCTTGGAAAGAAAGTAGATCAAATAAAACTTCCCTCTGTAATTACAGAGTCTAGTAAATTACCTGGTCCAAATCAGAAAGTAAATGTCAATAAAGATATGTTCAACTTTTACACTTGCATACTCACACCAGAATGGCTCTGCTTGTCTGCTCTAAAGCAGAAACTTTATCTGGTCTCCTTGCTTCTACCACCCTACAAATTTTCTCCTAGTAGGTAAAGTTCTGTACTGTTATACACAGTTCTTATACATTTCATATTTTCTGGGCCACTGACTTTTGTCCATTTCTCTGGAGAGCTTACCAAAGCTTCCACATCTTTTCTCAAAGTAAATTGGCCACAGTACTGCCTCTCTTGGTCCAGTTTATAGGTAGAGCCAATTATAAGCAAATATTCTGATAAGGCTACAAGATTAATTACTGTCCCCAATTAGTGGTGATCTAAAAGCTTAGTCAAGTTTCCAAAATTGGAAACTCCAATCTTCAATAGCCTTTTAGTCAAAAAATATTTTACCATGTACACCCAAACTTTATATCTAAAATTTTTCTTCTAGACTAAGTTAACATTAAATCTCTGGTGACATTGGCACTATCCAAAGGAATATAATAAGCTAAAAATGGGACAACAATAATAGCAAAGTCCTTCTGATTCTTCAATAAAAAGAGGAGATTTACTTCACCCTGTTGAATACAAGAGGTCAAAGAACTGAGACTTTGTACTCTATTTTATCCTATTATTTAGCTCACAGTAGCAAATGAATATTGCCTGAGTAAATCAATGCTGAGGTGCACAGTATCTACTACTAGTCTATGTAACATATCATTAAATTCTTATTTTATAGAAACTCAGTAGAGAAATAATATGTCTTTTATTATCTAAAGGAGAGTAGAAAACAGGATTAAATGAGTAACTTCCCTAAAATTACATCACAAGTTAGTGGCACAGTTTGGATTTGAACCAGGCTTCCCGATTCCCTGTGTTCTTTTGCCTCAACCAAATCAAACTATAACTCCAGGATGAAACCAAGCAAGAGTTCTATAAAATACGTACTGAAACTCTTGCATTAGTCCATATTCTGACCTGCTGTTTTGATGTGTTTTTTTTAAGCACTGACATTTAGACTTGTTAGCTAAAGAGTTCCTTCCTTGCAATGCCATGTACACTCCTATGTATATTTTTTTTCTTTCTAAAGTAAAATAAAACTTTTGCGAGTCCTGAGCCTTGAACTCAGGGCCTGAGCACTGTCCTTGGGCTTTCTTACAGCTAGTGCTTGCCACTTGAGCCACAGCACCACTTCCAGCTTTTTTCTATGTATGTGGTACCAAGGAATTGAACCCCAGTCTTTGTGCATGCTACTTAAACTTCCAGCTCCAGTAAAATAAAACTTTTAAAGGGATTATAATATTATCACAGATCTGAAGTCCATCAAACCCCATGCAACAGGTAACTACACATAGATCTCTTTAGCATTCGAGAATTCTCACTGCCTGGTACTGACAATAGAAACAAGTAAAAATAAACAAGGGGATTCAATAATAAGCACCTGTTCTGTCCAATAAACTTGCCAGGAAACAACTGAGAGTGAAAAACAATCAATGTAGGTATAAATGACACAACAACCGGGCAGTCTAGCAGGAATGCTAGGAATGTTGGGAAGTGCTGAGTTGCATCTGATGCTCTTTGCCTTCTCTTGTTCTGGTTTCTGCATCATGAGACTTTGGTGCTCTATTTCCATTGTAACTGTTTCATCTATGCAGGAAAACATCTCTTTCTGGATTCCTGGGTGAAACAGATGTGTAATAATAATTCTCCAATAAAATCAAATTTAGCTTCCATTTAACTTTACACAAAATGTTTTCAGTTTTCTTATCTTGGTATTTTTTCAGTTAATTCTTGCACAAATTTGATGAAGAAGTTGTCACAACAGAGGGATGAAATGACTGTGAGAGGTTACTGGGCCTGTGAGAGTCAGACACAGGCAAGAAGCTAGGTCTCCAGATACAGTCTGGACCTCTTCTTTCAATGCCATATCATCATTGAAGGAAGCACTCTGTAAGGTAATTTCTTCTTTGTTCTTTTTCACAATATTTATGAGCTAATATATTCTGGGAGAAGCAACTAAAGAGTCCCATTTCTTTAGTCCACTGTTGGCAAAATGAACCTCTAAAAGGAATGAAACAGATTTATTCATTTCTCTTTTTTGTGTGATGATGCAGTACAAAAGGATATAAGCCCATCAATGACATTTTCCAGGAGAGATCTCGGTACCCAGGCTTTGGAAACAGGAATATTTTTTCCACCTATCTACTAGACACCAGCTCATTTTTGCTACAAACAAGAACTCTGGTCAAATCTGGACACTATCTTCACAAATAGTTCTATTGTCACATAGGCTGTCCTATATGTTTGTGTAAGGTCCATCTATGGCCACTTTGGGGAGCAATGGCACAAATAGGTAGCTGTAACAAAGACTATATAACATCAAAATCTAAAATATTTACTGCCTGGCCCAGTACAGATCAGTTTGGTGAATTCTGTGTTATAGAGATATCCAACACCAATCTGAGAAAAAAGTTCTTTTTTCATGACAGGAAAGTCCAAAATGGAAAAAAAAAATAATGGCCCATTGCTGAAAGACCCAAAGTTGTTCCATGGGAAATGGCATAAAGACATGATGTTAGCATATGAATGTTTGCCACTCTTTATAAAATTATTCTTGAATTTCTTTTCTGTGAAAGACTTATTCTGGTGACTTCCAGATATTTACAATTCCTGGCAGGCTTCTCTCTTCATTACCAGTAATATAATATCAGCCCTGGTGCCAGAAGGTTAAAGGAGAATGAAATCAATACCCCGCAGCAGACACTGCAGAGATTAGAATGAGTCTTCCCTCTATGTATTCTGTTTCCAGCTCGTTCTATCAAGCAAGACTACCTACAGATGATCATGGGGAACTGGTGTTTGTGGGGTTTTCCAAAGTTTACCTCCATATAAAAATATGGGATTGTTTTTGGCAACAGGAGCCTTGGAGAGCCCACAGGTTATGTGGGAGATGGAATAAAGAACTATGTCTTATTTCTGGTACTATAGTTTACTTTGGGGGCCTGAACATCAGAGTTGACAAAAAGACTTAGGTGGCTTAATGCCATTTTCTTCTAGAAAATCACTGATGCCTTTTGGGAATGTTGGTTTATCAGTCATCCAGACAAACAGAACCAATAACAAACATCTACTCATGTAAAAATGGAGGATGTTCAAAGACATATCAGAGTCTACAAAGTCTAGAAGAAATCTATGTATTTCATTTTGGAGTACCTATTTTCCATGAACGGATGAAATACTGGAGCTGTTGTAGAAGGAAAACATCTGATTTTAATACATTCTTAGCCCAAGAGGGTTGTACAACAAGAAAACATGTGTGGACTAGAAAGGATGCTGGGAAAAAACTTGTTCCATGTTGACATGACTGGCATCAGACTGGAGGTGAAGTCACCATTTCAGTCTATGCTAAAAATTCACTGCCAGAACTCAGTCGAATACAGCAAATAGTACATTATGTTTGAAAGACAGAAGGAATTTCATCAAAATGTGAAATTATGGGGTGTGATTGATGTGAAGCGAAGTTATGTACCTATGACTGCAACTAAGATTGAGATCACCATGAGAAAAGCTGAGCCCATGCAGTGGGCAAGTCTTGAACTACCTACCACCAAAAAGCAGGAAAAACAAAAAGAGATCGCAGATTGAATAGGGAAAAATCAAAAGCTGTGGCAATTTCAGAATACTTAGTAATGTGTGATGAAGTAGTGGTTTGCTGCTGTAATCTTTCCATTATTGTTTTAAAATCTGGCATTTCATGCTCAATATCTCTGGTCATAAATGAAATGCAAATCAAAACAACTCTAAGATTCCACCTCACTCCAGTTAGAATGGCCAGGATCAGGAAAACGAATGACAACAGATGCTGGAGGGGATGTGGCCAGAAGGGATCACTACTACACTGTTGGTGGGAGTGCAAACTCGTTCAACCACTATGGAAAGCAGTGTGGCAGTGCCTCAAAAGGCTAAACATAGAACTCCCCTATGACCCAGCAATTCCACTACTTGGCATTTACCCAACCATCCAGAAACAAAGACATACTAAATCCACTAGCACAACAATGTTCATTGCAGCACTATTCACCATAGCAAAGATATGGAACCAACCCAGATGTCCCTCAGTTGATGAGTGGATCAACAAGTTGTGGTATTTGTACACAATGGAATTCTATGCTGCTGTCAGAAAGAATGACATCGCCCCATTTGTTAGGAAATGGAAAGACTTAGAACAAATCATATTAAGTGAAGAAAGCCAGACTAAAAGGAACTTAGGCTCAATGGTTTCCCTCATTTGTCATAATCAGTAGAAACCTTGGGCTCTACTAGCAGAGATCTGCAATAGAGCAAAATCTTGATACATAAGGCCATGTAATGTGAAGCTAATTGAAAGGACCTCCAGGATATTGAAACAAAAGTCATATAATGAATAATTGTTGTCCTTAATGCACTATGTTGTCTCTCATCTCCTTTGCTATCCCTTGGTTATCTCATATTGGTATAGTATGTCACTTTGTTATCTGATATATTGAATTTATTTGTATTTGGATATTTGAAATTTGATAGGGAAGGGGGGAAAACCAAGACCGGAGGGGGGTGTAGGGGGGGAGGGAAATGGGTACCAAGACATGTGAAAGGGTGTCAATGTATGTGAATTAATGCACCTTCTATCTGGCAAATATCATGTAACCCTTTTACTAATTACAATAAAAATAAAATAAAATAAATAAAAATAAATAAAATCTGGCATTTCAGGGTCAACATGTAAGGTTCTCAAAGCCAAAGTCATTTTCTTTTTCTGTGCCTCCCATCTCTTAAGTTCTATAATGTTGATTATTCATTTCTCCTCCCTCATTGCTTTGGACCCCAGCCTTGAAGAAGCTAGAGAATTGCTCAACAGTGTCACTGAAGTATTTCTTTGTATTTCTATTATGTTAAATAGTGAGAGAAAAGGCCCCTGTCTGCCCCTGTCTTTTTCAGTCTGTTTTCCCTAATTAGAAATTGAGATGAAATGTTTAAATTTCAATTGGTTTTTTCATTGATCTTTGTTCCTATAATGTTTGAAAAATCTTGAAGAAGCTCTTTATTGTTTCCTAGGTTATTTAATTATTTTTAGGAGTGATCCTAAGACAGTACACAGGAAGATAAGGGAGAATATATGGCTACTAAATGAGAATTTGTTTACAATTTAATTTAAAAACCATTACTTGCCAAACAGTGTGATTTGAGAGAGGAGAAGCATAGATAAGGTTATAGAAGTTACCATTTAAAATTCACCATTTATAAGATTAAGCAATAATGTTTTAAAAAGTGGACTTGTTTTTTCTTTTTTTGTTTTTTGGTTTTTTCTTTTGTTTTTTTCTTTGCTTGGCCCTGGTAATTGAACTGGCACCTTTCCACCTTGCTCTTTCTAGTCAAGTGCTCTTCCACTTGAACTAAATCCCCAGCCCCTATTTGTATATCTTTATATGGTGTTATGACTAAATTGTTTCTGGTTTGTAGCCTAAATAAACCATCTTAATTAGACACACATGAAAACAAATTTTATATATTTTGTTTTCCTGCTGGGAAAATTGCACCCATAACAGTCATTTTCTTAAGGGTTTGTGGAAAATCTGTTAAGGCATAGCAAAACTATAAATATATAGCCCTTGGTTTATAACAACAGCTAAATAAAAGAGCATATTTCTTTTGGAATTTTTCTTAAGAGTTTTATGAAGTCCTTGAGAGTTTTTTTAATACAATGCTGATTTATATGTTGTACCTTATTTGTATTAAATATATATGGAAGTTTGATTATTTGATTCAATTGGATTCATTAATACATAGGTTACTTTTTGAGCTAATGCTGAGCTCAAGATGGATATTTAAATTTAGAAATGTTATAAAGGTCAAAAGTCTGTCCAAATTTAATAAATTTGGGACTATGGAACTAATGGAGATAGGAAAGGTTAAAAAAGGGAAGGTTATTTTTCAAATCATTTGGAAATTTTCTTGGTAATAATGGGAGTCTGTGAAGAAAATTTCAAGTGGAAGGAATGTTTCAGTTAGTAGTTTATATCTATTCTACTAGTAGGAGATAACTTTTACCAGTGTTCTGTTACCAATACTAATGTATTCTAGAGATCTAGCTCTGTTACAGGTTTGAAAACAAAAGTTCTGGCAACTGAGTTTTCAGAATAATATGAAAACTTTTTGGCAGTAAAGATTATATTCAAATTTAGTTCTGATAGAGAGGTATTTAAAGTTTTTATAATTGGCTTTTAGATTTAGAAATGGGTTCATTTTGAGGCATGAAATCCTGATTTTATTTGCAATAGTAGTTATACCTTATAAATGACTTTGAGAATGTTTTTCTCTGAACAATATCCTACTCTTTTTCAATTAAACTATTAAAGAAGTAAAATATTCTAATTTAAAAAAATAGGAGAAGGGGTAGCAATGATTGTTAAGTAATGTACCTTCTATTTGGCGAATATAATGTAACCCTTCTATTAATTACAATAAAAAATGTATGCAAAAAAAGAATAAATGTTACAGCTGAAGAGAATAAGTATGGCAGGTTTCATTGCTATGTCCAAAAATGTTCATTAAGCATCTATAGCTTTTAAGAACTCTCATGAAGGATGGCGTGAGCTGTGGAGAATAACGGGATACTATGATCAAGGCTCTGGTAATTCAGCAACAGAGACCAATAAGGTAGAAAATATCTGGGTAAGTGAGAATTTATAAGTACTGTGAAGAAAAAAGTAAAAGATAAGGGGACAAAATAGTGAGAATGGGTAAGATAAAATAAGAGAGGGAGACACTAGATGACATACTAATAGTAACTAGGATTGTCAGACTCTTAATTTTGACTAACATTCAAGTTGACAAATCTGTTGTGAGCCTTAGAAATGAATGGCCCACATAAGAATATTGATTCAAAATTGCCTCTTTTTATTTAATTATTATGTCTTTTTAAATGAGATTACACCATTGAGCTCTTGATTATATGCTGCACAGTATTCCTTGCTATGCCATGATTTGCTTTAAAGCCATAATGACATTGGAGTTTGTATTGGTGAGTACATTTCCTACTTGAAGAAATTAATGCATTTACTCAACTCCAAGTCCTATTGCTTTGGTGCTACTTCTGATTTGTGATGTTATGTGGTTTTATGTGTCTAATTCCTTTTCAAAAGCCTTATTGATCAGGAAAGATCTTTAGTGCAAATTGGGTGGCTTTAGATCTTATTCATTTACGGGATTTCCTTATTAGATTATTTTTAAGAATACACTTGGAAAGAGATAGATGGAAAAGAGAGCTAAATAGAAACAGAACTGTAATTTCACGTGATTTCACAGCCAAAATAGTGTACTTTTCTCATATCTATGACAGTATGCAGTATTGGAAACTTCCATGGGGCAGCAGGGGCTACCTAATTAGTTGGAGAATTGGAGATTGTCCAGGTCTTATCTAAGTGGAACAAACCTGATAGTTCACCTTTGCCTCAAGTGACTTAGAAAATTAGAACAATCTTGATTTCACTCTGAACTTTTCCTTTGCACAAGATAATGAAGTTCAAGGTCAAAGATCACTAAATTACTGTACATGAATAATTAAGGACTAGAAAATACCTACTTTTTAGTATTTTCTTCTGGTGAATGCATGTTTTGTGGTATTTTGGTACCAGACAAGCGTATTGAAAGGATCATTTTGTTAAAATGTCTTTTTAATGGCAGACTCCGAAGTGCAAATAAGAAGTTACATGGAAGTCCAATATGTACAACGCATGAGATCACAGTGAATGAGATTAAAATGAAAGGTGCAAATATCTACTGCCACCTTGAAGGTACCAGAGGTATCAGTCGATTCCTAGGGACCCACTGAACACTAGTTAAAACTAGTTTCCCTTAGCCTCACATTATTCTCCTATCATATAAAAATCTCTTAACTTTTAAGGTAGCTTTAAAGACCAAATGAGACAATATACATTCAAACATTTACAAAATTTCTAGAAAATAGAAGATTCTGAATGGGAGAAAACCTCTTCCCTTTTCCCTTTCCTATAAGCCTATCAGCTTTCAAATAAGAAAATCACATAAGAAAATCACATAGAGGTTAAGAATCCCTAATCCAAATTCTTGAGACCAGATGTGTTTCAGATTTTGAACATATTTTAAATATGTACATACATAATGAGATTCCTTGGGGATATGACTCAACTCTGAACACAAAATTTGTTCTTCACTTAAGCCTTATGCATATAAGATGAAGGTATACACACACACATATATGATGATATATTCTTACTACATCAATATTTTGTTCTTGATTCGTCATGTGAAGATAGGTATAGAACTTTCTCTTTTTGACATTATATGGTTATACAAAACATTTTAAATTTTTTTATTTCTGATTTTGTTTGGGGTTTTTTTTTGACCCAGTCCTAGGGCTTGAACTTAGGGCTTGGGAACTGTCCCTGAAATTTTGTGTTCAAAGCTAGTTTTCTACCACAAGACCCACAGCTCAACTTCCAGTTTTTTTGTGGTTCACTGAAAAAAGAATAACGTCGACTTTCCTGCCCAGGCTAGATTTGTATTGCAATTCTCAGATCTCAGCCTCCTGAGATAACAGGATAACAGGGGTAAGCCACTGGTGTCTGGTAAGTTTTTAGATTATTAAGCATTTCACAATTTTACATTATCTGATTAGGAATGTTTAACTTGTATTACAAAGAGAAGCAATTGCCTTTAATGAGAAAGCATAGCTTTAGCATTACTTAGGCAGCTCTTTTAACCCCCACTTTAGTAAACTTTCTATTATGCCACAGCTGTTTGCCTTCTTTTTACTGAAATTAACATAGAATTTTAAAAAAGGGCCTGGTTCCTGATTCCTAACAGGTGCTCTTTGATTGAACTTTGAGAACAGAATAAAGAACACTGATTCCTATGCTTCAATTAAGTAAAGAAAGTACATGGTAGCCGAATTATAGCACATGGCTGTAATCCCAACATAGGAAACATTGCAAGATTGAGGCCTGAACTATATCACAAGAGCCTGCGTCCAATGCAAAACAACAACAACATAAAAATTATCATAGGGGCTAGGAATTTAGCCTAGTGGTAGAGTCCTTGCCTAGCATGCACAAAGAGCCAGTTCAATTCCTCAATACCACATACATAGAAAAGGCCACAAATGGTGCTGTGGCTCAAGTGGTAGAGATCTAGCCTTGAGAAAGCCCAAGAACAAAGTTCAGGCCCTGAGTTCAAGCTCCAGGACTGGCAAACAAAAGTCCTAATAGTTTTTGCCAAGTGCAATGGCTCATTCCTGTAGTCCTAGCCAATCAGGAGGCTGATCTGAGGATCGTGGTTCAAAGCCATTCAAGGAAATAAAAAGCTGAGAGACTCTTACCTCCAGTTAATCACTAGAAAACAGTAAGTGGGATTGTGGATCAAGGGTAAGGTGGTAGCCTTGAGCTGAAGAGTTTAAGGACAGTGCCCAGGCCAGGGTTCAAGCCCTATGACTTCCCCCCAAAAAATCATAAAATAAGATGTTGGATATTTTTCAAGCACAGAGAATCATGGTTCCTTAACCATAAGTCACCCTAAGTACATTGATTACTATATTCATAAAAATTAAATGATTCTGATGGTCTATAAGAATGCTAAAACACTTAGACAAGAAGGAAATGAACAGAAGCACTTCTTATAAAGTGACCAGTATCAAGAGTGGAGCAAAACCCATTAATCAGTACGAGCATAAAATATCTAGTGTCTTCCAAAATGACTCAGCCCTATATATATTACCTGAATGCACTGATCTTTGAATAAGTCTCTGGGTCTATGTCTACAATAAAGACTATTGTCCTTTAGCATTGGATGAAGAAAGGAAAATCTGGCTAAGAGCAATGTGAAATGTGCTCTGTTTTAATATTTTGCATGTTTAATCCCTTCAGAAGGGTGTTCAAAGAAGCCCAAGAAACTTCCATAGTCACTAGGCAACTCTAGTTATTTTCCAGAAGAGTATTGAATACAGCATCTTGTTATTTCATCATGTAGAGTTTTTTCTCTCCCCTTATCTCCAAAACAGAGCATTGTTTAGAAAAAAATATTTTCATCTCCACACTCTGAGGTTTGTAGTATGGAACTAGAAAGTTCAGAAAGGCTTGTGGTTTTCCTCTGTGCAGTGCTTCCTTGTTACTGATGCTTAAAGATACTTTGCTCATAAATGGAGAGATATTGTGCATATTGATTACAATCTCTTCAAGTTTTATCAGTAAATTTCACCAATCCTGCAAATAAGCACAGATAATCCATCCCAGTTTTTGTTTTGTGAGTGCCAAATATTTTCAATTTCAATTACCAAATAGATAATAGATGACATTCCATCTTTAATTATAAATAGAAATCCATGATAGCAAGTACATGGACTTTCAAGTAATCTGCTTTCAGGTAGATTTTCTTTAAAAAATTATTATAAAGGTAAAGAAGGGGGGTTACATACATAATGGTAATGAGTGCATTTCTTTTTTTTTCTTTTTTATTGTAATAGAAGGTACAGTTATATTTGCCAGATAGAAAGTGCATTACTTCTCACACATTGCTACCCTTTCTCATGTTTTTGTGCCCATTTCCCTCCCCCACCGCCTTCCCTCATCTTATTTTCCCCTTCCCTATCCTATTTCAAATAAACAAATAAACATGTATACAATACACCAGATAACGAAGTAAGATACTGTAATAATATGAAAATAACTTTTTAAAGACTGATGTCTTCCCACATTTTTTCCAGCTTACCCCTTCCTACTTCTTTCTCCCCAAAAGTTGTGAAGTGCATTTCCAACATAGTGTCTAGTGAATATCACCATTGCATTAGTTCGTCCTTTTCCCTGTTCTTTCTGTGATTCCCTTTCCCTTCCACAGATCAGATAAACTTATATACAAGACAAAGGGTACAGAAAACTAAAATAGAAAAAATAGAAATAACTGCATATAGGACATAATAAGAGCCTCTACTTCCAATTCTTGGAGTTCATTTTAATACACTTCACTATATATGGTCCTATGCACTTAGTGATTAGGCTATTGTGACCCCCTACTAAAAATACCATAGACATTCTAGTTATTACAAGTGATGGAAAGCATGCAACCAGGTGACTGCTTTCATTCTTAGTCCAAAGATTAGCCTTGAGGCTGGGTAGCAGTGGCTCATGCCTCTAATCCAAGCTCATCAGCAGGCTGTGATCTAAGGATAGGAGGACAAACCCAGATGGGCAAGGAAGTCTGTGAGACTTACCTAATTGAAAATGGAGGTGTGGATCATGTGGTAAAGTGCTAGCCTTGAGCAAAATTGCTCAAGTAGACATGATGCCCAGGCTTTCAGTTCAAGCCTCAGGACCAGTACAAAAAATGGCTTTATTTGTAGGATTCTAAGAATGTATTTGTTACATTTGATTTACCATGGTGAGTTATAATAGGACTTGTAGGTCTCTATGACTTTGTTGATGTCAGTCTTATTGTAGGTTATTTTTTAAAAAATGTTCCTTCTGAATATACAATTCGAAAAATCTGTACTAAATTTTTTTCTGTACAGTTGTTTACCATGGAAAATGCTTCTTTTTCATATATTTTTATTGTAATTAATAGAAGGGTTACGTTATGTTCACCAGATAAAAGGTGCATTACTTCACATACATTGATACCCTTTCTCATGTCTTGGTCCGCATTTCCATCCCCCCCACCCCCACCCCTCATCTTGTTTTCCTCCCTTCCCTATCTGACTTCAAATAAGCAAATACGCATATATACACTATATCAGACAACCAGGTGAAATACTGTAACAATATGAGATAAAAGCAATGGACACCAAAAGAGATGAGAGATAACATAGTACATTAAGGAAAACAATCACTTATTATATGGCTTATGTTTCTATATCCTGGAGGGCCTTTCATTTAGCATCATACCATATGGCCTTATGTATCTAGGTTTTGTTCTATTGTAAATCTCTGCTAGGAGAGCCCAAGGTTTCTACTGATTATGACAAATGAGGGAAACCATTGAGCCTAAGTTCCTTTGAGTCAGGCTTACTTCACTTAATATGATTTTTTTCTAAGTCTTTCCATTTCCTATCAAATGGGTCGATGTCATTCTTTCTGACAGCAGCATAGAATTCCATTGTGTATAAATACCACATCTTGTTGATCCACTCATCAACTGAGGGGCATCTGGGTTGGTCCATATCTTTGCTATGGTAAATAGTGCACACCAGTAATCAACAAGGAGGATGAGGCAGGAGGATCATGAGTTGGAAAGTGCTTCTTATATTTATAAAGGTTCAGAGTCACAGGTGACTTTTTATAATTGAACAAAATTCAATAAAGCAGATTGCTAAACTGTGATGTAATATAAAAATTCTATAAAACATAAAATGTTAAACCAGGAAGAGACTTGTAATGTAAAGCAGGCTAGTGGTTCAAATCTGAAGTTCTGAGTTCCTTTTGCTCCTCTAAGCCCATAATATGAATTTGGAACCATTGGAAGTCACTAGTTCTCCAATAAAACTGGAGAGTCTAGGGGGAAATCAAGTTGTGAGGGGGGAGGGAGGTGGGACATGGGAAACAGGACATGAGAAAGGGTATCAATATTTGTGAAGTAATGTACCTTCTATCTAGTGAATATAATGCAACCCTTTATTAATTACAATAACAAACATATGAAAAAAAACAAAGACAAAACCTGAAGAGTCTAAGTTAAATATCAAGTTTCTTTCCTTTTTGCTGGAGTTTTAGAAGCTTAATACATAATTTAGCTGGCTATCTTGAATTCATCAAAAGCTCTGATCTACTGAGTCCTGTGTACTTCATTCCTTAAATTAAGAAAGTAAAGTGTTGCACGAGAAAATTAGCTCTAACAAATTTAATATTTCAAATCATGGAATTTATGGTATGTTGAGGGTGTAGATGGAGACTTTTTAAATTATTTCTTTAGTTGCAAGATTTCATGGGAAATAGTGTGATTCATGGCCATTGAGGAGATAGAATCTCTCTTTCCAAATTCCTAGGAGCAAGAAATTATCCCAGCTATAGCCCCCCAGGTGGCTAGGACTGAAAGAGTATGCAATCATTCCTGACCAAAATAATGGTATTTTGAAAAAGAAAGTTTGATGAGTGAAAATGTTGAAAGGGGTGGCACTGATAAAGATATACTGTATTCATAGACTTTTTAAAATAGCAACTCCATTGTACAACTACTAAAAAATAAAAAGTAAAAGAAAAGAAAAAAGAAAATTTGGTTGTGAGAATGTTGAAATTCACTGAACTTACCGAAACAGTTGTTTTGAAAATAATCAAACTTGGACATGTGAAAGGGTATCAATGTATGTGAATTAATGCACCATCTACCTGGCAAATATCATGTAACCCTTTTACTAATCACAATAAAAAAAGATTAATTAGAAAAAAAAGAAAATAATCAAACTTAGATACAGAAATTATCTTAACTTGGTTATTGAGGTCCTAGCCCATCTAAAATGCAAGAGCAATACAATATGTATTAATCTAATCGGCAGTGTTTTTATCTTGGCATCTGCACTAGTACATTCTTTTCTCTCTGTCTCATCTTTTTATCTAAGAACTCACTCTATTGAATAAACAAGTGTTTAAAATGCGTATCAAATAAGTCTTCAGTTTCTATTATTAATTTCTCCAATCTGATTCTTCACTTTTCTTTTGTTATTGACACAATTGCTTGTTCTGACTAACTTGCTTGGATTGTGTAGGCAATTCACCAAAAATATCAGATAGTATTTCTTTTGTCCCCATGAAAGGAATATGGCAAAATATAAATTTGTCAGAAATCCACTCTACTGGTAAACTTCTAGCAACTCCAATGCAGAAAGTACCAAGAAGAAAGAGTTAGCCTTCTCCTTACAAACTGTGTTTTGGCTATCTAACAACATCACACTTTCTCCTCTGTTTAGGGACAACTTCCCTAACAAGCACTTTCAGTTAGAAATGTATACAATCAGATTGTTTGGATATACCATTTTAAAAAGGATATTGTAAGGGGATGGAGGATAGAGCAAGACAAGCACACAGAAAGAGAGAGAGGAGAAAGAAAATGGAAAGTGAGAGAGCAATAGACAATAGAGTCCTCAGGTACTTCTTCATAGGGAAGTCCTCAGCTCTAATGGCCATTTTGTGTTGTTCTGAACCAAGAGAATGTGTTCGAACTATATTCATCAATATTTCCAGATATTCAATGTAAGCTGTCCTTATGTTAGGCAATTTTCCTTTAGGTAATGGTGATTCTCATATAGGAACTCCGTTTACACCTCTGATATCCAACTTTCTATAGTTAGGGGAGTGAATGTTTCACTCCTGTGGTGAAAATCTCAGAGCACACCAAACAATTGCTAGACTATCTTCCTATTGGCTCCCTCTGTATTTCTATACTCAATGTCTCCTCTGTATCCTTCACATATAAATAACATTGAAATTATACCTAGAATTTTCTCCCTAATCCATAATTCTTCAATGACTCAGAAAGCATTTTAAAGGGACTAACTATCTATGGTTAATGTGAAGTTTATAGCCTATGGAAAAGATGGATAGTCTGTCTGTGTGTTTGAAGTTTCTTTTTTTATTTAAGGAACTTTCTCCCTCCTTCTATTCAGTAATATAAGTATTAAAAGACAAAGTAGGGTCAACAAAAGAAATGAATCATTTGAATAGCAAGATTGCCTTTCTGCCATGATCTGAAAAATCCAATATAGCCATTTAAATCAGATTCACTTTTGTCTACAAAAAAGAGACTTGACCTTTTCCAGTGGTCACCTAAATAGAAAAATCAGACAGATCAGGAAAATGCCTCAGCCATCGAGCTTCAATTTATTCTAGCCTTCCTTTGTTTTCATCTACTTTGAATCTAGCTTTCCCTGTGGCAAGAATTAGTTCATCATACTGTGAAACCAAAGTATATGAAACAGAAAATCCCACCAGTTTAGTTTGTTGTACTAGTATAAATTCCCTTCACTCTTGTAAAAAAAAAAAAGGGAAGTAGAATCAGGTAGGGTTGTATTTAGGAGCACAGATTGAGATTATGCAGAAATTTTGACATACTATGTTTTTAACCAGCTATTATTTTAAAGAAGCTATTGCTTCTCAAACTCTCAAGTATTGCTTTATCCAACTAAATAAGCAAACCTGAAAAGAAATATACTTAGCCTGTCCTTCTGGTATGTATCATAAAAGGTTTGTATAAGCCCAGTGCTGGTGACTCACACTCATAATCCTACCTACCTACTCAGGAGCCTGAAATCTCAGTATTGTGGTTCAAAGCCAGTCTCAGGCACAAAAAAATATATGAGACTCTTATTTCCCATTAAGCACTAAAAAAGAGCTAGAAGTGGAGCTGGGACTCAGCCTTAAGCAAAACTGTTAAGTGATAGAACTCTGAATTTAAGCCCCAGTATCAGAAAAAAGTACTCATTTGTCTGAGCATCATTATTCATGGTACAAGTTGTCTACTAAAATAGCATGGCTCTGCAAAAGCTCAATGATATGTGAACCATTAAAAAAAAAGAATGAAGGGCAAAGGCTGTTGAAGGGGTAATTCGTTTCTTTTCTATTTGGCATATACAAAGAGATGCTCTAGCAGAAAAAAAAGTACACAATTAGTAGTTACATACTTGGATTTTAATCCTAGCTGAAATATGCATCTATAGCTATTATTGGTTTTTTAGTGAAGTTTGCTGGGAATCCTACAGTATACCACTCATTTGGAGTTTATACACTAAAGAGAAATGGCAGAAGAGATCGTTAAAGCAGATGACTCTTGTTTCCTCTTGTGAAATAAATCAATAATTTTATTTCCAAAATGTCAAGTATATTGCAAAGAAATGATCTGGTGATTTGCCCAAAAACTCTTCTGGCTGTGGAAATGTTGACACATCTCTGAGATTTGACTACATCAAGGATTGTCTCCAATACCTGTCAACACATCGTGTTTCTCCATCTCAGTTTTCATAGTGTAAGAAAATGATTTACATAGCTTCGATATATAGTACATTTGAGGAATGAATGGAAGAAAAGTTACATTGCATTGAGAGAGATCATGGTAACTTCTTCCTTTGGGTTTAGCGGGTAGTGTTGGACATGTTCCCTGCAATTCTTCCTTCTTAAGTTCCACCTCAGCATTTCTTCTTGTCCTTTCTGGGTACCACTGTTTCCTTCTCAATATGAGGCAAGGGTAGGATACTATGCAATGATCATTTTCAAAAGAGGGAATATTTCTTTTAAGATTTAAGACGTGCTTATGGGAAGAGTTATGATTTATATATTTCGTATTAGGGAAAAGGAATCTAACTCCTATAATGTGCTTCAGAGACATTTCCTTCTGGGTCTGTATAATTTTTCTTTTTTATTCCAGTAAACCATAAGAATGTTAGTGGGGAGTACTGTGAGCTGAACTAATAGCTCTACACTTGCTAGGCAAGTGTTACATAAATATTACTTGAGCCTCATACCTTTCCCTTCAATGAGCATCTTTTAAAATTTAGAGCTGAGCACAATGGCTCACATCTATAATCCTAGCTACTCAGGAGGCTAACAGCTGAGGATCAAGGTTCAAAGCCAGCCTGGACACTGAAGTCTATGAGACTATTATCTCCAATTAACCACTAGAAAATGTGAAGTGGAGCTATGGCTCCAGGGGTAGGGCGGTAGCCTTGAGCTGAAGAGCTCAGGGACAGTGCCAAGGCCAAGAGTTTAAGCAGTACAACCAACATCAACAACAACAAAAAATCAGTCATTAGCCTTTGTATTTCTCAGGTCTCAACCATTTTTTCTGATGACAAATCCTTCATAATAGTGTTCTGTACTCTCATTTCAAAGTCCTCTGTTAACCTTGAGCACTCAGGTCCTATGACACTCTCTTTTCATATGTCTGTAATACTGTCTATATTTCTCTCATTCTTTTCAGTTTTTTCATATTCAAAATGAGGTTCAAGGGGGGAAGTTGGAGAAAATGAGGGAGGGGCTAACACTGTTCAAAAACAAATGTACTCACTGCCTTACTTATGTGACTGTAACCCCTCTGTACATCACGCTTACAATAAAATTTTTAAATGAGGTCCATATGACAGTAGAGGTTAATGCTTAGTAGGTATTTGCTATAATTATTATTAAAGTCTAACTCTTACAATGCTTAGTGCAGAGCTAAACATAATATGGTGAATGCTTACAACCAATATATCATTTAAATACATCTATGCATATTATGATGGCAGAGTCCTACCTATCTTCATACTAAGTGCTATGCTCCTTTAACATATCACTTCTTTCAATTCCTTTCACAATACTGTTTTTCATGTTTTCTTACTTTCTTACTTTACACATGCCATTTGCACCCACTGTGCTCAAGTTTTGAACTCTCTCACTTCATCTTCTTTGGGTCTTCTTAGAAATATTTCATTGGGTTTCAGTTAAATTTCTTTTGTAAGTGTTGTCATAGGCCCTATTATTATATCATATCTGGTTACCTATTTTACTGTTTTTACTTCCCACTAGATCATAATTCTAGAGGTTAGGGACACTTTTTCCTTTTATTTAATATTAATCCCATTGTCTGGCCAAATAGCTGATACATCCCATACCATGTATTTTTAAATAAGTGTAAATTGCTTTAGCAATACTGAACCATCACTAACATATAAACACCATTATCCTTTGTCACTTACCCTTCAAATTCACTTTAACATGATGCTGCAATAAAGCTTTAGATAAGACCATATGTTAGTATACACTTTCCCAGAAAGAACATCTCTTCTTTCCAGGTAAATTCAAAAATAATTTATCTAGGATCTTTACAGCCTCTTATACCTCTAAACTCTCTTTACCTCACTCTTCCAAACTACTAAGTCTCATCACTTCAAGGCTATTCCAATCATAAACCATAGGATTATCCTTTGAGACAATAATCAAAAAGGAGAGACAAAGAGAGAACACAAAGGAGTCAAGCTAAATCTTTTCATTTGTCCTAGTATTTTGTGCTGCAATGAATACTCAATAGCTTGGCACTAAGAGGCATACATTCCTTGCTACCTTGTTAGAACATGAGTTAGAATGATGACTAAGGGATAAGTGCCAGCCACTGAGTTGCCAAAAAATACGATTATTAAACCTGGTGCTCTGGAAAAAAATAGTTTCAACTGTATTCAATTCTATTGAACCTGCCTTTTTCTTCTATGAAAATAACTTAAATTTACCGACCCATCTTGCCAGAGAATTGACAACTTAAACCCAGAACCATGAAACCCTTCAGAAAATAAAGGCAAAATTCAACATGCCTCCAACTTCCACTTTAGGGTTCTAACAAACTCTGAAAGAAATAAAAGGAGTCATCAGCATATCTTGTACTAGAATTGTGAGATAGAATGTTGATATCAAAGAATAGATGGAGTACCTGAATCTCATTAATTTGATTAATTTTCTATAACAGCAGATGGTTTTGTTTGAGGCATTCTCTTGCTTTGGAGTTGAATAATCTGAATTGCCTAACATAGATTTCCATTCCAGCATCTATCAAGGATTGTCTGTGCAGATGGAAAAAGAATTTCTGTTGTAACATGAATGAGCTCAGCGGACAAGGCTAAAAAGAAAGATGTGTGGAGGAATGAGTATGCTTTATTTGATTTAGCTCCATGGTGCCAATAATATACTAGAATCAGTGGCATATCAAGTGTTGTCACTACAGAGTGAAAAGGAGGATCCCTGTCATATCATGAAGACTGTAGTTGCACTCCTCCCATTTCTAGCTTATTGTATAATCATAGGATGTCACTTACTTTTTTGTCAGTTATGGGACTTAAACTCTGGGCCTGGGTGCTTTTCCTGAGCTCTTTAACTCAAGGTTAATGAACTACCATGTTGAACCACAGTGTCAATTCTGGTTTACCGGTGGTTAATTGGAGATGAGAGTCACATGGACTTTTGTGTTCAGGCTGGCTTTGAACTGTGGTCCTCAAATCTTAGCCTCCCTTGTAGTTAGGATCATAGGCATGATCCACAAATGCCCAGCTTAGGCTCTGAATCTTAAAGGTCATTAGTAAGTCAATTAACAGGAAGACATCTCGATTTTTTACTTAACTTTGGGCTAAGCTTACATTGCGCCAAGTATCTGGACGCATACATTCGTTTACCTTTTTATTCTAGCTATTTAGGTGACAGACAGATGTTGAATTTGTGGATCCACCACCTCTTTAATCAGTTAAATGCAGAGTAATTTGCTTTTAAAATTTATATCCCCTAGAGCAACGTGCATAATTTATATCAAAATCATGGCAATGTTTGATGCTTAAAACTAAGTTGGCACTGAGAAATGTCTCTTCATAGTCACATCCACTCACCCTTCTAGATATGCATAACTAACTTGATTTTTGATATCTGTAACAGTGTCATGTAAACTGTGATTATATCAAATCTCAAATAAAAACAACATTGCTTTCCATGGAAATTCTATTATTATATTTTCTTCACAAATCATGAAAATATGGCTTCAATTATATGTCATTTGGGCCCTCATTAGGTAACAGATGCTTAATTAGACCGAAAAGTTTAGAACAGACAGTGTTTGTGAAAGATAAAAGGAGGAGGTAGTAGAAATAGGTAGGAAAAGTTTTTCACACTATAATGCTGACATGCACCTTTGAAAGGAAAAACCAAAAGAATAGTTATGGACAAGAAGATTATCAGGTTGCATTGGTCAGATGTCACAAAGTCTCTCAACCAACTTAATGCAGAGATCTAAAGCAAAGATTTCCCAATAGTGTCCCATCATGAAGGGAACATGGCCTAACAACCCATGCTTACTTGTTGGCTTGAAGGATGTCCATAGAGTGTCCGAGATACAATGTGATGGTACTAACTGGGGAAGATTGTCAGATAATTACACTCTGCATAGTTGAATGATAGGGTTTTTTTTTCTTGCCAAGAGAACCAAGAAGTGCTGACTTCTCCGTTACTGCCACAAATACATTATTCATTATATTGTATTTCACTTTGAGGTTATAACATCTCTAAACTTCTGTCTAATTTATAATATCTCCATAATTTTGCCCCACCCTTCGTAGCAATCTTATACTAATTTTCAGCATAAACCATCCATTGGAGGAATGGGTGCATTGGAATAGACCATTGTTAGGAATGTTACCATACTCTGACAATGCTCCATCGTGGCTTCAGGGCCTCCAGGCAAATAGTAAGTTATACCTTTAAGGAAAATCTTTGGCTCAAGTTGACTCTAAACTAAGTCAGCTTCACTCAGGACAAGGCCCATGGGAAAAGAGCTGAACTGCTTTCTGTTGGATGTAATAAGCTGTGTTTAAAAAACTTTTAAATCATTTATAGTATTAAAAAATCACAAAGATCCAGGCATCCATGCATCACATCTGCAATCTTAGCTGCTCAAGAGGCTAAGATTGGAGGATCATGGTTCAAAGCTATCTCAAGTAGGAAAACCCATGAGACTCTTCTCCTCAATTAACCAGTAAAGCTGAAATGGAGATGTGACTAAAATAGTAGTGTTAGCCTTGAGCAAGGGGAAAATAAAGTTCAGGGACAGCACCCAAGCCCTGACTTCAAGCCCTAGGACCAGAATAAAAAAAAATCACAAAGAGTTATAGCAATCATAATGAATGATAAAGGAATTCCAAAGGCTGTTCCTCCATGAAAACAATAAATTTTAAAAAATTGGAAGAACCTGGACAAAGGAACCATTTCAGAACTCTGAAAAATAATCAAAAGCTTACAGCAACACAGTGAGAACATGATGTCAACAAAAATAATGAGCTTTGTGGCATCTTTAATGCCACATACATTGCTTGCAGTTTGTGAAGCTAGTAGTTGATATTCCCTGATGTTGTTTGCAATGCTGGAAACAGTTTGACATCTCTAGCCTTGAAAAATATTTTAGTATTAGAAAATGTGATGCCTTGAGCTTTGTTCTCAAATTGTGTAACTATTTATAGTACTTTATGGTTCAATATGTGTTGTAGGATTTCTATTTCTGCAAAATCAAATATGATTGGCATTTATTAGCGATTACATTGAATCTAAAGAACACTTTCAATGGTGTGAGCATTTGAACAATATGCCTTCTCATTTATTTGTACTGTTTTTACTTTCTTTCATCCATTCTTTTGTGGTGGTCCTGGGGCTTGAACTCGGGCCTGGGCACTGTCTCTGAGTATTTTTCCTCAGAGCTAATGGGCTACCAGCTCAAGCTCCTCTTCTGATTTGTTTTTGTTTGTGTTTTTTAGGGTTTTTTGTTGGAGGATTTGTTGCTTAATTGAAGATAAGAATCTCACAGACTTTCCAGTTCAGGCTGCCTTTGAACCATGATCCTCAGACCTCAGCCTCTTCAGTAGCTCAGAATACATGCATGAGCCACAAGCACCAGGCCCATCAGTAGTGTTTTTTTTATTTTAAAGACTTTCAACACCACTGGACATGAGGCAAATGCAAATTGAAGCCACAGAAGTCAAAGCTTCTCTTGACAGTCACTAGGGTAGATGCTACTTTTTTCACCAATACTCACCTTGTGAGGTTAACAATAATAATAATAATAAATGGGAAATCAAATATATAAAGGAAGATGTGGAGATATGGGAATTTTCATTTATTGATGATGGGAATGGTGCAGTAGCCAGTTCTTTAAAAAAAATTTAAATAGAGATATATGACCCAACATATTTCTGTCCTTCCATCATACCTAAGGAAACCACAAACTTCATTCAAAAACTTTGGAAATTAGCCAGGCGCAGTGGCTAATGCCTGTAATCCTAGCTACTCATGAGGCCGAGATCTGAGGATCATGGTCCAAAGCCAGCCTGAGCACTACAAAGCCAAGAGACTCTTATCTCCAATTAATCACTAGAAAACAATGGGAAGTGGGGCTGTAGCTCAAGGGTAGGACAATAACCTTGAGCTGAAGAACTCAGTGACAGCACCTGGACAGAGTTCAAGCCCCATGACCCGCTCCAAATAAATAAATAAATAAATAAATAAATAAATAAATAAATAAATAAATATGGGTGTTCATAGCATTCTTACCTGAATAGAAAATTCCAAAAGACTTTTTAAAGCATTGTTACATTTCTTCACTTCAAGAACATTACTTTTACTGAGATTTGTCCATTTTTTTTCATTTAACGTTTGTTGTGGGCACTAGACATCTTGGTTGTCCTAGACACCGTGGCTCCATTTAATATGGATGCAAAGGCAAATGTCAATTATACAAATCACAGCGAATGCACTGAGACTGGAATTCTCAAAGATAACCACAGCTCTTGACCTTTGCTGCAAACATTTTTCTTGATGCCAGGAAAAGAGCATGCATTTATTTTTGTGTCTATACATGTACTCAGAATGATTCTCCTTTCTTGCCAGGGATCTCACTGATGTCACCCGTGGCCTCTTATCTCTCTTATCATTTATTTAAGAGATCAAAATATTAAATATTCCAGCACTGAGATTTTTAAATAAGAGCACATGTCATTCCATTTTAAATTAGAAAAGTTAATAGCAAATGGAGATATAAGCTGAATAAGATGACACCAGAATGGAAATAACCAGCCCTTGGACCTCAAACTCATTAATGAAATAGAACAGGAGAGGTCACTACCAAACTTCATTCTATGAAGTGCATTGCACTCATCCCCAACCAGATAAGGACACAGGAGGAAAAGATAAATAGAGATATTTTTCCTTGCTGAACATAGATGTGAAACTTCTCAACAAAATACAGGCCAACTGAATCCAACAACTCACCAAGGAAATCATACACTAGGATCAAATAGGGATATCTTGTTTATCCCAGGGATGCAAAGGTGATTCAATATATTTAAATCAATAAATGTCATATAACACACCAACAGAAACAAAATAAGAACCAGGTGATTCTTTCAACAGAAGCAGAAAAAAATCCTTTCTATAAGAATAAACACCCCTTTATGATAAAAGCTCTGGAGATCCTAGGAATACAGGGAACATTCCTCATTATAATAAAGGTTGTGTATGGCAAACCTACAGCTGGCATTCTACTTAATGATGAAAATCTAAAATCATTTCCCCTAAAACCAGGAAGGAAACAAGCATGCCCTCGCTACTTCTTTTCAATATAGTACTAGATTTCTCAGCAGAACAGAGACAAGAGACAAACATAAAGGTGATTCAAGTAGGATGAGAAGAAATCAGCCTCCCACTCTTTGCAGGTGACAGGATCCTCTACTGAAATGACTCTATAGATTCCTCCCCCAAATTACTAGAGTAGATTCAAAACTTCGACAAAATAGCAGGTTGTAAAACCAATTCACAAAAATCAGAAGCTTTTCTATACGCAAACAATGAAATCAAGAAAGCAACCCCATTTGCAATAGCCTCAAATAAAGAAAAAAAGAAAACCCTGGAAATTATCCAAAGGTGTATAGGACCTCTATAGTGACAACTTTAAAAATTTGAAAAAGGAAATCAAATTTATTTGGAAATGGAAAGAATTTCCATGTTCCTGGATTGGAAAAATTAGAAATTAATATTGTAAAAATGGTAATATTGATCAATGCAATTTACAAGTTCAATGTATTACCCATCAAAATCCCAACAACATTCTTCAATGATATGGCAATCCAAAAGTTTATATGGAATAGCAAAATACCACAAATAGCAAAAGCAATCCTTACCAGGTAGAACAGTGTTGGGCAAATATCAATAGGAAACATCAAACTCTATTGCAAAGAAAGAGTAATGAAAACAGTTTGATACAGTCACAAAACTAGGCCTGAGGACCAATGGAATAAAATAGAAGTCTCAGAAACCAACTTACAGACAGTCATTTAATGCTTGATAAGAGAGTGAAAAACAGGCTGGAAGAAACACAGATTCCTCAACAACTAGTGCTGGCAAAACTGGATATCCATGTGCAGAAAACTGCAGCTACATCATCATCATGTATCCCCTTGCACCAGAATCAATTCAACATGGATGAAAGACCTCAATGTAGCATTGGAAATCTTAAAAAAATATTACAGAAGTGGTAGGAGAAACACAGGAGCTTCTGGGCACAGGCTAAAACTTCCTAAGTAAAAGCACAGAATCACAACAGATCGAAGAAACACTTGATAAATGGGATTGTAACAAACTCAAAAGTGTTTTCACAGCAAAGGAAATAGCTAGAAAGAAAATATGAAAGCCCACAAAATGGGACAAATTTTTATTTTTACCAGTTATACTTTTGACTAGAGTCTAATATCCAGAATACACTTAGCACTCAAAAATTAAATCCCGAAAAATTAAACCCTCAAAGAAACAACAACCCAATTAATAAATGGGTTAATGACTTAAGAGATACTTTTAAAAGGGGATAAAAATAGCCAATAGACTCATGAAGAAATATTCAACATTTCTGGCCATAAAGGAAATGCAAATCAAAACAACATTGAAATTCTACCTTACCCCACTTAGAATGGCTGCTGTCAAGGAAGCAAACAACAGATGCTGGCAATGATGAATCCAAAAGGTATTCACAGACTGTTGGCAACAATGAAAGGTTATTTAGCCACTTTGAAAGCAGTATGGAGGTTTCTCATGAGCTGGCTCATGCCTGTAATCCTAACTACTCACGAGGCTGAGATCTGAAGATCATGGTTCAAAGCCAGACTGGGCAAGAAACTCTGTGGCACTCTTATTTCCAATTAACAACCAGAAAACCAGAAGTGGCACTGTGGCTTATGTGGTGGAGCATTAGCCTTCAGCTGCAGAGCTCAGGCAAAGCACCCAGGCACAGAGTTCAAGCTACACAATCAACAAAAAAAGAATTTAAACTACAGCATTACCCTAAGAGCTAGCACTCCTGGACATTTATCCAATAGAACACAAGCACTTAAAACCACCAGCACAAACCTGTTTACTGCAGTGTTATTCACCATATGCGAAATATGTAATCAGTCTTTTAATGAATGAATCAAGCAAAAAAAATGTTTTGCATGCGCGCGGGTGCACACACACACAGAAATTCTACTCCTCCATCAGAAAAAATGATATTGTACCATTCATGAACAAATGGAAAGACTTGGAAAAAATTAAATGAAGTAAACCAGACCTATAGGAACAAAGGTAGCATGGTTTCCCTCATTTTTTATAGTTAGAATGTATCTCTAAATCTGTAAGTAAACACACTGTGTAATATGCAAGCAGTTATAAAAGAATGAACTGTAGAGCTAGGTGAAAATGGCTCACGCCTCTAATCCTAGCTACTCTGGAGGCTGAGATCTGAGGATCACAGTTTAAGGCCAGCCTGGGCAAGATAGTCCTTAAATTGGAACTGGCTGTGGCTCCAGTGGTAGACCTCTAGACTTGAGGAAAAGAAGCTCAGGGATCAACCCTCAGGTCTCGCACAAAAAAAAAGGTATGATAAACTATGGAGAGTTCAAATGGTATCATTTTTTTTAAAGATAGACTAGGCCAAAACATAAAAAAAAAATCAGCACATGCAAGAAGCAGGGTGGGGCCAGAGCTGGGTGAATGAAGGGAGTAACAGGATAGGAGAATTCAGTCATTCATTGTATAGACCATAAAATTTACTAAAAGTAAGTAGATCAAAGGAGAGTGAGAAAATTTGAAGGGGATGACACTAATGATAGCACACTTTATTCACAAATCGCTTATTTAAATCATACTTCCTTTACTACTTAAATAATAAAAATTGCCACCACAAGAAAAGCAACCCTTAGCCCTACCCTAACTACAGAAAATAAACCTGTTATTGGCATATGAAACTGGCGTTACAGCAACATTTTTAAAATAGACCACTTTGGATTAGAAATACAACAGCATCAAAAGTGTTAAATTGACGAAACCAAACACTGCTAATTTAGTGCTTATGATACTCCATACATTTTTCCCAAATTAAGAGGAAAAACAAGACTTGTTCTTTGATTTCAGCTTTCCCTGCTCGCCATTTGTGGGGGGCAGTAGATGGAAGTGACAAAACTCTATAGACTACATTCTTACCAATGACCCATGGTCTTGGTTGTCTTTTGGACAACAGGCAAAGTAGTTTCATTAACTGCTTCTCCTCCTGTGTTCCATCTGTAAATATGGAGCGCTTCGGGGTTTGTAGCACTCTTAACTTCTACATCTGGTATACTCTGTGGGGGAGGTCTATCCAATTATATGGCATTGATAGTACCCATTAATTAATAACCCCTGTGGTTATGTCTTTAGGCTGTATACTATTAAACTCCTAAAAGTATGCATTTAGCCTGGATCCGGTTCACTCTCTATATTCAATTTCCTCATTGTATGCCTAATAGGAAACTAAAAATTGCCCCCCAAATTACTCTTCATGCTTTATTCTGCTCAAAATCCAGCTTTTTTTCCTACTCTCATTCAAATCAATGAAACACATCAGGATCTACTCTGTGACTCAACTCAAAAGTCCACAATTCTAGTTTTTCTTACTTGCCTATCAGCAACCCTGTTCAATTCTACTTTAAAATCACAAGGTAAATCCATCTATCGCTGTGCTTTATTGTTATTCTCCTAATCAAATCTGACATCACCTAGTAACTAGTCTTTTTCCCCCCTCCAGACTTAACTCTTTACCCAACAGCCTCATTATATTCTGTCAATCACCTGTTTAAAGTCCTTCCCCAGTATTCCCTTATAAAGTGAATTTCCAACTCCTCCCTGTATCTTACAAGATAATCTGATGGATGTTTATGTCTCTGATAGATGTTTATATTTCTACTTGACTCATTCTCCAGCCACACTAGTCTTTGTTCCTGCAAAATGCCAAGCTTATTGCTCATTTTGAATTTTGACTCTTCCTCTTTTGTGGATGTTTCTGTAAGTAAAGTTTAATTGCAGTCGAGTCATGCCCAATTGACAGCAGCTGTTTTTGTGTTATAGTAACAGAGTTGAGTGGTGAGACATATCATAAGGCCCACAAGCCCTTTAAGGGGAAAATAAATCTATGCCAAAGCTGCTTAGATCTTTGCAGTTTTCTCCTCTCCCCTGCAGAGTGACATGACTCCTGCCTACCCAGTAACTCTTCTATATAATTCTCTCAAGTTTTTCACAACATTTTTGAGAAATTCTCTTATTTGATTAGCTATTGCTTATTAACCCCATCAGACTGTTTCTGTATCAGATTTGCTAATGTGTCCCTAAGTCTTAGTATTAATATGATACATAGTAAATCCTGAATGAATGTACACTACATAAACTGAAAATAGACACTGTCTTAATATGCTCAAGTTTCTATACCAAAATATATTGAACTAAATAATTAAAGAATATAGTTTTGTTACTCACAGTTTTAAAGGCTGGGATGCTTAACACCAAGGCACTGGTAGATGAGACGTCTGATGAAGAATCTTCCACATGCACTTGGAAATGCATATAAAAGGGTAAACTAGTGCCTTTGAGGCTCCTTTACAAGCCACTAATACCTTTATAAGGCTGGAGCACTTATAACTGCTCACCTTCCAAATACTTGACATTTTAATACTATTACATTGAGGGTTAGGTATCAACATATGAATTTTGGAGATTCATAAATGTTCAGCTCATAGCAGACACCGAGCTAAGTTGATGAAACAAAAGATTAAGTTAAATTTCTATGTACAAGGAGCTAAAGAGTATGCCTAGATCAAGCTCATATGCAAATGTGTATTCAGGGAAACTCAAACCTGCTAAAAGTGAACAAGCCTGGAAAAAAAATCCCTTTGCAATCAAAACCAACTTTAAATTGATCTATGTTAATTAAATGCTCTACTAGCAAGTTTGGAATTCTTTTGAAGTATGGTTAGAAAAATGAAATGGTAAGTTTCCACAATTCCCTAGCTAATCTTCTATTTGGAAAAGGATGCTCAGATTAACTTGTTGAATTCATTTTCATCAGCAGATGGAAAAAAAGTGGGAGGGGCAGCTGTGGGTGTTGAAAAATGACCCTTTTAATAGATTCCCAAATTTGACTTTATTTATGTCATCTCTGTGCTTTCTTGGCAATTAATTTTGCTGCTGTGTTTCTTTCCAGTGATGCACATTCTTAAGCAACTCCTCTCTGCCAACCCCCACTCCCAAGGCCTCACCCTCCTGCTTGTTACCGTTTAGCAACTTGTGTTTGAGCTCCCTCTGCTGGTATCAGGAAGGCATGCAGAATTGTTGAATAACATAAGCAGGTCTATACAAGGTAAAATATACTCATAAGTTGACATATTAAATTTAAAAAGACATTTTTATAAGCAGCCTTCTCTCCCAATAACAATTGGAGAAAATAAAATTGGTCTTGACTCCTATATTGTGGTAAAAGCAACAACTGTAGCAAAGCTTTTTATACACGAGGATCAATGAAGTTACCTTTCCTTTCTCTTTTACTAGATTGTCTATACAAAAGTCCATGTAGTCTGTGAAAGTTTCTGATGCACACGTAACTAGAGTGCTGCACATGGGTTTTTTCCATATATTTTTATTGTAATTAATAGAAGGGTTACGTGATATTTGCCAGATAGATGGTGCATTAATTCCCATACATTGATACCCTTTCACATGTCTTGGTCCCCATTTCCCTCACCCCACCTCTACCCGTCATCTTATTTTCCCCCATTCCCTATCCAATTTCAAATAACCAAATACAAATATATTCGATATATCAGGTAACAAAGTGAGATACTGTAACAATATGGGAAAACGAAGGGACAGCAAAAGAGATGAGAAATAACATAGTACCTTAAGAACAACAATCATTCATTATATGGCTTATGTTTCTATATCCTACAGATCCATTCATTTAGCATCCTACTATATGGCCTTTTGTATCAAGATTTTGCTCTATTGCAAATCTCTGCTAGGAGAGCCCAAGGTTTCTACTAATTATGACAAATGAGGGAAACCATTGAGCCTAAGTTCCTTTGAGTCTGGCTTACTTCACTTAATATGATCTTTTCTAAGTCTTTCCATTTCCTAACAAATGGGGCAATGTCATTCTTTCTGACAGCAGCATAGAATTCCATTGTGTACAAATACCACATCTTGTTGATTCACTCATAAACTGAGGGACAAGAGTGGGAGATCTTCACCAACCATACAACACACAAAGGCCTCATATCTAAAATATATCAACAGCTCAAAAAATTGCATCAATCCACAACTAATCTCCAAAGTAACAACCATCCCATTGAAAGATGGGCCAAAGACTTAAAGAGAGTCTTCTCTGAAGAAGAAACAAAAATGGCCTATAGACACATGAAGAAATGCTCAACATCTCTGGCCATAAAAGAAATGCAAATCAAAACAACTCTAAGATTCCACCTCACTCCAGTTACAATGGCCAGGATCAAGAAAACTAATAACAACAGATGCTGGGGGGGATGTGGCCAGGAGGAATCACTACTACACTGTTGGTGGGAGTGCAAACTTGTTCAACCACTATGGAAAGCAGTATGGCAGTTCCTCAAAAGGCTAAACATAGAACTCTCCTATAACCCAGCAATTGCACTACTTGGCATTTACCCAACCATCCAAAAACAAGGACATACTAAATCCACCAGCACAACAATGTTCATTGCAGCACTATTTACCATAGCAAAGATATGCACATGGGTTTTGAAAGAAACAAAAGGATATGTAATATTTATGGTAGTGTGCCTAACCTTTCCACTTGCTGTTTTCACACTCTTTTATTGGCCAGTTCTGGGGCTTGAACTCAGGGCCTGGGCACTGTCGTTTGACATTTTTTGCTCAAGGCTTGAACTCTGCCACTTGAGCCACAGTGTCACTTCCAGCTTTTTCTTAGTATGTGGTACCGAAGAATCGAACCTAGGGCTTTGTGCATGTTAGCCAAGCACTCTTACCACTCGGCTACACTCCTTGCCCTTCAAAGTCTTTTTAAAAATAATTTACTTTACTGTTATTCTAGAAGTTATTCTACATGGGGATTACAATTACCTGAATCAGACAGTGATACATGTCCTCTCATACGGTGTCTTTCAGACTCTTTTAACAGGGAATTCAAGGTATGTTCAAAATTGCCACGTTTAGCTGGGTGCTGCTAGCAGATGCCTGTAATCCCTAGCTACTCAGGAAGCTGATATCTGAGGATTGTGGTTTGAAGCCAGCCTGCGCAGGAATATCCATGCGACACTTATTGCCAATTAAGCACCAGAAAATGGAATGGGGCACTGTGGCTCACAGTGATATAGCACTAGTCTTGAGAGCAAACGCTCAGTGCCCAGGCCCTGAGGTTAAGCCCCATGAATAACAAAAGAAAGCAAACAAGCAAGTAAGAATCACCACATTTAAAAGAATAATACCACAGACTGCTTCTTCAGTATATGCTCACTGGGAAATATTTTTCAAAGCTGAGTGCTGGTGGCTCACACCTGTAATCTTAGCTACTCAGGAGGCTGAGATATAAGGAGCATGGCTGAAAGCTAGTCTGGGCAAATAAGTCAATGAGACTCTTTTCACCAATTAACCACTAAAAAAGCTTGAAATAGAGCTGTAGCCCAAGCAGTAGACAGCTATTCTTGAACATAAAAGGACAGGGACCTAGCTCAGGCCCTGAGTTCAAGCCCCAGGGCCAGCGGATGCATCTATGCCTGCACATGGACACCCACATACACACACACACACACACAATTATCAAGCTTTTAGTTTCCACATAAATTTAGACAATACTGATTTTGAAAGGGTAGAGGAATCAAATGTAACTAAATTACTCTAACACTACTTTGTTTAGCCTGAACTTCAATTGAACCCTGGAGATAACCTGGGGAGATTAAGCTATATGTACTTGGTTCATTAAAGGTAAAAAAAAATGAATTACATGAAATTATCTCTAATAATTCAATGATTTTGAGTTCATTGAACTATTAGTCATACAATGCTTTCCTGGTGAAATGTTTCTAGTAAAGTTATCCTGATGACTTGAACTTCGATTTTTAACTTGGATATTTCTGTGTTGGTATTGTTTACACAATGTAAACAATGATTGACTTTGTTTGGAAAATTAGACACAATGAGCAGTATATATCCTAGGTTTAAGAACCATCTTCAGGAGGCTAAAATAGCCACGATTATATAGAACAAATGTTGACATGAAAGACACTCAGGAAAGAATCTGAGATGGAAATATTTCTGCTTGAAACTTGCCTATGAGTGGAGGCAAGTGGCTATTGGGAAGCTTCCCTCAAGTCACCTGTCCTGAAGGGTGATATATTACTAAAAGATGAATGCATCCTTATAGGAAGGAGCCAGGCTTACATAATCAGTGTAAAATAAGTTCTCAACTAGGGAGTTAGTAAAGGTTGTAGGAATCTATTAAATGGGAAGGATGAGGTAGTGATAAGTACCAGTTGATGGGCAGTTATGTCGGTATCCACAGAAAATGAAGTTGGTCCTTGTCAATATTTCTAGCTTTGTCCATCTAACCACTAGTTTGAGAGCATCTATCCTCCACCCCTGACTACTGAACTCTCACGGGCTATCTTTGAACATCCTTGGATCATTTGACTGAAAAATAACAAGATGTGAAAATATTTTACATTATATTAAACCAGATAATTGGGTCCATTGGACCCAAGCTTCAATTACTATTGCCACAGTTGTATGGAAGGTATTTTGATTCTTGTTCTCTGGTGAGTAAACGGTGTAATATTTCCACAACCTTTATGCCCTCAGTGAAGGACATTGGAAAATATTTGCTGAATTATCACTTCCCATAGCCAAAAGAGATATTTTTCCTATACTTGAATTTCTTTCACTGGAGCATGTGTCCATAGGAATGAAGAGATAAAATTAACACTTTGCTTTTGTGTTGAGCTACCATATTCATGGTAATTTGTTAGCAGTCAATGAAAACTAATAAGGCAGCTCACTTCCATCCATGTCCTTGACACTTCTGGATATTAATTCTGTCAACATTCTTGGGCGATTTTAGTGGCAGGTGAATGATTCATACAATAGTCCACCTCAAACTTTTGAAGTTTCTTTAGTGGTAGTGCCTTTCAGCTTCTTTTCACATAAGCCAATCACTTTGTAAGACCACATATTAAGAGTTTGTAATCACCAATATAGGTCCTAAATTTTAAGTCTCATATACCAATTCAAGTTTCACTGAATTATGTTTATATAGTCCTCTTACTCCTTTTACAATTATTTTTCAACTTCATTACAGCACTATTCTCAAGATTCCTTCATTTGCTTCTACTCTACCAGTCCCTTCATATCACTTTGTTTTCAATGATACTTGAAGCCTGAGATAAACAACATGAATTTCTGACTCCGAATCTCTCACCTCTCTTCTGCCTCTGTATTAGTTGTCATTTGTGTATTGTTAGCAATTACTCAAGGCTTACTAGTTTTTAGTAATTTATAGGAATTCTTACACATTTTACCTACTGTATGAAGTGGTTATTATTATCATCCCTGTTTAAGAAGATAAACTTGAAGTTTTTGTAGAGATCTAATTCATTTTTTTTGTCAGTCATGGGGCTTGAACTCCCCTGGGCCTGGGTGTTGTCCCTAAGCTATTCAGGTCAAGGCTATCGCTCTGCCCCTTGAGCCACAGCCCCACTTTTGGTTTTCTAGTGGTCAACTGGAGATAAGAGTCTCACAGACTTTAGTACCTGGACTAGCTTTGAACTGATATCCTTAGATCTCAGCCTCCTGAGTAGCTAAGATTACAGGCATGAGACTAGCTATGATGATACATTACTTAAGCTCACCCACTTAGTAAACAGAAAAGCCCTGCATCAATATTTTAGCCCATGTCTACAACCTTGACTATTACCCAACATGCAGTAGTACAGCACTTGCTCTACAAGTTGTTAGCAGACATTCTGACTTCCCCTATTTATAGTCAGAGAGCTGAGCACTGCTGAAGAAAATTTCATGCAATTGTGTACATACCTCAGTAAATCTCTGATTTTTTTTATTTCAATTGACTTAACTCTCTTTGTTCTTATTCATTTATCCCTATTTCATAAGTGACTATTCCAAATTCTTACCTTTCTAAAAACTAATGAACAACAAGCTAAATGTACAAGATATGTCCACATAAGTATGTTACAGATTTTCAAACTCATGATGCCCTAAAATAGGCTTAGGTTTTTACCAAACTAGTGTTTTGTATTCATTTTGTTCAACAAATCTTTATTCCATCACTTTCAACACACTAAGATAGCGATTTAAAAATTAGGTTATTTCTTAAGCATATTGAAATTGTGTGGGATGAGATGGGAAGACACAAACTATAACAGATCAAGTACTATATATCAAGGAGTGATACATATTAATAAAAATATTAAGCAAGATCAAAATAGTTGATGGAACTATCACCAGAAATTTTATATAAAGAATGGTCCAGGGGCCGGGAGTTTGGCCTAGTGGTTAAAGTGCTTGCCTAGCATGCATGAAGACCCGGGTTCGATTCCTTGGTACCACATACATACAAAAAAAACCGGAAGTGGTGCTGAGGCTCAAGTGGTAGAGCTCTAGCCTTGAGAAAGTCCAAGGACAGTGCTCAGGCCCTGAGCTCAAGCCCAGGACTGGCAACAAAAAAAAAAAAAGAAAAAAGAATGGTCCAGAAAAGCCTAGTTAATTAGAACAAGCGAAACTTGAGTAAAGTAAGCTACAATCCATTGGACATCTGAAAGAGTGATCTAGACAATAGGAAATCACATGCAAAGACCCAAGTGTAAGACCCTACTTGGCAAGGAGATCTGAGTTCTTGAAACAACGTAAATAAGAGAGTAGAAGTTGAGATCAGAGGTAATGAGGTTCACTTTATAGTAAAGGGATTGAATTAAGTTTTACACTGATTGATATGGGAAACTATTGGAAATGTTTTGAAGAGTAACCATATAACTACTTTAGTAGCTAGGTGCGGTGGCTCACGCCTGTAATCCTAACTACTTGGGAGGCTGAGATCTGAGGATCAAAGTTCAAAGCCAGTCCAGGCCCAGAAGGAACTGAGCCACTTATCTCCAATTCATCACCAGAAAAAGAGAAGTGGGGCTGTGACAGTAGCCTTGAGCTGAAGAGCTCAGGGACAGTGCCCAGGCCCAGAGTTCAAGTCCCATGACCCCCCCCAAAAAAAACTACTTTACTTACAAAAAGATTGAAACATAAAAAAACAAACAGCACAACATATATCCAGTACCTAGAACAAATATTGTAGTGTTCCATATTCCTTCAAGTCTGCATTATTTCTTTATATATACATATATACCAATATTTATATATACATAGAGAGACAGAAAGAACAAGAGCTTTGCTATACAAACCAACATAACTAAGTTTGTGTTCCTCTTGCCAAAGTCTCCCTAATGCTAAAATTGCAGATGTGCACCATCACAACCAGCCCATTAAAGTATTGAAAGCATAGATCTTATCTCATATGCAAAACTACCTCAATATGTATCTCTTTTAAAAAGAAAATCTTTCAAGACAGGTGTGATGGCTCAAGCCTGTAATCCTAGCTACTCAGGAGGCTGAGATCTGAGGATCAAGGTTCAAAGCCAGCCCAGGCACAAAAAGGACCTGAGATTCATCTCCAATTAACCTCTATAAAAGGGAAGTGGGGCTTGGCTCAAGGATAGGGTGGTAGTCTTGAGCTGAAGAGCTCAGGGACAACGCCCAGGCTGAGTTCAAGTCCCATGAGCCCCCCCACACCTAAAAAATCTTTCTTGCACAATCACTGTATGATAATGCTATCATAACCATAAAACCTAACCATTTTAACTCTCAATTGATATTCACAGT
Organism: Megascapheus bottae; assembly: GCF_031878675.1. Lineage (NCBI taxonomy): Eukaryota > Metazoa > Chordata > Mammalia > Rodentia > Geomyidae > Megascapheus > Megascapheus bottae. Next base: position 94,703,202 of record NC_143547.1, on the reverse strand, counting down.
TTCCTAGTCATGTACAATTTCTAGTAATTTTTCTTTAAACCAACATAAAATCAAGAAACATGTAGTACATTTGGTTTTCTGTTTCTCACATAGCTTTCAAAATAGAGCATATCTCCACCTCTATTCTTTTTCATTATTGATTTTATTGTCAAGGTGATGTAGAGAGGGGTTACAGTTACATTCGTCAGTGGGTACATTATTTGTTGAACACTGATACCCCTTCCCATATTTTTTCCCACTTTCCCTCCCCTCCCCATCTCCTAGTCATCTTGTTTTCCCCCTTCCATTACCTATTTCAAATAAACATATATACCTCTCTTCTTATTTCCTATAGCACTACTTTATTGAAGAGCCACCCAAGTCATCTTGAAGATTTGTCTGGTTGTTTCATTATGTCATTAAATTTGCCTCTTCATGCATTTTGGTAAACTATAACTTCGAAATGATGCCCTATAGAAATTGATTTGTATTTATGTGAATCACTCTTGATGACTTACCAAGAGTATATGCTCTGAGATGGAGGAAAAAAATAATTAAAGCTCTGTTGTTGAAATTCAGAGGAGCAAAAATGATGGCTTGGAAGAGGATAGCATCAGTACAGTTGGTGAACATGGCCATATTCTACATATGTATTGAGAGGAGAGCCTTCAAATGTACTCTTCCATGGTATTCAGGAAATCAGAAAGAGATTATGTCATGGTTTTGAAGATAAATAAAAGGATGAAACTGATTATGAGGACAGGGAAGACTGAGATAGGAGCAGATTTTCAGGTAAAATAAAGAGTTGGTATTTAAACATGGTTTTTACACAGTGGGTCATCTGATATCTTCTCATAGTCCTTTCATCATCCCTACATGCAATCATCAATGTTTGCTGATTCACTTAGTATATTAAATAATCTTTTGTCTTCATCACCAGTTGCTATTGCCACTGCCCATTCCCCTATTATCTATGGAGTTGATTAATATCATAACTTCTAATATTGGAGTTCTTCTTATCTACTATACCTACAAGTCACATAAATGATCTTCCTTCAAATATGCAGCTTATATGACTCACCATTTTATTTATTTTTTGCCAGTCCTGGGGCTTGAACTCAGGACTTGAGCACTGTTCTTGGGCTTTCTCAAGGCCTAGTGCTCTACCACGTGAGCCACAGTACCATATTCGGCCTTTTCTATGTATGTGGTACTGAGGAATCAAACCTGGGTCTTCGTGCATGCTAGGCAAGCACTCTAACGCTAGGCCAAAGTCCTGGTCCTAAAACTCACTATTTTAAAAGCTCTTAGCTAGACCCTTTTACCTTCAAGATTCACCTTTTATCTTATTAGAATCCATAAACCTATTAGTCAGGTTCTATGCTCCCTTGGTCCATTTATCCCCTTTTACTATATTATCTATCCAGAGTACATTCTTTTTTTTTCACTGTCCTCATCACATTTAATCCTCACAACACCCCTGTGAGGTAGGTATAATTGCCCCATCTCACAGATGAGGAAACTGAGGTTCACACATGCCCAAGGGCACATAGTTAACAGCACAGATCTATAATTCCAACACCTGGGGTTCTCATCCTATCCAAGCCTCCGCCAGGATGGTCAGGACTTTTTTCAGTAGCAGAAAGACAGCACAGGGGCATCAAAAAGCACACATGCACATACACACATACAAACACACAAAGCAAAATGACCACTGAGTCTATTCCTCCATTTCTGAAGTTCTGGTTCAAGAGCATTTGTGGCTACTCCTGGCCAAGTGATTCTTAATATTAAAGAAGCGGGGAGGTGGGAAATCTATGCACTGATAGTTCATTTAGCTATTCAGGAGGCCTAGATCTGAGAATCCAGGTTGGGGGACAGCCAATTAGCCAGCAAAAAAAGGTGGCAAGTTAGCCTCTTCAGCTATTGCTTGGACGACAGCCTCAAGAAGCAGAGGTTTCCCAAATACCAAGCATATCTGGCGCTTGTGACATGAAGAAGACTGTGAGGTCTGATGGAACCCAAGGCCAATCCAATGACCAGACTGGGAGAAAGAAGCTCCCGGCCTTCTCTGCTCTTCTTCATCTTGCTCACTTCAGATATTACAAATGACTTCCCCCCCCGCCCCCCCCCCCCCGATCATCTCTTTTTTGCAGTGTGCCAGGATAGCTGAGCATAAATAATGTTGAAAATCTATTCTTTTTATTCAGCACCCTGTTTTGAATTTTACTTTTGTTTTTCATCTTGAAAGGACAAAGAAATCCAGAAATCCAGGTGAGGAAGAACAGCTCAGAAACTCAGTGCAGAGACGTTCACATGGATATCACGGGACACAGACAAACCATGCTGGAAGGAAACAGATTTCTAAGATGAGTCAAACGTGCCAGATGGAGGGAGCCTGTGGCCCCACTTGTGGTCACCCCATAGGTGGTCACAGTGCAGGCCGTGTGAGGTGTCGGGAAGCAGGCTCCCCACCCTCTAAGACTTGTATCCTGTAAAGGAGGGGATGCAGTCCAGCAGGCAGCAAGGGACAGAGGTATGCTGAGAGCCACCTGCGGGGACCCAGTGCAGGCAGCTTTCTAGCAGAGGCTCTGGCTGTGCTGGCATGTGTGGGATACAGACTCAAGAGTGTGGAAGCTGTCGGTTCCTGGCATGGGGTTGAGTAAGGGCTGGAAAGACCACATCACACACAAGCTGAAGCTTCCAGAGACAGCAGGACACAGGAGGGTACAGAGACACGGGCTTCACATGTAGTGGCATATTGGTTAAACTCTTCAAGGAGAAGCAGCTAAGCTTTTCACTGAATCTGGGCTCATATGGGACAAAGAGTACATTCTTATAGTTTCCCAGTGTTACATTTTCCCCAAACCATGTCTTTTTGTGTCTGTGGGCATCTGTGGTTTCTTCTACTGAGAATGTCCTTTCAGTTTCAAATAATTAGGCAATGTCCTATCCAAATTTGAATCCTCAGAGTTTAGTAAATGTGACAACTGATCAAAAGGCAGTCAGGATGCTGCTTACTGTTGAACTGATATAGTCCTGATGTTGAACCTCTTATACCAAAGTTCACAGGGCAAAATTCAGAATTTTAATAAATATCATCCATACACGTTTAGAAATAATTACAATATGCTAGGCACTATGGAATTGGAGTGTTCGTATCTCCTTAATTTTCTTTCAAATTGTCATTTGGCATCTATTACAAATATTAATTCTTAACTTAAGGAAATTATAATTACCAAAATTAGCTAGGAAAGCACTTTGGAAAGTGAAATTATAAAGTGCCATTATTACAATTGTGACAGCAGTTGCCTTCAAATGAAAATGTCTACCAAAAGCAGAGTGTGAAAATTGATGATTGATTTTTTTGTGGTTGTCAGAGCCAATTTGCCATAAACAGAACAGGCTTTGTAATTCATGTTTTTGATTCATGTGGCTTCTCAGCTTGTAGATCCTGTGTCTAATTTACCACTATATGTGTTATATTTTGTTTATTCTTGGCCGTTACCTGTTGCCTTTGGATTGCTTAAAGAACACCAATTCCCCTTCTAGGAAGGCAATTATCTGAAGAAGTGCTCATCTGATGCTTATCAGCTAAGGTTTATTTTTCTTTCATAGCTGAAAAATTTATATGGAAAGTTGAAAACTTTTTCTCTTACCATTTAAAAGACTACCATGATGGCTTCTGGGGCTCAAGAAATTGAAGGCAATGCTAAGGCTCCAATTGAATCTCAAGTTTATATAAGTTTATGATGGAATTTTCCTTGTGAAAACCTACGGCAAATGAGGCAACAAGCACCAGAGTTCTCAATCCTTTTCCTTGTTGATAAATTTCTAATTTTATAACCCAAAGTAATAGAGTTTTCTTTTCCCCAAGACTAAGATCATTCCTTTTTTTCAGTCATGGGGCTTGAACTCTATGCCTAGGCATTGTCCCTGAGCTCTTCAGATCAAGGCTACTGCTTTACGCCTTGAGCCACAGAGCCACTTCCAAGATTGCTCCTTTTGTACTAGTCTTGAACATTTTTTTTAATCAAATTCCAATAATGTTTTCTGTTTCTCTTATCTCTCTGTGTGTCTCTGTGTCTCTCTCCCCATGATCTGAAAAACACAGTAAGTAATAATAAAAATAATTTAAACTGTCCACAATGCAGCATCTATCAGAACAATGATTTTAAAAGTAGGCCCCAAATCATTGTTAAGAAAAATATTTTTCTTTTGGCCAGAACTGCCATCTTCCAGTAATTTACTGAAATGACTAACACAAAGGGAAAGAGGAGAGGCACCCGGTACATGTTCTCTAGGCTCTTCAGGAAGCATGGAGTTGTTCCTTTGACCACATACATGAGAATCTACAAGATGGGTGATATTGTAGATATCAAGGGAATGGGTATTGTTCAAAAAGGAATGCCCCATAAATGTTATCATGGCAAAACTGGAAGGGTCTACCATGTTACCCAGCATGCTGTTGGCATTGTTGTGAACAAACAAGGGCAAGATACTTGCCAAGAAGATTAATGTGAGCATTGAGCATATTAAGCACTCTTAAGATAGCTTCCTGAAATGGGTGAAGGAAAATGACCAGAAAAAGAAGGAAGCCAAAGAGAAAGGAACCTGGGTCCAACTGAAGTGCCAGCCTGCTCCACTCAGAGAAGCACACTTTGTGAGAACCAAGAGGAAGGAGTCTGAGCTATTAGAATCTATCCCCTATGAATTAATGGCCTAAGAAATGTAACAAAAATAAAGGCCTCTGGACTATAAAACAAAAAAAGTAAAGGTGTGGTGGCTGACGCCTATAATCCTAGCTACTCAGGAGACTGAGATCTTAGGATCAAGGTTCAAAGTTCAAAGCCAGCCCAGGCACAAAAGAACCTGAGACTTTTATTTCCAATTAACCTCTATAAAATGAGAAGTGGGGCTTGGCTCAAGGATAGGACAGTAGCCTTGAGCTGAAGAGCTCAGGGACAGCCGCCCAGGCCAAGTTCAAGCTCTATGACCCACAATATAAACCCTCAGCTTAATTTTAATTATGTTCTAAAAATCTATGTGCCAATGATTATATACAGATTCCCTTCTTGAATACTTGTTTGTTAAACATGACATTTGAAATATGATGTAAAAACCAATGTTAATAAATAAAAAAGAAAGGAAATTTTCTTATTTCCATAATAAATTTGTTTTTAATAGAAAAATAATGTTCTCACAGTAAGTAAAATCAAATGTAATGAAGCATTTAACCCCCAAACAAACTTCTCATTAAATTACTTAAATATTATATAATTTTTCTGGAAAGCATCTGAAACTCTAAGTTCTTGTTTTCATAACATAATCTAGCCAAACGTTGTTTTTGTTTAAACTCTGGCCTATAATAGAACAACTTAGATGATATGTCTTGCCCACTGTTGGTGAGGATGAAATGTAGTTCACTCATTTCTGAAAAGAATACTTAGTTCTTTCAAAAACTAAAATGTGTCCACCAATTCAACTATGATATATGTATCCAAAGATAATGAAACCAATATATGAACAGCGATCTCTATTCACATGTTTATGGCAGTAGTATTCACAGTAGCTTAGTAAGTAAAAAAAAATCTGTGTCCATAAACTGACTAATGGATAAAGAAAAATGTGGTGCATATACATAATTGAATAGTATTCAGGCACAGAAAAATAAAATTCTTTTATTTGGGGTTTATGGACATCGATATGTTAAATTAAAATAAACCAGTAACAGAAAGCCAAGTATCACATGATCTCATTTGAATATACGACCTAAAAATCCCATAATCTCATAGAAGTAGAAAGTAGAAAGGGCCAAAAACAGAGGCTGAGGAGAGACACATGGTATGAAGTGAAAAAATGTTGCTTAATGTACAGTTACAATTAACATGGGAGATTTATTTTCTATGAAACAGCAAAATAAATATAGTTAATAGCACTACATTGTATATGTAAAAATAGCTTTAAAAGAGTATCTTAAATGTTCTCACAACAAAGAAATGATGAATATTTGAGATGATGGAAAGAAAGGGAACAAGAAAGAAAATAGTCCATATATATTAATTGCTGTTTAGTCACAGTGGTAATTATTTTTGCTCACATGGTTACATTCAGTCATTTTGAAAATACCAACATAATAGTTGTTTGAATGCAAATGGTGCATTGAGAATTATCTTGCTTTTTGACAAAATTCAACCTTCATACTGCTCTTTCATATTGCTTAATTAAATTCAAGTAGCTACTTTGGATTCTTCTTCATACTACTGAACATATTCACATACTCAGATCAGTGTCCGACACTACATAGGTGCTCATGGTTTTTTTTTTCAAATATAAAAGAGAGCCGGGCGCATTGGCACGCATCTGTAATCCCAGCTACTGGGAAGGCTGAGCCCGTAGGATCACTTGAGTCCAGGAGTTCTGGGCTGCAGGGCGCTATGCCGATCAGGTGTCCACACTAAGTTTGTCATCAAAATGGAGACCTCCCGGGAGCGGGGAAAAAAGCAGGTTGCCTGAGGAGAGGTGAACCAGGCTAGGTTGGAAACCGAGAAGGTCAAATGTAAAAGAGAGACTGCTCCTTAAAATCAAACATCTTTATCTGGTTTTGATGATTGTATCTCAAAGCTACTCACTATTGCCATTAAGGTAAGACAATGTTTGTTTGTTTGTTTTTATTGTCAGGCTTAATGTATAGAGGGGTTATAGTTACATTCACCAGGTAGTAGATGAATTACTTCTTACACATTGATACCCCTTCTCATGTTTTTGTTCCCATTTCCCTCCCACACCCCCTCCCAATCATCTTGTTTACCTCCCTTCCCTTTCCTATTTCAAATAAATAAGTAAATGTATATACAATATCCCAGGTAACAAAGTCAGATACAGTAACAACATGAGATTAACCAAAGGACAAGAAAAGAGAAGAAAAATAACATACTACATTAAGAAAAACAATCACACAAGACAAAGCTCTTGTTTCCATATCCTAGTGTTCCTTTCATTTAGGCTAAGATAATTTTTAATTAAGTTAACTACTACCTGTCAATTTTGGTTTCAAATTCTGAACTTCAGGGGGAGCAATGAATTAGAGAATTAAAAGGTGTCATACAGGATAATTGGTTCTTACAGGAACACTTACAGTATTGCTTCCACAAATAACACACAAGAAGGAATAATGAACACTAAGTATTTTTGTGAAGTTAACTCATTTACAATGCATTTTGTGTAGAATTCAATTTTTCTTCTCTATATTACCCATTGTGATGATACTTTTAAAAGTGACAAAAAGTATTACACTTTGTTTTTTCATTGGTGACATAATGACTAAAAGGATATTTCAATGTAAGACTAAGACTATTTTAAGCTAGGAAATCATTTAAAGAATATTCTTTTCTATGGAATAGAAGCCTATTGATCCAGCATTGGAATCATCAAGACTAATATTGAAAATATAGTTAATACATAGATTTAACATTGTTCACTCTCCCCTTCCCATAGTGATCCTAATAAAAAATTCCAACATTTCAAAGGATAGGAGAGTTAATTTCAAGAGAGTTAAAGTATAATATGGTGATTACAATTAATGAGACATATTCCTGAAAATGTAAGAATGGCTTCACTGTTTTCAGCTTGTACATTACAACTATGACATATATGTTGACTAGCATGATTTGACATTCTACTGTGACTATACACATTTCAAAATATGATATAGTGGGCATAAATGAAGCACTGGGCTTAATTCCTCAGTATCATATTGTTTTTAATGTACTATGCAAAGTTATTTCTTTACTCTTTTGGGGTTTGTTTTGTTCTGTTTTCTTTCTTTTTCCCCCTTATGGTTTATCCTTCCTCTGTTGTTGCTGTATCTGATTTTAGTACCTGGTATATTGTATATACAGTTATATACCCCAGGCAGGAAAGTCCTATCTCCAATTGATCACAAAAAATCCACAACTTAAATTATATTAATTGATTTGCGTATGTTGAACCAGCTTTGCCTCCCTGTGATGAATCCAGTTTTATCATAGTGTATAATTTTTTGATGAGTTGTTGTAGACGGTTGGCCAGTATTTTGTTGAGAAGTTTTGCATCGATGTTCATCAAAGAAATACGTCTATAGTTCTCTTTCTTTGATGAATCTCTGTCTACTTTGGGGATGAGGGTTATACTGGCTTCATAGAATGAGTTTGGTAAAGAACCTTCATTTTCAGTTTTGTTGAAGAGCTTGGGGAGTATTGGTGTGAGCTCTGCTTTCAAGACCTTATAGAATTCAGCTGTGAATCCATCTGGCCCTGGATTTTTCTTAGATGGAAGGTCTCTTATTGCCATTTCAATTTCAGTGCTTGAAATAGGCCTGTTTATTTGGGTTATTTTTTCTTGGTTCAGTGTGGGTATGTTAATATTGGCTAGGAATTCATCCATTTCTTCTAGATTCTCAAATTTGTTGGCGTAAGGTTTGAGAAGTATTCCCTCATGATATTCTGGATCTTGGTAATTTCTGTCATGATATTACCATTTTCGTCTGTGATTTTGTTTATTTCGGTATGCTCCCTTCTTTTTTTGGTAAGATTTGCTTAGGGCCTGTCAATTTTGTTAATTCTTTCAAAGAACCAACTCCTTGTTTTGTTGATTCTTTCTATAGTTTTTTTGGATTCCAATTCATTTAATTCTGCTTTGATTTTAATAATTTGCTTCCTTCTAGTGGGATTAGGGTTAGTTTGTTGCTCTTTTTCCAGGAGCTTAAGGTGACATATTAAATTGTTGGTTTGTGATTTTTCCAATTTGTTATTGTAGGCACTCAGAGCTATAAATTTTCCTCTGAGTACTGCCTTTGCCGTGTCCCAATGGAGCTGGTGTTTTGTGTGCTCCTTTTTGTTAAATTTCATAAACTATTGGATTTTTGTTCTGATCTCTTCAGGAGCAGTGACAAAAATCACATGATTGTCTCAAGATGCAGAAAAGGCATTTGACAAGATCCAACACCCCTTTATGTTAAAAGTTCTGGAGAAACTAGGAATCCATGGAACATTCCTCAATATAATAAAGGCTGTGTATGACGAACCCACAGCTAGTATTATACTTAACGGTGAAAAGCTAAAGCCACTCCCTCTAATATCAGGAATGAGACAAGGATGCCCACTCTCTCCACTCCACTTTAACATAGTTTTAGAATTCCTAGCCAGTGCAATAAGGCAAGAAGCAAGCATAAAGGGGATCCAAATAGGGAAAGAGGAAGTAAAACTATCCCTCTTTGCAGATGACATGATTCTGTATTTAAAGAATCCTACAGATTCTACTCCCAAGCTCCTTGAGCTGATTCAAAACTTTGGAAGGGTAGCAGGGTATAAAATTAACCCTCAAAAATCAACTGTCTTCCTCTATTCCAACAGTGAGAGGAATGAGGCAACAATCAGGAAAGCAACTCCTTTTGCAATAGCCTCAAAGAAAATAAAGTATCTAGGAATTACCTTAACTAAGAATGTAAAGGACCTTTTTGATGAAAACTTTAAAACCCTGATAAGGGAAATTAAAGCAGAACTGAGGAAATGGAAAAACCTCCCATGCTCCTGGATTGGAAGAATCAATATCATGAAAATGACAATCTTGCCAAGGGCTATCTACAAATTCAACGCAATACCCATCAATATCCCAATGACATTCTTTAAAGAAATAGAAGAGGCAATCCAAAATTTCATATGGAATAATAAAAGACGCCGTATAGCAAAAACACTTCTTAGCAGAAAGAACAGTGCAGGAGAAATTTCAATACCAAACTTTAGTCTCTATTACAGAGCTATAGTGGCCAAAACAGCTTGGTACTGGCACAAAAACATGCCTGAACACCAATGGAATAGAACTGAAGACTCAGATATTAAACCACAGACCTATAGCCACCTAATCTTTGACAAGGGAGCCAAAAAAATAGAATGGAAGAAAGACAGCCTCTTCAACAAGTGGTGCTGGCAGAACTGGCTAAGCACCTGCAGAAAACTAAAGTTGGATCCTTCTTTGTCATCCTGTACTAGAATTAACTAAAAATGGATCAAAGACCTCGAGGTAAAAGCCGACATTCTGAAAACTTTACAAGAAGGAACAGGAGATACACTAGACCTCCTTGGCCCAGGTCGAAACTTTCTTAATAAGGACCAAGAATCACAACAAATCAGAGAAAGGCTGGATAAGTGGGACTGCATTAAACTGCAGAGCTTTTGTATGGCAAAGGACATAGCTAGTAAATTAATTAGGAAGCCTAAAATACATCAACAGCTCAAAAAATTGAATCAATCCAAAACTAATCTCCAAAGTAACAACCATCCCATTAAAAGATGGGCCAAAGACTTAAAGAGAGTCTTCTCTGAAGAAGAAACAAAAATGGCCTATAGACACATGAAGAAATGCTCAACATCTCTGGTCATAAAAGAAATGCAAATCAAAACAACGCTAAGATTCCACCTCACTCCAGTTACAATGGCCAGGATCAGGAAATCTAATAGCAACAGATGCTGGAGGGGATGTGGCCAGAAGGGATCACTACTACACTGTTGGTGGGAGTGCAAACTTGTTCAACCACTATGGAAAGCAGTATGGCAGTTCCTCATAAGACTAAACATAGAGCTCCCCAATGACCCAGCAATTCCACTACTTGGCATTTACCCAATTGTCCAGAAACAAGGACATACTAAATCCACCAGCACAACAATGTTCATTGCAGCACTATTTACCATAGCAAAGATATGGAACCAACCTAGATGCCCCTCAGTTGATGAGTGGATCAACAAGTTGTGGTATTTGTACACAATGGAATTCTATGCTGCTGTCAGAAAGAATGACATCGCCCCATTTGTTAGGAAATGGAAAGACCTAGAAAAGATCATATTAAGTGAAGTAAGCCAGACTCAAAGGAACTTAGGCTCAATGGTTTCCCTCATTTGTCATAATCAGTAGAAACCTTGGGCTCTCCTAGCAGATTTGCAATAGAGCAAAACCTTGATACAAAAGGCTATATAGTAGGAGGAGGAATGAAAGGATCTCTAGGATATAGAAACATAAGCCATATAATGAATGATTGTTGTCCTTAATGTACTATGTTATCTCTCATCTCTTTTGCTGGCCCTTGGTTATCTCATACTGTTACAGTATCTCACTTTGTTACCTGATATATCAGATATATTTGTATTTGGTTATTTGAAATTGGATAGGGAAGGGGGGAAAAAAGATGAGGGGTGGAGGTGGGGGGAGGGAAATGGGGACCAAGACATGTGAAAGGGTATCAATGTATGGGAATTAATGCACCATCTATCTGGCAAATATCATGTAACCCTTCTATTAATTACAATAAAAATATATGAAAAAAATAAATTGTCTTTCCTGGCAACATCAGATGACATTCTGAAATGCTGTGAACCAGAAATTCAATGTCATGAGCTGGAATCCTCACTCACTAGCTTTTAACACCCCAATGGGAATTCATATTGAAATGCAAATATGAACTGAATTTTAAAGACAAAAATCAGCTCTTTGGAAAAATTCCATCATCTCTTCAGGAGAATTTTATGTTAATTTTTATTTCCTTAAAAATCTTACCCAAACTAAAATGTTCACTCTAAGAAACATTCATTCCTTCCATTCCAGAAATTGTCTTTCATTCTGTCTAAAGAGTCAGGGTAAGTGACATTAAAATATGAAAACCAGGTGTATTCCCCAGATAAGTGTATTCAATTTCTGCATCATTCTAACTTCCAATTATTCTGAAGCTAACATAGCCAAAAAATAGATAAACTTTTCATTTTTCAATGGTATTCAGCAATTTGTTGGATATTTCATAATGAAAATGAAATGAAAAATATATGCTAACACATGTAGCACAGAAGACATTAAAATGCTTTGCTGTGGAAAAGAAATCCTTTACAAATAACTTTACCTAAGACTGTCCACAATGTAAAATAGTATTCACACAAGGACTCACAAATCACACTTAATCTTTCCACCTTAGCAATTAGTAAGGTCATGAGCGGATAGAAGACATCCTAACATACTTTTTTCTGCTTCTATATTTTGAGATTCCATACATTTTATTACAAAAGTTTATTTACAACAATAAGTTATTTTTCAGATTTATAATATACACATATATCTATGTGTATAATATCTTTTGTAACTATCTGAAAAGCTGTGTTTGAAGTTATTTGTGATTTCTCAGACCTTGGCCAAATGGCTATTGCAGTCCTAATTTATAATAAGTAAGCAATGAGCTAATGAGTAGCTGTCCTGTCTGGCACTTTTATACTAATTACTTTCTCAGAATGGGAGAAATGGAAGCCAGATTACAAATGTTCATCTTAGCCCCTGAACAAATAGATCCTGCATATACCTAAAATTTATAGTAAGGACTAGACATAAGGAGTAAGAACATAGAGTACTGTACGCATCCGAATATTACCTTTCTTCCTTGCCATAATTCTGTAATGTAAAGAAGTTCACCCCACTAATGACTCTGAGAAAGTCCAAGTTGGTTTGAAGAAGCAAAAATAAAATCACATGCAGACTAATGATTCTGAATTATGATTCAGTGTGCAAAAGATGTAGTTCAGCAACCCAAAATCATTCCAAAAGTGATTCTTTTACTTGAATATTTTAAAAGGTATTAAAAAGGTTTTAATTCATCATCCCTGCAATGTAAAAGTTCCTGTCTGCTTTCATTCATTTCCTCTACTTCCTTCGCCAGCTACAGGCCCTCTCAACTCTCCTACAATCCATGGCCTCAACAACTCTTCTAATTCTGTTTCCCTGGGCTAAAATCCATTGCAGCACCTGCCCTAAGTTTGTGAGATAAATCATAAGGCATATAGTTGCAAGTGAAATTTCAAATAAACAATTACTTTAGGGGAGTAAATATGACCTATGCAATACCTTGCACATATACATAGTAAAAATATTACTTGCTATTTATCTGAAATCTCAATTTCACTTGGAACCTTCTAATTTTACTTCATAATTCTGGCAAGCCTAACCTGTGCTCTAGAATAATCACCAGTATTGTTTACACATCTGCTGGCCCAACTGTCCCAAATGATGTCCAGAGGACCTGAAATCTCTACTCCGAGTCTCACTGGATGTAAAGGCACAGAGCTTCTTAGGAGGGAAAGGGAAATTCTCATACTCATCACTCCATTTTGCTGGGGACAAAACTGCTAAGAAAGCATGTTTTGGGGCTGGGGGTTTTGCGTAGTGGTAGAGTGCTTGCCTAGCATGCACTAAAACCCGGGTTTGATTCCTTGGTACCACATACATAGAGAAAAGCCAGAAATGGTGCTGTGGCTCAAGTGGTAGAGATCTAGCCTTGAGAAAGCTCAAAGACAGTGCTCAGACCCCGAGTTTAAGGCCCAGGACTGGTGAAAAAAGAAAGCATATTTTATAAAGAACAGAGTAAGAGACACTATGTCCCCCCTAAGGAGTGTTGTGACTTTATATCCACTCTTCCTATTGCACATTGTATGAGTTTGGAGAAATGTAACAGTGGCATGAATCTAATATCATACTATTAGAAAAACTCATCATCGCGCCTAAAAATCCTCTGTACTCCACCCTCTTTTATTGATTTGATATTGTTGCTTGTTGGAGGTAGTGATGGTTATTTTTGGCTGTTCGTCATAAACAATCCCCATGAAGAATTTCTGGTGAATGAAATTCTCCCCGTCAGTATACATCCTTGAAGCTGAAATAATAAATAAAAAGAGGAAAATATATCCCATAGAGAGCCACAGCAGTAGTTAAGAGAAATCTTGATCAGATCAGAACAGCTTTGACCACTGTATGGTCTCTTAGCTAAAGGGTATTTTTTTGGTGTTAGTCCTGGGGCTTGAACTCATGGCCTAAGTGCTGTCCTTGAGATTTTTCACTCAAGACTAGTGCTCTGCCACTTCTAGTTGTACTTCTAGCATCTTTGGTGATTAATTGGTGATAAGAGTGTCACAGACTTCTCTTACCTGCCTGGCTTTGAACGCTGATCCTCCATCTCAGCTTCCTCAGCAGCTAGGATTAGAGGTGTGAACCACTGAGCAGTCATGCACAAAATCATTTCATTTTCAGGAACTGCTTTAGCATTACTTAGTAGAGGATGAGAATTAGTACCCTGGGAATTATCAAATTATTTTTCCAAGTTAGTGTAAACTGAAAATTTTCCATAATCAAAATGTTTTTTAAAATTAAATCAATTTAGCACATTAATAAAACCTTACTGTAAAAACAGTGCTCTGAACAGACCTGCATCACTCCAGCACACCAGACAGAGGCTCTAACTTACGGAGAAATTGAGAACATCGAGTTTTCTACAACTAACCAAGATCCATATCAGCAAATCCATTTGGCATTTCGAGTTGAAGAGGACTCTATGTTATTTGATATAAAAATCTCCTAAGGAACTATGCAGTAGCCAATCAAAAGCTTTGTATATAGAACCCTCCCCCAGCCCAGTAGCCATATATAGAAAGTAAGATTTGGATTAAATTCTAGGCAGATAGAAATTGTTACCACCAGAGCCCCTGGGTAGCACTTTATCTCCCAAAGTGTCTGGGTAGTGCTGTGTGGAAACAGTTTCTCATCAAAAATGCTATTGGGCTAGAATCCTAAATCACATTGCTGCCACCATAGCCCTCTGTTTTTAGGAAGGAAAATCTTTTCTGCATGGTGAACATCTATGGGGAAAAGCCAAAACCTGACAGCTACAGACAGTTGTTGTCCTGAATTAAATGAACCTAGAAACTGGATATGAGCTTGTGTATGGAAATCATTCTTCTCAACTGCATAGACAGCTTCATTTTATGTGGCTCTACCCTCCTTTATCAATATGCTTAATCAGACCCCTTCCACACCTCACACATTGGGTAGTTTTTATTGGGTGAAAGAAACATTCATTAGAGAGGAAAAACCATCTGATTGAAGTCCAGTGAACTTGCTTTTTTAATATGAAAGTTTTAAATCCTGCAATGTATTAAAAATAATGCCCCAGGTCGATATATTGCTAGTAGGCAGAGGAGTTTTTCCTATCTATAATAATATTGATTATGTAACATATACATGCCAGATAATTGGGTTATGAGTTTGGGAATATTTGGGAAACAGAATGCTATGAATGGTGACTTATTACTTTCCAGTTTGGATGAAAGCAGAGTCTTTTGAATTTACTTATATAACAACAGATTTGGATGCCTCATTAGTAGGCTTGGCAGATTCTTGAAACACCTTCGTTTATGGCCATATACTTTCGAAATTGCTGGCTGAAAAAATGAATTGTTGACATCTTGATTACTGGGTCCACCATCTGTACAACTGCGGTTACAGATATGTGCCACAACTGGCCAGCTTGTTATTTAAGGTAAGATCTAACTAAACTTTGGGATTAGTTTACCTAGAACCATGATCCTCCTATTTCCAGTTTCAAGTAACTGGGATTTTCTGTGAGCCTTTACACCCAGCACTGAAAAGAACAAGTCTCATTCTTGTAACTTTTAGCAAACAGTTGTGTATTACTTTACTAATGTATGATCAAATAATTTTAATACTTCAGAAGGCAAAAATGACTTGGAATATCTATTTTATCACCAGGAAAATTCTCTCCTCTGCACCACACAGACATTCCTACTTATTACTTCTTGGAGCTCCCAACTGTCCTCTTACTCTGCAGATATGAGATTTCCTCTTATAAGGACAAGCTTCCTCTGCCAAAAAAAATGTGTTTCTGAAAAAAAGGCTTCTGGATATTACAATAATGCTAGAGTTCAAATGAAGATTCAAGGGGCCGGGAGTTTGGCCTAGTGGTTAAAGTGCTTGCCTAGCATGCACGAAGACCCGAGTTTGATTCCTTGGTACCACATATATAGAAAAAGCCTGAAGTGTTGCTGAGGCTCAAGTGGTACAGCTCTAGCCTTGAGAAAATCCAAGGACAGTGCTCAGGCCCTGAGCTCAAACCCAGGACTGACAAAAACAAAAACAAAAACAAAAACAAATGAAGATTCAAGAATTCCAAAGAGGTTATTTGAAATAGGAAATGGAAGGGGGGAAAACAAGATAAGGGGCAGGGATGGGTGGAGAAAAATTGGGACTAAGACATGAGAAAGGGTATCAGTGTATGTGAAGTAATGCACCCTCTATCTGGTGAATATATGTAACCCTTCTATCAATTACAATAAAAAATATATGGAAAAAAGAATTCCAATGAGTCATGTTACTAATAGTTTGACCACCAAAATATCAGAAAGGCTGTCTCACCAAAGGTGCTTTTGTCCACACCAACCACACTTCTAAATGCCTATAAAAAAAGGGAAATGAGCTGTCATCAACATACTGTTGAAAACAAACTATTTCATGTTTTTCTTATTCATTACTGTAGTGGTTCAATGCTAACCATTTCAGTAACTTTCTTTTGCAGAAGAAAAGTAGAAGACAAAGTCTTTCTCTTTCACTTGGGATCAGATACAGCTTTTTCAGCATTATACTTATGGCCTAGAGTGCCTATTTACACTATTTTGCTATTCAACCGTTAATTCACCAATATACGTACAGTCCATCTCTGGAAGCCAGAGCCGGGAGCAGCTTCCAACGTCCCAAATTGTTGTATAATAAGCATCTGCTCCATTCATGGGAAATGGGGGCTCGAATGTTCTTCTTGGCTTACTGTTCTTCTGCACTGCAGTTTTCCTTAAGAGTCCTTGGGTTCTGTTCCTGCCCACTGGTCTCAAATGTATCTCATCCAAAATATTCAATATGCACCAATGAAATTTTGTTTCAAAAGAAAAAAAAACACTGAGGCATCCTTGTGTTCTTTGCATTGTGATAAAATACATGCAATACAAAATTTACAATTAGATAGGGAAGGATGGAAAAGAAGATGAGGGGCGGGGTTGGGGGGAGGGAAATGGGGACCAAGACATGAGAAAGGGTATCAATGTACGTGAAGTAATGCACCTTCTATCGGATGAATATAATGTAACCCTTCTATTAATTGCAATAAAAATATATAAAAAAATAAATGATTTTAGCAATTCCTTGGCCTTATATGGGTTGTCATTCTTATATTACTTATTTCTATAACTTATTTTATCTTCCCAACTAACACTCTATACCCAGTACACAGCTCCTCATTTTCCTCTGCCTATGATAACGAACATTGTACTTCATTTGTATGCATTTGACTAACATAATTATCTCATAAAAGTAGAATTACACATTTTTCTTTTTTGGATGGATTAGTTAGGATGATATTCATGTTCTGGTACCTGTTAGAATATGCTACTTTTTAAGATCAACTAATATTCTTATGTATTTATGTATATACATATATGACTTGCCAGTGAATATGTAGCTTGTTTTAACCTTCTTCTATAGGACATGGAAGTTTCTACAGAACCTTACATAATGTCTAGCTTGCTACTTACAATGTTGAATTGCAGACATGCAGAATTCCTTACTTCTTTATTTTCTCCATTCAACTACAAATTAAAAGTAAAAATGTTGTTTATTTATTATACTATTCTCAGGCTTCAGAATATCACTTAGCACCTGATTCTCCTCAGGAAAGGATAGGATATTTTGTACAAACCTAAACATTTGGTTTGCATTTATGCTCACCCTGTTACAATGAATGATATAGTTGCTCTATCAAAGTGTTTCTTGGAAATATTCCCTTAGAGAGATTTCTGCAATAGCAATATTTTTTCAACTCTCACATTCTTCCTAGAATGTCAAAAAACATTTTGTGAACAATTTGTCCCAATCTTTAAAGGCTATGTCTAGACATTTCTAAAATCTGATCAATTTGTGACTTAGTCAAAGGGCAAACTTAGTCATGTTGCTACAATATATCTTGAGCTCTTAATTTCAAAACCCCAAAATATACTCAATTTTGATGAGATCCCAGTTTCACATCTCATCTGTCTCCCAAACTGTTAGCCTCATAGGTACAAGGTTAGGCTTGCTTTACTGTTTATTGGAAATGAAAGTTGACAGCTCTGTTCATATTAATCACATTAATGAGAAATTTTGGAACAAGCAATTACAAGGTAACTCACTCCTGATATCCTGTTTGTTTAATGGGCTCAAGGGGCCTTACTATTTACTCTATATCCTCCCAGCAGTGAATAATTAAGAAAATAGCCCCAGAAACAAAATAAGATGGATTAGCATCACTGCTCCATTAAGGTGTAAAATTCTAGGTAATTTTTCATTAGGGAAATTTCATGGAAAACACATGACAAGTTTTCAGATAGCTCACTGTAACAGATACAGAGAATCTCCTCAAGCCATTCCAAAGGGATCTGTATCTGGATTACAGTCACAAATTAGAGATTTCTAGCCAAATACGAATGAGATAGCTAAATAGAGTGGAGTGCAGAGCAGAAGATAGCATAGGCTTGCCTAATTCTCCCAAGATCTTTTTGTGCTAGTCCTGGGGCTTGAACTCATGGCCTGATCACTGTCTTTGGGCTTTCTCAAGGCTAGAGCTCTACCACTTGAGCTACAGCACTGCTTCTGGTTTTTCCTATGTATGTGGTAGCAAGCAATCAAACCTGAGTTCAAGGCCCGGGACTGGCAAAAAAAAAACCCAAAACTATAGTACAATCATACTATGAAATATTACTCAGCATTATAAAATTAGTATTTGTTACCTACAACAACCCACATGGCTGTCTAGATATCAAAAATACTTATCCAAAGCTAGAACTAAAATACATCAAGACATAATAAATTAGAAAGGGTCAGAAAGGCCCAGTGCTTATGTGTATCTGATGATAAAAAAAGTAATATTCTTTGGGGCTGGGAGAGTGGCCTAGTGGTAAAGTGCTTGCTTGCCTAGCATGTACAAAGACCTGGGTTTGATTCCTCAGTACCACATACATAGAAAAAAAGCCAGTTTGCAAAGTTCTTAGAGAAAGGGATTATAAATGATGTGGCCATTAAGACTTAAGGTAATTGAAGATAAATATTACATGTTCTTTTGGTTATGTTTATTTTAATGACTGATGCCAGAACTTACTGTTAAGAGCTACAGTAACCTCTAAATGTCATTGCAGCAGTGTTTCATTCAACCTGATTAGATTGACTGACCTTGGGTCATATAGATCAACCAGAACTAGGATATCACTTAAATTGTAGAATGAATGTCTTTGGCCAGATCTATACTAAATAATCTTGTGATGTGTAGCAATGAATTACCTGTAAATTAATTTATGCACCAAGTGTGAGTTAGACATTTAGAGTAAACCTTGGAAATTTAATAAAGAATAGCAAGTCAAAAAAAAAAGAAAGAAAGAAAAAAGAAAAAAAGCCAGAAGTGGTGCTGTGGCTCAAGTGATAGAGTACTAGCCTTGAAATGAAGAGCTCAGAGACAGCGCCCAGGTCTAGAGTTCAAGTCCCACAACTGAAAAAATAAATACATAAACAAAATAAAATAGGTTTAAAAAGAATTTTAATTATAAATTCTTTATTTTGTTATCTTCCACAGTAGTACTTCTCTGCTCAAATGCTGAGAATTCAGTACCACAAATATTTTCCAGGGATAGACTTTAAGTAGAATTTTTATTTATTTACTTATTTATCTATGTATGTATATATTTATCCATATCTATATCCACATATGTATATCTACACACATACACACACATATATACACACACATAATATATATATATATATATATATATATATATATATATATATATATGCCAGGCCTTGGGTTGAACTCAAGACACTGTCCCTGAGCTGTTTTGTTCAAGGGTAGTCATCTACCACTTGAGCTACAGTTCTAATTTCCAGCATCTTGAGTGGTTAATTGGAGCCTCACAGTGTTTTGTGCCCAAGCTGGCTTTGAATCATGACCCTCAGATTTCAACCTCCTAAGTAGCTAAGATTCCAGGCATGACCCACCAGTATCTGACTCAATTTCCTTTATTGTTCCAAGTTTTATGTAACTGATTATGTGAACCAATAACATCTATGGCCACTACTTCATTACTCTTTTTCAGGTGGTTACATGAACACATGTATAGTAGCCAGTTACTTATGTTGTCATTTGTAGATATCTAAAAAAGATTTTGGGAAACCAAGGAAACATTTGCAATGATAAAAGAAATAAGTTCAATGAGTTGATTGACTTCTAAATGTTCTGGACAAAGTGAATAAAGAGACCAGTGACCACTTACGACAGTGACTGTGCAGTTAAAGAAAGGAGAATAATGACACACAGGTTACTTGCCACTAGCTAGAATCCACACTAATTATTGGAGATCCAAAATGCCTCTGTGGTCCTGTAGGAGATTAGGGATTGTGTAGGCGAGATAATCAATGGAAGTCTACCTCAGATTTAAATCTCCACTTTGGTTTCCTGATGTACATAGATCAATGACTAACTCGGATTTTATAATGGAATGAAAACCTTAAACTGCCTCTACCTAATCATATACTATCCAAGCCGACTCTTTGCTTATGTCAAAAGTACAGCTAGCATAGAGACTGAACAACTGCAGTTTCCTTAAAGTTACCAAATCATCACTCTAATTACAGCTGTTATTCCAGATGTGATCTCATTAATGAAGAAAAGCAACATATTGTGTGGTGAGAGAGCCAAAAATCATCATGAATCTTGGATGCTGGGTCTTATTATGGTGCTCAGTTGTATCTAGTCCATCTATGCAGTAAGCTTCTATGCAAGCTACTTCAGCTACTTCAACTGACACTGAAGTGTCAGGAACAAATAAGGATGATATATTGGATAGGTGAATTTGAGTCCTTAGTGAATCACGGCAAAGATATTTTGGTTTGGGAGCAGGGATATGTCATCTTCCACTGGAAGTATCATTTTGATGAATAGTTTCTGTCTTGCTATTTGGCCATGTAACCTAAGTTTTTCCCTCAGAAATTGGGTATTGCCTGACTCGGTGAGAAACAAAATTCTCCTGAATCATAGCATTCAATAACCCAGTAGAAGCTGTACATGTAGCTCAGAAATAATCAGGTCCTGGAGGCTTAATTAAGTTGACTGAGCATTTAGTCCAGATAACTACCATCCTTAGTTCTGTATGTTGCCTTATCTATACTAGTGTGAATGCATGGTGTCAGAGGAGATTCTCTGTGATGCGATGTGAACAAAAAAATACTTGCAGGTTCTAGCCTCACCCTGGAGGACCATAAAAGAAATTTGATGGTACCTGCTGAGCTGAATTTTGCATTAAGTGGGATTTAGAGGTAGAGATATACTCTTTCTGCCTGTTCACTTCAATTTTGTAAGTCTTAATATTAGCTGCTATAAGGGTAACTCATCTTTTGTTTACTTATCATATCTAGCAGTAGTAATATTTATTAGTCTACTTTCTTTTGTATGCACTGTTCTGTTAAATAGATGAACCATAATTTATTCAATTAGTTCTACACTAGGATAATTCATGTTTCAGTCAAGATGGCATACTTTTTATAATGGACGAAAATTGTAAAAAATGATATATGAATATCTATCAATTTTACTTAGTTTCCTTCCTCTATTTCTTGCCATTTGAAACTAGGATCAAAGGGATACTTTATGTTAAATGACTTCATAAATAAAAACTGCTTTCAAATGCAAAAAAAGCAATTTGTGAAGGAAAAGCATCTCAATAGTAGAAAAATTCAGTAAGTACACCTTCATTATGCCTAAGAAGAAGGATGTCTAGAATCACAGATCTACACTGATCTAGAATTCAAGCGATCATTTTTCAGGATACCCACGGAGTCCAAAAAATCCAAAACAGAAAAAAGTGAAAACAAGTAATGCTAGAGAGAATGTCGGTGGGTAGACATGGTGAGTCAGCACAGAAAGTGAAAGTATGGACCTTCACGCAGTTGTTTATCAGACAATATCCTCAGGGGTATCTTAATGTTTATATTGGATAAGTTTACCTGTACTGTTCAAGTCATACAGACAGCATTTCTACCGTTCCTTATGTCATTGCCCAATATATTAATGAACAAAGCAGCTGTTGTGACAGGGTAGGAAACCATGTATGAATGTGTAATGTGGAGTTCAACCCAAGGTTTTTCTTACTGCAGGCCATGCTGATTGTGAGACATGCCAACAACAAAAAGAAAAGTGAGCAAGTATCATTTAGCTTCCATATGGTGCACTGATTATATTGGATTACATGCATTAATCAAAAATGAATGTTCATGCTAAAAGATAGTTTGGGCAGTTCTGATTGTAACCCTTCTAGTACAACCATTCTCTGTGTCTTCCTACCCATTGTGATATTCAATATGGCATTGCTCTGACTGAGAATCATATTTTATAGATAAGGAGGTGCAGCAATGGACTCATGGTGAAGATTCTATGAATTGTCCACATCATTGAAGTTGATGGTGATGAGAGAGAGAGAGAGAATGGGGGGGGTTGTACTTCACCATCATGGATTCTCATTTGTTTTCGTGAATTCATTTGCTCTTGTTTCTAGTTGTGGCCTTGGAGGTTTCACGTCATCCCCATGGACCCCTGTTTGCCCCAGCTTTTCCCATTTTATGACTTTCTTTGCTTCCATGTTCAACATTAGATGGAGGAGCAAACTCTTACATAGAAAACACAACCAAGATCACACCATGGCATGTCATCCAATTCCCATGAATATTTTGTTTTATATCACTAACAGTAGTACACACACACAGACACACACACACAGACACACACACACACACACAAGCTAGGTAAATTTTATGTGCATTTGCTTGTATGTCTGATGATTTTGTTAGTATGGTTTATTTGTCTTTGCCTTTAAAAGACAAAAATAGTCATTTCTGCTTGTGGCAGTTTTCTTCCATTTTGCTCCTGGAGTGTGCTGCTTTTAAGCATAATTTAGCATTTCAAATCCTAATTAAAATGGCAATGCAGTGAAACTAAAAGTAAAACTAACAAAGTAGCATGTCCCTTTGGTCTAAGATTTTATATGGGTCAGGTAATTTCATGGTTCTGTTTTTATATAATCTATCATGTTTTTATGTCTGTATGGTTTAGAAAAACATGAATTTATTTATAAGGAATATTAAAATGATTATCAAAATGGGCATGTCAGCATCTGCTTAATTATGAGTTGCAGAATTTACAATATACTCAGTGCAAAATTAATCTGGTTAGAGATTTTATGCATATACTCTAGCTTCCTCTTGAGCTCAACTCAATCTCTCTAGGAGATTGCAGACAGCAGGAAAAGCTATAGCAATTCCATAGATCATTTGGTCAGATACTTTCCTCTAACACTTTGAAAGAGGAGAAAAATAAAAGCTTAGGGTCTCAAG
Source organism: Megascapheus bottae (assembly GCF_031878675.1). Taxonomy (NCBI): domain Eukaryota; kingdom Metazoa; phylum Chordata; class Mammalia; order Rodentia; family Geomyidae; genus Megascapheus; species Megascapheus bottae. The sequence goes on along the minus strand of NC_143547.1, from coordinate 94,679,913 downwards.
GGATGGTAAATGTTTTACTTCCTCTCCTCTGCCAGGATATGGAAGGATCTCAGGGGATCCATTAAATTTCTGTGTCTAGAAGGATATAACTGTGAGACTAAGTGAACCTCATGTATCCAACCACCTGCATATCCCAGTTGCTAAGCTTAGCATTTCAAACCATTTCTACCACCCAAGGCTTCAGAAATACCTCATGATCAGGTCTGAAGAATGATAGAAACTTCTAGGTTGGTAGTATAGCCTAGTGGTAGAGTGCTTGCCTAGCATGCAAAAAGACCTGGGTTCAATTCCTCAGTACCACATATATAGAAAAAACCCAGAAGTGGTGTTGTGGCTCAAGTAGTAGAGCACTAGGCCTTGAGAAAATCCAAGGACAGTGCTCAGGTCTTGAGTTTGAGAACCAGGACTGGCAAAAATAATGATCTTTCTGTCCAGAAAGATCAACCTTCAAGAAAATAAAAGGAATCATTTTGGTTTTGCCTATCTCATTCTACTTTATCTTAATACCCACATGTCTTCATGTTGGGTAAGCAAGCGATATTAAGTAGAATAAAGGGCATCCTCTCCAAACATGTTCACTTTCTAATTCCCAGTACTGCTAGGTGACATGGCAAAGTAGAATGAAAGTTTCAGATATAATTAAAATGGTTTATCTCGAGGTGAGATTATTCTGGATAATCCAATGGATTCAATATAATCTCATAGATTGTTATAGAAGGAAAGGGTGGTAGAAGGGAAAGAGCCAATGAGATGAGAAATGGAAAGGACTTGAATCAAATTGCCTTTGACAATGTATATAGAGGGCGATGAGCTAAGGAATATGGATGGCCTCTGTAAAGAAAAAAAAATCAAGAGCATAGATACTTCCCTACAGCTTCCAGCACCAATTTTGTTTGTTCATCAATTCAAATTATAAAAATAATGAATATATTCAGGTAACAATGGGTTACATCTGTAATCCTAGCTACTCAAGAGACTGAAATATGAAGATTGCAGTTCTAGTCCAGCTTGGACAGGAAAAGGTCTATGACACTCTTAACTTCAATTAAACACCAAAAGCCAGAAAAGGCTCAAGTGGTAGAGTGCCAAACTTGACCCCAACAATTTAGGGGCAGTGCTCAAGCCCTGAGTTCAAGGTATTTGACTGGCACAAAAAATAATATCTTAGCCAGGCGCAGTGGCTCACGCCTGTAGCCCTAGCTAATCAGGAGGTTGAGATCTAAGGATCACAGTTCAATGCAACTCCAGACACTAAAATCTGTGAGACTCTTATCTCCAATTACCCACTGGACAACTGGAAGTGGTGCTGTGGCACAAGGGGTAGGGTGGTAGACTTGAGCTGAAGAGCTTAGGGACAGTTCCCAGGCCCAGAGTTCAAGCCTCATGACCAACCAAAAAAAAACTAATGAATATCTCATGTTTTAAGAACCAGTACAAGGCAACAGGTTGGCTTTAACAATCATTTCTGTCCTTACAATCTAATGGATCTTTTATGAGGCTATCTCTTATTTTTCTCTCTCTTTGGTTCCAGTTCTGGTGATTTTTATTTTGTAAAGACTTTTCATTTCCCCTGAGGAGTCTGTCTTGTTGAAATCATTTTTGGTTTGGGTTCATATTGCTGTTTGTGATGTATTTTATTCTGTTCTTATTTCTCCTTCAGTTTTATATTCTTTTGTTCTCCTTTTTTTGCCAGTCCTGGGCTTGAGCTCAGGGCCTGAACACTGTCCTTGGACTTTCTCAAGGCTAGAGCTCTACCACTTGAGACTCAGCACCACTTCTGGCTTTTCTCTATGTATGTGGTACTGAGGAATCGAACCCGGGCCTTTATGCATTGTAGGCAAGCACTCTACCACTAGGCCAAACTCTCAGCCCTATATTTTTGTTCTTCTATATTGTCATTATTGACCCAAATTAAAGATCACCTACATTTATATATGTCTTATTCCCCTTCCAAGATTCAGCACAAAACTCTTATATGCTACTATTGCCTTAAAAATCTTATTTCTTCAGTTCATCTTGGTTAGGAAAAGCAAACTTATAAATGTTATTCACACTGACTCACTTTCAGTCATCTCAGGAATGCTAATCACACAGGTAAAAGGGAAAATGTATGTTTTGTTGTGCTGGGATATAACATTAAAGTATAAAACTTTCTTCATTTGAAATTACTTACAAATTATAACCAATAAAAAAGATCATTTGTTTGATTCCTAGATTGTCTCTTTACCTTTATTCTCTGTTGAAGCCTAGAGAACCTAGATGTTTTCAAATTCTTCCAAAACTCAACATTTATTATACCTTAACATTTTGTTTCATCTTGTCTCTATATGGTGCCCAAAATAGATTCTTACCTTTTACCTTATGTGTTTACTAATTAATTCTTTCAATAACATTTAAGGAATACTTGCTACATAGCAAAAACTCTTCTGACTTCTAGAACCATAGTAGTTAACCTATCTTGAACATTTTCTGTTGAAGAAGGGTGAATTATGAGGAAAAGCACAATGAATTTAAGTCAGCATTATATTTACAGAATTATGACTTGTCTAGTAGCACGAGACCATACAAAGTGTGAAATATAGGTAATATTTAAACTTGAATAGAAACCAAATTGTAAAGTTCTCTACAAATGATAAGAAGGAAATCAATCTTTATTCTCTAGAGTAAGGGAATTCATTACTGGTTTAAATGTAGAACTGCAATAGGTAAAATTGAGAATAGCAGTTGACTTAAGGGGGAAACAGATGCAGTGAAAAAAGATGAAGATTACTCTGAGGTTGCATTATTAGCTGCTAAAATATACAGTGAAACGATTTGTTGAAAAGAATTATGCTCAAGGTCCACACTAGAATGCTAGAGACATACAATATGAAGCTAGAAATTTGAATCTATATTAGAACCATGAGAGGTGGTGATGTAGCTAAAGAAGAGCAAGTCAAGAGAGAATGTTGGGCCAACAAGGGATTCCTAAGGCAAATGATTCACTCCTTAAGAGTCAGAAAGAGATTAGTCCATCACATGTAAGTTTCCCCAATCCTACTAGAAGGAACCGGGGAATAAGGCTTAGACAGGAAAAAGGAAAAGTAAAAATGTATTTTGAACACACACCTTCAATAAGTTGAAAATAGAGAGCTGTTAGATTTCCTAGTGTAGAGACTACAGCCTACTTTAGTTTAAAAGCCTTTGAATGGTGTGAGGCAGTGAAGACTGCAGAGAAAATGAGAAAATACAGACAGCAAATGCCAGGTGTCTTGTCAAAGGTCTCCAAAAGCAATAGAGGATATAATAGTATTATAAGGAGATACAAATTCAAAGGGATTTCTTTGTGCCAGTCCTGGGGCTTGAACTCAGGGCCTGAGCATTGTCCTTGAGCTTTCTCAAAGCTAGCACTCTACCGCTTGAGACTCAGCACCACTTCTAGCTTTTTCTGTGTTATGTGATAGTGAGGAATGGAACCCAGGGCTTCATCAAGCTAGGGAAACACTCTTCCAGTAGATCACACTTTCAGCCCCAGGAAGTTTTATTTTACAAAGGAAGATAATTGAATAGTCATATGTAAACTAGAAAAGGGAGGAGGACAGGCAAACTGACAGCAAATGTAATGAGTAACGACAATTTGGGGGTAGAAGAAATATTGGAGGAGGAGGCCAATGAAACACATCTGGTAACCACCTACTTTGATACCATAGTATAGCAGCATCCCCTTAGGGTTGGTTAGGGGACTTCATAAGACAAAGAAATTTTTTATAGAATTACTATATTCATAAAGTGTTTTGCTAAGTGGGAGGAGGCAATGATACTAAAAATTGGTGTCTAAGATATAGTTTTTATAAATCCATGTGAAATTGAGAGTAACGAATTTAAAGCAATCCTTTCTCTTTTTTAAGCCTTCCTCTTATAGCATAAAAAGACTCCAGGGGAAGAGCAGAGAAATGGATTGGGGAATGGATGTAAGATATTGTTTAGCCAGGAAGATAGATAGAAATGTAGTAAGTATTGGTACTACTCACTGAAACAGGAAATACATTTTCTCCATTTTTTTTTCCTTTTTCAAGGCAATGCTTTGGGGTGGTAGGAAAAATACCAATATATTGGAGTGTCAGAGACAAAGTTTCTAGTTCTAATGAATTCGTTCTAATACTTGGGATAAATCCCTTTTTCTTTGTGGCCCTTGTCTCTCTAGCTAACCATAAGGACTTTACACAATTTGGAAAGTCCTTTCTAGTTCATGCATGCTATATAGACTCTGTGGGGAAAAAAGATATAATTCCTAGACTCAAGATCAAGACAGTCTGCCAAACATGAATGTATGTGTGACTGTGACTGTGTTTTACTGCTACACTGTATTTTGCCATATTCTCTCATACCTTCCCTTTATATTGATATAGACTCCTTTAGTCCACTAAGATGCTGATCCCAGAGGTGTAGGCAAAGGTAATCATGGAACAACATGTAGTCTTCAAGACCTTTTCAAATGTCTGTAATTGCATGGCTCAAGTCTAAATATTTTGACATATTCAGAAAGGTCCCAATGTACATACCCTTTACTCAGGAGCAGAGACCAAGTGTTCCCATCTGCTTGTGAATGCAACAAATTTTGCTGCCCCAGGCCTCTTAATCCTGTGATTTCATAGACACTAAATTCATCCCAAAAGTTAACGTTAGAAGGATAATACTCTCAACTTTTAGGTTATGAGAAACAGAATGTTTTTCAAGGCTTCTGGCCTCTATGGAATTTATCAAAGCATTTCAAATTTAACTTGAATTGAAATTCTAAGCCAAATGGATCAGGATTAGCTCTGAGGTCACATATCTCTTAAATCACATAAGCCCTCTGACAGATTTGAAATATGAAATTCATCTTCCTCAAATAGTTGGAGTAGACATTTCTGTTCACCTCTGAAGTACTGAGAAAAATCTCTCGATGCGTACCTAGTCCTCAAAATAAGTCCTGTGATTTGAGTTGGAGTTTCAAGTTTATGTATGTTGAAATTTCTAAAGTATTTCCTGTCTCAATGTGTGTGGTAGTCTTCTGTACTGGTTAGTTCTCTGTAATATGCCTCAGTCAACGCTCAAGGCAAGGATTTATCTGGTCCACACACTTTAATCACTTACTCAGCTATTTACTGTAGAATAGGGGAGATAACCATGTACAGTACTGGCCTAGGTGCTACAACTACTCCCATGAATAAGATGCTGCCTTCAGGCAGTATGTAAGTAGTGGTATATGCACAGGTATATACCAATTTATTGGAGAGGGGAGACATAATGGCATATAGTTAAGAACCAAACCATTCTGAGTTTGATCTACAGCTCAGCTATTTTTAGCTGACATGATCCAAATTACTTATTATCAGTTTTAAAGTCCTCTGTACATTGAAAATATATTGTGTTGAGATTTACTTCAGAATAATACAGTGGGGATTAGAGGCTGGCATATAGTAAGTAGCTGAATAAAAAAAAAGTTAACAATGGCCTGGGATGTAGCATTATGGCAAACATTTGCCTAGCAAGTGCAACTTCCTGGGTTCAATCCCCAGTACCAAAAGAAAAGTCATGCTATTCTCAGTAATATTAATGGTAACACTAATGTCAATATGGATTCTTCCTGGAGTCATGACTGATGGAAGGCTTTGCTCCATTTGATAACTAAGTAAGGTTTTCTGTAGAGCTAAAAACTACTAGGTATTTCTGAATGGTAGTTTGTGCTAAGAAACAGAGAAACAGAAAAATTTAGCAAGGGTGGGGAAAAGTTAATAACTAGATTGGAGAAGGAATGAGAGGAAGAGATAAAACTGGAACTGAAAAATAAAGTTGCCTTGAAAATGTGAGGTCATTTGAAACTGATGTTTAAAAATATCACTTAACACTTAGAAAAAATCATATTAAGTGAAGTAAGCCAGACTCAAAGGATTGGTTTCCCTCATTTGTAATAATCAGTAGAAACCTTGGGCTCTCCTAGCAGAGATTTACAATAGAATAAAACTTAGATACATAAGGCCGTATAGTATGACACTAAAAGAAACGACCTCCAGGATATAGACACAAAAGCCACATAATGAGTTATTGTTGTCCTTAATGTACTATGTCATCTCTCATCTCTTTTGCTGTCCCTTGGTTATCTCATAGGGTTACAGTATTTCACCTGGTTATCTGATATATTGGAAAAAATATCACTTAACAAGGCTGGGAGTTTGGCTTAGTGGTAGAGTGCTTGCCTAGCATGCATAGTTCCTCAGTACCACATACATAGGAAAAAGCCAGAGGTGGTGCTGAGGCTCAAGTGGTAGAGCTCTATCCTTGAGAAAGTCCAAGGACAGTGCTCAGGCCCTGTGCCCAGGACTGCTCTCCCCCAGCAAAAAAAAAATATCACTGGTGAGGCTGTGAAGAAAAATGGAACTCTTACAGACGATTGGTGGAAAGGTAGATTAATGCAGCCACTATGGAAAAATATATGGAGAATATTGAATCTAAAAATTGACCTTTAATAACATCAAACTTTCTCACTCCTCAGTACACCAAAGTAACCCCAAACTCCAAAGCAATGCTGAGTAAATTGAGCAACGCTGGATGTATCATTATGCCTGACTAAACAAAGCCATAGTGTTTTGTTTTTTGTGTGTTTTTTTTAACCTACATATACTGGAACAAAAGAAGATGTGAAGATCAGTGGAATAGAAGAATCAGATGGAAGTGAATCTCCCAAATAGTCACCCTTTCAATTTCATGATCTTTGTTTTTACTTTATTTTTTTGCCTTAACCTCCACAAAAGAGAAAACATATTTTTATTTGTGTGAGTGGCTTATTGTGTGAGTGGCAAAAATTTTTTAAAAACTTCCCAGAGTCCCAGGGTCACAACAGATTGGAGAGAGACTCAAGAAATGGGACTACCTATAAATAAAAATTTTCTGCACAGACAAAGGCATAGCTATTAAAGTAGAAAGACAGCAAACAGCTGGGCAAAGATATTTATCAATAATACATCAGAAAAATACTTAATATCCAATATCTACAGGGAACTCAAAAACTAATCCCCCGAAACCCAACAAACAATCACTAAATGGGCAAGGGAACTAAATAGAGACTGATGATAAGGAGAGACTGAAAGGGAAAAAATATGAGAAAATGTTCATTATCCATGGTCATAAAGGAAATGCAAATAAAAACAACCCTAAGATACCACCTTATCCCAATTAGAATGGCCAAGATTCTGAACTCAGACAACAACAAGTGCTATGGAGAAAGAGGATCTCTACTGCACTGCTGGTGGAAATGTAAACTAGTACAGCCACTCTGGAAGGCAGTTGGAGGTTTCTTAAAAAACTGAAAATAGACCTTCCCTACTATCCTGCCATACCACTCCTGGGCATCTACCCTGAGCATCATAACTCAGGATATAATAACGACACCTGCTCAGCCATGTTCATCTCTCCACTATTCAAAATATCCAAGTGATGGAAACAACATAGATGCCCTACTACAAATGAATGGATACAAATAATGTAGTACATATATACAATGGAATTCTACATAGCCACCAGACAAGATAAAATATTGGCATTGGCTGGGAAGTGGATGAAACTAGAGCAAATCATGTTGACTGAGATAAGACAAGACCAAAGGAACAAAAGGCACATGGTATCCTTAATATGTGGATATTGGATCCAAACAGTATAAGAGCGATGATGAGTCAATATCCAGCTACCCAAGGTTATGGATATGATCTTGGAGATATAAACATAACTACAAAGATATAAAACTCAATGATAGAATATATGCTCTATAGACATGGTATATTATATAGATTGATATGTATCTATAACATACAAACCCTCAGCTTAATTTGATTATGTTCTAAATTCTATGTGCTAGTGATTGCATATAGAGTCTCTTCTTGAATACTGGTTTGTTAAACATGAGATTTGAAATATGCTGTAAAATTCAGTGTTAATAAAATATTCCAAAAAGAAAGAAGTACGAGATATAAAAGTTGGAAGGATATGAAGGCAGGTGAAATCTTGTATTGTTCCATGCATAGATAAAGGGAAATAAGCACTATGGAAAACAGTGTGACAATTCTTCAAATAATCTAATATAGAATGATCATGTGATTCAAGGGTCCTACTGTGCATTTCCCCTAGGGAATTGAAGTCAGGTCTGGAAGAGATACTATACTCAACTTCCTTGAATAGTTGTTCACAGTGATGAATTGGAGAAAACTGACTGCTGATGGATTTGTGGCCCTATACCATGATAGTATTAGTAGTCTCAGAAACTTGTATATAATAATAACTACAATCTTTATTAGTTTTCCATCCATAATGTGTTTAGTAATACTTATAGGAATTCTGTATGGACAAGAGAAAGGATATATGTGATAAAATATGGAGCAAACAGAATAGAAGAAAGAAGCTCTATCCAAGCTGGACACGGTGGCTCACACATGTATTCCTAGCTATTCAGGAGGCTGAGATCTGAGGATCAGAGTTCAAAGCCAGCACAGGCACAGGAGGACCTCAGAGTCTTACCTCCAATTATCCTCTAGAAAATAGGAAGTGGGGCTTGCCTCAAGGGTAGGGCAATAGCCTTGAGCTGAAGAGCTCAGGGACAATGCCCAGGCTCAGGGGTAGTACAGTGCCCAGGCCGACTTCAAGCCCCACGACTCACAAAAAAAATGAAACTGTATCCAAACTCTGGTTTACAGTGACTATAAAATGTTTATATGTATGAACTATAAGAAAATGACAAAAGGAGGGTGGGGGTGGGGGGGAGGGAAATGGGGACCAAGACATGTGAAAGGGTATCAATGCATGGGAACTAATGCACCATCTATCTGGCAAATATCATGTAACCCTTCTATTAATTACAATAAAATATATGAAAAAAAGAAAATGACAAAAGGAAAATCTAAGGAAAGAAAAGGGTGGAAAAAATAAACTGCTCTTAAGAATTTTAGTGTTGCTGCAAATGTCCTGTTTTTCAAGAAAGATTAGATGGTTCTTTAAATCGATTCAATAGCAAAAGCATTAAAAAAAATAAGATTGATGGCTTCAGGGAATTTCACGAAACTTTCCTGCTTAAATTATTTTAATCAAACTCATTTGTTTCTAAAACGACAAATCTATCAGATAGCCAAAGGAATAGGGAAGAATTCTTTTTTTATAATAAGTATTTCATTCTTTTAGGATTAAGAAGAGAGCCAAGTGTTTCAAATGGGATTATTTCTCTCCAAATAATTTTCACTCAGATTTGATAGTGAAAAATGAGAACAATGCTCTTCAGCAAGTGAGGAGCATTTGAGGCTAAGGGAAAATGGTAGCCAAGCCAGAGGACTTGCAGTCTGGGATTGCTATAAAATACTGAATCATCATTATCCCTTCTGCACTACTTTTTCTGCTCAGGATTGTTTTTGAGACTGAGAACCTTTTGTGGCTCCATATGAGTTTTGGATTGTTTTCTTATTTCCTTGAATAATGATGCTGAATATATGCATCTGACCATATAAAATAATATGTATGGAAATCAACTTCAAGAAATGGAAACAAGAGGGTTTTTTTCTTTGTTTCTGTTTTCTTTTCCTTTTGTCTTGTGTGTTAGTTTATCTGTCTTTGGGAAAGTAAGAAATGGTTGAACCATAGAAATGGTTGAAAAGGACCAGGTGCTTAGCCTAGTGGTAGAGTGCTTGCCTAGCATGCATGAACCCCTGGGTTTGATAACTCAGTACCATAGAAAAGGCCAGAAGTAGTTCTGTGGCTCAAGTGGTACATCACTCACCTTGAGAAAACTCAAGAACAGCATCCATGCCCTGAGTTCAAGCTTCAGGACTGTTATTTAAAAAAAAAAAAAACAAAGGAGAAAGCAATGGTAGAACAAGCCAGGCACAGTGGCTCATACCTATAATCCTAGCTACTCAAGAGGCTGAGATCTGATGATCAAGGTTTAAAGCCAGCCTGGGCACAAAAAGACCTGAGACTCCTATCTCCAATTAACTTCTAGAAAATGGGAAGATGGGCTTGGCTCAAGGGTAGGGAGGTAGCCTTGACCTGAAGAGCTCACGGACAGTGCCCAGGCTGAGTTCAAGCCCCATAACCCACAAAAAAGGTGAACTAATGCCAATTTGATACTAGACATTATGCTGAAAATGGTGGGGGTGGGAACAAAAGGGCAAAACTGGGAGAGAGTGAGAGAAGAGGTGACATGTACTTTTTTTTGCCAGTCCTGAGGCTTGAACTCAAGACCTGGCACTGTCTTTGGACAGTTTTTGCTCAAGGCTAGCACTCTGCCATCTGAGCCACAGCATGATTTCCAGCTTTATTCTGTGTATGTGGTACCGAGCAATGAAAGCTAGGGCTTCGTTCATGCTTGGGAAGAATTATACTACTAGGCTACACTCCCCGCTCCTGACATGTACTTTTAATCTGACTTATGTAAATGTAATCTCTTTGTACATCACTTTTACAAGAATAATAAAAATTAAAAGAAAATACAATAAAGAAGGAAATATGAATACTAAAGATTTTTTATTAATTCCAAATGGATCAAAGATCTTGAAGTAAAAGTAGATACCCTGAAAACTTTACATTAAAGAATAGGAGATAAACTAGAGCTCCTTGCCACAAGTCAAAACTTTCTTAATAAGGGCCCAGAAATATAAAAAATTAAAGAAAGCTTGGACAAATGGGACTGCACTAAACTGCAGAGCTGCTGTATGGCAAAGGACATAGCTAGCAAGTTAAATAGAAAGATCTTCACTAGCCATACAACAGACAAGGGCCTTGTATCTGAAATATACCAACAGTTTTAAAAATTGAAATTCTCAAAAACAAGTCCTTAAAGAAACAACCATCCAATTAAAAGATGGGCTAAAGTCTAAAAGAGAGACTTTTCTGAAGGGGAAATAAGAATAAGTCCTAGGACTATCAAAAAAAATTTAAGACCTTTTTTAAAAATGATGCTTGGATTTAGGTGATAAATAAATTATATTTGTAGATTTCTTTGATCACTATTGTCATTTTCATATTATTTCTTCCAATCTAGGAGGATAGAAGCTCTTTCTACTTTCCTATGTTCTTCGGGTTTTTGATAGTTTTCATTATAGATATCCTTCAAATCCTTGATCAAGTTAATTCCTAGGTATTTTTCTTTGTTTGTTGTTTTTTTCATATACTTTTATTGTAATTAATAGAAGGGTTACATGATATTTGCCAGATAGATGGTGCATTAATTCCCATACATTGATACCTTTTCACATGTCTTGGTCCCCATTTCCCTCCCCCCCCACTCCTCATCTTGTTTTCCCCCCTTCCCTATCCAATTTCAAATAACCAAATACAAATATATCTGATATATCAGGTAACAAAGTGAGATACTGTAACTATGAGATAACCAAGGGACATCAAAAGAGATGAGAGATAACATAGTACATTAAGGACAACAATCATTCATTATATGGCTTATGTTTCTATATCCTAGAGATCCTTTCATTCAGCATCCTACTATATGGCCTTTTCTATCAAGGTTTTGATCTATTGCAAATCTCTGCTAGGAGAGCCCAAGGTTTCTACTGATTATGACAAATGAGGGAAACCATTGAGCCTAAGTTCCTTTGAGTCTGGCTTACTTCACTTAATATGATTTTTTTCTAAGTCTTTCCATTTCCTAACAAATGGGGCGATGTCATTCTTTCTGACAGCAGCATAGAATTCCATTGTGTACAAATACCACAACTTGTTGATCCACTCATCAACTGAGGGACATCTAGATTGGTTCCATATCTTTGCTATGGTAAATAGTGCTGCAATGAACATTGTTGTGCTGGTGGATTTAGTATGTCTTTCTTTCTGGATGATTGGGTAAATGCCAAGTAGTGGAATTGCTGGGTCATAGGGGAGTTCTATGTTTAGTCTTTTGAGGAACTGCCATACTGCTTTCAATAGTGGTTGAACAAGTTTGTACTCCCACCAACAGTGCAGTAGTGATCCCTCCTGGCCACATCCCCTCCAGCATCTGTTGTTATTAGTTTTCTTGATACTGGCCATTCTAACTGGAGTGAGGTGGAATTTTAGAGTTGTTTTGATTGGTGTTTTTGAGACTATTGAAAATGGAGTTCCTTTCCTAATTTCAGCCTCAATTTTCTCATTATTGGCATTCAGAAAAGGTACTGATTTGGGGGACTTTTTTTCCTGTCACTCATGGGGCTTGAACTCTGGGCCTGGGCTATGAAACTGAGCTCTTCACCTCAAGGCTACCACTCCACCATGTGAGCCATAGCATCATTTCCAGTTTTCTGGTGGTTAATTGCATATAAGAGTCTCACAGACTTTCATGGGTGGGCTGGCTTTGAATCATGATCCTTGGATTTCAACCTCCTGAGTCACTAGGATTACAGACACGAGCCACTGGATCCTGGCTTGTGGACTGTTGATTTTAAAACCTTCAACTTTTCCAGAAATCTAGAATATTGGAGGTTGATTCCGTGGAGTCCCTCTTTGGATCCCCTTTAATATTTTTCTCTTGCCTTATTTCTGTTACTTGGAATTCTAGTACTATATTAAAAAGAAGTGGAAAAAGTGAACAACTTAGTCTTGCTCCATATTTTAGAGGAAACAGCTTAAACCCTGAAGTATAATTTTTGTCTGTAGGGAACAGCCTTTACTATGTGCAGAAATGTTCCATTAATGCCTAGCTTCTGCACATCTTTTATCATAAAAGAATTTTGAATCTTTTTAAACTTTTTTTAACTTTCCTTTAAGGATTTTGAATCTTATCAAAAATTCTACATCTATTAAGATGATCATGTAATTTCGCTTTATGTATGTTGATGTATTATATTACTTTTATTGATTTATGGATGAAGATTGTGCTTGAACAGTACATGTTATTTTTATGAGTCCTTTAATTTGGTTGGCCAGTATTATACTGCAAAGTTTTTCATGTATGTTTATCAAAGACATAGGTATATACCCTCTCTGTTTTTGATGGGTCCCTATCTGGCAGTTTCCTCAAAACAAACAAACAAACAAACAAACAAACATAGAAGTATTGTATGATTCAGCAATTCCACTCTTGGGCAAATCCAAAGAACTGCAAACTAAGATACAGTAAAGCCACTAACACATTCATGTTCAGTACAGCACTATTTACCATAGTTAAGATATGAAATCACCTCAGATACCTCTCAATGGATGAAGAGATCAAAAACCTGTGGTTATATATACACAATGGAATTTTATCTGTTCATTAGAATTATATTTCATCATTTTCAAAGGAATGGAAGGACCTTGGAAACATTAAGTGAAGCTAGTCAGGCCCAGAAACACAAAGGTTGCATGTGTCTTTCATATGTGGAAGCAAGAATTACTTCATAAATATGTAAGAAAATACCTGAGGTGGTACCAGTATATACAAATGTACTAACTGAAATAAAGTAGATGTAGGGGAGAATTCAAGCAGTATAATTTCTTAGGCAAAATCATAGCTCAACAAAATAAACACAAGGAAATAGGTGCTAAAAAGGTGGATTGGGTTCAGGGGAGGAGGAGTAGCCCAATTAATAGAAGAGGGGGGAAAGCAGTCAAGAATTCAATGTAACTTCGACATCTTTGGCCAAAAAAAGAAATGCGAATCAAAACTACATTGAGATTCTGCTCACTCCAGTTAGAATGGCATTGTCAACAATCAAACAGTAACAGATTCTGGTGGTGATGTGGATAAAAGGGAATGCTACTACACTATCAGTGGGAGTGTAAACTTGTTTAACCACTCTGGAAAGTAGTATAGAACTTTCACATAAGACTAAACATAGAGCTCCCCTATGACCCAACAATACCACTCCTGGACATTTACCCAAATGTCCATCAACAAGGGCATACCAAGCTACCAGCACAGCCATGTTTATTGCAGTACCATTTGCCATAGCTAAGATATGGAACTAACCCAGATGCCCCTTGGTAGATCAGTAGATCAAGAAAATGTGGCATGTGTACATAATGGAATTCCATGATTCCAACAAAAAAAATGACATTTCCTCATGGGTAAGGAAATGTAAAGACCTGGAAAAAATTGTATTAAGTGAAGTAAGCCAGACCCAAACAAACACGGACTTTATGGTTTCTTCCATTTCTAATAATTAGTATATGTCTAGGATAGTCCTAACAGAGGGTCACAATAGTTCAATAGCTATGTATATATGACTATATAAGATGATGCTAAATGAAATGAACTCCAAAATATGGAAACAATAGGGTTTTCTTGATGTTGTTTTTAATGTACTGTGTGAAGTTATTTTTCTTTTCTTTTCTTTTTTTTTGTTTTGGCCAGTCGTGGGCTTGAGCTCAGGGCCTGAGCACTGTCCTTGGACTTTCTAAAAGTTAGAACTCTACCACTTGAGCCTCAGCACCATTTCTGCCTTTTTTCTATGTATGTGGTACTGAGGAATTGAACCCGGGTCCTCGTGCATGCTAGGCAAGCACTCTACCACTAGGCCAAACTCCCGGCCTTATTTTTATTTTCTTTCACTTTTCTCTCCTTTGGTTTATGCCCTGTTGTCAGTGTATTTGATTTTGGTACCCTGTGTCTTGTATATTCATTGATCTGAATTGCGAAAGAGAATGGGCACAACACAATAGTGAGACAAAGGGTGAGGATGAACCAATGCAACAGCGATACTCACAAGACATTATGTTGGAAATGAAATTTACAACTTGGGGGAGGGGATTGGGGGAAGGAAAAGTCAAAAAAATAAGGGAGGTGGTAACAATGCCTGATGAGTAATGTACTCATTACCTTACATATGTAACTCTAATCCCTCTGTATATCACCTTGACACGAAAGTTAACTTAAAAAATCATATTAAGTGAAGTAATCCAAAGCGAAAGAAACATAGGCTCCATTGTTTCCCTCATTTGAAATCATTAATATATGCCTACTATAGTCCTAGCAGAGGAATGATTTCCATGATATGGAAACAGAGGGGTTTTTTGTGGTTGTTTTCATTTTCTTTTTCTTTTTTTAAAAAAGAATACTATTTACAGTTATTTTCTGTCTTTAATTTTTTTCCTCTGGTTTATTCACCATGATCCCTATTTCTGATTTCTGTATATTTTGTTTTGTATATAAGTTTATCTGATTTGGGGAACAGTAGGGGAATCACAGAAACTGAGAAATAAAGGGTGAAGCAATGCAGCAGTGATACTCACTAGATGTTATGTTGGAAATGAACTTTGCAAGTTGAGTGGAAGGAATTTGAGGTGGAGGGAGAAGCTGGAGGAAACAAGGGAGAGGGTAATAGTGTTCAGAAAGAAATGTACTCATTATCTTATTTATGTAACTGTAACCCATCTGTAATCACTTGTACAATAAAAGTTTTAAAATAATAATAATAATAATAATTTCTTCGGGGAAAAAAGAATTCAATGGATAGCCTATAACATTAAGTGAGGGAAGGAGCAGGTTGGAAGGGGTGGGTAAGAATGTTGAAAGGGTGACACTGATCAACATAAACTGCCTTGTTGAATGACAATTTCTTTGTACAACTACGTAAAAATAATTTTAAAATAAATAAATAAATAAATCTGAAGCCAACAACCGTGATGATTTTTTTCAGATCCAATTAGAGAGATAATGGCACCAACACTTGAATCTCTTTTTGTTGTGACGTATTTACAATAAAATATGAAGGTTAGCTCAGAGAAAGAGATCAGTAACAAATGAACAAGGAGATGTCACTGAGATGGAGACTCCATATATGACAACCCATTCCCTTATCTTTACAGTGCCTTATTGTCGAGGCAAAACTCTTATTTCTCCCCTGAACAAATTCAGTAGTGATTAGATGTATTTTGCATCTCTAGTTAAGAAATTTATCATTTCCCCAAAACCATGTGATTATTCATCAAGAGAACAGGATGTTGTTTTCTTTCTCCTCTCTCTCAAGAGAGAAATAATCAAGCAATATTTGTTGTGGAAGTGCTTTTAGAAAATACAGAGACAAGTGTTTTTAAAATGGATCTTCAGAAGCAGAAGAGAAAACAAATGGATTGGGAAAGGAATGAAATATCCTAGAATCGCACCTCCCATTTTTAGTCAAAAGATTGGCAATCAAATGTTCAAAAAACCATAGTGTCACAGGAATCAGACTTGGGAAAACTGATTAGACAACATCAAATCCAGTGGTTTTCAAACGTTTTATACCTACATAACCATTCATTAATATGAACTATTCCTTGGAATATATTTTATCTAAAGGATATACAAAAAGTTCGAATTGCCAGATGTGGTGTCTTGCACCTATAATTCTACCTACTCAGGAGGCTGAGATCTGAGGATCATGGTTCAAAGCCCAGCCGGGATATGGAAGTCCAAGAGACTCTTATCTCCAATTAACCATCAGAAAACTGGAAATGCCACTGTGGCTCAAGGGGTAGTGTGTTAGCATGAAGCTGAAGAGCTCAGGGACAACCCTCAGCCCCAGAATTCAAGTCTCACAAATAGAACTTTAAAAGGTGCTTCAATTGAGATTAGGGTAGGAATTTAAAGCCCTGCTGTCTTCTTATACATTTTTCCAGGCAAAAATTTTAGCCTCTCCCATTTGACTCTCAAAACAACTGAACAAAACACAATCTAGAGAAACTTAACTCTAAGTAGAAGAACCCAATAACAGTCAGTCAGCAAATGTCAGAGCTGCAATTAGAACCCAAGACTTTCCTAGAAAAAGTAAGACTTTTTTTCCTTTTTTCCCTGAGGAAGTTTTCTTCTGTACCATGCTGTTGAAAACTCTTTGATTTTTTGTCAGAACGTCTTGATTAGTTTATAATCTCTTATTTTCACTTTGAGATAGGTTCTGGGTTAGTGATCAGTCATTTCTAAACCATATATTTGTATGTCATTTCTCTTGCTTATGTTTGAGTTTGTTAATTTGTCCAGATAGGAGCCAGTTGTTAGAACACCCTTGTGATTTTAGGGAACCATATATTCTACTTTAAAAGTTTTTCTGGGCAGCAAATAATTTATCATTGTTATACTGATCCTTAATTTAATGAAAAAAGTCTGCGAGGGTAGTGGCTGGCACATTGTGGATGTTAAATGAATGTTAGTGCCCTTTCTTTCTCCTTTTTATTTGACAAATGGTCAGTTTGATCAAGTCATTTTCCCAAGTGTCAGGATAAGGAAAGTTCTTGGAAAACAATAGAATCTGATGGTTTCATTGAATATCTTCTCTGTTTCCTCAAGGACCCAGGAGATCTAGAACACTTTACATAAAGAAATACAAGGAAAATTATCACATTTTTTTCTCTTTCCATATGGAATCTAAATGACTCTTGCTGCAAACACTCTGCCTGTGCTGTGTACACTCCAGATCAGAAAACAAAAGAAATGAGGGTTAGTCTTTCCTAAGTGTATCATTGTGGTAATGAAATTAATCAGTTACAATGACAGTGTTAGAGCAGCAGGGAAGCTTACAAAATGGTAGCAGTTAAGAAGTAGCTGCTGGAGAGAGAAACAGAATGCAATCAAGGATGAAATAAAGCAAAACAAGATTGGCTTTAAAAAAAACACTGTAATCAACTGTCTGTAGAACCTTGGAAGTAAGGAAATATTACCTGAAATCTAACAAAGACAGAGTTTTCAGGTACTGGGGTCCCTTACCTATTTTAATGTTTGCTTTCAGAATAGCTTCAGTTTCTGTAACTCTAACGAATGGAGAAAATATTCTCATTGAATTATATGAATATATGCCTTGTGGACACAGCTTAATTTAGTAAGAATGTAAAGAAAAGGAGACCAGAGTACATAGGTTTGGAGTTGATTTTGTAAATCATTTCTTCCTTCCATTCCTAGGCCTCAGTTTCCCAATCTAGAAATGACAGAGTAGAATCAACACTCAGATCTTTGTAGCCCTAGCCAAGTTCAAGATCCATGGTTCTTGGAAAAAGTTATATGATAAAACTAAGTGATAGGTACTCTGTAATGTCGGACAATTGAGTTATAAGCACCAAGCTCAGTTTTCTGAATGATGTGGGATATTCATACATTTTGAGATCAAAAAAGTCCTGTGAGATTACAATAGCACAAAGGCCATACAGGATGAGGCTAAATGAAAGGACCTCCAGGATATGAAAACAAGAGCTATAAATGTGCAATTGTTGTTCTTAAGGTACTATGTTATTTCTCATCCCTTTTGTTGTCCCTTGATTATTATCATATTGTTACAGAATCTTACCTTGTAATCTGGTATATTGTATATACATTTATTTGTTTATTTGAAATAGGAAAGGGAAGGGGGGAAAACAAGATGAGGCGAGGAGGTGGGGGGACGGAAATGGGGACAAAATCATGAGAAGGAGTATCAATGTGTGTGAAGTAATGCACCTTCTATCTGGCAAATATAACTGTAACTCCTCTATTAATTACAATAAAAAAAGAAAGAGTCCATCTCAACCATAAAAAAATGTCCTGTGAATCAAATGGGTTAATGGCTATCTAAATGGGTTCGTTTTGAATACTGCTTACATCTTATATTTCATCCTTAGAACTCAGCAGCTATCTCTAGGGATAGTACCTCCAACATTTTCCAGTTCCACAGCTAATAGACTTCAATGCCAAGAAGTTTTAGAGTGATGCTTAATGTGCATTTTCTATTATGCAATTTCATCCATCTACTTTTTCCTACACATTCTTGCAAACAACTGACAAAAAATCATGATTTTTTTTTCTTAAAAAAACAGAAACAAAAACTAGGGGCCAGGAGATTGGCCTAGTGGTAGAGTGCTTACCTAGTCCACTAAGACCTAGGTTTGTTTCATTGGTACCATATACATAGAAGAAAGCCAGAAGTGGTGCTGTTGCTCAAGTGGTGGAGCTCTAGCCTTGAGAAAACCCAAGCACAGTGCTCAGGCCCTGAACCCAAGCCCGGGACTGGCAAAAAAAAAAAATAAATAAATAAATAAATAAATACAAACAACTTAGTATTTAGAAGTCCACAAAAGTACAGGAGAAAAAAAGTTGAACATGTAAGCAGTACATATTTTGTAAGGTAGATGAGGATAATAGCAAATCATAAACATTTATCTGAGTAACCTTAAGTTGGGAAATCATTGTGTTATGTCCAACATACCTTTATGTGAATGAATTCTGTTCCAAGAGTGAGAAAGCAGTGGAATGTGAGGGATTCTCAAATCTGTGTGGAAGCAGAGTTAAGCAAACCACCTCCAGGATTCCAGGTCTAATGGGGGTCATTAAGAATATGAGCTCCCCTGCTGTCTGCAGGGGATATGTGGATGTTTAGTTTGAAGGCAATTAAAACAATTCTGGAATAAAATTTCATTTGGGAAAATATAAAATGGGAAACGTCCTCCAGTTTTGAC
Organism: Megascapheus bottae; assembly: GCF_031878675.1. Taxonomy (NCBI): domain Eukaryota; kingdom Metazoa; phylum Chordata; class Mammalia; order Rodentia; family Geomyidae; genus Megascapheus; species Megascapheus bottae. The sequence goes on along the minus strand of NC_143547.1, from coordinate 94,660,548 downwards.
TTGATCAGGTGGTTCAATTATCAGGGAGAAACCACATGCAGTGTACTCAAGATGGTGGCTTATTTCATTAGTTGTTTCCTTTCTTTATATACTGTATTCATTCATTCAACAGAACATTCATATAGCAGTCAACCCAAACTACTCAACAAGCCTCTACTCTGCCCCAGGCACTCTGCTTGGCACTAAATAAACAAAATTAACCCATAAAAAGTTGAACAACACAGATTTAAAAGTCAAATTAGTAATTACTAAATAAATAAATAATGGGATGGAAATTCCCTGAGATCCCACAGGAATGGATAGATCATGTTAAGGATTTTGATCTTTGTCTTAGATATTCTATACTTTTCCTGAAAGAGTACCTTTTACAAGGTTTTATCAATTGCTTCACTATAAAACCATTTTGTGTTGTATACTCTACATTTATACATCCCTATAAAATTTAAAATAGAAAATAGTCAATAGTCAAATAATAGTCAATCTGTATAAACATAATTTATTGTACCTTTTCTGGGTTTTTAAAACTTCCCAAATAAAAAGTAACCAGAGGGTTCAGGAGTTTGGCCAAATGTTAGAGGGTATGGCTATCATGCACCAAGACTTGGATTTGATTCCTCAGTGCCACATACATAGAAAAAAGCCAGAAATAGTGCTGTGGCTCAAGTGGTAGAGCTCTATCCTTGAGAAAGTCAGGGACAGTGCTCACGCCCTGAGTTAAAGCCCCAGGACAGGCAAAAAAAAATAACCAGAAATTCCTTGTGAACTATATTTGGGGAAATCATGATACAGGTTGTAGTGTTAGGAAATTCCTTTCTCTATGGTTTCAAAATACACAACACGTGAATAAGAGTGGACAGATTCAAGACACTTTTGCAGAGTAGAGGTAAGAGATGCTTATGATTTAGAGTAGAAATGAAGGGAAGTATAGATTTTGCAGGTAGATATTTTGGAAGTAATACGGATTCTTGATTTTGACATTTCTTTTCATAAAATCCTGTTTAAAATGTGAATTGTGTGCACCCAATTTCATAACTCCAGTGGTTTTATCAGCTTAAGTTTTCTTGTAAATGCTACAGTTTTACAAAGAGGATGAATCAAAGTTGACATAATCTTGTTTTATAAAGGAAGTATGGTGAAATCATCCCCCTTACTACTATTCAGGATCTTCTGGTAAAGCCCATTTATGGGTATTTTAATCTAAACTTCTGGACATATCAGAGGATATTTACCACTAGGCTCCAACATTACTGAATTCTTCCTGCCATGCCCTTCTATTCTTATGTTATAGCCTCATAGATCTTGACACATAACTCTGTTAAAAGCAATGCTTTTTTGTGGATAAATATTTATCTAAACATGCTACTTCCTATGCTTGAAATTATACTTATGAACTACTCTATGAAGTAAGGTTTTAATTTCTTTCCTGTCAGGAGAAACATCAACTCTTGAAGATCTGAAAATCCTGAAGCTCTGAATCTGTATGACAGAGAAAGGCAATCCAGTAAGACTTGGTTATGTAGACCATTGAATTTCTGAGGCTTTTGTAAATCTCACCATTAAAGCGTTGCTTGCACGCTTGTAGTTTGTGATTTTTCACATTGCATTTTTACTCCAAGAGGAAGGAGTAGCCAACTCTACAGCAACAATTTTACAAGCACAAGAAAATTTGACATGTGTAAAACTCATTGTATGATGTTTGTCTTCCTCTGTTAAAACATAGATTCCTCCAAAATTACAGGTTTTGTTTTCCTGTTCATCACCATAGCCCTAGTATCTATCACAGAAATTGTGAGTTAATGTTATAACAGTTGCAAAGGATAGGAGATAATAGTGAGAACACATAATTAGCAAAACATGGCAGCTAGCTGGATATAAGGAATGAGTGAAGGGAAGATGAACACTGGCATCCACTTTGTTACCATAAGCAACAAAGAGTGATCCCTGGAAGGAAGCAAGATGAACAAGTGAGTAGAAGAGTGAAGGCTTGTGTTTTATTCATGTAATTAATTTACTCATTATTTGATACTGTTTCTTAAAATATCTTGTACGTATTAACTCTTTTGTTCATGCTAGAAATCCTCTAAGATCAGTACTTTATAATCCTCCTTTAAAAGATAGAATTAGGCCAGGAGTTTGGCCTAGTGGTTAAAGTGCTTGGCTAGCATGCATGAAGATCCGGGTTCGATTCCTTGGTACCACATATACAGAAAAAAAAAAGCTGAAAGTGGTGCTGAGGCTCAAGTGGTAGAGCTCTAGCCTTCAGAAAGTCCAAGGACAGTGCTCAGGCCCTGAGCTCAAGGCTAGGACTGGCAAAAAAAAGATAGAATTAAAGCCCACATACACTTTCAAATGTTTCCCAGTACATCTGGATATTAAATGATACAGGTAAGCTTCAAATTCTGAGTTCATCACTTGGATTCATACTCTTAACCATCATACATGCTACTGAGTTTGGTTTTAGATAGGATAAGTTTTCTATAAATTATGTCTTGAACAAATTATATGTGCGATACCCTCAGAGAAACCTATTACTGTTAGATATGCATATGCTTAATCCTAATAGATCTTGATAGAGGAAAGCACATGACTTTGTCTCGGCATGAGTTCTGATTTAAATAATCATTACTTAATAGCTAAAACTAATGTATTCATTTTTGTTTAAAGATTTCAAAGGATGTCCCAACAGTTCTCAGAGATACTTACTTTAATCTTTATTTTCCTGTCAAATCAGTTATCCAAACACCACAAGGTCCTACAGATTTTCACCTCTTGTAGACCTCGGAGGCAATTCTTCCAGATGTCGCAGCTTCTGCATTATTTCTGTTTTCTAATCACCAATTTTAATATGTACATAAATAAGCTCTATTATAGGAAGAAACAATTAATTCTTTTTAGGAGAAAAAGACAAAAGAAATTAGATGGCAATCCCTAGATTCTCTTCGGGACATTAGTGAATGAGAGAATTCTATACACACCATCACACAAGGATGTGGAGTCAAGAAAAGAAAAGTTCTCTGTAGGCTTTGGGAATTGTTTACATACAGGTAAGAGCAAGAGGGTATGAATGTCTATATCTTGGGGTGAAATGAGAACCAAAAGTAATACACAGAGTGAAAAACAGCCCTTAGTATTAAGAATATTGGCAAGTTGAAAGTAAAGAAGGCATCTAAGAATTTAGGTTAGTAGACCCAGGAGAACATGGTATTTTAGAGGACAGGGACACAGAGTCTCAGGAAAGATGATAAAGTAAAATTAGATCTAAAAGTATGCATTGAATTATATGATATAAAGGTGATGGGAAACATTTCTATCATTATACTGAGCTGATGCATATCTGGAAACTGATATAAAAAGACTATATACAACTTCATAAATTTTAGTAGGCATAATTGTTCCCATTTTTGCACTCTTATAATTATGCTTAACTTCCTACATCTTCTATTTTTACTATTTTCACTATTGACTTGTTATTTTACATTTTAACCAAAGTATAAATATATCAATATGGATGCATATATACATATATGTAAAGCATAGACTGTTTAAAACAATAAGACCAGGGCCGGGAATTTGGCCTACTGGTAGAGTGCTTGCCTAGCATGTACAAAGACCTGGGTTTGATTTCTCGGCACCATATAAATAACAAAAAGGTGGAAATAGTGCTGTGGCTCAAGGGTAGAGCTCTAGCCTTGAGAAAAGCCCAAGGACAGTGCTCAGGTCCTGAGTTCAAGCCCCACACTGGCAAAAAAACTAAAAAATAAAAAAATAACACCAGATATTTGCACCTATGTAGAAAAATTAGTCGTTCATAAGGTAGACAAATAAAGTGGAGGAAGTATATGATCCTAAATTTCAACACATATTCAACAAAGTTAAGAAAATTAAGTGAAAGAATGGGATTGGGAACAATGGAGGAAAATGCTGAAAGAAGTTACTTGATCAAAATATATTGTATTCATATAATACCTTGTTAAATGGCAACACCTTTGCACAACTAAAGATTAAAATAAATTTAAAAATAAAATCATATTTTTTGTGCCAGTCCTGAGGCTTGAACTCAGGGCCCCGAACATTGCACTTGGGCTTTCTGAAAGCTAGAGCTCTACCACTTGAGCCACAGCACCACTTCCAGCTTTTTCTATGTACGTGGTACCAAGGAATCATACCCAGGTCTTCGTGCATGCTAGGCAAGCACTCTACTATTAGGCCAAACTCCCAGCACCGATAAAAATAATATTGAGTAAAAATAAAATCATGTTAAGTGAAGTTCCAGATCCAAATGTTTCCCTCATTTATAACAATTAGTACACATCTAGGATTCTCCAAGCAGAGGATGATAATAGCTCAAAAGCTATGTACATATGGCCATATAGGATGAGGCTAAGTGAAATGAACAAGGTATTTTTCCTTGTTGTTGTTGTTTTTAAATGTTCCTCTTTTTATTATTATTTTTTCATATAATTTTTATTGTAATTAATAGAAGGGTTACATGATTTTTGCCAGATAGAAGGTGCATTAATTCACATACATTGATACCCTTCCACCTGTCTTGGTCCCCATTTCCCTCCCCCCCACCCCCACCCCTCCTCTTGTTTTCCCCCCTTCCCTATCGAATTTCAAATAAACAAATACAAATATAATATACTATGTGATGTTATTTCTTTTCTGTTTTGTTTTTTTTGTTTTGTTTTGTTTCATTCTGTTTTTTTCCCCTTATGGTTTATCCTCTGTTGTTGCCATATCTAACTTTAGTACCTGGTGTAATATATATATATATATATATGTTTATTTGAATGAGGGAGAATAAAGGGAAAAACAAGATGATGAGACAAAGGGTGAACCAGTGTAACAGCAATAGTCACAAGACAATATGTTGGAAATAAACTTTACAACCTGGGAGGGAAGGAAAGTGGAAGCCAAACATGGAAACGGATGACAAGGTTCAAGAAGTAATATAATCACTACCATACAAACGTACTGTAACCCCTCTATACATCACCCTGACAATAAAATAAAACGGAAATTTTTTAAATAAATAAAATAAAAATAAATTATACACATGGGCAAGAATATTTTTTAAACTTAAAAAAACAATGAATTTAAACCTATACTTCTTGGCATTCAAGGCAGAACATGGACCCTTTCTTGTTCTGAGGATTTTGCTTTTTCATAATGTTTTCCCTAACTTTGTGTTCTTCATAAAATAGTTTGTATTCCTGGATACATAGTCTTAGAAACTACTTCTTAAACAAAGACCCCAGAGCACATTTAAGCATCCTGCATCATTTCTTTTCCTTGCATTTCTTCTTTGCAGTCAAAATGACTAAGACAATGTTCTGGATATTTTTTGGATCATGAATACCAACCAGAGTAAAAATTAATTTTTGTACCCGTAATTACTCAAGAGAAAAAAATCTTGCTTTTAAATTAATCCCTAGGGACTGGAAGTTTGGCCTAGTGGTGGAGTGCTTGCCTAGCATGCACGAAGACCCGGGTTCAATTCCTCAGTACCACATACATAGAAAAAAGCTGGAAGTGGTGCTGAGGCTCAAGTGGTAGAGCTCTAGCCTTGAGAAATTCCAAGGACAGTGCTCAGGCCCTGAGCTCAAGCCCAGGACTAGCAAAAAAAAATCCCTAATTTCAAAGAGAATAGAAGGTATAAACTGTACCTTCATTACATTTCATTTCAAACAATAAATGTTATTGGATAAAAATGAAATGAAGATTGAACAGTGGACTTTCACTCACAATAGAATAACTGGTATTTGACTTTAAAGCAACAGAGAAAGAAAAAAAGCATCAAGTAGTTGTTACAGATTCTGGACAATAGATACGGCTGAGCCTGGAAGGAAAAGCTCAAGTTGTCTGAGATTTCTGCTAAAGGGATCTTGCCTTTCCTGCTCTTTGCTTTTTTCTTTTCTTTTCTGTTTTGTGCAGATGCTGAAACTTAACACTTAATGCTCTGGGGCCTAACGCACTCAAGTTTTTTCACTCAAGGCTGGTGCTCTACCATTTGAATATGCCATCACTTCTGGCTTTTAAAAGTTTTGAAGAGGTTCTCTGATGACAAAATAGAGCAAACCTTTTAATTTATGAAGCTATAAATCCATAGGCATAAGACACAGACCAATCAATACAATGATAGTTGAGAAAAAGTCTGGAAAATTTTCAGAAACCTGGCTTACTCCTAATACAGGTTACCTTTAAGAAAAAGACTTATACTTCAAAGGACATTTATCAATCTGGGGCCTAGCGTTTAAAGACTTTACTTTCTCTAGTATAAAAGATTAAAAAAAAACAATTCCAAAGAGAGAGTAGTTGATAGGTTAGGCTGTTAAATGTGCTAGCGAATCCAGAAGTGAAACAGGAGATGGGTTAATTACTGAAGCTAAAAGACAGGCTAAACTCCATAGACAAATAAATATGGGATTACTTGCAATTTACTGGGTTCCTAGTGGATATTATGAAATATCTGGGTAATAAACTTGAGTAATAAACTTGGGTACTCAACTTGAAGAGCCTTTGCTTCTTGTAGTTGCACAGGGTTAAAATTTGTTTCTTTAAATTTATTGAGACTAATTAGAGACTACCCTGCACATGTGTAGTTAAGGTCATCAGCCAGAGATTTGGGCTGAGTTTATACATGTGGGTTTGGGTTACTTTTCTCAGGTTTATTCCTAGAATTTCTCTTTTACATTTCAGTTGATATAGGTTATCCAAGTTCTATTCTCTAGTTCAAGGGTTGTCATATTACCATCCATAGGCTGAATCTACCCCCTTGCCTATTTTGAGGCATCTTTGTTTAAATCATAGGGGCTAAGAACACATATTTATTTTTATATTTTAAAGGACTTGAAGCACACCCAGTGATGGGAGCAGTCCGAAACAGGAGGGCCCTGACTGCTTCTGCCTGGAGCAGGAGCTCCTGGAAGCTCCCAGTATGTGGGGCGTGTCTCAAGACACCACTGGCTGATGGTAGCATCAGGGACGTCCCTACTTGGTGCTGGTATGACGAGGAGCTACCACTCGATCTGTATTTAAGCCCGCGCATTTTTTTTTAAATAAAGTTCGATCTGCACCTGGAGTCTGGTCTCCAGAGTCTGTGTTCCCCGGATTATTCGCGGGCTCCTTCTTCATTTTTTTTTTGCCAGGCCTGGCCTTAAGCTCAGGGCCTGAGCACTGTCCTTGGACTTTCTCAAGGCTAGAGCTCTACCACTTGAGCCTCAGCCCCACTTCTGGCTTTTTTTTTCTGTGTATGGGTACCAAGGAATTGAACCTGGATCTTCGTGCATGCTAGGCAAGCACTCTACCACTAGGCCAAACTCTCAGCCCTCCTTCATCATTTTATCCCCCTCCTAGACCTCTGAGAAGGATGCCAACAGTAGAGTGCTTGCCTAGCAGGCAGGAAGACATTGGTTCTATTCCCCCGTAGGACATACATAGAAAAGAGTCAGAAATGGTGCTGGACAGTGCTCAGGCCCTGAGCCCAAGACCCAGGACTGGAAAAAATGTGTATCTGTGGGAGTTAAGGAGATGAAAGTTGGAATGAATCAAGAAGATGCAGTCCAGACTTCATTCCAGTTTCAACTGGAAAGTACACAGTACTTTCTCCTTATCTGTGGTTTCATTTCTACATTGTGGAAATGTTATCTGTGGTCAACTAATCTGAAAATATTAAATGGAAAAATTGCAGAAATAAACAATTCATAAGTTTTAAATTGCACACCACTCTGGTATCTAGATAAAATCTCTTTCTTTTCTGCCCTGGCCATGAATCATCCCTTTGTCTGGCATATTCACATTCTTTATATTCTGTATCCATTTGTCACTCACTTACCACCTGCCTAGATTATCACAAAGACTCTTGCCCCACCACAGTGCTTATGTTCAATTAACTCTTCTTTTATGGAAAAGCCACCCCAAATTGCAAAACTGGAGTGCTTGCAGTTTTATTCTATTATCATTATTATTATACTATTTTCCTAATTTTATTAGTTATTGTTATGTGCCTTACTTAATATTTATTACCATACTCATGAATATATAGGAGAAAAACATATTATTCATAGTATGATACTGTTTTCTCCTTTGAGAAAATACACATGGATTCTTAAAACATGCTCCCTGAGTAGAAGGGAGGATTATTATAGCACAATTTAGATTTATCTTTTTTAAATGAAGGCTAAATGCTGAGAGTTTTATAAATTTTCATTTTCTTATAATGCTCTGGATTGAACAATACTCTACCACTAGCTTTTATGCCCTGCCCTTAAATTTAAGGTGTTAATAAAACATCCCTAACCAGATATTTATAAGTGATGCTCTCTGTCGGCCTAAAGACTTGTTCCCACCAGGTGCAGTGGCTCACCTGTAATCCTAGCAACTCAGGAGGCTGAGATCTGAGGATCACAGTTCAAAGCCAGCCCAGGACTAAAGACCATGAGACTCCTATGTCAAATTAACCACTAGAAAACTGGAAATGGCACTATGGCACAAGGGGTAAGGTGGTAGCCTTGAGCTGAAGAGCTCAGGGACAGTACCCAAGCACAGAGTCAAGCCACACAACCAACAACAACAACAACAAGACTTGTTCCCTCTTCCTGTCTTAGATGGCACCTTAGAGTCTCTCTTGTATTATCACTTCCTCATATATATTCAGCCTAGGTCAGATTCCTCCACATGCAGGTACCCTCGTTGCAGTTCTCTGCCTCTCGGACTCTATTTTTCATAATTGCTGACTTAGTATTTGCCTTTCTCACTAGATTGTAATAGTTGCTGAAGTATATATGTGGCTCACCATTCTGGTTCTAGCACATGGTATGCTTTCTGCCACCATATCTTCTACAGCCTGGCAGTAAATGGTAGTCAGAATTATGCACCAAGCAAAGCCAATTTTGTATACATGACATGCTATGGTCTTCCACTGTCTCCTAAGAGGTTATTTCTGGTAGAAGGAAGACAAATAAGAACACTAGTATGATGGCTTGTGGTCATAGGCATAGCTGGGTCAAGTGCTCTTTACAGATATGTTTTTGAAGATGTTCCTCTACTCATCTCATCCATGACAAAAGAGAACCAGTGAAGATACCATGCGGGGGGTGGGAAATTTCTTGGTTTAGGCTTACCTTGGCATTCTGAAAAATAAAAAGATTTTCCCCCAAAATGGAAAAGAGCTCTCTTAACTTTTCTTCTTTCTTGAATTTGCTTGGAAGCTTGTCATAAGGAATAAACAGTTGGTGAATGATGAACAGAAAGCACAGAAATGGACTTAGACCCAGACTGCACTTCCAGCTCTGCCTCCTTTTTGACTTTTAGCATTTATTTATTATGAGTGTAAGTTTACATTCTAGAGTTTTTCTGAAGATTATATAAAATAGCAAATGAAGTGCCTGACAAACTATCTGGTGCACACAACATACTTAGTGTATGTTCATTTCTATCCCATTCTTCAAGTTTAACTTCTAAGAGAGGAAGGAAGCATCTAAGACCTTGTCCCTGAAATGCAATTGCTTGCACAGATGCTGAGGCCACATAGGAGATCATTCTATGACATCTCCTGATATTCTATCCTGCTTTTTCAGTTGGTGACTTTGCAATGCTCTTTCAATCAATCACTTGATACCAGTCTTCCAAAAGGCAAAATCCTGAGAGTGAAACAATTTTAGGGCCTTCAAAAAATTCTCTAACAGCCAGTTTCACATCAAATGTAGGACTTAACTCACTTTTGCTTGAATGTCTCTGGTGATGGGCAGTTCATTGATCATGAAAGAACACATTCCTATATTTGGAATTGATTCAGTTATTTCACAACTCTTCTATTTAGGAACCTAACTATGAACTGATATGATCACCTGCTGACAATCTTCTCTGAGTAATTTTTTTTCTTCACTGGATTCATATGGACTGATAATGAAACCAAATTCTTGAAATAAGGAAAAGCCAAAACTCTGGTAAAAAGGAATTGAAGGGACCATACAAGAAGGAGACAAAGGAAGAAGGTGATAATCTTAGTATTTAAAACAAAGTGGTGCATGTTTTCCCTGATGTGTGCAAGCTAGATTTAGCTTATAAACTTACAAGTAAATAACTTGGGTGGTATGCAAGTGTATACAAACTTATCAATTGAAATACTATAGATTATGGGGGTGGGTGGGGGGAAGGGTAATGGGTACCAAGACATGTGAAAGGGTATCAATGTATGTGAATTAATGCACCTTCTATCTGGAAAATATCATGTAACCCTTTTATTAATTACAATAAAAAATTTAAAAAAAATCTTCAAAACCAGAAAAAAAAGAAATACTATAGATTCAAGGGAAAACACAAAGAATGTGATTCCTTAGGAAGTAAAGTCAAAGGTCAGCAAAATAAAACACCGGGAAGTGAGTACTTCAAAAGGGTAGAGTGGAAAAGGGTGGACAACTGAATAGAAGAGGGAGATAATGCAGTACAAATTAAGAAGAGTGAGGGAAGAGTTAGGTAGAGAAGGGATGGGTGAGAATGTTGAAAGGGGTGACATTGATCAAGGTTTATTGTACTGATAAACTGCTTTGTTAAATGGTAACTCCTTTATACAACTATTTAGGAAATTTTAAATTTAAACATTGAAGACAGGTACTACTCTAGAGGCAGAGATCTTAGGATCTCAGTTGAAAGTTAACTTGAGTAGTGAAGTTCATAGTACTCATTTCCCCTTAATCATCAAAAAGCTGGAAGTGGAGCTGTGGCTGAAGTGTCAAAGTGTTAGCCATGAGGAAAAAGCTCATGGAAATCACCCAGGCTCTGAGTTCAAGCCCCAGCAGTGGCATCAAAAAAGTCAAATAAAATGACCAGAAAATGATAGAATAACCTGTGGGGTTTCTGGTGATCTTTGATGAAACTGAAGAATTAGAAAAGATTATTGTATGCATATGCATTTGCATTATTAGCGAAGAGCCGTATCAGAGCAAAGACAATTGAAGTTGTCTATCGATGGTTAGAATCTAATCTCTAGGCTGCCTCAGTGAAGTCTGTACCACTTCAGGCAGACCTTCCAACTGACCAGGAATAATCATGCTCAAATTCCCTGCATTCTCATCTCAAGGTCCATCTGATTCTGCTATGTCCCAGCAATAGGACCAGGCCACTTGGGATGAGTTAGTCTGGAGAAAGCTCAGAGGGCACTTAAAGATCACATCTGACCTAAAGGTGATATGAGGATCTGAGGTATTAGCAATGTAGGCAGTGATGTCTGTGTGGAATATAAGCTGCCCAGAGTTATGGATAATCACCATTCTACCTGAGAAATCTAATTCATCCTCCTTTCCTTTCCTTTCCTTTCCCTTCCTTTCTACCTTCCTATGACAATAACAGAATGAATAAATTCCTATTGAAAGATATTTGCCTGATGTTAAAATCAAGAAAACTTGTTGACACCAAGATATGTCACATGAACTTAAATCTACCTAATCTCTACTACATATAAATGGAGAACAGGACAAGGATAATGATGGAAGTGACATTTTGAGTAGGAGATGATCAGAAGAATTTTGAGTAGAAGGTGATCAGAAGAAAGTATATGAGATATACTTCAGTAGGATTTAGAAGTCTAAGAAGGAAGAAATGAGCAAAAAAGACAATCCAGTCCCTAGATTCTTCTGGAAATGCAATGAATACCATCTCTACCCATATAATTGGTGGATTTTAGAAAAGGATCAGGAGGCACTAAATAGCCTAGGGCCTGTTTTCCACACGTGTTCTGTATATTGATGTCAAAGTAACTCCAGGATAAGAATTCAGAATAATGATGATCCTACCCTTAATTCTGCCAGTTATTCATTCTGTAATCTATGGATTATGTTGTCCTATCTAATTTTTGAATAAAATATTGGGACCTTCCTAACTTAACACCTCTCTATGTTTGTTTCTTGATTTAGAAGATAAGAACAGGGATGTGGAGGAAATATTTCTGTTTTATTATAGTTGTCATTACTACCACTATTACTTCTATTACTACTTGTTTGTCTCCTGTTCCCTTAGTGTAAGCACAAGCAAGGTTCCATAAATATAAAACACTACTCTAGCAGAATTCAGTAAACAACTACATTACAAAGCTTCCTAGTATCTGCCAGGCACCAGTGTCTCTGGCCTGAAATCTTAACTATTTAGAAGGCAAAAGATCAGAGGGCTGCAATTCAAACCTAGCTTAGGCAGGAAAGCCCATGACTCTTATCTCCAATTAACTACCAAAAAGCCAGAAGTAGAACTGTGGTCTGAGTGGTAGAGTGCTAGCCTTGAGCAAAAAGAGCTCAGAGACAGCACCCAGGCTCTTAGCTCAAGTGCCAGAACCAGCCCTAAAAAACAAACTTCCTAGCATCACTTTGATTTCTGTACAAATTATGGTGTTGACACAGTATCATGAGCCTTGAGCTCCCCATGTCTACCTAAGTCAAGTTTTAACTTGAACTGTCCTTTGTTTTGTTTTTGAAAGTCTTGTATTAGGAATCATTTTTCCCTACAGTGTCTGGGCTTGGCCATGATTGCAATCCCAGAGGTGCCAGATACCCTCCTGCTGATTACAACACTTCTCTGAAGAGCTGAGCAAATGCTCAAGTGTGAAAGTTCCCATCCAATCCCGAACTTTTAGCCAAGTTGTATTTTCAAAGCAAGCTCAAGACCACAGGGGTTGCTGTGTTTAGTGTGAACAATCAAATTCCAAGTAAACAGTCTCATCCTCTACTTTTCATCTCCTTTTCAATCTCTACATTTTGCTATCTGCTTGGAAACCACTCATTCATTTGACATAGAAGACCCCCTTCAGAGCCAGAACCTTTTGTTTTAGTCAGAGTATGTTCAGGAATTATCAGAGGATGCATTAAAGGTGCCTTTTAGTTATTGCCAAGGTTTTTTTTTAAGTTACAAACTTACCCTTTGATAGTATGCTAAATACAGATAAGATGAGAAAGAAGGATCATGTTATAAAAGTTACTGTTCACTTGTCACCTCAGCAAGCATTAGTGATAAAATCTACTGTCTATTCTCTTTGTAATTTCCTGGAGCTTGTGGAGCAATGTTCCTCATTCATAAAGCAGTTTCTCCAATGTTTTTTTTTTAATAAAAGCACTGAGGATATTAAAAAAGAAAAAAAAAACTATTATCATTCCTTCCTATTTCTCCTATTAGGCTGACCCAAAGCTTCATACATTCCTTTGGGATGATAGAAAGTCAACAAGAGTCCACTGTAATAGGACCCACTTAACGAAGGGCTTACATACAACCTGAAATTTTCCAAAGAACCCTTAATTCAAGAGAAAGTTGTGTGGTATACTGGATGAGTGGTCAAGTCAATAGCCACAGAGACTGGTATAATCTTGGACAGACACTACTGACCTCCTCCAGACTTGTTTCCTCATATTCAATACACAGGGAATCTCAGGATTATACACAAAATTCAATATAGTCACACTTTTAGGAATACTTGGAATCTCATGTGTATTCATGTGTGATAGCTAATATGAAAGGGCCACGGCATTCACTTTCATTCCTTGAGCTGAAATTTCCTGCGCTATAAAGACAATAACAATAATACTATTAATAAATAGCTTAGGGTGTTCTGAGACTCCATATGTTTTCTTCACCAAGGTGGTTAATATTTATTTCATGTGAAGTTAGAGATTCCATAGAGGAAAGAAAAAATGTACTAAATCCCATTGATCTGATTTTCCTTACCCATTCCCTGAGAGGATAGGTGTATAAAGACAGTAATTGAAGATGTGGTCAGAGCTTTTCTCTGGGGGCTTCCAAACGTTGTCTTAAGCCAGAAACCTGCCAATAATTACAAAATCCCTATATCTCTTTGGCTCACTCAAAGTTGGCCATCATTTTCAACAGAATAGCTGGCTTTCCTTGAGTGGTCCCAGGCAATCCAGGACTTCTCACAGAAATTCACACCTACGGTGGCCTGTGGTCTCATCCATCATGATAATGATAGTGACATGAATTACCTCCTGAGGATTTGCATCTGAGACCCATTTTCCACTTCTAGGAGCTGTATTTTGAGTCCTATAAACATCAGTAGAGCCCCTACTGTGTGTAAGCTTTGGTGCCTAACTCAGAGTAGGCATTCAAATATTTGTTGATGGAATGATTGATTAGAGAAGCCAGGAAGGTTAGAAAAACATTCTGTACTTCAGTAGGAATGACTAGTTCCTACAAAGCTAATTTGCTCTCGGAGCAAAGTATAGTAAGGTCTATATAAAAAGTAAAAAGAGTAGCATATATAGAATCTAACATAGGAGATTCTGTAGAAGCTCATCATAGCACAATTGTTACAACAATATAGGAAGAGAGAAGTTGAGAGGAAGAAGAGGAGAAAGGCTAATAATCACCAGGTGTTAAATAAGCATTTCTGGTTTTCTATTGTATAGTACAGTAGATATACTTAATGGGGATTACAGCACATTTAAAAATACTAGAAGGAAATCTTCTGAATGTTTTCACCATTAAAAACTAATAAGTATTTGAGGACATAGATTTGCTTGCTCTGAATTGAACATCACACATAGACATGCATATTGAAACATCACATGATATACCACAAGTTCATAATTTTGATGTATAAAGTTAAAGATTCAATACAAAGGATACAGCTGGAAATAACTCCAATCAAAAGGATCTGGGAAAGCTACAAGGTGAAGGAATAAATTTGTGGAGCTAATTGATATTGTATCAGTCAAAGAAGAGAGCATTTAAGTCACAGCAGAGTAACTTCAAAGAAGTAAGAAAGACCAGGCCTTCCACTGACAAATGATAAAATGTGTGACTCTGTGTGTGTGTGTGTGTGTGTGTGTCTGTGTGTGTCCAGAGTGATTATGACTGTGAAAATGATCCAGATCTTTTTTCCATAGGCTATGGGGATCTGAGGAAGAATTTAGAATCATGAAACTAGCTATTTCTGGTATATTACTAAGGAGACTACCAAGTTACTAAGACACAACTTTTCTACTATCACTAAAGCTGCTAGGGTCAAGAGAGCAAACAGAAAGGCACAGAAGTTTGTTCAGATGAATAAACAACTGATAAGAGCCACTTGAGGAGAAAGTAATTGACAAGCTGGGCTCCCAAACTTGTGACCAGCAGCAACCTTTGCTGCATCACAATTATCCTTGTTTTTCTTTTAATTTCAGTTGACACCAGCTGTCACCATCAGAATGAATATTTGCTGCAGCAGAGGTCACTGTTGGCAGGTGTCCTCTAAACCCTAGATTTCAGTTTATTTGGACTGAATTTCAAAGAAGAAACTGCTCTGTAGAGTCTACTAGAGCAAATGCATTGCAGGCAGCATTGTTAACCCTGTTCTGAATTTCATAAAGCATAATTTCTGCCAAGGGTCTTTAGGTTTTAACATTTAAAACAAGTTTGTGAAATGATCAGGTGATGAAAACTAAGTTATTCTCTTTACTAAAGGAATTCTCGGAACTTTCTCTGGGCTAATGTATAGTATGATTCTCCAAGAAGACCTCAGAATATGTAGCATTTCCCACTTATTTCATCTCCAAATACTTTCTGTTGTTGATTTGGAGTTTGAATGTGGCAAATAAAAAATGTGTATGTTTATGATATTTGATACATGAATGAATTGTGAAATAATTGCATACAAATAAAATATCCATCACTCACATTGCATAATATTTAACCTTTGTAACACATTTAAATCTCACATAGTTTGTGTATAAAGCATTATTATTTCTCATAGTCATTACGCTACATGTAGATCCTCAAAACTTTCTTATCTGAGTAAAACTTTGTAACAATCGATTAACATCACCCCATTCTTTCAAGTTCCAGTAACTACCATTTTAGTGTCTATAAAGTTCGCATATTTAGATTCAATATATGAATAAATCTCTCCTGTCTTATTTCAGGAAGAACAATGTGTCTAATTTCCATTCACATCATTGGGCGTAATTTCTCTCTCTGTATCTAATATATCACATATATGTTTATTTGTTTATTTGAAATAGGGAAGGGAAGAGGAAAAACAAGATGATTGGGAGGGGTGGGGCAGGGAAGCTGGGAGAGAAACATGAGAAGGGGTATCAATGTTCAAGAAGTAATGCACCAACTACCTGACCAATGTAATTGTAACCCCTGTATTCATCACCCCAACAATAAAATACACTTGAAAAGAGTCTGGATACTATTTCACTGTGTCTACATATATATGTATATATATACATATATGTTTATCTACATTCCAATGTTTCCTTCATCCTTCACCCACTGATAAATGTAGGTTGATTCTATGCATTGGCTATTATGAATAATGCAGCAACAAACATGCAAATACAAGTATCTCTTCTGCATACGGATTCTATTTCCCATGGATATAAATCCAGAACTAGGCCATATGGATCATATGACAATAATTTAGTTTTTTACTTTATCTTTATTTTTGGATAAGTATAAAAGGTATATCCACATTGGGAAATGCTATTGTAGAGAATAGGATTATATTTCAAATAGCATTTTGGACTTGGGCTTGAATCATAGATCACTGATTACTGTGTCCTGGTATAGGATTTTTTAAATTTACCCAGCTCTTCTCTGCTTCATAATTCTGATCAGTTTGAGCAATCCAGTTTTGCAGTTCTTTAAGTGTGTTTTGAAAACTGACTTCATCCATGATTGCTCAATGCATACAACACATTGCTTTCCCCAATGCTCTACTTTCATGTCTCATATATTGCAAAGGTCTCTGAAAAGGGTATGCTATTCTCTCTTTGTGAATCATCTATGAAGATCAGGCCAATCATGTTACCATCATGTTCAAAGTTATAATGACTTACATTAAAAATATACTTAAATATGCATTATTAGTAGTGCCTGTAATCACCATGATATCCAATAGTTTCCAGAATGTATTCCTGTTATCTTATTTCAATAAGATAACTGCAAACTTAGGCAAACCATTTCTCCATTTTCCTAAGACTCAGTCCCAAAATAAGTATTTTTTTAAAATCCTGTGGCTTCCAAAGTCCATCTAACTCTGGCTCCAAATTACTTTGTTATCTTTCCCTTGATTCTCTCCTTCTAGTTTCACAATTGCCATGCTAGAATATAGCCAGTCAATTTCCATATGTTCATTATGGGGTCTTTTTTTTAGCTTTATCGTTCTTTCCTCTTAATGACCCAACTGAAATACTTCATTCTCCACACAATCATTCACTGGCCAACACCAAAGATAGAAATTACGCTCTTGTTTTATCTGAAGCACATCAGGTTAAAATATGTATAGGTAACATGTCAGTGATGGGAAACCTTGACTGAGAACTTGACTTGGTTCAACAATGACAGAATATGAGTCACAACCTGAGTGTATCAGTGAAGGATATAACATGAGGTCACTGATCTAAGCAATATTTTAATGCATTGATGGATTCAAAATTTGAATAGACTATCATAAAGTGTTACAAACGGCAACACTGAGCCTGTCTGGAAGAAGTAGGTCATTGAGGGTATGCCTGTGAAATGCATATTTCTACATGATTTTTCCTTCACTGTCACTGGTTTATTTTCACAGAGAAATGCTATTTCCTTTGATAAATTGACCAAGACTGCCATCTATTCGCTATGGAGCTGAAATGCCATGCTTGTAGCAGACTGCCTATTTAAAGTTAAATCTTGCAAGTGCTTTCTGAGAACCGGCTATATACCTCAATGGACCCACTGAGCTTTACTGAGCTAGGAATGCTGATAAGGCTCCAAGATTATTTCCTCTAATAGACACAAAAATGTAATTGCAGACTTGGTGACATACACATAGAGGTATTTAAGGCAATAAAAATATAATTTAGTCTAGAATTAAAACACTAAACATACCTCATTTAAAAGGATGCTGAGGGTGCTGGTGACTCAGACCTGTAATGCTTCTATTCAGGAAGCTATTCAGGTATGAGGATCACAGTTCAAAGTCATCCAAGGACACTTACCTCAAACTAACCAGCAAAAAACTGGAAGTGGAGCTATGGCTCAATGTGATAAAGTGCTAGCCTTGAGCAAAAAAAAAAAATCTTAGGAACAGCACTCAGGCCCTGAGTTCAAGCCTCATGACCAAAACAACAACAACAAAAGAAGGCTGAGTAAAATTTAAATATGAAATAAACAATGAGTATTTTATTTTAAATGTAAGTATTAGCAAATGTTGCACATTTCTCTGCAATCTGACATTCAATCTTAACTACATGCGCTGTAATTTTCTTGTGAGATCTATTCGTCTGTCCTCTTCCCATTTCACTCTTCATCCTTAAAACACTTAGCTATATGAGCTACATCTCATAAAGCCTGATCACAATTGCCTAACTTAGAATTGTTTGATACTTGGATTTAAGTTTATGTGCTAAATGACAATGTGTGGAATGAAATATAAAGGTGGAAAAAGAAAGCAATCTGACACTTATGCTTCATTCATGTTCCAACAGTGACTATTTACAACACTGGCTATGAATTCTGTCCTTCTTCAATGACTCCCAGTGCTCTACAGATTTAGAAAATTCTTTTTCTCCACTTATTGCATAATTCCTAAGAAAATTCAAGCTTCCTGTAAAGACAGCATCCATGATGTTTCCTTCATCTTAACCACAATTTTAGACTCAGTTCAACTTTCTGAATGTGTCCCCTGTGTCTCACTTTATAGAAACTTCAATGTTACAAAGAGCACAAATCTACCACACAAATACTGAAAACTTTGGGTCCATGTATTACAAAGTTCAGACTTAAATTTGACATTCATCAGTATAAGTAAAATTTCACCTTGAATTAAAAAAAAAACCTCATCCAAGAAAATTCACCAATGAGAAAAATTATGATAATAATAGTTCTATGAACCACCGTGAGTTAATATATCCCAGAATCAATGATGTTTAGATCTATTGCTGTCAGCCAATGCCTTCACAGCTACTGGCTGCAGGACACCTTTCAGCACTGATATACTGATACTTCTAAGTATGTCCAAGCATAATGGATTCAAAATGGCTACAGATATCTCGAATACGTTAATCATCAAGATGGATAGTGAAGATTTTTTTCCTGATTCCTTTAGAAGTAATCCCTTTCTACAGAAGAGGAAACTTTTATTATGAAAGTCCAAGCCTACTGAGAGTATGGGGGTTTTTGGGGGGGGGAGTGTCAATCACGTGGCTTGAATTCTGAGCCTAGGAGATGTTCCTGAGCTCTTCAGCTCAAGGCTAGTGCCCTACCACTTTGAAATACAGTGACACTTCTGGGGAGTTAATTGGAGAAAAGAGTCTCATGGACTTTTGTACCTGCGCTGGCTTTGAACTCCAATTCACAGATCTCAGCCTCTTAAGTAGCTAGGATTACAAGAGTGAGCCACCAGTGCCCAGCTTACTGAGAGACTCAAAAGACTATTCTCACTTATCTTTCCTGAGTCACTCAGCAGTATCTTCAGCCACAATCATGCCACGTGTATCTACTTCCTGCTTTATTTATTTCTTCATTCATGTAATATGTGAGTGCTGTGGTAAGCACTGTGGAAAGTACTGTAACCCAGAAATGAATTATGACCTGGTCATTCAGTGATTCATATTTAACATATTCATATGTATAACCAAGACAGATAAAAGGAAGTCTGATGTCTATTGACAGATATCCATACAGTGAACAGTAGCGCAAAAGAGACAGTGTATTTTAAAGGAAATGACATTTTACAAGGCAAGTAGATAGATTCAACTACCACATGATAAACTTCAGGCAGACGCAATACAGTAGTAAAGGTATGGTAGCAGAGACAGAGAGGCTCTGGAATCTGTAAACATCCCAGCATGTAAGGGAAAGAGGGTGTAAGGGGATAACGTGAGGTGCAGAGGTAGACAAAGAGAGCCCCATCCTGGTCTGTGTTATGCCATAGTAAAGATTTTGAATTTGACAATAATAAGAATGATAGAAAATAACTTCCATGACTTTAAATATGTATCTGGTATACTAACTTGTAAAGTACTGCCATGAAAAAAAAAAATATATATATATATATCACTTTAGGAATGAAGCAACTGAAACTAAGGCTAAGAGACTGATGCAAGTTCACACAGCTATTAAGCAACATAATTGAGATATAAACCCAAGCAATCTATCTACAAGATTGATATTCTAAAGCATTATGTTCCTAATACATATCAGGCATTAAGGAAACAATAGGAAAGGCTTTTGTTTCTCTTAAGGATTACAAAGTTTAAAAGAAACAGATACAAAAACATGTTTTTATAAAACAAAGTAATGCAAAATCTGATCCTCTTTCCCACTTTCAGTCAGCCCCTGTCCCTGTTGACCTAGCATCAGAAGCTCCCAGCTTGTCAACAGTCCTTCTAATAACTTTTTCCTGCTTGCAGTTTGGCACCTGTCACTTTGAACAGAAGACTTTGCCTCTCCTCTTTGATGAGTTTAACCAACAAATCTTTATGTGCTTTGCCCAATAGATTAGTGGACAGCATATCACTGGCTCTCTTTACTGTACTCCTGAACCAGGTCCTCAGTTCATTCCTGGCCCTGAACCACTGACCAACCACTGGCCCCATCTACTGTGAGAAAGCTGTGGACATTTTCCATGAACAATGAATTCCACAGGAACTCATGTTGCCATAGCAACAAGGATAAGCTAGCAGCTGCCTTCTAATCCCTAGCCTGGTGAATATGACAGTGACAGTAGAAAACAGACCTCTGGAGCAGGTGTGACCCTTCTTCCCTCAATTGCAAGAGGAGAGACAAAGCTATTCACTTTGTATTGGTGAAAGGTGAAGAATCCTTAGCTATGCTCCCTGATTTCCTATACAAAGAGAAATAGGAAATACTCGAATATTTTAAGCAGCTTCAATTCTATATGAACACATAGGAGGCATGATTTGATGCATTAAAAAAACTGGCAAGGAAGTAGAATATACTTTACTTAGTGGATCAAAAGGGATATTACTATTAATAATAGCTGCCAGGTACTGAACTATCTCATCATTTTTATTTAATCCTCACAAAATATTCTGCAAGGTAGATATTATAATTATACACACTCTGAAAGTGAGAGTCAGAGCAGGTAGGGATTCCCAAGAAACCCAGCTAATTAAAGGCAAAGGAGAGAGCCATATCTAATCTGCCTGACTCTAGATCTCATACTTTTACCTCTCATCTATATTATACACCCTCATAGACTTTGCTAGGAATATTTGTAGGAAATGTGATCCAGTTGGAAGTTATTTGATAACATTTCCTGGGAGAATATGCATAATTATAGGCAAAGAGAATATCTGATTCCATAGGTTTCACATGGTGGACATTGTGTGACACCATGTACAACAGATCCTTAGGGCATTGTGGCCCTTTCGTTGTCAGTTCTAGCAAGTACCATAGTACTTGAATACTTTAGTCCTTCATCCAGGTTGGTACTACTTCCAGAACGATGTCAATGTAAAAATTGCCTGTCAGTTTTAGTGAGAATGGATAATTCTATTAGTAGATTATGAGAGATTACCCAACTTGATTGTCAAGTTTGCTTTAAGTTTTACATGGGTGAGAAGATCAGAGGATATCTATGTTTGCAAAAGGTGTCAATCACCAGTCCATCCCTGCACAGATTAACTTTAGGGATCATGGAGAGTAAATAATGCCACTAATCATATTTTTCTCATCCTTGGCCTTTTATATCTGGAAATCCACAATGTGTCATTCTATTATATACCATCCCTGACTTGCATTGGTTCAAGTTTTAAATTTTACAATGGTGTGAAAGTGATATTCAATAGAAATCATACTTGGAATTCTAAAGTTTGATCCTTTCTCAGGTTAATAGTTCACAATACAATCCTCTCTCATGGTGCTAAGCAGGTACTGCTCCTATCCTGCCCTACTTCCATGAAGGTAAACAGTTGACCCCATGTGTGTAGTACCACCAGAAGTTTTAGAATGCAGAAAGCCAATGAATTCCATGAGATACTCATCCATTTATTATAAAAAGGATTTTATAGACCGCAACCTAAGTATTCAGAGCATGTTAGGCGTAGTTAAAGCTAACCTAGCATGGTCAGTAGGTTGAGTCTATTAAGTGTACGTTTATGTCTAACGACAGTATTTACTTAAAATGAGCTTCTCGGGATGTGATATCACCAATTGAGAAACATCTATATGCAGTCAGCAAAGACAAATTGAACTACTCCTTACTTCTGTTTTGGGAATCTCCTATTTTTAACTTTATAAGACAAAAGTGCAGATCCCATAGGAAAAAAATTCTTAGAAGGCAAAAGGGTTATGCTTCCTGTCAAGGGGCTAAGTTATGAGCACGTGACTTTGCTATACCAATCAGATCTTCTCAATGGCTAGATCACATGGCACAAAAAACCAGAGGTACCTTAGAAACTGAAACATTGGTGGATACAATAGCTTCAGTGTCCAAGAGCCAGAAGAGTGTAACTTTCCATAGTTAGGACAATTAGATTCTCATTATTGGGAAGCCCTGTCAATCAGTAAAAAGTCAATCCCAAACACCCACTTTAGGAAACACTCTCAACCTTCCAGGCTGGACACTCACATTTCCCCACTTTGCTATTCATTCACTAGTAGGGAAATTAAGTGACAGTCTAGCATCTATACTCTATTTCATGTTGGCTGAGATCCTAATCAATGGACTTTACTTGGCTCTTTTCCCAGTAGAGATTCCCAGCATCACCATTGATTCTCAATACTTTTCCCATAAATCATTTCCTTCTGAACACAGCTATAGTTTGTTTCTATTATTTTCAATCGAGAATCCTGAGTAAATGCTATGAAAACTTGCATTTGTTTTTCAAGATACCTATATGGCTCTTTCTCCTTAACTCTCTGTCATTCCCGGAATTTCGAACACTCTTTAAATCATCAGATTCTTTGGGGCTAAGTGGCATTTTTCCATACTGAAACTGTAACTGACTTGAATGATGGTTGCAATTGTAATTTCCATTCCTTCTCCTTTCCCCCCACCTTTCTTTCCATATTGTTTTCTATTGCCAGCCCATAATTAGAATTTCCTCTTCATTTTCCTTCTCTCCATAAACTCTGACTTTTAAAAAAAATTGAGATATTTTCTTTTTGGCTCCTGATTTTAGGCTTACTTTTTAAGTTGTAGATTTAGATTTACCCCACTGGTTTTCTCTACTCGGAGTGATATTAGATAATGTACCCATCTATATAGCTCAGGTTTTATATGGTTGTATAACTCAGAAACCCATTC
This sequence comes from Megascapheus bottae, assembly GCF_031878675.1. NCBI lineage: Eukaryota > Metazoa > Chordata > Mammalia > Rodentia > Geomyidae > Megascapheus > Megascapheus bottae. The sequence continues at coordinate 94,637,303 of NC_143547.1, read as the reverse complement.
AAACCAGTTTCAGGCAAATAAAGTGAAGGTTTCCAAGCAGAATCAGGAGCTAAGATTCAATTTTGTCTCTATTTTTACATCTGTTTGTCCTGTTTGCCTCTGCATAATTTCATTCTTCAAATAAACTTCATTCACATGGAAGGGAAGATGGCTGCCTTCTTATCTTCCTACTGTAGTGTTCAAAAATAATCTTCCCTACTACAGGCATCAGAAAAGTCTCAGGAAAAATAATGAATGGTGATAGGCTCTGCTTACTAATGACCTACAGTAATCCATAAAACAATCCCTTTGTCTTAAATAATTTGCCCAAATGTAGGCCATGGGCAATGACATGTATTGACAGATATGTGGCTGATGGCATGTATTGACAGATACATGGCTGAAATTATACTTAATATATTTTCACTGATCACACTGACTGAAAGAAGAATTCTTCAAAAGAATGAAGAATTGCTATTTGTCAAAGAATGAGAGAAATCAGGAAAACTTCATGACAAGACATGGCCTGTCAGTGTTCTTTATAATATTTAATACAGTTGTGTATGGATCCACATAGTCAACTTTACAAGTTATATGGTAAGTTATATGGTAAGACCAGACAATATTGAAGTATATATTTGATAACTAGAGGAGTCTAAACCATGCCAGCCAAAGGGGCCTTGAAATCCTCTAAAATGTCATATATTGATCTCCTCCTCCATGCATTTTTTTTTGTTATTGTCAGGGTAATGTTATAAAGGGGTTACAGTTACATTCCTAAGGTAGTGAATACATCTCTTCTTGAACACTGTTACCCTTCCCATGTTTTTCTACCAATTTCCCTCCTTCTACCCCCTTCCAAGTTGTAAACTTCATTTCCAACATATTGTCTTGGGAATATTGCTGTTACACTGGTTCACCCTTTGTCCTTTGTCTCATCAGCTTGTTTTTCCCCTTTCCTTCCCTGATTCAAATAAACTAATAAGCATACATACTATACAGCAGGTACCAAAGTTAGATACCACAACAATAGGGCATAAGGCACAAGAGAAAAATAGAACAAACAAAAACACAAAATGGCTTCACATACACATGGAAGGAGTCAAATTGATCAAGGATCATGACTTTCTATTGGAATTAGCCAAGGAATACTTATCTTTTGTTTTGAGACTATAACTCATGAAGGAACTACTATGATGAACAATTCATTGGTGGAAATGTTCTTGGTTATAACAGGGTTACCATATTAGTAACTAACATAAAAGTAAGGATCACTGACTAAGAAGTCTAAGAGCTGTCCAGATGCACTGTCTCTGTGGGGATTAAAGTCTTGAACATAGTGATAGCACATAGGACAATAAATAAGGCTGGGAAACTTGAGTGATGAGGGGATGAGAGAGAGAAAGCGGGAGAAAATGAGGGAGAAGGTAACACTGTTTGAAAGGAAATATGCCCATCACCTTACTTATGTAACTGTAAGTCTTCTGTATATAACCTTTACAATTAAAACAAAAAGATCATTGGAGACTTTGTCTCCAGTATTATAGTGAGCTTGTGCATATCTGGAAATTGTAAGAGAGAAAGAACTATACACCACAGACAGAGAAATTGATGCCCAAAATAAGAAGTAGGCTAAGACCCTCTAAAGCTCAAAAATCTTCTACAAAATAGATGGGAACATTGAACAAGGGACTTATGAAGAATGGAAGCACTCTGCAACTATGTGCCAATAATAAAAAAAATTAAAGAGGTACAGAGCAGGTCTACGGAAATGGAATAGTGAATGGTAAACTGCAATCTCAGAGTGTTTGGGGCCTGTACTTCCCAAGGACTATGATTCATCAGCTTCGGCATAGCCATGCAAGACTGAGTTATACATGGATTTGCCACAAGAAGCCTTGAGACTACATGTACATTCCTAGTCTTGGGAGGACATCCTTGGTCAGATGCATTGTTGGATAATATAGCCACTGTCGATGTAGCTACGGAAGGACCATGAGGTACTCCTGCTGGGGAAGACAATGTGAAAGTTGTACTGATAGATAGAAGGTCAACCTACGAGTGTAAAGAGTAAGTGTTCAAAATCTGTGAGTCCATGTAAGGAAGGTTTAGGTAACAGTATGCTGTTACATTATAGACTACTGCCACTGTTACTACTAATGATGAATCTGTAGACAGAGATTTTGAATAAATATAATTTCTATCACCACCTGTCCTGTTACTTTTCTATAGTCTGCCTTAATCAAAGAATCCAAGAGGGCTGGGAGCGTGGCCCAGTGGTAAAGTTCTTGCCTAGCATGCACAAAGTCCTAGGTTTGATTCCTTGGCACCACATAGGCAGAAAAAGCCAGAAGTTGTGCTGTGGCTCAAGTGGTAGAGAACTAGCCTTGAAAAAGCCCCAGGACAGTGCCCAGGCCCAGTGTCCAAGCCCTACGACTGGCAAAAAAGAAAAAGAAAAAAACAAAATCCTGCAATAAAGATAGGTACTCTAGGTATAAAAAATGTTGATATTCACTTTCACAAGAAGACAGAATATAAATGAGATGAAAATATACCACAAAATTTTCTGTGACTTTTTTTCTTAACTTGGTACTTGGGCACTGTCCCTGAGCTCCTTTTTTAATTTAAATTTTGTGAAGGTGATATGCACAAGTGTTACAGTTACATAAGTAAGGTAATGAATACCTTTCTTTTTGAACAGGGTTAACCTGTCCTTTATTTTCTCTCACATTTTTCCCTCCCAACCACCCTTTCCCCCAAGTTATAAAGTTCAGTTCCAGTGTAGTAGCTAATGAGGCTACTGGTCTACCATTTTGAGCCACAGCTCTTGGAGATAAGAGTCTCATAGACTTTCCTTCCTGGGCTGGCTTTGTACTGTGATCCTCAAATCTCATCCTCCTGGGTAGTTAGGATTATAGGCATGAGCCACCAGCACCTGGCTCTTTCTTTGACTTTTAAGAGAGGGTATGGATTATTCTAAAAGCACCTAACATATGATCTAGCCTCTTAAAACGTTAAAACCCCTAGCTGGGAGTTTGGCTTAGTGTTAGAGTGTCTGCCTAGTGTGCACGAAGACCTGGGCTGCATTCCTTAGTAATACATACATACATACATACATACATAAAAAGCTGGAAATGGTGCTGTTGCTCAGGTGATAGATCTCTAGACTTGAGAAAGCCCAAGGACAGAGCTCAGGCCTGAGTTCAAGTCCCAAGAGTGGAAAAAAAAAAGAAAAAAAACAAGAAAACCTTAAAACCTCTGCATAAGAAAGTGTGATAATAAACTTTGTGAATGAAAGGTGGGTAAAGAAGGACTTAGTCATCAAAGTAGTTTCAGGAAAGTCTTTATTTTTGTATAGCAAAATTAGTTACTATTTTCACCTTGCCTTGACATCTTTGAACATCACAAGACCCCCAAAAGCTAACTCTTCTGCCAATTTATGCCCCAACCAAGTAGGAAAGGATTCCTACAGTATGGTTCCAGTAAGAATCAGGCCAGCTATATTTTACCTGCCAATTATATCTATCACCCCTCCAGAACGTAAGATTGTTAAAATAAGGCAACCATACCTTCCCACAAGAACCAAGTGTTACTGTATAGTCTCTAACAGTATGAAAATACCAACTCAACATGTAAGACAGAAATGTAAAAGTCAAAATGATAAAATAAATTACTGAAAGAAAACATAGGGAGAAAATCCATGACACTGGTTTGGACAATGAATGAGTTTTTGCAAAATGTAGACGCTAAAAGAAATATAGACAAAATTAATGAGATTTGTATATCAAACTTAATAGCTTCTGCATAGCAAAGACAACATAATATAGTGAAAAGGCAATGGGCAAGAAGTATATGAAAAGCATGAAACATTATTAATCAATAAGAGATTATCTTTCCTACTGATCAGTTTCTCAAATACATGATCATAGATACTTTGAGAAAAGAACTCCAGTGGAGTCAGATTTTCCTTTAGATAAGTTTTGGGTCAGAACTACTTGGCATTTACCCAACCATCCAGAAACAAGGACATACTAAACCCACTAGCACAACAATGTTCATTGCAGCACTATTCACCATAGCAAAGATATGGAACCAACCTAGATGTCCCTCAGTTGATGAGTGGATCAACAAGTTGTGGTATTTGTACACAATGGAATTCTATGCTGCTGTCAGAAAGAATGACATCGACCCATTTGTTAGGAAATGGAAAGACTTAGAACAAATCATATTAAGTGAAGTAAGCCAGACTCAAAGGAACTTAGACTCAATGGTTTCCTTCATTCGTCATAATCAGTAGAAACCTGGGGCTCTACTAGCAGAGATCTGCAATAGAGCAAAATCTTGATACATAATGCCATATAATGTGAAGCTAATTGAAAGGACCTCCAGGATATTGAAACAAAAGCCATATAATGAATGATTGTTGTCCTTAATGTACTATGTTGTCTCTCATCTCCTTTGCTGTCCCTTGGTTATCTCATATTGGTATAGTATCTCACTTTGTTATCTGATATATTGAATTTATTTGTATTTGGATATTTGAAATTTGATAGGGAAGGGGGAAAAACAAGACGGGTGGGGGGTTTGCGGGGGGAGGGAAATGGGTACCAAGACATGTGAAAGGGTATCAATGTATGTGAATTAATGCACCTTCTATCTGGCAAATATCATGTAACCCTTTTACTAATTACAATAAAAAAAAATTTTAAAAAAAGAGAGCAATAGAGAATACCAGTAAATCTCTCCCTAACCAAAAAAAAAAGTTTTGGGTCAGAAATGAGGCTTACATTTGCAAACTAGGCAAGGGATTGTATCCTCTTATTAAAATACTTTTTTCAATTTTCTATTTGATTACTTAGGTTGGCCAATCTGTGGTTTTTCTCTTTCTTGCACCAGACAGATAAGGCTCTATTAACTAGCTAGCTCTATATTACTATATTATTCATTCTTTTTCATAATAGCTATGATAAATGTATCTACATAGTTTCTGGTAGTTATGTGCTTCCATTTTGACTTTATTATTTCAGAACCCTGTTATCTGTTATGTTTTTGCCAGTCCTGGGGCTTGAACTCAGGGCCTGATCACTGTCCTTGGACTTTCTCAAGGCAAGAGCTTTACCACTTGAACCACAGCACCACTTCTGGCTTTTTCTATGTATGTGGTACCAAGGAATCAAACCTGGGTCTTGATGCATGGTAAAGAAGTACTGTACCACTAGGTCAAACTCCCGGCCCCTGATATCTGTTACTGTCAGTGAGTGCAGTTCTGTGACAGCATCACCACCAACAGTCTTGGACTACACAGGAAAGCAGCCATTGAACTTCTTATTATGAATGTGGCTCTCATCAGCAAATACAGTATCTGTTAGGCCCACCTATGGAACACAGTTTTCCTCTCTTAAATAAATGTATCTATTCCAGGATGCCCACAGTGTGTGTTTGAACGCTTTTTTGCATGGTTTGCTAAGGTAGTTCTGTTATTTCTACTTCAACTTAGTGGAGTCCACACTTCCTCATGGTTTCTAAGAATCAACATAGAAACATGCTTATCCCATGGTCTTTGCTAATTTCTTTTAAATCCTACATCTTGAAATAGTGTTACAAAATCATTAAACTCATCCTTACTCAGTTTTAATTCCTCTCATCTACCTCAGTCTAGAATTTTATCCCCTATATACTTCTCTGGTCCATGTAACAACCAATACATGTAGGCTAAGCTTTATAGCTCCTTTAGAACACACTTCTTTTCTCCTTTTAGCAAGCCAAGCATCCTTACCTGGATTATGAGAACCATAGCTATTTTCCTTGTAGCTATCAATTGAATTAAGAGCAGAACTCTAGGGGAGTTTATCGGCTATTTTCTTGAAAGGCAAGGGTTTCTCTATTATCTTTTATTAAAGAGAAAACTATCTTTTACCACTGAAGACTAAGCTCTTGCTTGAGATGCCAAGGTTTAGTCAATGTCAGGTTTGAGGTGTTTGGGGGATACAAACCCCGATGTCTCTGTGCTGAGAATGTGGTATGACCTTCACATGGAGTAGGTGGAAGGAAATGGCTGGAGGATAGTTAGGGAGGTGCTGGCAGCAAAGAGCATTCCCACCCTGTAGAGAGAGTGATCTGTTCTGTGAGGCAAATTTTGGTGGTATCAGCAGAGCATTATTTCCTCTTACTGAACATATTTGGACTTGCCTCCACTGTCCTTAACACATTTCTGTAAGAATTGGGATTTTACACAAGGATTGATGATAATACACACTTTCAAAAGTAAACATGCTTTTCATTTTCAATACTATTCAAAATACGGAAATCAAAAGTCTGAAGAATGTCAAAGTTGTTTCTCAGATTATTACTTCAGTTTTATACAGAATTGAAATTGTCTTCATTAAAAATGCAAAGTAGACATTTCCCTCAAATTTTGTTCTCTAATCTGTTACAAAAATCTGAAACTTATCAAAAATGTTATTCTACTAATGTATATACTAGTCTTTAAAGAAAGTCTTCCTGCATTTCAATTTACAAATTTTCCTCTCCAATCCTATTGCTATTCTCTCATTTGGCCACTAGTGGACACTGTTGAGCTTCTTAACGAAGCTATTTTTGATAGGCAATGATAGGCAAAAGAGGCAAACTGAATGGTAAAATAAAATCAAAATTAAGACAAGTCAAAAATCTTCTACAATCCTGTTTGTTTATTCAGCATGTAACAGGCTAATAAGTGTTTATGCCAATCATCCTTAGAATAACAAAGTTAGAAACAGCTAAACTTACATTGCTCATAATGAATTTTTTTCCTGCGGAGATACACTGCCTGATTTGTTACTAGCATAAATAAATGACGAAATGGTATCTGATTCTACAAAGAAGTCATATGCTTTCTTTTCATGTGAATTTCACATTTTCCAGTTCCTTTCTTTAAGTTTTTCTTATTTAATGAGTGAATATGGTTTACCGTTTTATCAAGATTCAAAACAAATTCTAAAAATTTGAATATATGCAAGTCATACCTAAAATGTGAGCACCAGAAAATTTGTATTGTTATTCTTAATGTATTATATGAAGTTATTTCTTTTTGCTTTTTTCCCCTTATGTTTTATCTCATGCTGTTCTTGTATATGACTTTGGTACCTGGTGTATTGTATCTATGTCTATTTGTTTATTTGAAATAGGGAAGGGAAGGGGAAAAACAGATTATTGGGAGGCAATGGGGGAAGGAAAGTAGGAGAAAAACATGGGAAGAGGTATCTGTGTTCAAGGAGTAATGTATCCACTACCTGATGAATGTAACTGTAACCCCTCTGTACATCACCCCAACAATAAAATACAATTTTTTAAAAAAGAAAATTTGAACAAAACATAGTACATATACAAAACATAAATATTGTATAACTTATTTTAATGAATGAAATTCTCAATTCATTATAGGAGTTATAAAAACTTTTTCCATGGTCACTTAATTCTCTGGGATACTAGGATATTGGTCTAGTAATCGTTTTATAATGGTTGAAAATATTCTTTAAAATAAATGATACACATTACCTCTGAAACAAAATATAGGCATAAAGTCCATTCTTACTGTTCACTTTCTGCTTGACTGTCAGCAAGTTGTTAAACCTCTCTGATCCTTCATTTGTAGAGTGAGAATAAAAGCAAAATAAGTAGGATAGCAAAGGCAAAAAGCCTAGAAATATGTCTGGGTTGAAGGAGAGTATTGGTAAAAATTGATAGTCCCTACAATGAAACTTAAAGGTATTTCAATATATCCTCTGAAAGAAGCAACAATAAAAATATTGCATGAAATGTAAAAATGATATTCACAAAACAGTATGTTAGAAATGAACTTTATAACTTGGGAGGGGGTGGGAGAAGGGAAAGTGAAGAAAAAATATGGAAAGGGGTAACAATGTTCAAGAAGTAATGTACTCATTACCTTACAAATGTAACTGCAACCCCTCTATACATTACCCTGATAAAAAAATAAATGTTTTAAAAAAGATGAAACCAAAACCTAACAATTTCAAATGAGCCTGGATAGCAGCAATCAATTGTTGATGAACTTCCCTTTCTCTGTCTAGTACCCAAAATTCTGTGAAACAGACTTGGAGGGGTTTTGCCAATCATTAGATCCTCAACCCCTAACAAAGTTCATGGTTTGTAAATGAAGTTATAAGGAAGAATAACTTCCACTCAATTGTAACTGGAATGGAGCTCTGTGATAAGAGACAGATTAACAACTGAAAAACAGAAGTTTATGAATATGTATATTTCATATGTGTATATATACCAAGGAAATTAATTTTCAAGGAGGTAGCTTTGAAATCTAGCACATCCTTAACAAAGAGCAATAAATTTTCAGGTAATAATCAAGACAAAAGAAAGAACTTTGAGTCTTCAAACACATGGCAAATAAAATCTACTTAGTAAAGCTAATCTATATATTCTTCTGATCCCATTACCAGGTGGAGAAGAATACCAATCTGTCTTTGGAGTCCACAGTTTGTTCTTTGTTTTCCCTGGTAGAGTGCAGGGGACAAAACACTATCTTTGTAACTCTATGTCCTGCATCTGTTTCGTTTTGTCATCTGCTCACTAGCTATTCAAATTTTATGTCAGCATATTCTATTTGTTCACATTTATTGAGTGAAATTTATGGAGTGAAATATCCAGCAAATACAATTTAGTGCCTGTAATATAGACACTATACTGTTACAACAGGTCAAAGATGATAATGATGAAATAGTCCAGGACATCATAGCAATTTTGAATGTGATGAACAGGAATTGGCTCATCTGTACTATACCAAATTCTAAGTAAATTCTGATTGCCAATCCAACTAGGACCTTACTTGGAAGTCAAGGGCCAGGAAAGCCTAGACTCCAACAGGATTCCCTCTCATCTACAAACTTTTTCATGACTGAACATTACCTGTAAATATTGCCTATATGGTTGCCCCTTCACCTTAGCCATGCTATACTTCAAAGATGTAAGTTTATCCAACATGCTAGCATCAAGTTACAGGGCTTTGTCCTCCCCTCAGATACATACACCAATAAGTAAAAGTGGAGACATAAAAATAAATACCATAATCTCTTTCTCGAAAACCATGCATGAATGCCAGAGAAAATGAGACATCCATTAATATGGTACACACTGATCACATTTGTAGGACACAAAGAAAGACAAAAGGCACAAAATGAATCTAGAGGAAAATAGAAGAAATCAAACACAACATGAATTCACTTAGTCACCACTAAAACCTAGCAAGGTAAAAATGTATGCCCCCAATTAATAAATAAGGAAACTAAAGCTTTTGCCCAAGGTCACAAATCTGGTTAATAGCAGAATTAACTGTCAATTGTATATCTTTTGTGTGTGTGAGAGGATGTCATGGGGCTTGAATTTGGCCTGGGCTGTTGTCCCTGAGCTATTCAGCTCCAGGATACCACCCTACCCTTGAGCCAAGCCCTACTTCCTGTTTTCTAGAAGCTAATTGGAGATAAGAATCTCAATTCCTTTTGTGCATAGGCTGACTTTGAACCTTGATCCTCAGACCTCAGCCTCCTGAGTAGCTAGGATTAGAGGCGTGAGCCATGGCCCTGCAATTGCAAATCTCTTTTGTATCATCAACATGTGATAATGTCTTCTCTTGATGTTATAACATCCAAAGAATCAGCAATTCAATTAACAAATGGGCAAATGAACTGAAGAGACAATTCTGGAAAGTAATACAAATAGCCAATAAATACAAGAAAAAATGCTCAAATTCCTGTCTATAAAGGAAATATATTTAAGGAATAAAAAAATGAAATGAATCACTTTCCAGAATTGCCCAGCTCACTTCCTATCTCCTTTCAAGCTGATCTTCCTCAGCTTTTATTTTCCTACAGATCCTAGTTCAGTTTGGTATTTGGCTTATAGCCCTTTGCTTAGCTCTCTTATTTTCTTTTTCTGACTTAAGCCATGATAGCCACTTATGGACTTTGAATTGGACTCACTACATGATTCTTACTACTACAGAAACCTCAAGTAGAGCCCAGTCTGAACAATTCCTCAAGGATCAAATGCTAAGCTTGTGTGTTATGACTGAAATTCCAACTAAGCCCACCTTAGGTAGGCTCAAAAAGACAGTTGAGAATTCTCATCAAAGCCATCTCCACTGCTCTGGAATTACTTGAATTGTTGCCTTGGGCACATCCTTAGGATAAGTTTCATCTAAAACTAAATGTAAACATGGAATTGACTGAAAAGGACAGATCTGCTGTGACTGTAGGGAAAAAATTATTGGAAAAAATCCTCAATTTTTCAAGGATGACTTTTGAGAATAAATGTATAATTGTTATATGAAAGGAAATAGGGCCTTTTTTATTTCAACCTATTTGCAGCCATTAAAAGTAGAAAGATACATATTCGAGAAGACATAATCCTTATATTTCTTGATGGAACTATTCAATAAGACTTGTATTAAATAGTGTATCTTCTATTGACCCTTCTTAGGTGGGAAATATGACTCTCATACATCCTTCCTCCCCCCCCTCGCCTGCCTTCCTCCCCCCCTCTCCCTTTTGTTTTTTTGTCAGTCAGGGGACTTGAACTCTGGGCCTAGGCACTGTCCCTGAGAGCTTCAGTTCAAGGCTACCTCCCTTCCTACCACAGAGCCACTTTGGTTTTCTAGTCATTAATTGGAGATGAGAGACTCATATTCTTTAGTGTCCAGGTCTGGCTTTGAACCATGATCCTCAGATCTCAGCCTCCTGAGAATTACAGGCATGAGCCACTGGCGCTCAGATCTGTCTCTTTCCCACCCACTTTGGACCACAGTTGCATCCTCCTGTGAGATACAATTGGCAAGAGAGATATTTATCGATATGGAATCAAGTGACCCAAATGGGATACTAAATTGAAGAGTCTCTTTAGATTTTTTTCCCAAGTGAGTTAGAAAATTACAGACTATACTAAAACTTGGACAAGAAATATAGAATGGGAGGATGTCTGCCTGAACATAAAATTTGAGAGAAAATGCCTTATGCCGTGTGGAACCTCGAAGAACAGTTCAGAGAAAAATCTCTGCAGTTAATGTGTTGCTAACTTGCAAAACAGAAGGAACACTGAGAAGCAGAATCTCATGTATATGAAGAGCTCAACAAACAAATAGACACAGTATTATTTATCCCGTTCGGTTTTCTTAACAACAGACCTATACAATAGAATATACTCTCTAAACGTAGACTTCAATGGCAGAAAACAAAGGCAAGCCTCTTCATGAGTGCCTGTTGTAACTAAACTGATCATCTGGAAAGAAGACTGACTTAGCTTAGTTGAAGTAAAAGTGATAGGGAAATGGGAGGAGAAGCGTTCAGCAGAACTGCAAGAACTGTGTGCTACACAAGGCCAGCTGGCCAAGACCAGTGCTTTTCTTTCATTCTGTAGAATTGTTGTGGGGTTGGGCTATCCAAACAAGAGTCTTCATTCCAAACCTTCTCAAACCAAATAGATCCTTGAAACTAGATTTTATAAACAAAATGTGGAAGAGTTGATATGTGTCACATGAAACACTGGTAAAAACGACATGTGCCCTATACATGGTCTCTCTCCTCACTCACCAGGTGAATCAAGAGGGTTTCTGGGACCCAGAAGAGGAGGCAGCTGAAATCCCTGAATGACCTCACAGAAAAGCTATTCTCCATGAGCACCTGTGTGAGACTGTGAAGTAAGTGACAAAGTGTGTGTAATACTACTGAGAAGTCAAGTTCATTTGTTACAGCAGGCAGCCATTCTTGAACTAATGCAACCAGACACCAAACTATGACCAGGTCTTATGATCACTGGAACAGGATCAAAGACAGCTCTGGAAATCTCATAGCAGAAATTCTTGGCATTTCTAACTCTATATTATTAACCAAACTTGTCTATAACCTGCTCTTTCCTTGTGCTCTTTCTCATTTCTACTTGGCTTCTCTCCTCCTAGGCTCATTCTTATTCCCTTCCTAGCTGCTATGATGTGAATGGCTCTCTCTTATGTACATACACACATACATATATGGAAAAGTGCTTAAAATATCAGGAAATAGACATTAAAATCACAATGGCAAAATATTTCACACCTATGATGTGCAATGATGAAAGAACTAGATGCCGGTGGCTCATTGCTATAATTCCTTTGTGTAGATAAGAAGGAAACAGAAACAGATCAATTAAATAACTAGAACACACAGAAAAGAAGTGCCAAGTTAGGATTTGCACCCATACAGTTTGCCTGTCTCTGAGGGCTGGGTTCCTGTTGTATTTTCATATCTTTTCCCTCACATCCTCAGTGATTTGTCTTTTGCTCAACTCTTCACTGTGGCCTCACACTTGACTATTTATTGCTCGTTGGTGGTGCTTGATTAGATCAAGAAATACCTAAGAGAGTTGTAAAGCACATATTTGGCTGTGTTTATGAGGGCGTCTCCAGAGACAGAGATCATGAGGGCTGTGATTTAATGATTAAATCAATCCATTGATGAATTCACAATCTGATTAAGCCGTGGTGAAATGTAGGCCATAGGGCCTACTTGGAGAAAGTGTGTCACTATGGCTTTATACTTGGAGATTATTCCTGTGCTTGGCTATTTCTGTATTCCTTTTCTCTGTTTCCTCGATGCCATGATGTTAATGGCACCACTCTGCCTCTCTTTCTCCACCATAATGGATTGATACCTCTGAACCATGACCTAAACTAAATAATGTCTCTGTTTAAGTGATTACTGTCAGGCATTTGGACACAGCAATGAGAAACGTACCAGATACATGTGTTCTGAAGGTGGACATAGTCCTGATTCTCATAGCAGGTGCTTCATCCCTGCTTCTGGAAGATGTTACTTCGAGCAAAAATCCAATCCAATATAGCCCCATCTTTCTATTCTACTCTGTCCACTGCCATAAGGTTTGTTTCAGTCCTGACACTGAAGAGAAAACGAAGTCTAACCCTTCTCTTTTAGAAGTCTTTTAGAGCTCAGCTCCTTCTGTTTCTCATTGACCAAAGTTACTGCTGGGAAATTTCTGCAAGGACTAGGGAAAAGCTCCACCAAACCACATAATAGGACTTTTCAAGAAGTTAACAGTGGTAGATGGAGTGCTAAATCACTCCTTTCCAACCAGGAGTATTAGCACAACCCAGTTTTAAGCCTTTCAATGAGAGACTAAAGTCAAAGTCTCAATCAGCTTTTTGTTTTGTTATGTTTTTGTTTTTAGTAGTCCTCTTGTATACAGACAAGCATTTACGATGGGAAGAAGTTAGATCTTTAACGAGGGCAGCAGCTTTAATTACCTACTTCCAGAAATGCTGAGGCAGGGTCTACATTCAAGAGCACTCCAGAAGACTAGCAGAGGGCTCTTTGTCATATAATCACCCGGCAAGAACATCATCTTGCTTAGTCTTCTTTCCAGAGCCTCTGAAGGCTCAACAGTTGGAGTAAGTTTTGCAGAACAGAGAGGAGACTGTTCATTATTTCTTGGGCCTTCTCTTCCCTAGGACAATAGATGGGACTGGATATTTACTGAGTGGTAGGAAAAGGTGGGGAGAAAAGTGTGTAGTGGTTTCAGGATACCCTTTGGGTCACAAGGTCAGCTTTCTAAAAGTTATTATAGAAACTACTGTTGATAGCTTTGCTTATTAGAGAGAATTAGATCTTTTGTGTGGTTTATAAGACTGAGAAAATCATGGCCAGACTCTGACTTAAGGAAAACTTTTATTGCTGTCAGTCACCTGCCCATTCCGGTCTGAACGGTCTGTGGCAGTTCATGAAAGGGAAAACTCTCTTTGCTAATTTCCAGATCTGTCTGGGAAGACCCAAAACATTTCAAAGAGCAGAGAAATCCGTGTCATGGCTCTACAGATGTTTTTTGGCAGATGGCATGTTTAGACAGTTCTGAAAACAGTGGATCCAAGAACTCTTGCTCTCAACAGCCATGATTATAATTATTTCTCTATTACTTGCCTTCCCCACTACAAAAAGCCTCTAGCAAAGTAAGGTCCACATTTCTTTTTGTTCCCTATTTTACAACCAAAGCCAAATGGAGACCTCAGCACATGGTAGAGGCAAATGAAAACATTTATACCATCTAGCGTATGTGCTTTTCTGAAGTTAGACTATATGAATAATCTATAACCTGGAATAATTATAAATAATCCATGGGTTTCTGTGAGAAATACATCTACTCATTCATCTGTCTACTAACTATATTATGTATTTTGTATACTAGCTAGATTATGTATATTATGTATCTTTATTTTTATTAAGTAATTATCATTTTATTATGTAATTATAATTAATTCCAGAATTCAAATTCTGATTACAGCATATCTTGATGAATATCATTCCTTTCATTGTTCTCCCCAACCTTTCTCCATCACATCCCTACTCTCAAGTTATGCAGTACAATGTTTACGTAGTGTTCATCATACTACATATCTTTATATATCTCATAGAACCTCTGTGGAATAGTTACAATTGATTCAGTTTATAATGACACCCAGGAATTATTTCACCAGTCCTGGGCTTGAGCTCAGGGCCTGAGCACTGTCCTTGGACTTTGTCAAAGCTAGAGCTCTACCACTTGAGCCTCAGCACTACTTCTGGCTTTTTTCTATGTATGTGGTACCGACGAATTGAATCCGGGTCTTCGTGTATGGTAGGCAAGCACTCTACCACTAGGCCAAACTCCCAGACCGACATCCAAGAATGTTAAGCAATAATATTTCCAAGATGATAGAGCTATAAAGGACAGATCTAAGATATTAGATGCAAGAAGATGAGTTGTACTCTTCTGTACATGTTGTTAACTACCAGGCTCTATTCCAAAGACAGTAGTCATGGCACATAGAGAATGACAGTGGAAAAGCTTGCGCTATAAGGACAGTATTAAGAAAATAGAAAAAGAGGCACTGGTGGCTCACAATCCTGGCTACTCCAGAGGCTGAAATTTGAGGATGGTGGTTTGTAACTAGCCCGAGCAGGAAAGTCCATTAGATTCTTTTTTTTATTGTAGTTATATTTCTAAAACATTTATTTTTCTTAGCACACAAGTGATAATAGCCTAGCCAACTGACTTTTTCCCCCTGTCTCAGCACAGATTCTTACTTTCGATAAACCATCAAAACCCTGTAAGTAGAGCTGTAAGTCAAATGGTAGAGCATTAACTTTGAGCATTAACAGACAGTGTCCAAACCCTGAGTTCATGTCCAAATCCCAGCACCAAACAAAAAAGAAGACAGAAAGAGTCTGAGTGGGAATATAGTTCCACAGAAATGACATGTTTCACATGTACAAGGCCCTGGGTTCAATACTCAGCACAGAAGGAGGAAAAGAGGAAGAGCAATCCAAGACTTTGCACATTCGAATGTATTTTAAAGAAAAGAAACAAGTATCTCTATTTCTGAAGTCAATGAATGAAAAGGGGGAAGATATTAAGTAGCAAGCAAGCTAAAAGCTTGCAATAAGCACTGCAGGAACAAGGATGATAGGTGGGAATAAGGAGTCATGATCATGGATCCAAAGAGAATGAACTCTGTAGACCAAAGAGTTCAGGTGATGTTGGGGTAGAGGGGTGTGCAACGGAAAGCAACAGCCCTTCAAATTGCTTTCACAAAGGACAATCATCTTAAACAGCATATAGAGAAGGCATCAAAACCCTCAGATTTTTTGAGTCTCTCCCATTGGAAAGAGAGAGAGATAACCAATGACCCCACGCCCCAGATAGCTCTCTAACACTGGCACAAACAAGTGGACTTTGGGGAAAGCTCAAAACCAGTCCCAGGTCCCCAAACATCTTAACAATGAAAAGCATTGAGCGCCTTAATCCGAATTTTACAGGATGCTATCTCCTGGAGAGGAGCACAAAACAAAGGAGGAGAAAATGAGACAACACCGGTACTCTAAGGAGAGGCAAAGAGCTAATAGAGTTGCCCGTATTACTTACTCAGGTGATGCTATGTACTACATAGTGTTCATTTAGTTTGCGAGTGTCCCATAGGGCATGCAGTGCCAACTGCTTTAAAACACTCATTTACTTAAGATCTAGTTGTCTATATTCCCATTTGGAGAAATCAGATATTCCAGAACGCATTTAAATATTCTATTAAAATGGATTCATTGTCAAATAACATAAAACCCACCAAAGTAATAGCTCACATTTCAGCACGAAGCCTTCATCACAGCTACGTCAAACCCATGCTACCTCCTTCATTTCCTTCCAATTCTGGCACCTGTAACCATAGCAACGTACACTGAACCCTTTCAAGCAGAACAGAACTGACAATCACACTAACAGCACAAATACCTGAGCTGAGAAAAGAGAGGGACGGCCCAAGTAGGTAGCTGTTGAAATTAAAAGCTAATGACAAGAAAACAGCTGGAAACAAGTGCCAGTTCACACTGCTGCCTCCGGGAAGCCTAGGACCCAATTTGATTTATGTTTTATTAGTGACGCTACCATCAATGAATACTTCATTAGGCATCATCTCAACAAACAAGTGGAGTGGAAAACTTAAGAAAAAACAAGTTGCTTGGAGAAAGATTCAAAGGCTGGATCTGTTTGCCAAGAATGTAAGCCATGTTTTCTGCTCATCCATGTAGTTAGACATAGAAAAGTGAACTCCACTCACTGAATCCTTTTGAAATGTAAACACGTGTCCATAAACCTCCAAGAATTGTCTGCTATTGAGAAAAGACTCCCATTAGCCAATTAGAGTAATTACATGGATTAAGATTTCTTGGTTTTGGTGGTTCCTTTTTTTTTTTAAATCCTTAATCCTTTCTTGCCCAGCAAAGGAAGGGAGAAACAGCTGATATAGGCAAAGAATTAAATGGGGGGCAAACTAGGGCATTCTCATTTTCAGATCCCAAAATGTGATTGAAATTTTATGCTTACCTCAACATAACAACATGTGATGATTTCTGTTCAAGGGACGGCATAAAGGGTCACATTTTCCCCCAAGACTTCAATTATTGTAGCTTCTATCTCCCCTAAAACAGCATTTGGTCTTAGAAAATTGCCTTTAATGGTGCAGGTGTTTGTTGAACGTATTCATCATATTTAGTCCCAAGTAATCCACATTAATTCACCACCTTCATTAGCAGCAGCCTTTTCTTCCAGATGACAATGCAAAGAAAATATAATTTCAAACAGATGTGCTCCTTTCCTCTGAATCAGAAACAGGAAAAAAAATAGAAGAAGCTGACATTGGCTATAGAAGGGGGAGATAACTGTCCAGCCCTTAAATGCACAGAATGTGGATTTCTGGCATAGATATGGAGCTGGATCCACATATGTGCTGTCTCATGTCTAAACAGTTGTTTGCAAGCATTGCTGATGCCTACCAAACAGGCTATTTCCCCAACCCAATGCAAATCAGGGGCATTATTACTATGAAGAAAAGTGACCTGCTATGCCACTGAAAAGATCGAGCCACATTCAGTTCACACTACTTCATCACAATAATGACTGAATGGTCTGTCGGTGCTCCTGTGTGTATTTCCACATAATGCAGCATCCAGAGAGCGGTTTCTATGAGCTTCTCCCATGATATAGCCTACAACAATAGTCAGGAAATAATGGAGTTGGCTTACAATTGCACCAAGGATAGTTTTTAACAACGGGATTTCAATCCAGTTCCACAAACATCTGAGCTGAATTCCGTTTAGATTTTAAAAAAAACTTAGCTTACTTTTGTTGCTACCTTTCCACACATGCAGACAATGTATCCAGATGAAACTGGCCTCCTATATTACTCTCCTTTTCCCACTCATCCTCCTACTTCTACTAAATTCATCTTCATTCTCTATGTTGAACCCTTGACCCATACATACTTGCAAGGTCAGAGCAGGCTTTAGGACTAGTTTCCACAGCTGCCAATCTGTTTCCAGAGCAAGGAAAAACCTTTTGGTAAGCTTTGGCCTGCAAGAATTTGTCTCCTAATTAGTAGCTCCTCGATTCTATCAAGGTCAATTCCTTGGTGAGGCAGAAACTGACAGTGTCCAACCATTCTAAAAGTCTCTAAAGATTCTACCCTCTATAAATGCCTCCATTTAGGGAAAGATATTATTTATGGAAAGCATTAGTTTTATCACTTCTAGAGGAGGAATTATAGTTCTGCCAACAATTTTCTGCCACATGACAAGGGATATTGAATGTTATCGAGTCCATTCACAACATTTTGCAGATGATGGAAAGAAAGCTCAGCGATGGGAATGTGGCTCAATGGTAGAGTGCTTGCCTAGAATGCATGAAGCCTTGGGTTCGATTATTCAGTACCACATACACAGAAAAAAAAAACAAAAGTGAAAGAAAGCTCAGATACCGAAAAGAAATATAATTCATGCCATTTAGTAGCTAATTTTTATGATTTCCCTAGAATATATTGTTCTAATGAATTGGAATCTATACTGGACTAGTAACCATTGGGGATCTGTTTCATCTCTGAGGTAGAAAAGAAATCCAAAAATGAAAATATTTGAACCATACATTTATGGTGATGCAATTAGGCTATAAAGATCCTAAAACTCAGTATTCTATATAGACTTAGCTTAAAGAAGACTTCAGTACAGCTATATAGTCTACATAACTCAACAAAAGATAGATTATTTGATTGAATCAAGTATGAAATACTATAATAAACATTTGAAAGGTCCACACCCAACCAATATATTCATTTGATCAGTTAAAAAATGTGGCACATGGTAATGGACATGGGTGCCACAACCGAAACTTGAATAGAGTATATTATTTTGAAAACACTATTTAAAAAGCGTGTGCATGTCAAGCAAGAGAGAACAAAATGATTAATTACATCAGTATCATAAAGCCTAAGTTTGAGTATAGGGCAGTGTAGCTTAACAGGACAAAACAGTCATTTAACTTGAATTAAGGGAGAGATTATTTCCTGGAGTGACATTTATGGTGACAGCTAGCATACAATCGTTATACATGCTGTATATATGTGTATGTATCTGTGCCCCAATTTACTTACAAAGCACAAATTATTCCATAAAGCCCAAGTTTAGTCCACTTGGGCCTCAAAAATGAGAGTGTATCCTAGCAGAAAAGTAGAGTGGTATGGTTTCCCAGAATATGTCACGAGACTTTTGTGAACACTTGATCACTAAATCTGGGTTGTTGTGTGGAAATAAAACAAAATGTAAGTTGGTAAGACTATATGTATATACTCAGGATGTTTTTCTGAGAACAATTTGTTTGAAACTATACTAATTCCTATCAATTTACAATTTCACTGTTTAGGCTCTTAGTGATCTTTAGTCAACTATAGATCAAAAAAATGTTGCATAGAAGGGGGCCACTCGTGGCTCATGCCTGTAAATCTATCCATTCAGGAGGCTAAGATATGGAAGATCAAGTTATAAAGCCAACCTAGCCAGAAAAGTTCACAAGATTTGAGCTCCATAATATCCAGCAAAAAGCCAGGCTGGTGGCATGCCTTATGTGGTAAAGCACTAACTGAACAAACAAGCCAAAAAAAGCACAAAGCTTATATTGAAGTAACCTTGATGTAATAATCTAACAGTATGTCACAATGGTCCTTGCTAGCCATCTGATGTCATGAAATCATGTAGATATTACATCCTCTCAAGGGGAAAGATAAGTACAATGAGATATTGAGAGAGAGTACATATATATAACTTATTAGAGTATATTGTTCTAAGCTTTACATTGCTGTTAACCTCTTACTCTAATTTATAAATGAAACTTTATCATAATGGTATATGTATAGGCTAAAACAGTGCATATACATTAAATTATTAATCATAGTTTCAAACATCCACTGGAATATGTCTCTTATAGATAAGAGGAATTATTGTTTATTGACTTATTTATTTTTGCTTTTGGGGTACCTTTTTGGAAGGAAACTGTTCTGACAGTGCCACTTGGCTGCTCAATGAACCTGTTTGTTTAATACTGTGTGAAAAGTGATGTTATAGGCTGCATTTTGAAATTATAATATGATATTCCCCTTGGGGATCCTTGGCTCTTATCCTGCCTTTGTTTCTTCCTTGTACTAAGAAAAGCACTATGACCCTGAAAGGTAGTAGGAGACAGAAAAGATGAAGTCATCTAATAGATTTATAATGTACAATACCCTAGGCCTCACTCCTCACAGAAATTCAAACATCACATGACAGTATTGAAAATAGAGAGATAGTATGACAAAGGACATAGCTAGCAAGCTAAATAGAAAGCCCATGGAGTGGGAGAAAATCTTCACTAACCATACAACAGACAAAGGCCTCATATCTAAAATATAGCAAAAGCTAAAATAATTGAATCACTCCAAAACTAATCGACAAAGAAACAACCATCCCATTAAAGATGGACCAAAGACTTAAAGAAGAAATACTAATGGCCTATAGACACACGAAGAAATGCAAATCAAAACACCTTTGAGATTCCACCTCACTCTAGTTAGAATGGCTATTATCAAGAAATCTAATAACAACAGATGCTGGAGGGGATGTGGCCAGGAGGGATCACACTGACATTGTTGATGGGATTGTAAACTCGTTCAACCACTGTGGAAAGCAGTAAGGCATTTCTTCAAAAGACTAAACATTGAGCTTCCATATAATCCAGCAGTTCCACTACTTGGCATTTACCCAATCATCCAAAAACAAGGATATACTAAAATCACTGGCACAACGATGTTCATTGCAGCACTATTTATATGGAATCAACTATTTATATGGTAACTGACCTAGATGTTCCTCAGTAGATGATTGAATCAACAAAATGTATTTATACATTTTCTGCCATCAGAAAGAACGATATCGCAATATTTGTAAGGAAATGGAAAAACTTGGAAAAAATCATATTAAGTGTAGTAAGCCAGACCTAAAGGAACATAGGCTCAATGGTTTCCCTCATTTGTAATAATTAGTACAAACCTTGGACTCTCCTAGCAAAGGATTGCAATAGCTCAAATCCTAGATACATAAGGCAACATAGGATGAGGCTAATTGAAAGGCCCTCCAGGATATGGAAACAAGAGCTATATAATGTGTGATTGTTATTATTAATGTACTGTTATTTCTCATCTCTTTGGTTGTCCCTTGGTTATTCTCATATTGTTACAGTATCTTACTTTGTTATACGGTATATTGTATATACATTTATTTGTTTATTTGAAATAGGATAGAGAAGGGGGGAAAACAAGAGGAGGGGAGGGGTGGGAGGAGGGAAGTGGGGACAAAAACATGAGAAGGTATCAATGTGTGTGAAGTAATGCACCTTCTATCTGGTGAATATAATTCTAACCCTTCTATTAATTACAATAAAAATAAAAGAAAATAAGAAAAGAGAGAGATAAAGGTGACAGTGTTGTTATCCTATGGATGGTAGAATAAAGTGGCTAATTTGACTCATAGCTGCCATCATGTTCACTTTTTTTGCAGAGAAATACCTTAGGTAGGGTGCAATTTTATGGCATCTATAAGGAGGCTTGAGGTGCTTATATTCGACATGGAATAAAAATGCAAGGTCGTTTTATAATGATCACTTCAAATGCTTCTGAGAATACCACAGGGTTAACAAGTTCACAGAAATTGTGAACAGTAATGGTAGGCAAGATGCTTGATCTTTCTTCATTTTTTTTCATTTTCAGTGTCTTTGCTAGGGGAAAAAAGAAGCATAAGTGAATAAACCCTAGAATTAAGATCTCTTTTGAGTGACAATCTCTTTAGTTGCACACAGTTAAGAGAACCCCTATGGGGTTAATAGAAGACTTTGCCTCCTCAGCAGTTACATATTCCATTTAAAACTCTGGGTAACAAATCATTACCAGACCTTCTGGGACATCATTTTTTACTGCCTTTGGAACCTCTTTTTGGAAGTTGAGCATTATCTTGATCTTGCATAGGAAGTGGGGTGCGTCTAGACCCTCCGGGACATCCAAGGTAACTGTCATACCCAGGAGCTCACAATGCCATGCAAGCCACAAGCCAAGTACAGACTGCTGGCACTGAAAGAGACACTGAAAGTCTTTAAGTGCAATTGCCATTATTTTGCAGACTATAGCAGCTTTCACAGCTTACTTAAGCCACGAGGCTAACTCCAAAGCCAGCATTAGGACTCACCTGTTATTTTTATTCATATGGGATATTTTGGGGGTGATGGGGTATCAGTCCTGGGGATTAAACTCAGGGACTGGGCACTATCTCTGGGTTTTTCACTCAAAGTTGGCACTCTATCAATTGAGTCACACTTCCACTTCTACTTTTACTTTATTTTATTTTTCTGGTTAATTGGAAAAAAGAATCTCATGGATTTTTCTTCCCGGGCTTTGAACCGCAATTGTCAGATCTTAGCCTTTTGAGTTGCTACAATTACAGCGTGACTCCCCAACCACCAGCTTTGTATATTTTCTTAAATAAGAGATACACAATAATAAAAGTCATTAATAAAAATAATAAAAATATCATCTGATATTTGTGGAGTATTTATTATAGACAATGCTAACTCTATATATATGAGTTCATTTGAATCTTGCTGTACTCTGGGGGACTACAGGATTATTAATATTTCAGTTCACAAAACCCATGAACCAAGTAAGTCTGTTCTGAGCTATACTCATGAGACTCAGTCAGAATTCTAACTCAGTCATACCTGATTCTAAAATCCATTTATTCAAAAAATAAAGAAGATAATATCAAATCAAGAGAATGGTCTTATTTTGTCATTTTTTTTCTTTTGCTAGTCCTAAGGCTTCAACTCGGGACCTGGGCATTTTCCCTGAGCTTTTGTACTCAAGGTTGGCACTCTACCACATGAGCCACAGCTCCACTTCCAGCTTCTTTATGTATGTAATTGGAAAAGAGAGTCTTACAGAAGTTCTAGGCTGGGCTGGCTTCAAACCATGATCCTCAGACTTCAGGTTCCTGAGTAGGAGCCACAAACACCAAGCATCGTGTAATTTTTTTAACATTGTATACAATAACTTACCAAACCTGGAATTTCATTAGGAATAATGGTTCTCCACATGTGTACTAAATGTAATCAAATTTTTTGGTGAAAAGTCTAAGTTCTTGGGGTCAATTTATGGATTAAGTCCCTACCTGTTTACAAAAATCTATTAAGCTTGTATTTCCCCACCATATTGCTTTCATTGCAACAGCCTCCTTACACTCCTAGGAATGTAACTTACCCCCAATTTTTGTAACTCAAATAACACCTTCTTTATACCTTCTTCTGGGAAGTGACTCTACCCAAAATTCCCACAGTCCATGTAACGTGACTCATGTGACTGATCCACTCACACCTGTCCACTGCTGCTACTTCCATTCTTGCTTGAGCAACCTGGCAGCTCTTTCTCTCCAATAAAGCCTTGAGCCCAAATGGGTTCCTCGCCTCTCATTTCTCTTTCATTTTTTGGTCAGTCATGGGGCTTGAACTCTGGGCCTGAGGCTGGGTGTTGTCCCTGAGCACTTCAACTCAAGGTTACTGCTTTATCCCTTGAGCCACAGTGTTACTTCCCATTTTTTAGTGATTAATTGGAGATAAGAGTCTCAAGTTCTATAGTGCCTGGGCTGGTTTGAACCTTGATCCTCAGATCTCAGCCTCCTCAGTAGCTAGGATTACAGGTGTGAGCCACCACGCCAGGCTGTCGCCTCTCATTTCTTACAAAAAGTATTCTATCACTAAGAAAACTAGTGGTGCTAAACTTGCTGATCACTCTGCTTTGCAAACATGTATGCTACAAAGGTGATAAGTCTACACAAGTGAGAACATTTTACATTCATACCACCATACAATCGCTCTCTCTTCATGCACTATAAGAGTCATCGGCAGCACTCCGTTAGCATAACACAGATTAAAGCCTAACCAATATATTTAATCAAGGCTTATATGACACAAGAAATTAAGACTCAAAGACTTGGAACAAAGTGTTTTCTTATGCTTATATCCATCTAGAAATGGGATTCAATAAAAGGGTTTGATCTCATATTAAACTTATGAGGTGAAATCAAACAAGTGTATATTGTAGTTTTTCTTGGCCTTCTTTGCCCATGTGTACAGGGCAGTACACTTCTACTGAGGGTCTTATGATCCCTCAGACAAGATAGGTTAAAATAATAGTTTTAGGGCCAGATCCTAGGCAGAAAAGTAGAAGAAAGGTTAGAGTAATACAATTGGTATGTCCTGTAAGTAGCCATCCCAGAGGACCACACAGAGACAGTCACATACAGGAGAAGGAGATTTATAAGGAGGTTTATGATAAGGGCCATCTTCCCCAAGGTAGTAGGACCAATATGATGCCAGCTGTCATCCAGGTGGATCACCTGGGATAAAGGTAGGAGGTACTCTGTGTGCCAGCTAGGTCTGGGCACAGAGTGAGAATGCCAACCTATCCTGAGGAACTGGCTGGAGCCCCTGGGAGAGTTCTTTGTGAAGGAATGGGAGGTGCTGAAAATCTGATATTGAAGGAATGCTAACATGACCCACCCTGAGAAAGAAGAATTGTCATTTCTCTGAATGGCTTTGGAGAAGCTTGGATCTGAGGCTGCCTCTGAGGCCTTACAATCTGCTTCACTTAAAATGACTTGGAATACCAATATACCATACATTGGGATATCCTCTGAGCTTCAATAAATCCAACTCTGGACGAAAAAATCAATGTAGATAAAAGAAAGGGAAGAAATTATTTTGAGCCAAGATGGCTTTAAATTGTTAACCTTGTTTCTTGACAGTTTTTCAGTTTCTCCTTGTTCAAGCAGTTAGCATAATTTAGTGTGAGAGCTTGAAAAGCTGAGCTGTGAAACCCAATAGGATTGGGAGGTTCGACTGCCTTGTCCTGACATGAAATCTAAGAACACTGAGTTTCCTGAAAATGTCAATCAGTCCTGGCTTGACAGGAATTCTGATTTCTATCCTGAGTGCAAGTCAATTCTATTCCAAACTTTCTGGAAGCTTGAGGATAGACAAAATCCTTATAATTTTGTAAGTCATTTACTGCTTATCTCTACTTCCTAAGATAAAGAAGTCAGTTAGCAGTTGAATAAGGTTGTATGCCATGATTGGTGCTTCTGACTTCAAGAATATTGATATCTCACTTTCTGCACACACGCCCCTCTACCCTACTCAATAAATAACCTTGTTGATGAGACCTCTATCATCTGAAGCTGGTGGGAGGCCTCAGGCCCCTGGTATCCCAAACCTCAATTCCATGATCTGGTCTCCATTCCTGCCTTGTCAAAGCAGGTTGTAATAAATTTAGTATACTCTTTGTTCAGAAAGACTAAACTCTTAAAATAGGGAGGTTTGTATTTTCTTCTTTCTATCTCTGGTGTAAAGCACGGTGCCTACTAGGTTTTCATAAAATGGTTCATAGAACTGAATATCTCTTTGCTGAATGAATGCACTGTTATTAAATCCATCAAATCATATAGGTTATATATCTGAGGAACCAAACTGGATGGATAGATAGATAGATAGGATAGATAGATAGATAGATAGATAGATAGATAGGACAGATAGATTAGATAGATAGATAGATAGATAGATAGATAGATAGATAGATTAGATAGATAGATATTTGTATATATACATATAAATATGTATATATACAAATATATGTATATACCATGATCAATGAGAGCCAGACAAAGTTAGGAAACATAACTTGGATAATATGAGAGGAAGCCACCTACTAGGCAAAGGAAACAAGGATGATTTGCCTTCTACTTGGTTCACATTTTGTCAAAGGTTTTTTAAGGGCCTCAGCAGGAAGTGGAACAGGTATTGTTATAAAAGGCAGCTCTTCCCACTGCTAATTGTCCTCAGAGTTCATCTCTAACTCCAAAGGCCCTTCAGAAAAATCAAAACTTCCATTTGGTTCTCTTTTGCTTTATAGGAAAATGTAAAGTACAAGAGTGAGGGGGCATAAAATTGTTTAGGCCACTAGAGTCTCTATGCAGTCTGCTGAGATTCATTTGACAGAAAAGCAACCAGCATATTATTTATGAATACAAAATGACCCTGAATAGAAAGACTCAGCCTGAAATGCGTTCACCAACCTGGTAAGAGTTGTATTCTAGTCTTAAGTAGTTGGATCTATGATTTGCAAATAAATGTATTGCATGTGTTCACATGCAAAAAGAAAAGGAACAAAGGAAAGAGGGTAGGTGGAAGAGAGGGAAGAAAGAAGGGAGGGAGGGAGAGAGAGAGGGAGGAAGGAAGGAAGGAAGGAAGGAAGGAAGGAAGGAAGGAAGGAAGGAAGGAAGGAGGGAGGGAGGGAGGGAGGGAGGGAGGGAGTAAAGGCAGGAGAGAGGCAGGGAAGGAAGGAGGCAGGGAAGGTGGGGAGGAGACAGGGAAGGAGGGAAAGAAGGTGGGAAGGAAGGAAGGAAGGGAGGGAGGGAGGGAGGAAGGAAGAGAGGGATTAACAAGGTTTGTGGGACTCCCTCCAACTTGGGTTTTAATGCTCTACTGACAAGTTATAATGAAGATTTCTCTTTCTCAGAACAAGGACTAGGCACATTAAAACTCAAGAAACAGGCCAGTAACCTTTCAAATCCCTTGCCTTTCAAACTTCATTGGCTTTTAGAAATACTAAATGAATTGCCTGACAAAAATGATGCTGTTGATTTAAAAGTATGTCTGCATTCTCGTGTTTGCATTTGCATTTGAATCTGAGCTACTTGGAGTATTGGTTGTTAGATAGGAGAATGGAAATGAGAGTTGAGTGGTAGGCTCCAAAATACTGATGTGTTGACTCATTAGAAATAAACCTCATACTAACTTTGGCTTCTTCTTGATGAAAAGACATCAATTAACATGGTTTGAGCATTGATTTCTCCTGGGGTTGAAGAAAGAGAATCCTAAATTTTACACCATTAAATAAGATAGCTATTCCAAAATTTAATACTATTAAGATGCAGGCAGTAACTGAAAAAAGAAAACAAAAGGTTGTTAACATACACTCTTAACAATTCAGGCTGGAGCATGTATTATACTAAAACAGTAAATAATCCAAAAATCACTTAGATTTGGGTCTGAAAATGGTCTGTGTGATTGTGTATATGTAGCAGGTGTGCACTCCTAATTACTTTTTCTTATGCTAATATTAGCATGGATTTCAATGGCTCAAGTACATAATTGGTGGCAGAAAGAGGGAGAAGTCAAAGGAAACTCCAAAGTTCAGTCATTGTGAGGAAAAAAAGTAGTTTTAAGGGAGGACAAGGTTTCCCACATGTTGATTTGGCATCCACACAGTGTGAACAACTGTATTTTTTTGAAATGTCCACTTGTATTCTCCAAAAAGGGCTAAGACTGGAAATCTGGGCAATTGGGCACAGGTCAGGGTATCTGGGAAATATGAAAAGGTAACAAAAGGACCATTGGAAGGGGTTAGCGTTGATATAATAGGAAGAGAGTCAGGTTTCTTCAAAATTCCAAATTTTCCATCAATTTTCCTTCTTTGAAGATGTGAAGAAAACTAAGCAGATAAGAAAACAGCTTCCCTAGTGGAGACAATGCCCCTTCTGGTTGATGTTACTGGAACTTACTCATTCAGGGAATGTATGCTCCTCTCCTTGGGATGGGGCATAAGCATTCAATGAGACACTAAAACATCTCATGCAATGTAAGACTCACCCAAAGGAGACATTCATAAAGGAACCAAGGAGGCTGTAATGGAATACCTCTTTCTGGGTATCCTTCTTGCTCTATTGCCCTTACAAGTTTTACTCCCCTTCCTCTTGCTGGGGAAGCAGATAGACATGACCTCCTATGGTACAATGTGACCATCCAGCCAGGAGTCCTAAATGGGTGATTATACCAACCTGCCAGTAGCCCAGAGATTCTTTGCATGTTCGTTTGTGCCTTACTCTCACAATCAAATAATTGTCACTTCTGTTTCCAAATTTTCTGCCTCCTAATTGGTAATAAATAAAAGAGGACCCCAGAACTCTAGATGGTGTTACAGGAAGAAAGTAGCAAGTACTAAAGGAAAATGGTGAGAATGTACGAAGTCACTAACATTATTGTACAAATACTCTAGGGAGTTTAACCAAAGAGGAATGGGATTGTCCTGTGACAGAAATACATTCTTTGTTTTGTTTGGTTTGAGGAGATATCAAAAGTAACTGACAGCGGGGCACAGTGGCTCACACCTATAATCTTAGCTGCTCAGGAGGCTGAGACCTGAGGATCGAGGTTCAAAGCCAGCTTGGGCACCAAAGTCCACGAGACTCATCTCCAATTAGCCACCAGAAAACCGTAACTGGTGCTATGGCTCAAAGGGTAAGGTGGTAGTCTTGAGCTGAAGAGCTCAGGGATAACGCCCAGGATCAGAGTTTAAGTCTAGTAACTGACTAAGGCAGTTGGCTAGATGAGAACAATTTTGAAAGAGGTGAAATACAGTGGTGGTAGGAGCTCCAACAACATGGGGACGTCACAAGAAAACTGTACATCATCCTCTGAGACTAGTTGGGAAGTGAATTGAGGTTAGGCTTATGGAAAAGTGTATTGAAGAGGAAGATGGGGACATTTATTACACAGGAGGTAATGGTGAGATTGCAAATGTGAAAAACAGGAAAGCCTAGAAGAGTTTTATAATGAAAGTAGATATTGAAATATGCTCACAACTGTAATTTTAGCATAGAACTGACCTGATGCTTCCAGTTATATAGTTCATAAAAACTCAGCATTATCTTTCTTTTCTTTCTTATTCTCTTATCTTCCTTTCCCCTTACTTCTGCTCAATTTCCCATGTGAAGGAATTCCAGTGTTTTCATAGTTTCAGACAAGGTCACCAAACGCCTCTCCTTATCTTACTGACTACAGGAATGCAAAAACATGGGGAACAGATGAAGTTTAGAGGGCTTTCTCTAGCAGGACTGTGCTTGGAAATCCAAATTGATGACTAGACATTGCTAAGCAGCAGGGAATGAAAGGGATTGAATCCAGACAAGAGGTCAAGCAATATTTCAGACCAAGAATATAAGCAGCTTGAAGGTCAGAGAGAGATGATCAATAAAGGTATAATGTCCATCCTGAGCATAATACAGTATAAAACATATGTAGAATAATCCCAAAGTGTCTTTCTCTTGAGGCTCCAGAAGATGTTGCTGCTGTTTTGTAGCTGCAGAATCCTGGTTTCAGAAAGCTCTCCATTTATCATGTTCACCTACATATACAAACTGACAACATACTAGATTAAAGGAAAGGAAGTATGCAGTTTGTACTAAATACAAAAAAAATCTAAGAGACAATTCACCTAACAGAAAAAAAAGAAAAAAAGCAAGAAAAAATGGGAGCATGATATAACTTTTAATGTCACAGGGAATATTGGATTTTCCCATGATCCCCTATGCCAATGAAAAACAATCTAAAATTCCCTAAGGAAGTTAACATTCCCTAAGGAGCATATGTTCTTAGCTTCTCCATTAGGCAATCACAAAAAAGTACTAAATCAAAGGGTACTATATAAGTATTTCAGAAGTCCAATGTATAAGTTCACATTGTTTAAACTTTAGATAAAAAACTTCTCATCTGGCAAAGTACTCAGTAAATTACTATGTCTCATAGACCTCTTTGTGAGGTGAAAATGTATGAAATTTTGTTTATCAGATGTGCACTTTCTAAAATAGTTTACCTACAATGATCATCTGGGATATTTAGGGAAGGGGCAAAGACTTTTAAAATGACATTGTTCATTTTTTTTTCAGTTCCAACCCCTTCCCTTTCCCTTTATGACAATTCAAGCATGCTGCTCTAAGGGACCTAGCCTTTCCTGCTCAAATTAGAATCATTAGGACTAATGAAAGATATTGTTAGCAAGAGTACATAAGTGAATTAGAGGCAAGAATGAAAGGTGAAGATGTACAGATAGAACAAGTACCCTGGTCAAATCATGCTACTGTAACAAAAATGTCATAGACAGGGTAATTTAAGCAAGAAACATTTTTTCTATTATTACAAAAGGTAGAAATACAACATTAATTTTGCTGTTCTGCTAAAACCCAGTCTTTTATTATATTCTTGTGTGACATCATAGAGAGAAAATGCTTCTGTTTTTCTTATAAGGGCACTAAATTTTATTTTCTGAAGGCTCCATCCTCCTGATATTATATCTCCCAGAGGTCCCACTTCTAGATATCATCACATTGGGGAGATATTAAACTGAACATATGAATATTGAGGGGAAATACTCCTTCAGTACATAAAGCTAAGTAGAATTAAAGTAATTGCATGACATGATATTTCTTCAAAAGAAAAAAAAAGCTGCTTTCTTTAATTCAGAAGAGGTTACAATAACACAAGGTTGGAATCCTATGAGAAAGATAAGATTTTAAACAGGCAACAAGAGATCCATAAATTTTACCAGTGGAAATTGAATTATTTGAAATGGAAGAAACAAAAGAGGATTAAAAAAACATTGAGATGTGCCATGGATTGAATGTATAGTCTGTCCAAAATTTCAATAACATAAACTTCAATTTAATACTATTAGAACAAGGACCTGTATGAGATAATTAGATCACTAGGACAGAGACATCATGAATGTAATTAGCAATCTTTTTTTTTGCCAGTCCTGGGGCTTGAACTCAGGTCCTAGGCACTGTCCTTGGACACTTCTTGCTCAAGGCTAGTGCTCTATCATTTGAGTCATAGTGCCATTTCCAGACTTTTCTGTGTATGTGGTACTGAGGAATCAAACCCAGGGCTTAGTGCATGCTAGGCAAGCACTCTACCACTAGGCTACACTCCCAGCCCCTAGCAATCTTACTGAACGCCCAGAACAGGGACTGGAAGTTTGGCCTAGTGGTAGAGTGCTCGCTTAGCATGCACAAAGTACTGGGTTTGAATCCTCGATACCACATACTCAGAAAAAGCTGGAAGTGGTGTTGTGGCACAAGTGGCATGGCACTAGCCTTGAGCAAAATGTGTCCAAGAACAGTGCCCATGCCCTGAGTTCAAGCCCCAGGACTGGCAAAAAATAAAATAAAAATAAAAGGGCCAGAGGGAATTACTTTTCCCTTATGTTTTTCTTCTCTTCTACTATATGTGGACAAACCGATGGTCCCTTCTTTTGCTTCTGTCAATACAACACTCATCCCATGTGGAGGATGAAGTATTTAAACTACCATCTTAGAAATAGAGACGGAGCCCTCAGTATATCCCAACCAGCTAGGATATCTTCGACTTTCTAGCATCAAGAAATGTGAGATGTAAATTTCTCTTTTTCATAATAAATTAGGTCTCAGGTGTCAGTTGTTTTGTGATAGTAGTGGGACATGTTCAGAGTGTTGAGCATTTCTTCATGCATTTCTTCTTGACCATTTGTACATTGTCTTTTAAAATTTGTTTAGTTTATTGTACCTTTTTTTTTAGTTTGTCAACTCCCTGTATACCTGTATATTCATGTTATGAATTCTTTAGCAAATGTATAGGTGACATGGATTTTTCTCCCATACTGTTAAGCAAAGTAAGCCAGTTTAAGGAAGATAAAGGACATGTTTCCTCTCATATGTAGATTCTAGATGTAAAAGAGAAACATATATTATATTGATTATATTCATACAGGATCCTATATATATGCCTGTATTATATAATTACATATAATTGTATATTAAATATAAATTATATACATATATATAATTTTTCTGTTGTCTAAACTACTCAGT
The DNA here is from genome assembly GCF_031878675.1 of Megascapheus bottae. Taxonomy (NCBI): domain Eukaryota; kingdom Metazoa; phylum Chordata; class Mammalia; order Rodentia; family Geomyidae; genus Megascapheus; species Megascapheus bottae. The sequence continues at coordinate 94,605,660 of NC_143547.1, read as the reverse complement.
TTGTAGTGCTTTGTTATGGCATCTCCAGGGAACTGACACACCTGTAAAGTGAATATAATAACGGCCTTACACAGTAGTTCTGATGAATAAAAGACTTCAAATACATAAAGTGCTTAGAGCAAATGCTTATTATATAAATGTGTATTATTAATGCTGTGGATGCTATTTTTTTCTGTGTAACCATTTATGTTTTTTTTTTTACGTTGAGGTAACTCCTTTGTTGCTATCTTTGTAAGAACAGCTAAGACATTTGCCCTATACTTTCAATGAGCTCCTCTTAGCTTGCAATCACGCGCCCACTTTACTGAGATTATTTCCTATGTAAGTTTTTATACTTTGCTTTCCAAATCAAACTACTTCTCAATGTAGGTACACATCTTCCTTTAAACATGATATTTTCTTTCATTCATGGCTCCTGAACTCCTGTGACACTATCAAATAGATTTCCTACAAATTCCTCATCCCAGTATTTCCTTTAAAGATGCACTCTCAAGAACATACCTGCTTTCCATTTCTACCTGCAAACAGCAAAACAATATCAACTGGCAAAGGTAATTACCCACTTGTGAAAGAAAGTGTTATTTCTTTCTACGGCAAAGCAGTGCAATAGAGATGTCACTCTGAGTCAGGTTATATTAAGTAGCTTTGTGTCACATGACACACTGTGAACTGACACATGCTGTGTTTCTGGATTAGATCTGGGGGTCACAATCTAAAGAAACACTTTTATACAGAAGCAAGCACTACTAGCTGTAAGTAACAAACCTGCTATTTGTATTTTCTCCCTTTTGTGATCATTATTTTCACTGTGTCAGGGAAATAAGGGCTTTGAAATTAGTTGCATAATTTTACTCACCTCCCTAATGTAAATTTTAAGCTGTACCAGGTATTTGGGTTTGTTTTGTCTTTTCAAAATATACGCCTCTATAACTCTATAAGGGAAGACTAATATGTGGAAGTTTTATTCTGCCTTTGCTTCTGACTAGCATATGGCATAAGGTGGGCTCTTTCTCTTTTCTGAGCCTCAGTTTCTCTATATACAAAACGTGGTAGACTAGATGATCTCAAACTGTTACCCAGATCAAAAATGCTAAGGTAGACTTTCACTCAGCCATTATACAACATAAGATCCCATAGGGCACAGAAGTCACACTATGATTTGTATATGAAGTGTTCTTAAACTATTACACAGATTGTTGGTACTATTGAGAGATGACTGGATCATGAAAGCTGGAGCATCAGTAAACTGAGACAGGGTCTACTTAGAGGAAACAGGTCATTGCGGTCTTACCTTTGAAAATTATACCTTATCCCTAGTGCCTTTCTATCTGTGTTTCTCTGCCCACTGTCCATCCTGAGGTGAGCCATTCTGTTTCAAGACATGCTCCTTACCATGATGCTCTGTCCAGAAGCAATGGAGTCAAGTGACCATGGACAAAAATCTCTGAACCCATGAGATAAAAATAAATCCATCTCCCCTTCTTTGTTTGCTTAGCTATTTTGTCACTGAGAGAAAAAGTGACTACCATAATCAGCTAGTCAAGCCTTCCCCATAGCATTTTTGCTTTCTATCTGAAGTGTGTATCAGCTATATATGAATTCTGCTTAAGCAAACCATGAGCTTTATAGACATCAGAATTATTATTTGCTATTGGCCTAATAGTTGCATGATAAATCAAAAAGGATCACCAGAAACTAATTTGACAACAAAAAGTAATGTTCACATTAAATACAGAGTTTCAACAAGTTGATGCCTTGAGGACTAAATACAAATTACAACTCACTGATTGAGATTTTTGTGTGTATGATGAATAACACAATTTTCAATTACATGTGAAATCTAATTATATTTTTCCAGTACAAGAAATTTATCATCTGCATGTTGTAAATAAATATGGGTATTTGAAAACATTCACCTGTAAAGACAGAATTTGATTGGCAGAAATAAAAATCCAACGGGGAAGAGAAATTTGAGGGCCAAAAAATGGCAGTAGGGTAGAAGTATGAATGGTCTTCCCTCTGTCATAGCATCCTTGTGATAGGATTGCATAGATATAAGGCAGATATGTTGCTGATACAATAAGAAATATTTTAAGGTATATATAAACTTAATCTGAAAGGTCATTGGTCACATGTTTAAAAATATTACATCTATTAGAGAACGTGGCTGGTACAGTGGATGGTGTAGGGAGGTGATAGGAAGGAGAGGTGGGGAAAATAGATGACTGTAGGCCAAGTCATTACAAAAGACAGACTTTTTCATTCTACTACTAGCTGGGAAAAGCAGAAACTCAGATGTCGTAATCCAGGCATAGCGTTTCGATTTTGATATCACAATCACACATGTATTCATTTGTATCATATTTGTGGCTAAAACTTGTCACTTGCCCTGAAATACAGTGCAGTCTGTAAATGGCTGTAGAGATCTGATAAGTATGACCGCTAGGAAGTGTGGCACTTAGAACAAGAGAGCAGGAAGAACCTCTAGGTCACTTAAGTAAAAAGCATTTAATTAAACGATTTTAAGCATGATACCCAAGGACATTGGAAGAAAACCGTATTCTTCATTATGTCAAGATGACAGATATAGCTGGGTGCTGGTGGCTGATGCCTGTAATCCTAGCTACTTAGGAGGCTGAGATCTGATGATCATGGTTTAAAGCCAGCCAAGGCACAAAACTCCTTGAGACTCTTATCTCCAATTCACTACCACAAGACCAGAAGTAGTGCTGTGGCTCAAGTGGTAGAGCATTAAGGACAGCACCCAGGCCCAGAGTTCAAGCCGCATGACTGACAAAAAAATTAAAAAAGATAGATAGAATATGTCTTATAGATATATCACCACTGTTTTTCACTATTTATTATTAATATTCATCCTATTGATCAGAAAAAAAGCCTAGTTAAATATGGTTCTGATATTTTCAGGTTTTTAATGCTAAACCAGTGACCAGATTACATAACGTCACTTGATGTTTTTGAAAGGGGAATTTCATTCTGAACGTATTTGAAAACTCTATTTTTTTACATTGTAAATGTCAGAAACAGTAAAGGTCTTTTCTAACAGATTGCCATAGTGCATTAGCTACAATGACCTTGGTAAATTCAGAAAAGGTTTAGGGACACTGGTGCACAAAACTTCTTAGAGAATCTGTAATTTCACTTTTTGAGGTTGATGGGCATAATGAGCTTAAAAGAGCCATCTATATTCAGAGCCAGTCAGAAAAGAAAACAGAGCTCTGCCACTTCCATGAGCAGAAGACTAGAGAGGAGCAAGTCACAAATAATTAAGAAAGGAAGAGTATGACAATAAAGATGAGGAGGAGGGGAAGAGAAGGAGGGAAGAGGAGGAAGAGAAATAGGAGGGGGAGATCAGCTTTACCCTTTGGAAGAAATTGAAGTATACAAAAATCAGGCTCCTATCATTTAGAACTGATGCAGTCCATCATATCCTAGAATTGTGTTGTTCCTCAAATGTTTGCACAGTTACCATGCATTTTACAGGACCATTATTATGCATGTACTTTTTCAATACCCACACACACAATACTTGTATTCTCTGGTATGAGTGGGGAAACTTGAAATACATTATATAGATGATAGCTTTCCCCTTCCTCCATCTCAATTCAACCTTTTGATGATCAGATGAAGGGCTTCGTTTATGCAAATTCCCGATGGGAGAGCAGTGTACTGGATGAGCACTGTTGTTATGTTTCTAAAGATTCATTGAAAGTGGGTAAGTTTTGAATGTAGAAATTACATATAATGGGGAAAATGCTGTAAAAAGAGCCCAGGTATTTCCTCACAAGGAGACAATGGCTTGTTACCCCCTGTGTTATCACAATAATGAAAGGGAAACTGATTTTATTTTCACAAGGATTTAATTCACAAAAGCAAAAGGAAAACTAGATATAGGCACCAGTGACTCACACTTATAGCAACTAACTACTTAGGAGGCTGAAATTTGGGGATCCTATTTCAAAACCACTCCAGGTAGGAAAGCTCATGAGACTCATAATCCAATGAACCACCAAAAAGCCAGAAATATCTAGGGCCATGTGATTCGAATTGATGCACACACAAGATGGAGTGTGCATTTGTAACCATAGACATTGCCAGCATTGACAAGCTCACGGAGTGTGTATTGGCACAGAATAGGTTGTAAGTTCAATGATACCTTGAAGAAAGACCAACTAGCATGTGTTATTACTCATGTAAGTACAGGAAGTTGTGTGGCAACTCTGGAAAAAGCAAGGCACTGGTGGTAGTTGCAAATGAAATGTAATGATGAAGAATGATCAACTGACATTGGCAAAGTAACTGCAAAAAGAGGGACATCTCTTCTACTGCATCTGCGGAAAGTTAACTGGGCTGTTACACTCAACGGACTGACAGATTATCCTTCTGGCTAGACAGAAAATGTTTCTGTTTTTTTCATAAAGTTCTTGGAATAAAGAGATAAAAATTAAATTCTCCACAGTTTAAAATGCCCCTAAATACAATCCATTATATACGATTAACTCAAATTGAATATATATATATGTATATATTTGTGGGATAATATACATTAATACACTTCATACACTCTTGAATGTATAGAGGAAGGTTATGGTATGAACTTGGCATTTGGGTCCAAATCATATTTGCACTTTATCAATATAATGTATTTTCCTCATCTTTAATATGTAGTGAGACTTCACAGTTCTGTCCTGGAATATCAAACAAATTTGGAAATATTTTTTAAAGGAATGAGCTGGGTATGATGATGTACATTTGTAATTCTAGCACTTCACAGGCTGAGACAGGAGGATCAGGAGTTTGAAGTCAGCCTGGACTACATAGCCAGATTCTGTCTTTAAAAAAAAAAAGACTCGAAAACTGTGAAAAATTATAAATATAGTTTGATGTGCTTTAGACTAAAAAATGAAACCTTAATATGAATTATATTTTCATGAGAGCATCTTTAGCTTCATAATTCAGGAAACCATTTTTTTAAAAAAAACAGAAATGATGAGTTAAAGGCTGTGAAGTAAAAAGCTCAGTAACGATCTAAAAAAGAGGACCAAGTTAGTTGACCTATTATGCTTAGAGAAGCTACTTTTTTTTTATCAATCGTGTGGCTTTAACTCTGGGCCCAGGTACTCTCCTTGAGCTCTTCAGCTCAAGGCTATTGCTCTTCCACTTGAGCCACAGTACCACTTCCTGTTTTCTAGTGGTTAAGTGGAGATGAGTCTCATGGACTTTCATGCCAGGGCTAGCTTTGAACCGCAGCACTCAGACCTTAGCCTTCTGAGTAGCTAGGATTACAAGCATGAGCCACCAGTGCCCAGCTAGAGAAACTACTTTTATCCTGAAGAATAAAGTAGCATCTACAATATTTTATTCTACAATATAAACAGGATGGGACAAAATATCCCTGGCTAACATTGAAGTTTTAAAGAGTTGAAAAGACTAAATCAAATAGTACGTATATTTGCTGGGTTTGTAATCCTGGCTACTCAACAGGTTGAGATCTGAGGATTGTAGTTCAAAGCCAACTCAGGCAGGAAAGTCCATAAAACTTTTACCTTGACTGGACAGTCCATAATATAACTTAAAGAACATTAAGAATATGTTCATTTACAATAACTATAAAAAAGAAAAAGACCCTTGCTTCTCAGTCCATGGCTCATTCCACAGCATAGACATGGATACATAATACAAAGAAGAAAGATAAAATACAGTAGTTTTGATACTTGAATCCTGGATGATGCAAGACACATCCACAACTATGTAACTGTTCCACATTCTCTAGTGTTTGGTCACTTTTTGACATTTTTCACCACTCTCCACAATTATTAAGTATTATTACTGTATTTGCCATAGATGTCTTGCTTTTAGGGATTTTATTTTAAAAGCTGAATTACCCAAGTGTTTATTTTTTTGCAATGTGGCATATTCTAATGGTGCTCTTTAGCTAATGCTGTAGTTATATGACGCCCAATTTCCATTATGAGTCACTATTTTAAGATGTGTAACTTGGTTACAAAAAAATTACTATATAAAGACCCCTGAACAGCAAGTTCTCCTGTGAAGCAGAATATTTTAAGATGTTGAAATATTTCTTTAAGATAATAAATAGTCTGTGGACGTGGCGCTGTGACTCCAGGAGTTTGGCGGTAGCCTTGAGCTGGAGAGTTCAGCCACAACACCCAGGCCCAGAGTTCAAGTCCCATGACAGACAAAAAAAAATAATAGTCTAATAGTTTTAACTACCTTCCTGAGCTCTTAAAAGTAGAAAATAAATTGTTGGAGGTGTTGCTATTTTTTTTCCTTTCTTTTTCTTCATCTTTTCTAACTTTGGAAATAAAATACAACCTACTAAACTTCCATTTAGAACAACCATCCTTCTAACTTTTCCCTTATAAACCAGGCTATAAAGAGGTGAGAATCCACTCCAGATTTGTTGCACCTTTCATTCTTGTTGGTGTGAATATTGCCATTTTCATTGGCTTGCAGGAAAAAAAAGATGCAGGGTTCTTCGTAGTCATTAAGTTGGTCATTGTTTAATGACATTCTCATTAATGTTCAGTTCTTAAAATCCTACCCTGGGGGCATTATGTAGAGTGAAATGAGTCTGAGCTTTGGTGTGAAAAACTACAACAGTGAAATTCTGGATCTTCTAAACTTTGTGACTTACTAATTCATAGAATTAGCTTGAGTATCACTTTTCTCACATGCAAAATAGAGACTCCATGGGAGGAATTAATGAGATAAAGGTACATAAAAACAGGACTGGCCACACAATCTATAACTGTCCTCCTGTGCCTCTGATATGGCTGTGATGGCAGAAATAAACTGCTATATGCAGCTAATTTATTAAAATATAGTCTCAATAATCACTTTTTTTCCTCCCCAGGCTAGCCTCAAAGCGTGATCCTCTGAAGTAGTTGGGATTATTATATATGTGAACCACTACATTCAGCTCTGAATTTATTTAATGTTAAGTTTTCCAGAAACTGGATCTTCCTATAAGAGGGAAGAAAGATAGAATAGTCAATGGAAGGATAACTTGACTTTTGCCAATCTCCTGTGCTTACACAAAGTCAAAATAAATTTATGCATTGTTCAGAAGAATGTTCTACCAGGCAACTTCCAAGAACCTTAAGATATTAAGACTACAATCTTAGAAGAACAAGTTATCAAGGACACCTCCCGCCCTTAAAAATGTCTTATTTTAAGCAACCAATGGTCACTCATTCCTGTAATTCCAACTAGTCAGGAGGTTGTGACCTGAGGACCCTGGCTAGTAGGTGGCCTAGGCTTCTTGCCTAGACTTTTCCTAGTCTGTGAGACTCTTACCTCCAGTTAACCACCAAAAGCCAGAAGTGGTTCACATGTTAGGGAGCCAGCCTTGAGCAAAAAATGCCTAGAGACAGTGCCTACACCCTGAGTTCAAGCCCTAGGATCAGAACACATGCACACACGCATATGCACACACACACACACACACACACACACACACACACACACACACACACAGAGTCATTCTAATTCCTACAACTAGAACTAAGAAACATCTAACTTGCTTGACCCATACTTAAGTGATGCTGTAATACCATCATTGTATTGAATGACCTTGGCACTGAGCAGAGCTAATGATAGGTTCCTCACTTTATCTAACCAAATGTCTTGGAGTTAAATCAGTCTTGTCATCTTATGAATGTGTGTTGATACAGTTCACAATGTATTCCATGTATGTATTTAACACAATCTATCCCATTTAGCCAGCAACACTAAAATAATGTATTCTTGACAGTGACTTTGGTTAGGGTGTTGCATTTGCAAGCAAAACATCCTCCACTTCCTCAATATTGGCTGCTTTAGTGGAGGCCCTTACAGCTGACAACACAACAGAGAACTTCATAAAGAAAGTCTCATGATAGCTGTTATTTATTATGCAAATGCTGCCTGCCATGGCAACATTGCATCTAGGAGTTTGCTTTATTTGTACTAGGACATGGCCTGCATATTCAAATGAAGGCAGCCGTACATTATGCCTCCACATTACAAAGATTTTGTTTTCCTTGACACTTACAGGAGAACAAACTGCAATTAATATAGCCTGTTTAAGCAGACAGCACCCAATTAGTTATCATCCATTTTCAGATTGGGATGCTAGACAAAAAAACATGGAGCTGGGCTCCTTATTCAAAAGGAAAATACATCCAAACTACAGGTTTTCAAAGACACGTTTAACTCACAATGGCAAGGATACTCACTTAGCCTTTAATGTGAAATGGAGTGTTAATTTTTCTCTGTCACCTCTTAATTGCTTCCTTATTATACTGTTCAAGCAGTTAATTGCTAGACTGAGTGAAAGAGTGTTTTCAGGGGAAAGGAAATGCCACAGCATGAAAGTAAAAAAATAGAAGCAGTTCAGTAGCGTAATGGGGTCTGATAGAACATTAGCTATGGTATTCCTTTTAATGGTATCCACAAAAATTAACAGGCAAAGCCAAATTGTTTGTGATTGGAAAAGTAGAGAAAGATTAAATCTGTGGCCATATCTTCATATAACTTCCATCATTGTCATTTATGAAGCAAGAGGACTATTCTATACCATCCACACTTGGTGCAAATGTAGGGTGCTTTCTCCATGTGGGGGGTAGAAGGGCACATCTCCACAATCCAGCCAGGCCTAGTAAAGGAGCTGGGTCTACACAGACATGTGGACACTGGCATGCTGCCTTCTTGGGGCTAGCTGTTCACAGTGCAATTGTGGGAAAAAGGAATATATAGTCCTTGGGTACACTGCTTTCATGCACTATGATTGATTGCACTGGCTCCTTAGAGAAACTGGCCCTTTATTTCAGTGCCATCAAAAATGAGGATCCACACTTGATTGAGAATCCGTGGAGCTTGATTGTGCTTCTCCAGCAAAGAAGTGGATAGTAAGGAAAAGAAAAGAATTACTGATGTTTACCTAAACAACAAAACATAGACCAGTGGCTTTAATGAGGATGTTTTCATGCATTCCAGTGTTCGGGAATTCGTAAGTAATATTTTCTACATCCTCTACTTTTATTATAACATAGCAGTTATTAGTGAAAAACCGTAAAGGAAATAGTTGCTTGAATAGTGAGGTAGGTAGAGTGATTTATATTCATGTTGCATTTGAACTATGATAAAAAAATAACTTTGTGGCACCTTAAATTTAACTTCTTAATGAAAAGTAAAATAGCCACTATATGTTCATTATTGTTTGTGGGCAATTAGCTCCTGTTTCCAAAGTTAACTATAAAGTTTGCTGCTCTTTCTAGTTTCTCTGAAGGAAAGCAAGGATGGAGATGAAGTGGCTGGTGAAGGATCCCTTGTAGGAGTTTAACAGTAATAAGCTGTTCCAACTTCCACGTCCAAAAATGTTCCACTTTCAAAACCGTGAAAGCAGAGAAAATTCAACCGTGAAATGGAACGTGTTCAGGGCCAGGAGTGTTCTCTAGTGGTAGAGTGCTTGCGTGGCATGCATGAAGACCTGGGTTCGATTCCTCGGTACCACATACATAGAAAAAAAAAAAGCTGGAAGTGGTATTGTGGCGGCTCAAGTGGTAGAGCTCTAGGCTTGAGAAAGCTCAAGGGCAGTGTTCAGGCCCTGAGTTCAACCCCCAGGACTGGCCAAAAAAAATGGAAAATACTCAGTGCTCAATGATGAGGTATTAATCAATAAACCAAGTACATCAAATATTCTATGGGAAACATCACAAAGAAAATCCAGTAGGCATTTCAGCCTTTGACTAGTGACTTTAGGCAAACGATCTAGATCAGTGTTTCTTTATATCGGCTCCATTTGTGAGTACTGCAGATATTCAAAATATGCATATGAGATCTGGGACCCATAAACATTTTAAGACATTGCATAGAATTCTATGTATATACAAATCTCTCAATGTTGTCATAGAGGAAGTATAGATTTTTGAATTGTTTCTCTATGCTGTACCATAAACTACCACAAATTCAAGGATTTAAAATGACAAACACATCTATTATCCCACAGAGTGGGGGTGGAGGGGAGTCTACACACACACAGCAGTAGTCTCAGGAAGGCTGCTTTCAAGGTGTGAGTATGGGCTCCATGGTAATATTCATGCTTCACTGGGGAAGGGTTTGCTAAAATTAATTTTCTTCTGGATGTACGATTCACGGCAGCTTCATGCATCAAAACCAACAAGAACAGCAATATTGAAGAACAAATCTATAAGGAAGAGTGAGTTCTGTCAAAGGAAACAAACACTGGAGTGACAGCTCACTGCATCTGCCATAGTCTACCGATTGCATAAACTCAAATGCCCTGCTCACACTTAAGAAGATGGAATGGTCCTTGGTTTTCATTTATATGCCATCTGTCTGATGGACAGACTTATAGTATATTCACTACATATTATTCAGCATAAAATTATTATAGAAATTAGTGGTGTAAAGTAAAGATCAAGGAACTTGGTAACAATTTAGAACTGATATGAAATGTACAGAAAGACAACTGACTTATTTAAAAAAGAGAAAATCAATGGAAAGCCCACAAAAATTCATCCTACATTTGCATGCTTTTAAGATACACCTCTACGAGGACAAAGCTATCTGTCTAGCAAAGTTGTAGCTGATGTGGTTTATGGACACTACATATAGTAGCCTCTTGGTAGGGTAAATGGAACTACTCAGAAGAATAATATAATCTTTGGCTCATGTGGAACAATGTAGCTATTTTACTGAAATTTTAATCACCCTATACTTTGAAGCAACTTATGCTGGACCTATCTGGATTTGAGGCAATTGCAGAAATAATATAGATCTATATCTTCAAATCATAGGCCTTCTGTGAGGTTTGGAATGAGATTATATGACTTGAAAGTATTTCCCATAATTCCATGTATTAGAAACTTGATGCCCAAATTCATATGGGAATGGTTTGGAGGTGGAGCCTTAGGAATGGAATAAGAATTAGGTGAGATCATGAGGGTGGGTCATGATAACATTTGTGGCTTTATAAGAAGAGACACTTGATATAGCATGCTTGCTCTGACATGTCCTGTGACATCCTTATAATACAGGGAGAAGGCTCTTAGCCAATGCTAAGGAGACATCAGCACCATATTCTTAGATGGCTCAATCTCCAGCACCATAAACCAAATAAATTTCTATTCTTTATAACGTGTCACATTTCAGTATCTTGCTATAGGGACATAAAACACATGAAGACAGAGATTCAAACCATTAAGCTCCATAGCAACTTTGTTTATTCAATATAATCTTTTCCATATATGTAATAGAAGAATTACTGTGGTAAGTGTCATGAGGTCATTTCTATAAGGCAGGAATTCTGCTTATTTTTTGCACATTTCACCCTCCACTTCTGTTGTAATGCACATCATATATTATTTGATGCTTATTGACAAGTGAATTAGACCAGGGAAGGGACAGAGAAGTTATTATAATACCAGACAAAGTAAAATAAGTGAAATAAGCAAATTGCACCATGGAAAAACTGCAATGAACCACATCTTGGGGAGGTTCATTAAGAAAAGACTTGAGTAGAAGATAAAATTTGATTTAATCAGCCAGGCACTCTGGCTCATGTCTGTAATCAAGTCTAGAGACTGAGAGCTGAGGATCACGATTCAAAGCCAGCCCAGACAGGAAAGTATATAAGATTCTTATCTACAATGTCTCACCAGAAAACCAGAAGTGACATTGTGGCTCAAAATGGTAGAGCACTAACTAGTCCTGAGCAAAATAAGCTGAGAGACATGCCCGGACCCTGATTTCCAGCCCCACAGCCAACCAGAAAAAAGTAATCATTTTAGATTGAGTATGATATGAAAGATGAAGCACACAAAGGGGAAAGGGAGCATTTGGGGATATAGAAGTATCCAAGGAAAAGCTTATTGACAGGGTAAAAGTATATATATGCAGAAAGGTTGGTACAGTGTCATAATAGATAGTGATGCAAAATGGTAGACTTAAGTCATAGAAGGCTATGAACATCTTAGTTTCCTACCATTGATGATTTTACAAGAGAGTAAGACAAATCAACATAAAGCTTTGTTAAGTGCCATGAAGCACTTATATTGCACTATAAATAATATTTGCATTCACAGAATCTGTATTTTCTGACCCATGTCCATCTATTCCCCTCATTATAACATCATAACCATGAATTTTAATTGCTTGTTTAGTTTTTAGAATCATCCATAAATCCTGTGAGGACCGGATCAATGTTTGCCTTGTTTACAGTTATAACCTCAGTGTTCAGAACAATGTCTGGTGTGTGGGAGATAAACTTTAAATAAATGAAAACAAAAGAACTGTGTCATTACATGAGCCACATGACAGCTGACTAGCTGTATCTACAAAATTCATAGGTGCTCTTTATGGACCTGTGTGATAGAAAAAATCCTATATGAGATCGGACAATCTGTGCTACTTAAAGAGTAAAGGTCCTGAAAAGACCACATTTCTGTGAGGCACAGGGGACCCAGTTAAAAGTCAAGTTTCTACTTAGTGATGGGATAGTCCCAGGATGCTTTAAGGTTCAGGCTGATCAAGGGAAACTTTATGAGATATTTAATTCTTCTAAAAGGGCAGGATGCCATCATGAGAATAACATGTGCAGTATCTACAGTGCTCTGTGAAGACAGATTTTTGAGGGCAAGTTGCTAAACTTAATTGGCGCAATGTATCTTTGAAGTACAGTGTATCCGTATGCACTAGTGACATATGCAAAGTATAAAGGCCCCACAAATATTCGTAGAGCCCCATAAATATTAGTTAAATGTCTGTATTCACTTGTTTTAACAGATTGTAATTTCTTTTTTTTTTTCTTTTCCAGAGCTGAGGACCGAACTCAGGGCCTTGCACTTGCCAGGCAAGGGCTCTTCCGCTGAGCTAAATCCCCAACCCCACACATTGTAATTTCTACAGTAATCTCACCCACATATGTATCCTACTGATTCCTCTTCCTCCACCTCTCCTTCCCCCTCTCCTTCTCTCTCTTTTCTACTTAGGAAAGTCAGCCCCTAATCTATGAGAAAGCTCAGAATTTCTGTTAAAAAGACCATGGGAAAAAAGTACAGTAGAGAGGAATCCAGACCCCTGGCTAATAGTTAGCACTTACTACCACCAAATACATGAGTGAAAAACCTTCACATGATCCCAGCTTGTAGCCATCAAGTATTCCAGCTGAGTACCCAAATATGATAGAAAAGCTTCAAGCAATGGCCATTATGTTCTATTGAAATTTCTGAGACCTAGAAATGATGGGAGATAAGAACTGTAACTTTCTCTGTGTTAACTTTTAAATGAACTGCTTCCAGAAATTGCCTAGGAAAATCAACCAAAACAACTTCACCAAATCCAGAAATGGTTCTATTTTACTCTCTTTACCAAGCAGTTAAAGAATTATCGGAATTCATCATTTACTTTTGAAAAACACAGGAAAAAGTGACCCAGGTGTCAGTGGCTCACACCGATAACCCCAGCTACTCAGGAGGCTGAGATCTGATGGTCACAGTCCAAAGCCAGCACAGAAAGAACATCTGTGAGAGTCTTATTTCCAATTAACCAACAAAATAACAAAACGAAAACAGAAACAGAAATAGATCTGTGGCTCAAAGTGGTAGAGCTCCAGTCTGAGCACAAAAACAAAGGGACAGTATCCAGGACCTGAGTTCAAACTCCAGGACAGACAGACAGACAGACAGACAGACAGACACACACACACACACACACACACACACACACACACACACACACACGTATGAAAGTAGCAGAGAGAGAAACATGGGAAGGGGTATCAATGTTCAAGAAGTAATGTACCCAGTACCTGAAGAATGTAACTGTAACTCCTCTGTATATCACCCTAACAATAAAATGAAATTTAAAAAATAAAGCCTCTCCTGTCTTGTCTCTTGTGTGAAATTAGAAATGTGGTTAGGGAATTCTTGTCAAATGGATAAACAAGATAAGAAAGTTAGTTAAGCAAGCATATGGGGGGCAAGACCACTGTGGATAAAAAGGCTTCACTATATCACACTCATATGCCCTATCATCGTGCCTCCCCCACCCCCACCCATACACATATCCCTGAACTTAGCACCCAGGAAAGATTACCTGGGTTTCCATTCACAAATAGTATCCTTCCAATTTTCAGATATTGAAGTCACTGTGCACTTTTGACACCAAAGGAAGTGTGACAATGGCAGCTAATGCATATCCCATTGTGTTAGGCAAGCACATTGCCCAAAGCACACTGTCATTATAGATCTCTTCCAAGTCTCATCCTGACCCCTAATCAAGGTTTTTAAAATTAACAATCCTTTTAACTACTTCATTTCTGATTATCATATCCAAACCAACCAGCTATTAGGGCTTGACACTTCACTCATTAAGAAAGGTGTTCTATGAGCTGCTATGCAAAGCTTTGATAATTTAGCGACTCACCCATTCTATCACTTGTCCTTTCAGTTAGTCAGTTGATTGAGCTGTTAATACTGCTCTTTAAAAAAAAAGAATAATCAGAGATATTTACAGCGTTATTAGCTGACAAGTTGGAATCCTGCCGAGCATTCTGTAGGTTCTCAAAGCTTGCAGGAGTTTCTAGAAAATTTGTCCTTGTAGTTAAACAGGTTTAATGAGCTACTATATTTCATTTACATCTCTTTGTGGCATATTTATGACTACACTGTGAAAGATCACAAAACTAGTGGAGATATGAAATTATAAGAAAAATTTGGTATTATCAAAATTAACATCTGGAAGTGAAAAATCCTCTCTGGCAATTAGCTATTAATCAGGCACTTGGAATAGAGAAAGAAAAATATACACCCATAGCTTCCTTGTACATTTCCATTTTTCCATACAGAATCTTTATAATGATTCACTCTTACCCAAACACAAATTATATTTAGTTTGTCAAAAGAATTTGATTTTTCAATGTTATTGAGAACCATTTAAGGATACCTCTTTTTACAAGAATTATAATAATGATGATAGCAATGGTGAGAGAAGACTCATCCTCAATATTTTGCTTGAGAAGTCCACCAATTGGAGTTGTGCAATAAGTTTAGATTCAACACTAGTCCATTCTTCTCTGTAGTCCTCAAACTCAGCTCATTCCATGACACATTGAAATGGATCTTCCTCGTTTTTATGTTTTTAAAAAATATATTATCTGTACGTATTTGTACAAAGGTGTTGCCATTTAACAAAGCAGCTCATGAGTGTAATGCATCTTGATTAATGTCACCCCTTTCACATTCCTAACCATCTGTCCTAACTATCCCTTCCCTCACTCTTCTTAATTTTGTATGATATATATTGAATTCTTTTTAGTGCATTCTCCTCCCTTCCTGTCTTCATTCAACTACCCCTCTCCCACTTTGCCTCATCCTATCCTTTTCAATCATTTCTTGGTATTTTATTGAAATATGATTTTGGCTTTCTAAGGAATTATACTGACTTCTCCCTTGAATCTACTGTATGTCAATTAATACATTTGTGTATACTTCCATACCAACCAACATATTTCTTTATATTTTTTATAAACTAATTCTAGTGCCTTTGAGGGCAGATGTCTTATTCATCCCTGTGTCTTTTGTGTATGTACATCTGCCATGGTACCTTTCACGTAACTGCTCCTCATTCTCCTTCATTATCATGTTGCTACTGGTTCATAACAGCTAATACTGAGCATTGGTTTCTATTTAGACATATGCATTCTCTCATCAAAAACTCTCCATTTGGCAAGTGACAAGTTGATGGCCTAGTATGCAATCTGCCTACTGAAGAAATAGATTGTCTTTAATCTTTAATTCTAAGGATTACCCTTCCCTTCTGGAATGCTTCAATTCTAGAACCCACTTAAGGTTCTTACATATAAATGAAAGGAAAGAATCCAAATGAATAAAACACCTCTTAAGAGAGGAGAAGGGAGCACAGTTTAAAAATAAATACCCGGCTGGGCTCTGGTGGCTCACACCTGTAATCCTAGCTCCACAGCAGGCTGAAATTGGAGGATCATGGTTCGAAGACAGTTTGAGCACAAAGTCTATGAGACTTATCTCCAGTTAACCACCAGATAACTGGAAGTGGTGCTATAGGTCAAGGTAGTAGAGGGCTAGCCTTGGGCTGAAGAGCTCAAGGACAGCACCAGGCCCAGAGTTCAAGCCCCACAATCAACTACCACCACCACCACCACCAAGACATCCAAGACCACAATAAAGTTACAAGCACAACCATGGTCATTGCAGCATTACTTATCACAGCCAAAATATGAAACCAACCCAGATGCCCCTCAGTAGATGAATGGATCAAGAAAACATGATATATATATATATACATATATATATGATATATATGATACAATTCTACTCATCCATCACAAATTATATTGTACCATTTTTAAGGAAATGGACAGATGTGTGAAGAATTATATTTATCAAACTAAGTCAGACCCAGAGAAACATAGGTTGGCATTTTTCTCATTTGTAGTAGGTACATTATGCCTATTAATCTATAAGTAAACATACTGAGTGATAAGCAAGGGGTTCCAACTGAATTAACTGATAGGTAATAGACTTTATATGATTAAGTCAAAGCCCAACAAAATCAGTGCCGAGGAGTGGATACTTTCATGAGGGGAGGGTAGAGCTAAGGGATGAGGGGAAGAAGAATGAAGGGGCAAGGGGAGAGAATGAAGTAAGAATTCATTGTATGTAGTATAGATTTGAGACATCTAAGGGAAGGGGTGTGAACATGTTGAAGTGGTGACACAGATTAAGATATCACACACACAACAACTGCTTTGTTAACTTGCAACAAATTCAAAACATAACCTAACATTAAGTAAAGGAAGAGTAGGTCGGGAGGGGTGGGTGAGAATGTTGAAAGGGGTTGCATTGATCAAGATACACTGTAGGATATATTTCTAGCATTCTTATTTGTCATTGGGAAAAAACAAGAAAATAAACTAAAGCAGAAGCACAAAAAGATGCACTGTATTCATAAACTTCGTTGTTGAATGGCAACTCATTTGTACACCTACTTAATGATAATACAAGCATTCAATAAAATAATAAGCATTTAGACTCTAGAGACACTCTAGATTCACTCTTTCTTATCAGGACTTCTGTTCCTTTTAATCCATGCTGTCATATTCTCTATTCAAATAAGAACTTTGGCAAATCCCTAAATGATCTTGCACTGCCAGTATACATTTTAGTAATGCTAATAGCATAGGCTTGATTTGCATAGTTAGAACTCTTAGATCACAATATACACCCTGACCAACTCTGAAGTTGCTCTTAGACTAATATGCATGGTGTACACTGCATCCAGTAGTCTATCCTGTATTAATATCTCTCACAGTATCCCACATCTGAACAATCATATATGTATATATGTATATATATGCACAATTTGAGAACAATAATGCATCAAAGATGGCAGATAATTAAATTGAACAATATGATATCTGATTTCTACATAAATCTACTTTTCTTAAATTACTCTCCTATTTCTAGATCTCTGCATTTAAGTTCTTTACCTAAATGTCTCATCTTTTTTTGTTAACTTCCAATTCTCTTTGTTTAAGCATCCAATGTCCCATATAGCCTTGAAATCAATTTAGCAGTCAATCCCTTTTGTACAATTTTATAATCTGCAACACTTGCATCTCTATACCTTTCTTTAATTCACAAAGAACACTACATCCCCTCCAGAGACAGCATAAAAATGAAGCTAGAAATATATTAAAATAACTTGGGAAAATGATTTAAAACATCTGTTTGTAAAAATATAAATGATTGCTTTTTGTTGCTAGCTTTTAAAGGCTTCACTTTTAAAGTATGTAGAGGGTCGTTACTCTACTACAAAAGAGTCAAGGGAGACAATTTTCCTTACCAGCCTATGAATTTATGTACTTTCCCAGTGTTGGAAATTGCTGCTAACATAATCTTTGTCTCCAATTCTGTTTCTGTATACTTTATTTGATGTCTGCTGCTGCCAACTCAAATCTTAGTTATTGTTGGAAATGACATTAAGAGCAAACACAGACAGGTCATCTGAAAGTGGGACAGTATGATTCTTTTCCTTCCACAAATCCTGTTCCCATTTCTGTATAATATTTCAAACAAATATTATGATAAATATCATAAAGTTACTTTTAATAGGGTTTTTTGAATCGTCTTTCACAAATTATTCGAGAAACGGTTACTAATCATGCAAATTACCAGTAATGGTAAGACATTTAAAGAAAGTCTAGCTGGGCACGGTGGCTCACACCTGTAATCCTAGCTACTCAGAAGGCTGAGATCTGAGGATCGAAATTCAAAGCCAGCCCAGGCACTAAAATGTCCGTGAGACTCTTATCTCCAATTAACAACTAGAAAACCAGAAGTGGTGCTGTGGTTCAAGGGGTAGGATGGTAGCCTTGAGCTGAAGAGCTCAGGGACAGCTTCCAGGCCAGAGTTCAAGCCCCACAAATGACAAAAAAATGTAAACAAATGGGAAAAGTACAGGATCAACATTAGACTTCATTTAATATTTCTGTATATAATCAGGTAAATATGCATGGTAAAATACCCATGAGATTTATAAATGGTATTATAATAATTTCTAATTAATTTGTTCCTTCAAACTCACTATTCAGTGCTTACTATATACTTTCTATAGATGTATACACTGAAAGCTGCTGCTCTGACTCTCAAGGAAGTCAAGCAAGGAAACATATATAATTCAGTACAATGAATGTCAAAAACAAGGACTGTAGGAAAGGTAAACATGGAGGCACAGAGATGGGGCACTCGGCCTTCTACTGATAGTAAAGGGAAGTTTATCAGGATGAGGTCTGTGGAAATTAAATTATTTCACAGTTAGGATCAATCTATAAGGATCTCATATTCATTCTAGAGTTAAATTCTAGATAGGGCCCCAAACTTTATAGTTTTTCTAAAAATCCATTGGGAAACTGATTTTAAAAAAAAAGATTGTGAATGGCCACTGGTAGCTCACATCTGGAATCTTACCTACTCATAAGAGATCCATGGACTATGATGCAAAGCCAAGATAGGCTGCAGTATATGTCTTTATCATCAATTTAAGCAATAATCTGAAGTCCACCAATCACTAGCATGTATTTGGGGTCTAGTATGTACATGATAGCATGCTAACTGCTTTGGACATATTCATGTAAGTTAATTAAAGAGAGTTTTTATAAAACAAATAATCATTTCAAGTTGGACTAGCTTACCACAAGTTAGAAGTACCAATGACACTGGGTGCCCTTCCAGAGGATTCTCTTAATGTCTTATGAATTCACAACTTAAAACTAATCATATTCTTCCTCATAGAATGCTTTGTATTAACTTGATGTAGACAAAGATGAATCCAGATTTTAAAAATCATTTAGGTGAATCCTTCCTCCCATTTCCTTTTCTTTCAAGTTCTAGGGATCAAGTCATAAATAAGCAAGCATATTACTACTTAGGTAGGTCATCCCCACCAGCTATATTTATTCTTTTGGTTTTTTGTTATAATTCTGGGAATTCCAGTCATAGTATTACAACTGTTAAGGATATACTTTACCAATGAACAGTATACCCAATCCCTCTCTCATTTTTTTCACACAACATTGTCATTATATACCCTCTTTATGCTAATACAGTTAGTGTAAAGATTGCTACAATAATATTATGCACAAGGTATATCATCTAGAATTCAAGGTTTTCTTCCATTCTGGCCTATCTGCCTATATATAATCAAAAACAAGAAGCACAAAATTCTCATAAAATAAATGATAGATTTTTTACTAGATTAAAACATCAAACTTCTAACTTACAGAATACTCAAAAAAAATGATCAAAGCAAATTTGGAATACCTTGATAAAATGAGATGAACAGAGATCTCCAAGCAATGTGAAAAGGAATTTATGAGGTGAGTATGGTGAACTCAGTCCAGAGGAAGACAGGCAAGGAGCAAACACTGAGAATCCCAACCATTTTAGTCATTTCAATTTTTCTCATATATTCTCCAAGGAGGCTGGTTCGCATCTCATTTACCTAGACAGTTGCTTCTGTTTTTTTTTCCTCTAGTCCCATTTTTGATATAAAGACTAACAATGAATGCCTGAATATGTCTTATAAACTTCCTCTTAATGTGGAATATAGGACAGAAGAATAATGTCCTGGCTCTTGTACATCACAAAACCCAGTTCTACAGCAAGATTTTAAACAGCACTGTCTTGTTTCCATTTATTCAAGGTGTTATTCAGAGTGATGGTTTCTCCAGTCATTCTTTAGCAGGTGTTCATGTGTTTTGGATTTGGGGAGCACATGGATTGCTCAGAAGTATCCCTGTTGAATATCAAACATCAGCCTCTCTTTGACAGACCATTTTTCTAATTGGTCAAGGTCACCTTGGATTCTGCTCTAGCCTCCCAAGTACTTTCCAGCTTGTGTGCTCCCACCCCACCCTTCATTTCCATAGCCCAATATTTTCTCTTCTGAAAATTGAGGAGAAATTATCATATTGCTTTCATTCCAGATCTTGCAGGTAAAACAAGGAAAGCTCCAGGAGAAAAGCCATGTGGTCTCTAGGACATGTTGTCACAGTCTCCTCACAAAGCATTGCTTAGTGCCCTTGCTGTAAGACTTGAGTAACAGTACAGTCCAGGACTGAGATCATTAATGGAAATGTCTTGCAGATCCACAAAGCTTTAGTGGAGTCCAGATGTGCCTACATTGATTGCTCCCCTCTTTATTCAAGATCTGCAACTCGGTCACAGAAGGAAATTAAATTGGTTTAACAGAATTGCTCATCATAGAGACAGTGCCTGGGAATCTTTTGTTACCAAAGAGCTGCCTTCATTTTTCCCCTATCTTCATGCATTAAATAAAAGATGACTCACTATAAAGCATACTGGTCTGTGTGAGTTATGCAGAAATGCCACCACAGGATGTGTTTCACTAGAGCTCTCAGAGGAGATTCTTACCTTGGGCAAGGCATTGAACTAGATGACTGGAGTTCAACCTTTACTTTCAATATTAAGTTTTTGCGATTTTGTATGTTACTATTTCCTAGTGAGGTATTTTCCAGCTCCTACACACCCTAAAAGTAGTTGCCTTTTTTCTGCACTCCACAATGCAACTAATCTACCATAGGATTAGAAATGAGCAGCTAATTGAATGACTACCAATTTTCTCATTTATCTTTACCTTTGGAGTAAAGAGATGAACAAGGAGTGACATTTTTCCTTCCTTTATCTAATCGTTCTAGTTAGGAAATCACAAAAGCTGAATAAATGAGTGGCAAGAACTTTGACCATCACATAGTTCTTTCTTGGAAGAATGTAAGTCACTTACTCACTTGAACACCTTTCATAACTTTACCTGATCATTTTCAAAGTCCCAAGAAATATGAAAAACGACAAGCAGAAAGCCTCTAATAAAATCCAATTACAGAAATTAATTTTGTTTGGTCAGCTTCTATATACTCTTTTCTGAATTATGAACTCACATTAAAATAGATCAGTACTTTTTTTTCCTCCTGTGACAATCTTTGGAAAAACATAGCATCCCCTGATACACTGGCACAGCTGAGGCCCTGACTCAATTAATAGAGAGTCAGTTGCTAAGGCTTTCAACCAGCTGAAAACCTCACATGACTTGTGAAACTGCACAATGAAATCATTGTTAATCCCCCTTCTCCATGCAATGGAATACATTTTGAATTGATGCTTTGAAAATGAATGGAACAAAAGTGGAAGATGTGAATGATATGGCTTTGTTCAATGCCTACATCTTATGACAGAAAAAAGTAATTTGTCAAGGGAGCATCAGACCGAGAGAATGTACTCCTTTCCAAGGTGCTGGGAGGAGCAAGTCTACGAGCACTGAGATCCACATGTAAATCACTACTCATGCCTATGTTATAACAAATGACAGAGGGCCGGGTCAGTGGTAGAATTCACACCTAACATGCATGAAGACTTGGGTTTGATTCCTTGTTACCACATAGACAGAAAAAGCAAGAAGTGGTACTGTGGTTGAGGTAGTAGAGTGCTAGCCCTGAGAAAGCACAAGGACAGTGCTCAGGTACTGTCAAAACCAAGACTGGCCAAAAAAATAACGAATGGACAACTATCATTCATAATATGGCTTTTGTTTCTATATCCTAGAGCTCCTTTCATTTAGCATCATACTCTATGGCCTTATGTATCTAGGTTTGTTCTATTGTAAAGCTTTGCTAGGAGAGCCCAAGGTTTCTACTGATTATGACAAATGAGGGAAACCATTGAGCCTATGTTCCTTTGAGTCTGGCTTACTTCATTTCATATGTTTTTTTCTAAGTCTTTCCATTTCCTAACTAATGGGGCGATGTCATTCTTTCTGACAGCAGCATAGAATTCCATTGTGTACAAATACCACAACTTGTTGATCCACTCATCAACTGAGGGACATCTAGGTTGGTTCCATATCTTTGCTATGGTGAATAGTGCTGCAATGAACATCGTTGTGCTAGTGGATTTAGTATGTCCTTGTTTCTGGACAATATCTCTCATCTCTTTTGCTGTCCCTTGGTTATCTCATATTGTTACAGTATCTCACTTTGTTATCTGATATATTGCATATATTTATATTTGGTTATTAGAAATTGGATAGGGAAGGGGGAAAACAAGATGAGGAGTGGGGGGTGGGGGAGGGAAATGGGGACCAAGACATGAGAAAGGGTATCAATGTTTGTGAAACAATGCACAGTCTATCTGGTGAATATAATGTAATCCTTCTATTAATTACAATAAAAATATATAAAAATAACGAATGGTTGATTTCTTTACCTAAATAACATGCTGCCTAATATAATCTACACATAACTTGAAAATGCAACATGTCTTATGGATTTTGATCAAACCCAAAGTTAGTGTCTCACCACACCAGCTGAGTATGCAGAGGAAAACTATCAGTATAATGGTGATGAAGTACTTATTCTCAAAATAAATTTAGCTTTCACTCTTCTTGTCTAAAGAAGCCTTAAGTGTACTTGAATATAAAGATAGGGTTGTACATGCACATAGTTGACCCAAGGGACATAGTGCAAAGTACCCAGGGTACTTTTCTACACCTTGCACTAGGAAGAAATAGATCTAAAAGACCAGGAGTCTGCCTAACTCTTTGGAATCTTGAAGTTTGTGCTAATGTTCCATTGAGGAATGTGAGGGTGAGAAGACAAGAATATCATCAATCAACTTGCACAGACACAGTGCTATATTGCCAATTCTAGTTTAGAGGAAGAAAGTAGTCTGGGAATAAAAGTAAGTTTCTTTTCATAAATCAGCTAAATGATTTTTGAGTGTTTTCTACCCCATGCTCTTCTTCTGTATTGGCTTAGTTCCCTTCAAGGGAGCATAGTTTAAATTAAGAAGTATATACTCAGCACCCTATTCAGGAATGATCCTAAAAAGCACTGGTTGGGAAATGAGCACAAGAGACAGCAAAAGAAAGAAAGTCAATCAAGTTTTCCTTATCAAACCAGTTACAATCATGTGCTATTAGAGCTCAATCCCTTCACAGACCCCAGGGAGGCAGTGACGATTATCCCTCAGAGTTATCCCAGGTGAGGGACAAGGAAGCCATAGCGAGTATCTACTGACTGCCCATTTTTCAATGCTTGAGGCTGTTTGATTAATATTAACAATGGAGCACTCCTGGTTTGCTTTGCTAGGCAGGCAGAACTGCTTCCTTGGCCAGAAAAAAAATCAGCTTATAGAAATGAATGCTGAGTAGACACTGATTCTGAGATAAGCTTTCCTCTTGAGATCAGGCCTAAAAGTTCTAAGACTATTGATT
The DNA here is from genome assembly GCF_031878675.1 of Megascapheus bottae. Taxonomy (NCBI): domain Eukaryota; kingdom Metazoa; phylum Chordata; class Mammalia; order Rodentia; family Geomyidae; genus Megascapheus; species Megascapheus bottae. The sequence goes on along the minus strand of NC_143547.1, from coordinate 94,581,789 downwards.
TCTGAATTAGCTAGACTGTAAGCTAATTTTTTTGCCAGTCCTGTGGCTTGAACTCAGGGCCTGAGCACTGTCCTTGGGCTTTCTCAAGGACAGACCTCTACCACAGCACCACTTCTGGCTTTTTCTATGTATGTGGTACAGAGGAATTGAACCTGGTCCTCGTGCATGCTAGGCAAGCACTCTATCACTAGGACAACCTCCCGGCCCTATAGGATTTTTTTTTGCCAGTCGTGGAGATTGAACTCAGGGCCTGTGTACTGTCCTTGGACACATTTTTGCTTAAAGCTAGCACTCTGCCAACTGAGCCATGGGACCACTTCCAGCTTTTTCTATGTGTATGGTACTGAGGAATAGAACCCAGGGCTTTGTGCATGCTAGGCAAGCACTCTACCACTAGGCTATACTCCCAACTGCTGTAGGATACTTTTTTAGATAGCGCAACTCTGTATTTTTCATTATCTTCATGAAAACATGACGTGTGCTCTTATTTATTAACAGATGTTGTTTAATGTATTTAAGAATCATTCACTCCTTGAGTATTGAATATACAGTCTATGTTAAAGCCTGGGCTAAATCTTAGATATAACAATTCTTTGGTCAGTATCAAGGTCAATACTCTGATGCAATTATCCTCCTATCTAATATGATAATCACAAACCAACTTCTGTAGCTCAGCCTAGTCCAGGTTCATCTTAACCAATTTTATTGCTCTTCACTGGCCTCAAGGCATTACATACTTTTACTTGTTCTCTGCCATTAAAAAAAATTATTGATCTAATCTAAAAAAAGAAATTGTTTTCCTCCTGTGCCTCTATTAGTTCAATAATATCATGTACATACGAAGCAATTCTTTTTACAGTAGTGTTTAAAACATTCTGTATGTATTGTCCATTCAATCCTCATGCTAATATCAGCCCAGTGCGATAGTACTCTAATTTTGCTCATGAGTAACTGAGTCTGAAAAAATGTTAGGTCTGCAAAAGGCAGAACTAATACTTGAAAGTGGGTAATCTGATTCCAGTATCTATGTGTTCATTTGTGAACTATTGGAAACACTGCAGTTTGATGTCCAGCTTCTTTATAGAATATTGTTTAATTTTAAACCAATTTAGCTTACATTAAAAACAAGGGCTAGGGTATAATTCAGTGACTTACTGCTTGCCTAGGGTATAAAGGCTCTAGACTCCACTCCCAGCAAAAATAAATAAATAAAACAATAATAAAATATCTTCCATAACTGTACAAATGGTTTGACTGAATCATTGAAGAGATTAAATGTGAGAATATTGTCTTGTTCTGCTCTATAAAAATAGATTCAATCCTTTCAGCTACATAAAATGAAACAAAAGTGGGTAATACAAAGCAATTGCTGTAAGACCTACTTAAAGGAACAATGATTTATGATCACTTTCAATTATATACCTGATATATCCATAAATAAAAACTATTTTTCACTGGGTGTAGTGGCTCACGCCTGTAAGCCTAGCTACACAGGAGGCTGAGATCTTAGGATCAAAGTTCAAAGCCAGCCCAGACACTAAAGACTTGGAACTCTTATTTCGAATTAACCACTAGAAAACAAGAAGTGGTGCTGTGGCTCAAAGGGTAGGGCAGTAGCTTTGAGTTGAAGAGCTTAGGGACAGCCCCCAGACCCACAGTTCAAGCCCCATGACCCACAAAAAAATCCTGAGGTATTATAGACACCCAAAAATGGTCACAAGGTAGCCAAATATGCGGCTATCTTCAAATGTTAACACCTACATATTTTTCACATATTTTTATTGTTATTAATAGAAGGGTTACATGATATTTGCCAGATAGAAGGTGCATTAATTCACATACATTGATACCCTTTCACTTGTCTTAACACCTGCATTTTTTTCTTTTCCTTTAACTTTATTTATTTTCATTGTACGGAGGAGTTACTGTTACATAACTCAAGTAAGGGGTACATTTGTTCTTTGAAGCCTTACCTCTTCCCTCCTTTTCTTCTAGTTTTTCACCTCCCAATCCTCCTCCCCTATAAGTTGTTTAGTTCATTTTTAACAAATAGTTTCTAGTGTCGCTGCTAATGCGCACAGAAATGGTGGGACAAAGGATGAACTAATGAATCCCTGCATTTTTCCAGGTAATTCATGGTGAAGAAGATCCAGCCTCTTCTCTCTAGGCTGCTGTTCTTGCCACAGAAGGAGTCAAGCATACATAAGCAGCAGCCCCCAACAATCTAACTAGGGAGTACATGCTTAGGCTTCAGGCTAAGCTCTGTTGTTCTCCATATCCCTTCTATTAAAAACAGATGAGGAAACAAATAGGAATGGGTTCAAATCCCACTGGTCTCTCCACTTACTCGATCTGGGTCTGCTTTCCTACCTTTGTAAATGAGGATTCTAGTAAGATCAGCCTCACTAGGTTATCCTAAAAAATTAATAAAATCTATTGTGGATAAAGTATTTGAGGCAGTAACTAGCATGTGCTAAACAACTAGTGATGTTTAATGGCTGGCATTATGTAACTCTGAAAGAGTGGTTAAATGTCCAAATGGTGAAAGCCAAGTCTGTGATATCGTCATGGCACTAACAAATTGTGTTAGGTAACACAGAGCTTCAGTTTCCTTGCCTGAACAATAGGTTTGATAATAATTATTATAAAGATCCAAGAAGATAAGAGGTGAATTGACTACCATAATAATTAGCATACAGATGTAAATACTTTTTTTTCCCTGAATTTTCATTTCTTCACTTCATCATGACAACTATCTGTAGCCATTCACCCACCCTTCTGGGACATTAGCAGGGTTGATATGGATATGACAGGGAATGACTTGTACTATGAATGGATTCCAAATTCCATCATAGATAAGTAATTTTGTATAGAGTTAAAACCCCAAATTTGGGGACATTTCCCAAGCTTCTTAGGTCTGTCATTGTATGACCATGAACTAGTCCCTTACCTCTCTCTGTCTCTGTTTCCTTAGCTGTAAAATAGAGATTGAGAAAAACACAATATATAGTTTGTAAGGTTATTGTGGGATAACCTTAATGAGTAAATACACCTAAATGCCAACCATTGCTACTACTTTATGACACAGTACTTGACTCTTGGAGAATAAAGACAATCACTGGGACTGGGTAATTAACAATCTGGAACCTATTTGTGGTAACTATTAGGTGTCTCTCTCTCTCTCTCTCTCTCTCTCTCTCTCTCTCTCTCTCTCTCTCTCTCTCTCTCTCTCTCTCTCTCTCTCTCTCTCTCTCTCTCTCTCTCTCTCTCTCTCCTCTCTCTCTCTCTCTCCAAACATGAATAAGAACTTGTAGAACTACAAGGGGCAATAGAGTGAAGATAAAATTGCTGCTGTTCTACAAGTGAGTCCTGTTTGTGTTGCTTGCTACTGTAAAAACTAGTGAGATTCATTTACCTTCAATGAATCTTAAATTTTCCATCTGAAGGAAATGGGCATAAATTGGTTTTCTGTTTCAAGCATTTTGTGAAGAGCAGAAAAGGAAGTCCCAGAAAAGTGCCTGACACATCAGTAAGTGCTACACAAATAAACATTTTTAGCAAAACTATGGATGCTCTCATCTGTTCCACTGAACAATCTGTTTTTACCTTAAGGCTTTGAAGGACCATCTGGAAGGTGAAGGATGTAGGCCTGGCATGGTGAGAACTTCTTGAAATTTCCCAAGTTCCTATTTGAACCTGATGCCAGTGACCTAACAAGCACCCTCACACTTAAACTTGGGTGGTTGTAAATGGAGGTGGGGTTACTAATCAACCAGGTGGCTACCCGCTGCCCAGAGCATAATTAATTAAGTACAAGGACCATTTTTATCCAGAGGGTTTGCTATTTCATAGGCAATTACTCAGGCAGCTTCACCCCACTTTGAACTTTGTGGGAAGTAAGGCCAGCATATGCATCTGCAGCCTCAATAGCTTCCCTGTAGCTCCTGCCATCAACCCTATTCATCTCTTTCTAAAGAAGCCTCAGCATCCACCTGCCTTTCAGTATTTAACTCCTTCATTTAGAAAGAAACAGCAGGAAATTTAAACCAAGAGCTATTTTTATCTTTAGAATGGCAAAAGCAATTTTAACACTATATCCACCTCGTAATCTGCATTTCTGCAATCTGCTATATTTTAAAATATCGACATCAAAAAGAATGAATCAGTTCTGGGACATTCATATGGCTCCCTAATGTAATTTTTCCCTAATTAGAAGAGTGCACCGTTAAACAAGAAGACATTTAATGTTCTTATTCCCTAAAGCAAAGAGAAATTTTGTGGAAGACCAGTTGCAGGTTAGCTTTACCAATGAAAATGCAGTTTTATAAACTCTTATTTGAAAATAGACTATTCTTAAAAATGTTTAGTTAGGCTTCTAACATTAAAGAAGCCCTAAGGTAAAGACATACGCTTGAATTTATCCACCCAATGGCACACATCTCACTTCTATCAGCCCACTGTCTGAGTGTGTGATCATGGAAGGAAGGAGAGGAGAGAAAGGGAAAGATGATAGGGGGTAAGAATATAAATTATGTCCATGTACTCTATTCTTATTAGTGGAATCTTAATTTCTTGACACCACACACACATACACACACACATCTATCCCTCTTCAGTTCCTTATACTATTTCCCTGAATTCTTCCCCAAAATTCAAGCCAAGAGAAAGAACCCTTCTTATTATTGTATCACTACTCTCATATCAAACTTCTGAGGCCCTTTGGAAAATAGAAATGGCTTTCAAAAGACAATATAACTTGGAACAGATAGGGAAAACCAGATCACTCCTGCCTCTGAAGCTTAGTTCCTTTCTGCTTGCTCCTTACAATGTTAATGCACATAAAACTTCTCAAAGCTGAGTCTGCATACAGATTCCTTAAGGTTTATTCAAATGCAGACTCTGATTCAGAAGGTCTTGACTATATCAACAGTCTCCGTTGAAGAAAGTACTGTTGATCCATGGACCATACTTTTTTGGGGGGACCATACTTTTAATAGTATAGAATATACATTGTATGCCAGAGGTTTATGCCTGTAATCCCACCTACTCAGGAGACAGAGATCTGAGGATCAATGTTCAAAGCCAGATGAGACATGAAAGTCCATGAGACTCTTCTTGTTGTTATTGTTATTTTGATATATGTATTGGATTCAGTGCTTACTGGAAAACTTCAGTGTCTTTGAAGACCAATTTCCATGTTGGAATTGTATGTGTCCAAATAATAATAATGCACAGAATTAGAGCAACAAGAGGCATATTCAAACACTAGCACACCCAATTCCTGGGTGGGGGGGGTGGCTTATTTTGCTTAGTACTTTGAAAAAAAAAGAAAGTGTACAAATATTGAATTCAACATTCACCCGCCAAAGAAAGAGTAACAGCAGGGCACATACTAAGGGTTTTGGTGAAATTGTAAGAATTAGCTGGTACAATCAGTAAACAAGGCTTTATATACTGTATAACCTTATTATTGAAAATTCTTCTCAGTCAGCATCTTCCAAACAAATTGCAGACTCATATCAACATGATTTAAGTTTAAATATACACAGGAATGACTTGAGGGCTTTAATAAGCACTCAGAAACGATCAAAATTTCAATCCAGTTCTTTGGGAAGTAAGAACCTTGTACTAAGCAACTGTGGTAAATATCCACTACATTGTTACTTTGGACAATTATTTCTCTATCCTTGGATTCATTCAACAAAAATGTTTAGAGTACAAATAGGAAAGCATGTCAACCAGTTAACAATGTGACAATGCAGTGTCGTTATTCTCTTCCTCTGAAAACTGCCATGGAGAAATTACACCAAATAAAGTAACAAAACTTATAGGTCTCTGAGGTTTCAAATAAAAAAAAAACAGAATAAAATCAATGATGACACAGTGCAGACTCAGTGATCTTGTGTAAAAAATTAAGAATGGTTTCTGACTCAAAAAAATATATATATATATATATAATACAGGGGCCGGGAGTTTGGCCTAGTGGTAGAGTGCTTGCCTAGCATGCACGAAGACCCGGGTTCGATTCCTTGGCACCACATACATAGAAAAAAAAGCCAGAAGTGGTGCTGAAGCTCAAGTGGTAGAGCTCTAGCCTTGAGAAAGTCCAAGGACAGTGCTCAGGCCCTAAGCTCAAGCCCAGGACTGGCAAAAAAAATGTAATGCACTTAGGAATTAACCAAGGAAATAAAGGACCTCTATGCTGAAAACTTTAAACACTTTTGAAAAAGGAAATTAAAACAAAACTGAGGAAATGGGAAAACCTCCCATGTTCCTGGATTGGAAGAATTAATATTGTAAAAATGGCAATTTTTCCAAGGGCTCTCTACAAATTCAATTCAATACCCATCAATAATTCAATGCAATACCCATCAATATCTCAATATTGATGGGTATTGCATTGAATTTCCATTCTTTAAAGAAATAGAAGAGGAAATTCAAAATTACATATGGAATAATAAAAGACCTCGTATAGCAAAAACAATTCTTAGCAGAAAGAGCAGCACTGGAGGAATATCAACACCAAACTTTGGACTCTATTACAGAGCTACAGTAACCAAAACAGCTTGGTACTGGCACAAGAACAGGCCGGAGGTCCAATGCAATAGAACTGAAGACCCAGAAATCAACCCGCAGACCTATAGCCGCCTAATTTTTTATGAGGAAGCCAAAAAAATAGACAGCCTCTTCAACAAGTGGTGCTGGTAGAACTGGTTAAGCACCTGCAGAAAAGTTATATCCTTCAATGTCACCCTGCACCAGGATTAATTCCAAATATATCAAAGACATTGAGGTAAAAGCAGATACCCTGAAAAGTTTACAAGAAGGAATAGGAGATACACTAGGTCTCCTTGGCACAGGTTGAAACTTTCTTAATAAAGAACCAGAAACACAACGAATTAATGAAAGTTTGGTCAAATGGGACTGCATTAAACTGCATAGCTTCTGTATGACAAAGGGCATAGCTAGCAAGTTAAATAGAAAGTCCACAGTGTAGGAGATGATCTTCACTAACCATACAACAGACAAAGGCTTCATATATAAAATATACCAACAGCTAAAACAATTGAATCTCTCTGAAACAAATCTTCAAAGAAACAACCATCCCACTAAAAGATGGACCAAAGACTTAAAGAGTGTTGTCTGAAGAAGAGATAAGAAGGGCCTATAGACACATGAAGAAATGCGCGACATCTCTGGCCATAAAAGAAATGCAAATTAAAAAAGAAATGTAAATCAAAACAACTCTAAGATTCCACCTCACTCCAGTTAGAATGGCCATGATCAAGAAATCTAGTAGTAACAGATGCTGGTAGGGATGTGGCCAGGAGGGATCACTACTACACTGTTGGTGGGAGTGCAAACTCATTCAACCACTATGGAAAGCAGTATGGCAGTTCCTCAAAAGACTAAACATAGAACTCCCCTATGACCCAGCAATTCCACTACTTGGCATTTACCCAATCGTCCAGAAACAATGACATACTAAATCCACTAGCACAACAATGCCCCAGGTAACAAAGTCACATACAGTAACAGTATGAGATTAACCAAAGGGCAAAAAAAAGAGAAATAACATAGTACATTAAGAACAACAATCACACAAGATAAAGCTCTTGTTTCCATATCCTAGAGATCCTTTCATTTAGTCTGATCCTCCATGACCTTATGAATCTAGGTTTTGAGCTATTGTAATCATCTGCAAGGAGAGTCCTAGGTGTGTAGTAATTATTAAAATAAGGGAAACCATTGAGCCTATGTTGTTTTGGCTGTGGTTTACTTACTTAATATGAGTTTTTCCATTTCTTTACAAATGGGGCGATGTCATTCTTTCTGATGGCAGCATAGAATTACATTGTGTATAAGTACCACATCTTGTTGATCCATTCATCTACTGAGGGGCATCTGGGTTGGTTCCATTTCTTTGCTATGGTAAATAGTGCTGTGGTGAACATGATTGTACATTATTTGAAGGTAATCTTAATGCTATTAAATTCAGAAATACACTGATAAAACTGTCCAATTCTATATATCTAAAATTCACAATGCACACACACAAGTATCTATTCTGTCTACATGTCAACGCCCATACATATCATGGTTTGGAAATGAACAGAATATATTCCCCTTAAACTTCAAGTTAACAGATAACTTTACTATTAACTTTAGCAAACTTCATAAAAAATAATAATTAACAATGATCTTTATTTATTCACTCACAAGGAAGTACCTTCAAAGCTTCATTTTGTTAGTTTCTTCACTAAAATGTGGGAGAACACAAAAATTGAAAGAAAATTCTTCAATTTTAATTCCTGGCACCAGTCTCACAACTTACAGGGTGATGTACCTGATGTAATAAAAAAAAGAAAACGAAAAGCCTATAATAGTGGAATTGCTGGGTCATAGGGGAGCTCTATGTTTAGTCTTTTGAGGAACAGCCATACTGCTTTCCATAGTGGTTGAACGAGTTTGCACTCCAACCAACAGTGTAGTAGTGATCCCTCCTGACCCCATCCCCTCCAGCATCAGCAATTTCACTACTTGGCATTTACCCAAACAAAGACATACTAAATCCACCAGCACAACAATGTTCATTGCAGCACTATTTACCATAGCAAAGATATGGAACCAACCTAGGTGTCCCTCAGTTGATGAGTGGATCAACAAGTTGTGGTATTTGTACACAATGGAATTCTATGCTGCTGTCAGAAAGAATGACATTGTCCCATTTGTTAGGAAATGGAAAGACTTAGAAAAGATCATATTAAGTGAAGTAAGCCAGACTCAAAGGAACTTAGGCTCAATGGTTTCCCTCATTTGTCATAATCCGTAGAAACCTTGGGCTCTCCTAGCAGAGATTTGCAATAGTGCAAAATCTTGATACAAAAGGCCATATAGTAGGACGCTAAATGAAAGGATCTCTAGGATATAGAAACATAAGCCATATAATGAATGATTGTTGCTCTTAAGGTACTATGTTATCTCTCATCTCTTTTGCTGTCCCTTGGTTATCTCATATTGTTACAGTATCTCACTTTGTTACCTGATATATCGGATATATTTTTATTTGGTTATTTGAAATTGGATAGGGAAGGGGGGAAAACAAGATGAGGGGCGGGGTGGGGGGGAGGGAAATGGGGACCAGGACATGTGAAAGGGTATCAATGTATGGGAATTAATGCACCATCTATCTGGCAAATATCATGTACCCCTTCTATTAATTACAATAAAAATATGAAAAAAACAGCCTATAATAGATAAAAGACAGGCAATGTACACCTAATTGATGCTACATTGCAGTAATCAACAGCTGCACTTTTTGCAAGCTGTGGCTAGGCCCGTCCTGAACAAGAGGTGTTTCTTGTTTAAGCTGCAGTAACTTTTCTGTAACTTTTCTGCCGACAGATCATCATTTCTTTTGTGGCAGATTTTTCTAGGTCCTCTAATACATTTGGGACAATGGTCTTTGCTTTCCTAACAACTCCATTCCCTCTCCTGCTAACAAACTGCAGCCATTTTTCTGTTGTTTTTTCAAACCTACTGCTACCACTTCCACTGTCAGATTAATAGCCACCACCATATGGACTAACAGAGCTTCTTCCATCAAAACTGCCCCCCTCATAGGTTCATAATTTGATTGGTGTTGTGTAGTATAGTTTCCTAAATCATTATACTTTCCACCACTAGTGCAGTTGCTCCCACCAAAATTTCCTCCTTTGTTGTAAACATCATATTCTCCTCCATCACTACCATATTCACCTCCTTGGTTTCTACATCCTGGTCTACCACCATCAGAGCCCCCTCTACTACTATAACCAGAACCACCGCCATAGTTACCACCATCGCATCCAAATCCACCATCACCTTCTGCATATCTACCTCTGCTGCCACCACCTCTACTGCCAAAGCCTCCTCTTCCACAAAGTTTCCACCACGTCTAAAATTACCTCCAGAACCCATAAAGTTGCCAGATCCACCTCCACAGCCTCTGCATATCGTGCAGACTGCATATCGTGCTTACAAAGAGCCTTTTTCACTTCATAATTATACCCATTAATAGTGTGGTATTTCTGAAAAGCAATTTTACCAACTATATCATGATCAACAAAAATTACAAAAGCAACCTGCATGGTGGCTCATGCCTGTAATCCTAACTACTCAGGAGGCTAAGATCTGAGGATCATGGGTCAAAGCCAGCATATTCACTAAAGTCCATGAAACTCTTACCTCCAATTAACCACTTGAAAGTCGTAAGTAGTGCTGTGGATCAAGGGTTAGAGCGGTAGCCTTGAGCCATAGAGCCCAGGGACAAAGCCCAGGCCCAGAGTTCAAGTCCCACCACCAACAAAAAAATATAGTTACAAAAGCAAATCCTCTTTTTTTCCCATTTTGCCTGCATTCTATAACTTCCAAGGTTTCAGTCTTGCCATATTTTTCAAAATAGTCTCAAATAATATGCTTCTGTGTCTTTTTAACCCCACCAACAAAAACATTCTCTCCTGTCAGATGGGCTCCTAGCTTCACAGAATTGTCTCTAGAACTCATATTCTTACATTCTACACCACATCCACCAACTTTGTGTGGTGTAGCACACATGGCAGCACCCACCTCTTCAACAAAAGAGTAAGCTACAAAACCAAATCCCTAGAAATTTTTGTGAGATCTCTCCCTATCTCATGATCTGTGAGTATGCCCCATGTTTATTAAGCTATCAGCTGTAGCTTCCAAGTACAGACCACCAATAAAACAGCTTCCTCAGGTTTCTGGTTGTTTTGGATCATGGTCTGCCTTCCCCAGAGGCAATGGTGGGCGATGGTGGGATTTTGGCTATAGGTAACTGGAAGTAGGTAAGACTGGCCCATGAGACCTTCAACAACCATAAACCACCAAAAAAAAAAAAAGCTGTAAATCGGGCTATGGTTGAAGTGGTAGACCACTACCCTTTAGCAAAAATGCTAAGTAGTGAGGCCTTGATTTCAAGCCCAGGACTGCCCCCCCCAAAAAAAAAATACAAGATACAAAGTTCAGCATTCAGTCCTAGTCTGTATTCTCGCCTCATATAAATTTTGAATTACCTTAGGTCAGGAACCCTATCTACTCTTCCTTAAGAGTTATGACCTCAACATGCTGAGATCATAACTGGGGCTCCTTAAGTGTGTCTACACTAACTGATGAATTGTTATAAGAAGGGTTTTGAAATCAAACAACTTAAGCTAGGGTCCCAGAGCTCCTCCATATAAACCATGGAATATTGAACAAGGTATTTACTCTCTCACAACCTCAGTTTTCTCATCTGTAAAATGATAGGGTAGCTGAGAAGACTGCATGAGCTCATTCTGAGAAGTATCTTGCACAGTACTTGACACAGTAGGTTGTCCACAAATAACACTTTTGTGTTGCTTTGGATCTTCCAGAATAAGAATGCAGAGTGATCACACCAGTTTGTAAATGTCAGCTAAATTTCTTAAGGGAGAAAAACACATTTCAAAAACGTGTATATTTCTGGAAATGTCTACTTGGATGTTTTTCTTCTTCCCTACTGTTTTGTGGAAATTTCTTTAAATCACCATATTGATGGTTTTTTCTTTCTTTCTTTCTTGTATGTAACAAGGCAGTTTGTGTAGAATGAGGAGATCCTTGAAATTTCTAACCAGCAAACCTACATTCCCAGTTCTGCTGTTGTTACCCAGGAGATATTAAAAAGTAAATCTGCCTTAGTCTCAGCTGTCTTACTTGCAAGGGAAGTGGTGTTAGCATCATGCTTATCTTGCCAATAGCGTCACATGAGAACTTTCATAATATATGAACTGTTGTACATATATAAAGGGTTAGTATCTGTGTCTCCATGCTATCATTTATCAATAGGTATGTATGCACTTTCTGCTCAAATATCCTGACTTAAAATAGCCTGGATTTTTATACTTTTGGAAGTTTTACGTTTCTCTAAAAGGATTTGTAAAGTCCTCTGCCCTTTTGCTATTTTCTATATTATAAAAGGGATAACATAAAATTTAGACACTAAAATACTATAAAAATAAAATAAATAAAATATTCAAGATAAATATAAATTAGTACAATAAAGTATAAATAAAATAAACATGAACCAGATAAATATAAAGAAAATCTTAAAATATAGTTGTATTGTTATCAGTAAATTGTAAAGAGGGATTTTTTTTTTGGTCATGGGACTTGAACTCTGGGCCTAGGTGATGTCCCTGAGCTCTTCAGCTCAAAGCCACCACCCTACCATTATAGCCACAGTGCCACTTCCCATTTCCTAGTGGTTAATTAGAGATAAGAGTCTTAGGGACTTTAGTGTCCGGTTTGGCTTTGAACCACAATCCTCAGATCTTAGCCTCCTGAGTAGCTAGGATTACAGATGTGAGCCACCATGCCTGGCTTAACGAGGGATTTTTTTTAATGACATGAAAATATCTTCCTTCAAAAAATAATCAAGTTGGCTTTTATAAGTTATATTCATTATTTAAATATCTGAAAATATGTTCAATGAATACTGATTTCATACTGAAAAAAAAAACATTTTAAAGATAGTTCATTTTCACCACAGCAAAAGGCCAAAAGTTATCACCTTACAAGTCTACCATCCACTTTGTAAATGTCCCTTTTAGCAGAACCAGATGCTATTATCAAAAAAAAAAAAACACAGACTGGAGTCTGGGACTCGTTATGAAGTATAGCCAGCACTTTAACTAAAATTCTTTTCACAGGACCAAAGCAATTGCCATTGGTCGAAATCTCGCAGGGGTATTGGTTCTGTGTTCACTTTTTTTTTTTTAAGAAAAATCAGCTCAGTGTATCCTCTGAAGAAATTAGAGACCAATATCATCTTTCTCACGTGTTAACGTTTATAGGTTTCTCCTTACATATACTTTTATTTGGGAATTAAAAATCGCATTGTATAATTCTACAATTGGCACCATTTTCAGAATCCCTTTAAATCAATGGTAGGTGATTTATCTCTGATCTTGAGTTGAAAATTTTGCAAATACTTTTTATTTTCATTTTCAGAGCCAAAAATCACTGGATATTTGGCAAGAATATATGCCTCTATAAATTTCTTCTCCTGTTGACTTGGAATGGGATTCATAGCTGCTCATATTAAGTCAAAGTCTGGTGGTGTTGGGTCCCACTCTGTCTTCAGTGGCAAGGAGGAAAAGTAATAAAGGTGTTATGGTTATAGACAGCCTAGTTTTAGGAAACGAAGTTGAAATATAGTTGACCATTTTTATAGAGGATAAGTCCATTGTCCTCTATTTTAAAGACCCTTTTTGTGCCAGTCCTGGGGCTTGAACTGAGGGCCTGGACACTATCCTTGGTCACTTCTTGCGCAAGTGCAAGCCACAGTGCCACTTCTGACTTTTTCTGTGTATGTGATACAGAGGAATCAAACCCAGGGCTTTGTGGATTCTAGGTGAGCACTCTACCACTAGGCCACATTTCTAACCCCTTGAGAACGCTTTAAAGGCAGGTGTTGAAGTGTTTACCCTTTTCCCTTACTCTCCATTCTTCATTCAGATTTCCTAGGAACTCAACGAGGAGGCTAATATTTGCTTGTGGAAGATTTATTGAAGGCATGTTCTCAGTAATGCTACTTATAAAGGAGTCAGAGAAACAGAATTGGTGCATTTGTACCAGAGGTTTACCATCCCAAAGGTTTTTCAGGAGTCTCCTAAATTAAGACAAGGAAATCTGTTCTTGGTGGAACTGTCTCAACTGATTAACGGATGCACTCTTCCCTAAAGAGGCAACCATACCTTGGCTCCTTCTGATGAAGAGAAATCCCCACAGAGAAAATTATTCATAATCATTTCACAGGTTATTTGTTGTATCTGTTAAAAACATCTACAGAGTTTAAATATGTTATCTGTTGCTATATAGTAAAATATCTTGAATCCTAATGACTTCAAGCAATAAAAATCATTTAGTATATCTGAGGAGTTTTGTGTATTAGGAATTAGAATACAGCAAGACCTGATGTCAAACTGGGGAAATCACAAGGCTGTGTGCTGGAATCTAAAATTTTTCTTACTCAGCTGTCTGGCAGTTGATGTTAGTTTTGGCTAAATACCTAACTGAGACTATTGGCCAGGAGCAAGGATTCCTTTCCCCACTCTACTCTAGTTAGGCTCTTCCAAGATCTCTTCTCAACTTGACAGGGTCTTCTGGGCTTCAGTGTATTTTCTAGTTTAAGCAAAAATCCCACTGAGTTAGTTACTAAAAATCACGTACCCTTGATCCCTAGTCAAATTCCTGATCTCCCTCCTCAGTGTTCAACTACCCTTGATTCCACTGGAGATACAGATCTCCATTTCTTCTTGTACTAGATTTGAACCCCACCTCTCCACCTTACTTCAAAACCCCATTGGAGTAGGCCATCCTTAATAAAGTCTTCTTTGCCATCTTAAGTATATATCAAAAATAATTGTTAGTCAGGCACAGTGACTCACACCTGTAATCTTAACTACTCAGGAGGCTGAGATCTGAGGATCAAGGCTCAAAGCCAGCCCGGAAACGAAAGGACTTGAGACTCTTGTCTCCAATTAACCTCTAGAAAATGGAAGTGAGGCTTGGCTCAAGGGTAGGGTGGTAGCTTTGAGCCGAAGAGTTCAGGGACAGTGCCCAGACCGAGTCCAAGCCGCATGACCCACAAAAAATAATAATAATTGCTTTACTCAACACCAGGACAACCATATGTGGCCCCTCTAACAAGACTAGACTTGATCATTTGCATAGTGCCTGAGCTCCAGGGTCAACAAGGACACAGAGATAGAATTTAATTGCCTTTTAATCCAGCCTTCAAAAGTCAAATAATGTTTCATGCACTACATTCTATTAGTTGACGCTGACATGAAGGTTCACCCAGATTTGGGGTTCAGGTACCTTTCTCAATTCCATGTGGAATGTGACCTTCTTTAGAATATGCAGGTATAAAAGTGAGAGGTAGACTCAATATTCATAGTCTGTAATTTGTGACCACTCAGATTCACTAATGACAGTTCTTTTGGGACTCAGGATGATTACTTTTACTGAGAAAGCGTGTAACTTTAATTGAATAAATACTACTCAACCCCACTGAAATTGATTTCCTTCTTTTCTTTTTTTTGGTCAGTCGTGGGGCTTAAACTTTGAGCTCTTTTACTCAAGGCTACTGCTCTATCACTTTGAGCTGCAGCACCACTTCTGGTTTTCTGGTGGTTAGTTGGAATGTCTCATGAAGTTTCCTGCCCACTCTGGCTTCAAACTGCAGTACTCAGATCTTAGCTTTCTGAGTAGCTAGGATTACATGTGTGAGCCACCAGCACCCATCAATTTCTTCCTTACTATTTGATATTCCACTCATCTTCAATATACCTCTGCTGGTCTCAATGGCCTAAATAGTGGAGTTACTACATGCTCATTTGTAAGAGTTGATGACCCCTGGTATGTGGATGCTTTGACCACTGACCAACAGTAATTGGAAAGAGAAGTATCAGAAGAAGCTATGGTAGATTACCTAGGGCAGAACACAGTTTTACTTGTCACCAATGATTAATAACAGTCCAACAGCCATGTGATGGGTTGGGTCAGTTATCCAACCAGTATAATCATATCTTTCCTTAGCCAATGATCTTTGATCATACCAAGTCAATATCTCGGAACAATACTTATATCTTAAAATTTAATGGGACATGTGCCCCTTGGTATAAATATAGCCATTTGGGATGCAGACTTGCTAGACTCGTAGACTCTAAAACTGTACAGATGAGCACAAATTTCCAAAGTGAGATAGATAAATGGGATGCTCACAGTATTCCTCTTGGTTACTGAATCCATGTATCTTATCTACTCATGAAGACTGCCTATTACTTTATCAGGCCAACATCTTCTCATTGCTGTGGTCTGTAATATAACCAGGAGATTCTACGGTAATGTAATTATTGTCCTAATTTCTTAGCTATAATATGGGCCATCAGTCCAAAGTAGTGATTTTTTTCTATGTTAATAGATCCAATATTCTGAAATCCTTCAGAAGGAGAGCCTGATCAAGATTCCACAGGAAGAAAAGCAGAATGTTATCTTGATTATGGGTCAATTTCAGTCTACATGAGTTCCCGAATAGAAACAGTCCAGTATGTTTAACTTGCAAACCAATATGCACTTGGTCCTCTCAAATGTCAATGCCTTATGGGGACACAAGACTGATGTCTGTTGCTGCCAGGCAAAACATTTGGTGGTAGCAATAGCAAAAATCAGAATTGGTAAGTGGAGAACCATGTTGTTGGTCTCATAAATGTTTTCCATCCCTGCTACTCAGATTATAGCATTAATGAGCTTATTGTGCCAACATTGGGGTAGCTGGAGAAACAGGCTGGCTGATGCCAACCGGAAAAATCATTCTATTTGTTTGTTTAGTGCTCTTTCTGAGAAGAAAGGTCTGTGACTGACATTAGTATTCTATATGAAAATGTTCACACTCTGTGATGTTGGGACTCAGAAAATGATACCTCAGAGTATGATGGTTTTTTGCATGCTGAGTACTTTAAAGAAAATTGGTAGGCCTCAGAAACACCTTCAGAAGCAGTGTCTCCCTGACCTTTCCATGTCTCGAGGAAGAAGTGCTATACAGAGAGGCCAAGAAGAGCCCAAACAGAAAACCCCTGCTAGGTTTCTCTCCTTAGTCTTTCAGCATCAGATCAAACTATTCTGTTCAATTGCATTTCTACATGGCTATCTATTCTTCAGAAATGTAAGTACAAAAATAACTCATTTTTCCTAGGTCTCTGGGTATTCTAAATGTTTCATTGTAGCATAAAATCTGATTAACTTACTATTCTTTTCTTTTGCTAACCTGTCTTTTGTTATAAGACTATCAGCCATGCTCTGATAATATAAGAATATTTATTGAAATATACTCTAGCAAATGGAAAGAAGAGGTTTCTTTTCTGCTGCTTTTGTATTCTCTTCTTTTTGTTTTGTTCATTTGGTTTTGGGAGGGTAAAGGAGGTACAGAAATGGAAGGACAGAGGGTGAAGAAATGCAGCAGTGTTACTCACTAGACACTATGTTGAAAATGAACTATACAACTTGTGCTTGAAGATAGGAGGAAAAATAGAGAGAGCTAGGGAAGGAGTGACATTGTCCAAAAACTCTACTCTTTATCTGACTTATGTAACTGTAACTCCTCTGAACATCATCTTTATAATAACAATAAAAAATGAAAATCAAATAAAAATAAAAAATAGTATTAGCCATGACCATTATGATGGGTATCTTCCCTCTCCTACATGTTTCCTGGAATTTTCTGTACTTCTCATGGAACTGTATATATTCTCACCATAGCCTACTTCTCTCTACAGAAAGTGGATAAATGGATGAACTCTATGAGGTTTTATTCTCAGAAAATGTAATTTCAAGATGTTTGTTGTCTTACATGTCCACCACTGTATGGAGCTTTAACGCATCAACAATCCATTTTCAGTTTGCACCTATGTAATGAGCTAAACCGCCTTTTCTTACTCTTGATCCCACTATTAGATTCTCATAAGGAAGCTCCATAGTGGCTATAGGTATGAGCAGGGACATTCATAATACCTGCAACACTGGTAAGTGACAGCGAGATTCTGAGTGAACCACTCATACAATTTACTTGGCCTTGCGCATGCCAATCCATGCCTTACCACATAAAGATTGAGGGGCACAACTAAAGGACCTCCCAATTTCATGATATTTTGGGCTTCACAAAACCCAGCTCAGGATGGGCAGCTCAGTCTGGCTGGCCACTTTACATCCCAGAACTATACAATCCATTTCTACCAGGACCAAGGAGCAAACAAGAGGCTGACTTAACCAATAATTCTCCATTACAACTAACATGCTTGTTTTCTATTGTGACATATCATAAACTCTACATTTTACATTTTTACACAAAAGATACAGCTAGTACTACTGAGTCTGTTGGTTGCATGTTAAATGTTCCAGTTTTCAGTCCCCAAATGGAATATAGGTCTTGAAGAATTAAAAGAAGCCCACTCATATCTCTACTTCTTTCTTTGTGGTAGAGGAGGCAAGACACACTCATTTGTTGTCCAAAGAATTTGTCCCTGCATGATCCATAAAATTAAATTACTGAAGACTTTACAGCTGGAACACATGTAATCACCTCACTCTCATCCTTTCTGCTTGGGAAAAAAAACTATCATCGATAGATTAGACCAACAGGAGCCTTTATAGGACATCTAAATGGTCTAGAGTATTTGAGACCACATTAACACAGAGACTGACAGGGTTATCGTCCCAAATTACCATTCATGTGCTAAATGATAACTGCTTCTGCTTACTTCCTGACAAGAACTGATGTGATTCCAATGGCCACAACCCCTGTTTTCAGCATCTGTGGCTGAGTATACTATAGTCCACCATAGCACTAACCCTAAGTAATGCAGAACCATGCTTTTAATGCTAACTGAACTAAATTAGTAAGGATATGATGAGGAGTCCAACTCCTGCATCCTTTAGACTTTTAAGGTTGACACTAATCTCTGCCATTTCTTACAGATTCAATTTTACTTTTAATTGGCTGCCTTGACTGAACACGGCAGAAAGGACTTGATTCAGAGGCTTCCTACTATGATAGCCATTACTTTCCAGGACAAACATCCAATAGTGGAATTATTTCAGTGACTAAGTACATCCATCCTAGTTATAGAATTTGGAGCTAAGGGATGGCTATAAGGTGAAACTATAGCTACAGTGAACCTGCTGTAGGCTAAATCTTGCTCAGTACTCCATTTATTACTTGGCCCACATACACTGTTATGCTCATAGAAGCCAACATGACATGTTCCCATGTCCAGGTACTACTGTCAACTGATCATAACAAAAGTCGGTGTACACAAGTATTCCCTTTTTCCCAGTGTACGGTTATTCAGATAGATGATCTTAAGCTCCTATAGGGAAAGATTGAAGGAAACATTATAAGTTTTCCATTTCCTTGTAGGCTCAGGAATGAAAACTTGGCAAGTGATCCATGTTTTTGTTGAAAATGTTGCCCTTTCGGATACATCTGTATTTTGGCGTTGTGCCAATTAGGGCAAAATCCTTGTTCAATTTATTGTACTCCTGAACTATTCATGTTCTATTAACCGTCTACACAATTCCCTATCCGTGGGGAATGTTTGGATGCAATTCTGAGCTTGTCATTCACTATAATAATTGACCCTACATCATTCCTGATAGTAAATCACTGACATCTAGCCTTTATTATTTCCAGATCCTATTACATCGTCTGTCATTAACTAGCCTAGTTTTTTTTTACAGCATTTACTACTGATCAACATGGAGAAGCCTAAACACTTCTCCATAAGGGTGGTGTTCTGCTCAGCCACACTTTCTTCTTTTTTGTGTGGGTCATGAGCTTGAACTCAGCCGTGGGCTGTCCCTGAGCTCTTCAGCTCAAGGCTACCACCCTTCCCTTGGGTCAAGCCCCACTTCCTAGTCAGGGCTGGCTTTGAAACTTGACCCTCAGATTTCAGCCTCCTGTCAACCATACTTTTTTTTGAGAGGATAAAAAAAGGAAAACCTTTATTGGATTTTGTGAAATGGTTATACAGTTTAGTATTGCTTTGATTTTGAATTATATAAGGCAAAGGACTTGGAACTAAAACATTTTTGAATTTCAGGACTCTTAAACCTCTTATGGTGGCTCCCCAACTGTTAAGGAAAGAATGTGGTCTAAGGTGGTAACAGGGCCATGCCCACTACCTACTTAGCATCCTTTGCAACTTAATTTCCACACAGGCACCTGTCATAAACCACTGGTGTGAAGAACAGTGGTTCTGCCAGTTCACACAAAGCCCCGCTTCCCTAACCTTACCCCTACGCTTCATCACCTACAAATACCTAAACTGCATCTTCCATCAGATTCCAAACGTTTCCTTTTCTTGTCTTTTCATCATACTGAGAGCAACAATTTTGTCTGGAGTGCTTACAATAGGTTGAGCATTCTACAAAAGTCTTTTTTTTGGTCAGTTGTGGGGCTTGAACTCAAGGCCTGGGCATTGTTCCTGAGCCTCTATGTACTCAAGAGTAGCAGTCTACCACTTAAGCTACATCACCACTTCTAGTTTTGGAGTGGTTAATTGCAGATAAATGTCTCACAGTAGGCTTCTAACAGGGAACCTCAAGAGCTCCACAGGTGCCTGGATTCAGTCCTTTGTATGTGAGTGTGTGGGGGCGGGGGATCAATGGGCTTGAACTCTGGACCTGGGCCCTGTCCCTGAGCTCTTCAGCTCAAGGCTACTGCCCTACACCTTGTACCACAGACCTACCTCCCTTTTTCTAGTAATGAATTGGAGATAAGAGTCTCTCTGTTCTTTAGTGCACCAGCAGGCTTTGAACCTCAATCCTCAGATCTCATGAATCATCGCTAACACTAGCTAATTCTAATTACCAAGTGATTCTTGGCTGTATCTTCCCATATCCACGTCTATGTCTAGATGTCACATCTCATATGAAGTGCCCATCATCACCTCCTTCTGTTAGCCATCATTGGCCAGGATATTTTGAATATACACTAATTCACCCAACTCACATTTACTCCTTTCAGAACTAAAGATGGACGAGCAGGTGCGTCTGTCAGGTTTCAAGTTGCAATCCCATACCTTCACAGCCTGGCGTTGAGCAGACACCCATTAAATCTTTGCTGAGATCAAGTGTTTTATTCTTTCATCTGGTATGCTGCCTTTTGGAAATAGGGTTTTGTTCTTACCAAAAAAAATGCTCTTCCATTTGAGCCACACCCCCAAGCCTGAGAATATGTCTTCTGATAGTACGTTAATTGTCTCTCACAACACCTACCAGGACAGTTTCTGAAAGAATTTAAGTCTCAACTCATCAGTCAGACTGACCATTGTAAAAGGAGCATCCTGACTAAATGCTAGGTTAACCTGTGACTCCAAAACTGTTCAAATGTTAATGAAAGAGACTTAAAGAGCAGGGATGGGGATGCACACTATAAGACCAGCATGCAAGATGTTCATGAAGGATTCGGAGTCTCAGAACAGCATGGGTTACACAGACACACACTGTCAAAAAAACCCAAAAATTTAATATCTTGTTTAATCCAATACCTTTATAGCGCATATATAATTGACATGCATTTTACATTTACTATTCATAACAATATCATCACAGAATCATTGCAATGTTTGCCCAAGTGAGTCTTTGCTTTAATCAAACCTACAAAGCATTTATTGAAATGAACATATTTGATAAAGCCATGAACCTATATATCAAGCATCAAAAATATGGAACAATTCCTGAATTTGTGCGTCATCCTTACACGGGGGCCATGCTAATCTTCTCTGTGTCATTCATTCCAATTTTAGTGCTGAAGTGAGCACAGCGGCACTTTTTTTACTGGAGTAAATGGAGTGTCCTCTGAGCTTTCAACAGAAAATGTATGTCTAGTGGGTTTTCTAGCAGGACAGGGCATACCTTGTCAATTCTTGAGACTTCTGATTCCTTCTTGCACCATCTTTTATGCAATTTCTGGCATTTTTACTTCCCTTTGTGTAGAAGATCACCTTTTCCAAGTTTCCCAGACCCATCCTCACTGCATGCGGATACTATTTTTCAGGGCTCTCTATTGTGGGAAAACATTCCCATAGTATTCAACTCTTATGTACCCACTTTGGAAGTTGTTCTTTTGCTGGGAGGGGAGTGCACACATGCATGCACACATGTGCACACCACTCAGGGCTTGAACTTTGTTACACAGTCATTTTTCTCTCTTATAAGAGGCACAGCACTTCTTCAACTGGATACATTACAAGTTGCCTTTTGTTATGGGTGTCATCACCAGGAATGGAAGTCAGGGTAAATTTCTTACAACACAGAAATAAGTAATATGTTACTAGAGCATAACACTGGAATTTAATAAGAAATAGTATGCTACTTTTGCAGACCCAGAAAATTCACTTGGAATTTCAGAAATGAACATATTAGAGTATGTTGACCCACATGCCCCTGCCCCATGCCTCAGGTACCATTTCTTCCCCATTAGTGTCCTGACATTGGCATAGCTACCTCACCAGGGTTGAGAATTCAACCTTCCCTGGAGCTGTGAGGTCTTCACAATTAACTCCTAGTTTATTCAACAGCTTTTCTCTGCCTTCTAGCTAAAAGAGATGAGATTCTTTTTATATGCTGCCAAAGATATGTGGTACTCACACTCTACCTTTTATTCAATTACTTCCTCAGCCTCCCTTGTCCTTGTCTAAGGCATCAGTAGCATAGAGTCAAAGCCATTTCATTCCCTAGTGCCTACTTCATTCAAAAGTTCAAATAAGCAAATCATTTCTCCTGCCAGGCTGTTTCCTGTTTCTGGTAACCTATCCTAGTATACCACTGATATCCTAACAATAACTTCACTGCTACAGAATGCCCTAACACCAGGAAAATGGTCCTCATTCCAAGCAAGGTGGTGAGTAATCCAATAACAAAAATCTCAGTCTTTAGTTTGTTCATAACTCTAATTCCCAGAACGCAGTCCTAAGGTAGATTTCTTGTGCAATATACTTTGAAATAATATTGGCATATGGTACATTTTGTGTAAGGAGAGTACTCTCAAAAATAAGCAATCAAAGAGAATAGGAAAAGGAGTATTGTATGCAGAAAAGTTTTAAACTACTACGAGGCTTCAATACCATAGAGGTTCTGGGATTGAGATGACTTTTCAAAGATTTTCCCATTGGATGCAGAGCTATGACTCAATTGGCAGAGTGCTAGTTTTGAGCAGTAAAACTTAGAGACAGTGCTCCAAGACAGCACTCATGCCCTGAGCTTAAGCTCTAGGATGAGCAAAAACAAACAAGCCAAGTTTCTCCTTTCAGTGAATGGATCAATATGTTAAACCTAATATAGAGGTACATCCACATACAAACACAGATATGATATGTATGTATATATTATACACATGTCAATGTATATATACATATATATCAAAACATCACATGTCACCCTTATTATGTATGATTGATCTGTTTGTATCTATTAAAAGGTAAAGAAGGGACTGGGAATTTGCCCTAGTGGTAGAGTGCTTGCCTAGCATGCATGATGACCGGGGTTCAATTCCTTGGTACCACATACATAGAAAAAAGCCGGAAGTGGTGCTGTGGCTCAAGTGGTAGAGTTCTAGCCTTGAGAAAGCCCAAAGACAGTGCTCAGGCCCTGAGGTCAAGGCCCAGGACTGGCAAAAAAACGAAAAATATGCTAGGAGTCAGTGGCACAAGCCTATAATCCTAGCTACTTAGGAAGAAGAGCTAGGAAGGATGATGGTTAAAGGCCATCCTGGGCATTCGGGAGAATCCTTCTCAGCCTGAACAGAAACAAGTTCAAGTTTAAATCAGGAACTCGGTGAGGTAGCACATGCTTGTTATCCTAGTTATGACAAAATCATGACTAAGACAGAAAGCAAGACTATCTTTAAAACAACCAACTCCATGAAAGGATTGAATGAATGAATGGCTCAGTGACAATGCCCCTGACTAGTAGGTATGAACCTCTAACTCAAGAATCCCCTCAAATTAAGAAATGTAAATTTTAAAATAATAAGGTTAAGATAGGAATAAAAATTGAAGAAAAATTTTGCAAGGCAAAATTGTAAGATCATGTCTTGTGATCCTCCACTGGTCAGTCATTAGTGTCTGGAGATCCTCTACATACAGCATGTGACTGTGGGCAAGGTGGTTCATTTTAGACAAAGCCAGATTCCAGAGAGGAACTCAG
The DNA here is from genome assembly GCF_031878675.1 of Megascapheus bottae. Lineage (NCBI taxonomy): Eukaryota > Metazoa > Chordata > Mammalia > Rodentia > Geomyidae > Megascapheus > Megascapheus bottae. Next base: position 94,558,002 of record NC_143547.1, on the reverse strand, counting down.
CTAGTAGTCCTTAGCAGTCATTACTCCAAGCAGTGGAGAGGATGAGTGCTTCAGTGCTGAATGGGGAATTGAGGTGACACATTATGGCATCCACTACCACCTGCCTTCTTTTTGGATTGATGGTGATAGTGATATGCTATTAAGACAAAAGAGTCATCAATTAAGTGCTTATTTGAAGGGAGTCACCTCATAATACCTGATTCCCTGTTATTGTCATGTCATGTCTTACTTTCAAGCTTAGCAGTTAATGAGAGATGAACTGTGTCTCAGATGAGGGAGGAAAGAAGGTATTGGAAGCCGGGTGCAGTGGCTCACACCTGGAACCCTACCTACTCAGGAGGCTGAGATCTGAGGATCAAGATTCAAAGCCAGCCCAGGCACTAAAGTCCATGAGACCCTTATTTCCAATGAACCACCAGAAAACCAGAAGTGATGCTGTGGCTCAAGTGGTAGACTGCTGGCCTTAGTTGAATTGCTCAGGGACAATGTGCAGGCCCAGAAAAAAATAAAGAAAGAAAAAAGAAGGTATTGGGGGGAACATCCTAGTATTCTTACGGGACTTACCACTCTTGAAGGACTATTTAATCAGTGGTGAGTGGAAACTTAACAGCATTTAGAGTGCTAGAGCAGGGAAATTCTGTTTTGTAAAACATTAGTGAACATGAAAATTAAGCATATCTTCATGCATGCAGTTGTTTAGATGTATATTGTTATCCCGAAGGTTGATATTCTGCAAGTGTAATGCCCAAAATAATGATGATGAGAGGGTAGAACAGGTGAGAGTTAGGCCTTGTGGAAAACAGGTTATGGAGACTAACTTCAAGAATAATGGCTGTTTTCTGGGAGTGAGTTGGATTTCACATGACTAATAACAGATTATTACAAAGGAAAGCTACCCCTTGTGCTAAGCCCTCATCACTACATAGTTGGTTTGCCTTTTACTTCTCTGCCCTGTTTGATGCAGTCAGATAACCCTTCCCAGGATACTGGAGCTATGTTGTTTGACCTTCCAGCCACCAGAATCATCAATCAAATAAACCTCTACTTTATGCATTACCCAACATCAAGTATTTTACTGAAATAATGAATATTTGAATTGCTAATTAATATAATTAATCTAATTTTTTCTTTTATGTATCAGTTGTATGTGTAATATTCCTTCCTAGCAGTTATTTACTCATGAATAGTAATGACATTCTTGTTATAGGTCAGGAATTCGGTTGTAGGGATACAGTAAGTTAAACAGTAAACATAGTCCTTATCAAAGTATATTCTAGAGGAGAGATGGGAAGTGGACACATACAGAATAAACAAGAAAATTCCTGTGACTTGATTTTAATAAGCAACATAATATTATCCTAACAGTAATGAGGTACCAAGCAATTGGCTATGTAAAGAATGGAAAGGAAAGCTAGTGTGGATAGGGCATAAAGGATAGGCTTTCCTAGGAGTTAGAAAAGAGCTTGAAAATTATTTGATTTCTCTTCAGATTATATAAATCATTCACCTTTTACTAGAAATGAGCTTGACATGATTGAGAATCAAAAAGAATGTCAGCAGAGCTAGAACATGAATAGAGGGGAAATCAGACAAAAATAATATTGGAGCCCAGGCATAGGGCAGATTACATAGGAATGTTGACGTTCACAGTAAATAACTGACTGCCAAAGTAAAATGGGAAGACAATAGCAAACTTTGAGCACAAGAATAGCATAATTACTTCACATTTTTAAAGGACAGATAATTCTGGCAGGATGTATGAAATATATCCTACAAGGTCAAGAATAGGAAAGACGAGGGGAGGAGGGTAAAGGGTACCAAGACATGTGGAAGGGTATCAATGTATGTGAATTAATGCAAATAATGTGAATTATGGCAAATATCATGTAACCCTTTTATTAATTACAATAAAAAATAAAAAAAAGAATAGGAAAGACGATACTAGTCCGGAAATCACTGTGGAAGACTTATTATTCAGGAAGGGTCATAGTGCTTTGTACCAGGATGATAAATGGGGACATGGTTAGAATATGCCTCTGGCTATGTTTTGAAGATTTAAGTGAAAACTTCCTACTGACAGATTATATGTAAGATAGGAGTTGAATTAGCAATACTATAATTGCAGTGAAAGTATTAAGTAGCGATGTGGACAGGAGGTAAACAAAAAACCCTTATTCCAAGAAAAGATTTCTGAGGCCCAAATCAGCCAGGTTCTCATAGTCATCAAAGCCGAGTGCGTACACGTGGTGTGGGAGATCACAGAAGCACAGACGTCTGAGGAGTCATTTCTCACATGGACAATGATCTCATTGACAATTTACTTCTGCTATGGGACAAAGCCAATATATTTTATTTTTCCTTTGCTGAATTTGAAAAGATCTTTTTTGTCAAACTATTCCTGGAGCCTACAAATGCAACATAAATTAAAGCACCTTGCCTCCTTTCATCACACCCACTTAGTGACTTCTAAAGTAGCAATAATTGTCATAATACTTCAATATATGCTGTGCTAAAGGCTGCTGGGTACCCGCATGCCTCCTGCAGGTGGAAAAGAGGAGTAAGAGCAACCCCAACTGGAGCTGTGGCCATAAAGCCTGCCCATTAGAGGTCCTTTCGCACTTCACAGGCAGGAGGCTATTCTGCAAGCAAAGCCATCCCACAGATGCTGGGCTGGAGCACAATTGATTTCCTTTATGGAACTGGCCACAGAGAAATCCTTCATGTGTGTTCCCACACTCAGTGGCAGTTCCGGGTTAATGTGAAGTGCTGACACATACATAGTACAGAAGTGGGACTGCTGGAACATTTGGAATTTCAAAGCATCACCTGATGGGAAACAGTGTCAAGAAAACAGAGGTTATGAAAGGCAGTGAGTTTTCAAAAAAGTGGAAAAGACTTAGCCAATTTTCATGACACTGTACTGAAATTTTCCTTTGTAACATTTCGGAATCACGGGAACTGATCTGTGTTACTCATTATCAGTACACTGATTGTCATGTAGGAGACGTTAACAAAGTATTGTAGATGAGTGAATGAAGAAATGAACCCAAATCACACTCACGGCCTCTGCCAAGTGAATGATGTTGTCAATATTGGTGTCAGCAAATTGGAAATCCAATCCTAATTCCTGTTCATGTGTTTGGTATTTGGGATACAGCACAACTAGAAGGATTGGGTTTCTGGAGTTGGTCGGTAAATGGAAAGAGGCCAATTGTCTCAAATGAATGATACTTTTGTTTTCTATTCCATTGCCTAGTCTTGTTTCACTTGCAAACAAAAGCAAAATAAATCACAATCGCATATATCTCTCTTGAACAGTGTCTATTGGCATGACACCTGAAAGAATGAGATAAAAGAATGAAATAAAAGGCTGTAACTACAACCACTCCCTTTAGTGACACAAGGGAAGGATAAGTCTTTTGATGTAAAGAATATGCTACTATTTGACTCAATTTTTCACTAAGTGTGTGTGTGTGTGTGTGTGTGTGTGTGTGTGTGTGTGTGTGTGTGTGTGTGTGTGTTTGTGTGTGTGTGTTGGTCCTGGGGTTTTAAACTAAGGGCTTGGACCATGCTTCTAAACTTTTGTGCTCAAGACTAGGGCTCTATCACTCTGAGCCACAGCACCATTTCCAGCTTTTGTGAGAGCTGATTGGGGATGAATCTCAGAAGTGAGGCAGTGGTGGTTCACTCCTGTAACCCTGGCTACTCAGGAGTCTAAGATCTAAGGGTCACGGTTCAAAGTGAGCTTGAACATGAAAGTCTATGAGACTCTTATCTCCAATTAGCCACCAGAAAACTGGAAGTGGTGCTGTAGCTCAAAGTGGTATAGAGTGGCAGCCTTGAGTTGAAGAGCTCAGGGACAATTCCCAGGCCCAGAGTTCATTCTCCATGACAAACCAAAAATAAATTTTAAAACATACAGGAGAAAGTACACAAAGACCTGAGATAACACCTTACAGAGAAAGAAACTAAAATTATGAATGAGTTTTTTATCACTTATACTTCTATATATGTAGAATGAGGCCATCTGTGGCATTCTCTGGTATGTCATCTTCAGTAACTAATAAGTGAAATGCATTATACTACCAAGTATGGTAAGATATTTCAATGAGTTAAAAATATAATGAATAGCTAGGTGCCTGGGTAGCATAAGCTTAAGTGAGCTACTAGGTGTTTCCCTATGTGTGAGAAAAGAGCTTTTATACCAACCTTTTCCACTTGCAATTATAATACAATTTTGTCCCTCTCCAGCAGTCTGGAATTATAAAGAACAAAATATTTAATGAATTTGCTCTCATTAAACAATGTGTGTCCTGTTGCACTTGGGGAAAGAAAGCTAACACAGTTTGAATAGTCCTAGAACAACCTTAACAGCAGCTTGTTCATAATTAAACTGGGGAGTGTTACAATATTTCAACAGTTGGATAGCAATTTATTTTCTCACCATTGCACATTTTGGACTTATAATATATTCCACCCATCAGAAAGCTTTATGTCAAATGGAAAACATAAATTCTTACTTTGATTTCCAAAATTCCAATTCTTTACTGAATTCTAAGTACTTTCAAAAATTGAAATGTTCACTGTTGACACTTTATTGGTAAAATACAGTTATATTTTTATTTCAGTGCAGTTTATATTTAAATTCATAGCCTGAAAAATAAACATATAAATGATAATGATAAAATGAAACTTATACTTTGCAAGGAAAATGAGAGCTTTTCCCCTACTGGTTTGCTTTAAACTTACATATCACTTTTCAGTTATTCTTATGCTACACATCAAAAGACAGAACAGTGTTTTAATTATTACTTTTTTGCCAGTCCTGGGGCTTGAACTCAGGGCCTAAGGCACTGTCCTTGAGCTTTCTCAATGCTAGAGCTCCACCACTTGAACAACAGCATCACTTCTGGATTTTTCTATGTATGTGGTACTGAGGAATCAAACCCGGGTCTTTGTGCATGTTAGGCAAGCACTGCACCACTAGGCCAAACTCCTGGCCCTAAGTATTACATTTTTAACCACAGGCCATTATTGTATCAGAATGCTGCTGAGGTTCTTGGGAGTTGTAGTTCTCATTTTTGATTAACTAATAAGTACAAAGCCACTTGATCTGAAATGTATAAGGATGTTATCAAATTTTAGAATTCTCCTGTGGAAACAAATTGGATAAAAGCATGGAGGAAAGGTCAGAAAATGATCCATTTTCTCCTGATTGAACGTAGTTTTGAGTCCTTTCATTTCTGATCACATAACTGTGACAATATACAGCAATTCAAAAATAATTGAATGCTTTCACAAGCATTTACTGAACAACTAGGTGCTATATGACATTGTAGAATACACAAAATTGCAGAGTTATCTTTATAAGTATCTAACCAATGGAGAAAAACAAGTTTAAGCTACATGCTCATATATAGCCTGGTGATAAGTAATAAGTAGGAGTATTCTATTATATGTGATTATGGTATAATTATTTGTTGTGGGATCCCTTCAATTAAAACATAACCTGGAAAACTTCAAAATCATTTATATTCTGATGAAAATTGTTCAGTCATCCATAAATAGATATGTATTACTTTTATTGCAATGCATAATCTTCTTTTGCATCTTTAAATTTTGGTATCAGTAAAATAAGTTCCTATACTACTACAAGCAATGCATGCACTTGAAACACAGGAGGGAAAATTGATATTTATAGGTAATAGTGCATTCAGCGTGGCAAGAATACTTTCAGAGTAATGTTACTGCATCCCAATGAGGCAGGTGAGTAGATGGATCTGTAAGTGGATGGACAGACAGAGACATATATAAATATGTAGGCATATTCATAGAAAAATATAGAACCAGGGACCCGATACATAGACTAGATTGTAAAGTTGTCAGCGAGAATCTGCAAAAAGAATCTTACTGGGTTTTTCTATACAAGCTTAGGAAATTGCCCATTTTGACTAAATTGACCAGTCAATTTAATGAAACAGGCACTTAACTCCCTCCCACCTCGATTTGACCACAACCACCTGTTAAGGAACTTCTGAGCAGACTTATTTTCCTGCTCTTTCCATATACCAATTCCTTCTACTGTTCTTCTCACCTGTCTCCTCCAGGCAGCCCTTTACTGGTTCAATTGTCTTCCCAATTGTGATTGGTCTTAGGGAATAACTATTTAATCCCCAGGACACACATTTTCCTGGGATTGAGTGAGTTACAGTCATCAACTGTAGTGATGGCTGTCCTGAGCAGAACCATTTGAAGGCCCCTGAGGAGCAGGTTAAATTCTTGAGTGCTCTAAGAATTCTGTTGCCATAGAAAAAAAAATCCATGAATTCCTGGTTTGGTATTCAGGCCACCATTTCATAGACAGCACTCTGCTTCAGGAATAGTGATGTGAAACATTCATTCAACTATCATTTCTTTCAAGGCTAGCCAATGAACAGGATGAGTCAAGCCAACACACATTCTTTTTGAGACTCGGCCATTCAATAGAAAGGAACTGTATACTATTTAAATGCCTTGATCTCAAAATGTGTAATAGGGCTGAACGTATGGCTCAAGTGGTAAAGCACCTGTCCAGCAACAGGGAAGTCCTGAGTTTAAATCCCAATACCAGCAAGCCGTAACTACAAAGAAAAAAGCTGGGTACTACGGGCTTCTGCCTATAATTGCAGCTACTTAGGAAGCTGAGATTGGGAGGATCGTGATTGGAGGCCGAAATAGTTTATGGCCCTGTCAACCAAGAGTTGGTCATAGTGATACCTATGAGCAAGAGCCTAAAATATGCTGGCCAGTACAGAGCAGAAAAAAAAGACATCCTAGGTCAAAAATAACCAGTGCAAAAAGTGTATAAGGGAAATGTTTGTGTATTTTTAATTGCGATGTGATTTACATTAATACATTTCTCTACAGGAAACAACATCCATGGGGGAAAAAAAATCCCTGGACAACAAGTAATGGTCTACAAGTAGTCTCACGTGTTTTTCCTGGAAATGAGATACCCACCACCTTCCACAAGATGGCAGGCACTTTTCATTTTATTATTAGTGATCAACAGGAAATGGTTCTCTCAAATGAGGGCAACTGCAGGTAGCTAGGGTGACATTTGCTTTACATTATGATACACACTAATTAATCATTAGTGATCCCAGAAGTAAGTCTGCTAAAAATTCTTTGCTATGGCTTTTCACAGCAGGGGCTTTCAATATTGATATTATTACATGCACATATGTTCAGCCAGTATATATTATAGCCACAGCTTTAAGCTTTTAGGGTATTTTAATTAATATTGCCTAGATTAATATTTACCTCTTATTCTGAAGGGGAAATGGTAAAGCTAGTAAAATAAAAACAGGAAGAAAGAGCAATAAACAAGGCTTTGCAAAGCTAAAGGCAGCTACAGTTCCTAGCATGAGGCACTTTTGTCTTCCGGCATTTGTGGACAGCTTTGGTTAACTTTAAATTCCTAAGGCAAAGATTCTGTAAAGAACTTGGCCAGCACCTCTGAACATGTAACTTGCACCTTATGACCTCAAAAAAGATCACCTCATAAAGAATTTATTCTATCTCCTCCACTAACCATAAATGATTACACTACCCTCCAAGAGTAGAGTCCATTCCATGAAAAGTTGTGTAATTGTCTGCAACTCCACCAGCTCTCAACCATGATCCACACTACAGACAATAAGTAAACATGTAGTAAACATGTTTTTCTCACCATCAAAGAACCTTCCAGAAGGTTCACCAGATCACTTATGGTTAGCCAAGTTTCCTCCACCATCTGAAGCTAGATCAGAACAAAGACAGTTTGCCTGATTGTATTGCGTTAGTGAAGGAAAGTCTTGAATATTGATGACACCTTAGTTCTGTTTATAACTGGTTAGTTCTTCACTTATTCAAGCTCCTCCCACTCCTGGCTTTTTTACTCCATCTCTTGAAAAATTGCTTTTAGTTGTTCACTAAGATTTAGCTTTCTGCTGTGAATGAATGACAGCTCTTTCACAACCACTGTAGTAGGGTTCTTTGAACTTTCATGCACACATATGAAGCACCTGGGAATCTTGAGATAATGCAGAGTCTGAGTCTGTCTGAAATAAGATTTTACATTTCTAGTAAGCTGGAAGCTGGTCTTGGATGGTGCAGTTCCACACTTCACACTCAAATTATGAATTCTTTCCAGTTGCTTTGTTCATATTCTCCATGCCCTAAAAGGAACTTCTAGATTGTGTCATCTAGATTTCTTTTCTCATAGAAAATTGAAGTTTTTTTTAAACTTTTCAATTCCTTGTATTATACTGATGTAGGTGTACAAAAGAGTTTACAGGGCCGGGAATGTGAGTGGTAGGGTGCTTGCCTCGCATGCACAAAGTCCTGGGTTCAATTCCTCAGTACAGAAAAGGACAGAAGTAGTGCTGTGGCTCAAGTAGTAGAGCATTAGCCTTGAGTTCAAGCCCCAAACTGGAAAAAAGTAGTTTACAATTCAGTTTATAAGTGCAATATATATCTTTATCAGTGTCAGGCCCTTCATCATTTTCTCCCATCCCTCCAAACACCTACCTTCCCCTCAGTTTTCCTAGTTTCATTGACTATTATGACTGCATTCTTCCCCTCTTCCTGTCTTCATTTTTCTACCCTTTCCCTTTGACCTATACACACGCACACAAACACACACACCTTTCAAGTACCATGTTGTTGGACTGTTTTTCTAAGGGATTACATCATTTGAATTATCCCTAGCAAATACTATATTTCAGTTGTTAAATTTGTGTATAGACTTCCTTATAAACCATTTTACAGACTTCTTTTATTAATCATCCTTTCTCTTTTGAATTGTTTTTCACTCTACTCATCATCTCTCTTCACAGTCATCACCAGATATCCATTCCAAGCATTCCACTGCATTCACTGAAAATTCTAGAACCCAGATTACAATCATCCATTCTCTATCATTGTAAACAACTAACTTTTAGGAGATAACTCATTCGTGGTACCAGTCCTGATTTTTTTCATTACTAATCCTCATCCTTCTTCCAATTCAGCAATCAGTTCCGTGGCCACATCATGACCTTTTGTTACCTAAAACTGTTCTTACTCTAAAGACATCAACCTTAAACAAAACTTCCATAACTTCTCTCGGCCTCCAACTGGAGATTGCCAACTTTGCTTTCCCTGACTTCCGCTAACCATTCTCTGCCACTCTTGAATTTTTCACTCCTTAGATACTACTACCATTTCCCAATATCCTCACCACACTGATTTTCACCATTTCTACCCAGTCTAGAAACCTACTGTAAATGCAATAACAATCTGTTTTCCCTCAGTGTGAAAGGTGATATGTTCATGATACATTGTACTCATAAACTGATACGTTGAGTTGAAACACCTTTGTACATCTACTTAAAGGCAGAAATAATAATTAATGCCTTGGCAAATGAATTAGCTGAAGTATAACTATGGAGTTAGCCATAATATTATAGAAAAACAAAGTCAAAGTCTAACAGAGTAAGCACCATAAAATGGATACTTGCAAAGGTGGGGGGGGTCAAAGGGAAAAGGGTGGATGGATGAAGAGGAGAAGGGAGGATAATGGAGTTAAGAACTCAAGGTATAAACCACAAAATTAAGAAAAGCAAGGAAGAAGTTGAGTATGGATAGCTCTAACTTGTAATGCCAGCTACTTAGGAGGCTGAGGTGTGAGGATAGTGGTTCAAAGCCAGCCTGGACAAAAAATTCCCCATGACACTATTACCTCCGATAAACTACTACTCAGAAAACTGAAAGTTTCACTGTGTGTCGTAAGGTAAAGTGCTAGCCCTGAGCACAAAGAGGCTCAGGGACAGTGCCCAGGCCCTGAGTTCATGACCCACAACTAACAAAAAAAAAAAAAAAGAAAGAATAAACGTAAGGGAATAGAGTGTGGAAGAAGGGAGAAGATTGTTGAAGGGGATGACTCTGATCAAGATGCACTGTGTTCATAAACTTTAAGTCTATTTCCTAAATTGATGTCTTTTTCAGATTAGTATGATAATTGCAATTATGGGTGCCTCATATTTGTTTTACTCTCTTCATCTAAAAATGTCCTAAAGAACACATACATGGCTTATGCAAACTGATCCCCATTACATATCTACAAATCTCACATTTCAATAGAACCTATGGCACTGAAGCTTCCTCTTCTTGTTCTTTCATGAGTGCTTTCTGACCCTTTCCATGTTTGTCCAACGTTTTTAGTCATGAAAAACAAACGTCTTCATTTCCCATCATCTTTAACCTTGTTGCTGAAATGTCTTGTATTTTTCTTCCAAAGTCAATCTCAAAAAATGTTATTAGCCTTACAATACAAATTTCTCTTTTACTCTTGATGTATACAGGTTTATTTCACTGATAAGATCTCACTTCACTTTCTAATTTGCTCCTTGCTAACAGATATGTCCCTGTCCTCCTGTGTAACTCCCATCTCTAACTATATAACAGAAGATATTAAGAGAACTTAGATGACAAAAATGCTGACTTGTTTAAAGTAAAGATGACAGAACTCACTGGGTAAAGCAGAAACTTGTAGTAAGGAACAGAGATTTTATAAAGACTCTAGACAAAATTTTGATACAAGAAGAATCTTCTACCTTTGCCTGATAACCTAGATGGACTGATTAGATAAGACAATAGGGAAGAGTGTATCAAAATCTTGTAGGGAGTTGGCCACGGTATTGTCACAGGAGAATGACACAAATTCAAGGTTCAAAAGAACTTAATTACGAAGTAGTCTATAATTTTTATTTTTAAAAGAGAATGAGAATTGGGCTGGGAGTTTGGTCTAGTGGTAGAGTGCTTGCCTAGCATGCATGAAGACCCGGGTTCAATTCCTCGGTACCACATGCATAGAAAAAAGCCAGAAGTGGTGCTGTGGCTCAAGTGCTAGAGTTCTAGCCTTGAGAAAGTCCAAGGACAGTGCTCAGGCCCTGAGCTCAAGGCCTAGGACTGGCAGAAAAAAAAGGATGAGAATTATCTGTGTGCCTAATTATAGCCAGACAAGACATTAGCTATGACTCAGAATGGGCCATGTGCTGGTTTTTCATGCCTGTAATCCTAGCTACGCAGGCTGCTGAGATCTGAGGAATATGATTCAAAGACAGCCTGGGCAAGAAAGTCTGTGAAACTCATGTCAAATTAACCACTAAAAAGCTGGATGTAGCACTGTAGCTCAAGTGGTAGAGCACTAGCCTTGAAAACAGAGGCTTCGGAGACAGGAACCAGGCCCCATGACTGACAAAATAATAAAGAATCAGTAAAGCACCTGGTGGCTCACACTTGTAATCTTAGCTACTCAGGAGGCTGATCTCTAAGCATTGCAATTGGTAGACAACATGGGTAGAAAAAGTTCATGAGACTCTTATTTCTAATTAATCATCAAAAAGCTAGAAGTAGAGTTTTGGCTCAAGTGGTGGAGCATTTGTGTTGAGCAAACTGAGGGACAGTTCCCAGGATAGCATCCAAAAACATAGTCAGAGCAGTTGTTCACTTATCTTTGCTTCTCACTTGCCTTAGGGCTTATGTAAGTCATTAATCACCAGAGACATGTGGAGATGACTTCTCAGGGTCCTGTAATAACTGGAGTTAATGTACCCAAGAAGTTGTGGCATCACCTCACATCTTAGAATTATCATGTTTCCATTCTGCATTCCAATAATCATCACCCTGGCAAAGAACTATGACTTTTCATATATCACTGAGTAACTCAGATATCACTGAGGTAAACTGTAGAGACACTAAAGTTTAGGAAATATTGCTAATTCACTCTGTAAAGAGAATGCCATTAACTGTCATTGTAATAAGGGAACAGTCACAACATATATAACTCAAAACAGTTATTAATACTTTAGTTGCCCTTCCTACAACAGGTTTATTCAGAGTCACATTCAGGCAAGAGCATGAATTGATCACATTCATTCCTGGTTCCACACTAACAAGCATCTTTTCCATTTCTTCTCACTTCACAATGCGCACACTGCAGGGTTATCAGAGCTCTCCCATTCAGGTGGTCTTACCCCTGAGCTGGAATTAGCCAAAAGCACTTTGACCTCACAGAAATGATGCAGAGGCCCAACTTCTACCTTGCTCAGCAGACCAAGGAATATAGGCCATGATTAGTAAGAATGGTCGAGAATATTTTGGTAAAGGGCCCTCTATAAAAAGAAGAGAATGCTCCTACTTTTGCTATTGATCTTGTTGATGAAGCTGATGGTGAAAATGTTAAACATGTAAGTTGAGAAATAAGTATTTCAGATTGAGTCATTTGCCAAGACTCTAGAATGCATCCATAGAAGTAGCTGTTTCTTCCAACATAAAAAAGGGAGTATCTCCAAGCTTGGCATCAATTTTAATATGCAAACACAAGGGTGACAATTAAGTAGAAAGGGACTTTTCTAGGCCTCACAAAAATCTTTGTGAACCAGTAGAAGATTACAAGAGTGTACAGTGATGCATAGTAAATGTGTACTGAATGAACACACAAACTTAGCTCTTCTATAAGGCTGAAACTTATGTGCAAATATTGGCTGGTACAGTGAGTATAGAATAACAGTTAAGGATTGGGTTTCAAATTGTAGAAGAGCCAAAAGGAAAGAAAACAGCCCCAAAGTAGAGATTTATATTTTCATTTAAAACAAATTAAACACTCTCCTTTCCTCTCTGTTGGACCCCAAGAAAACTTGAGGTCTTTCAAGATCTGACCAAAGCTATATTTCAAGCTTAGTATAGTCACTGATCACCTTAGCCTCTGAGCCTCCCAGGAGATGTTCTTTTTAAGAGCTTAGCAGCAAGCTATTGCCTTTCAAAGGAAAAGTCTTGTGGTGAGTCAGTTTTTCCTCTGTCAAGTCAGGAGTTAGCTTTTGATCCTTTGTTTAACCTTCATTTTTGAGATGCTGATGGCCAGATTGTGATGAGGGGAACTCATAATTCTCCACTTACAAAGATTTATAAGGAAAAGTTGGCTGATATGAATACTAAAAGTTCTTGAATTTGCTGGTTCCTCTGTTCGCATGTCCATTACTCACTCAATCTGACTTGCAAATCAGGCAAACAAATTCATAAACTCCAGCACTGTGTCATTTATTCATTCCAACAAATATTGATTTATTTAATGCCTACACTACTAATTTTTCTTCTAATTTTATTTAATACCTACAGCATCAAGGTCATGTACTAGGATCTATTCAAGGGTCATGAAGATGATCAGTATCATCCATGAAAATTATATTGAAGTATGCAGTAAAACAAATCTTACTAAATATAATCAATATAGAATGGCATATGGTACCATGAAAACATCCTAGCCCTAGTAGCAATGTAGCCAGCTCCTTCTTAAAAATAAAATGACACTGAGACATATTCCCCGTTTCTGCCAAGAAACATGCCCCCCAACTTCCCAAATTTCATCAATTTTAAATAAATCATTATAGAATTGTAATTTGTCCTATTGAGTGACTACTAAGTATGTGTTTTCCTTTTTATGAACATTCTAGATGAAAGTACAAAAATGGGGCTACAAGGTCTCTACATGGAACCATAACCTTGCAATAACCCATTGAGTCCAAAAGACAGAGGTATGTGATATCAGCTGCTGCAACCAGCTCTTCATCATGTGCATTAAAACCTTCAGGTATTATCAGTACTGAGTCAAAGACCCTTAGGTTTTGGATGGGTGTATTTCATCGTAGCAGAAGACACAGCCAAGAGAGCACCATTCCCGTTAGGATTTACTGAACACAGTACTCATTACTCAGCTAATGGTGTTAGGCTCTAAGTACACACACATACACACATACACACACATACACATATACACTCACATACCCCATCAGTATCCTTCCACTTCAGTCTGTTCCAAATTTCCTTTAGCCTGGAAGGTTCTTAGTTTCTAAAATATGAGCCTTCCAATGGCTACTCAGATGTATGAGATCTGGAGAACAGGGTGACATCTGCTTAGGCCAGAAACTCCACAACTTTGTCCCCAAAATAACCAGCAAAATTCTGGACTAAAAGCATGGCTCAAGTGGCAAAGTGTCAGCTACAACGAAGCAAGCCAAATACCCTGGGTTCAAGCACTGATACTCTCCCTTCTAGAAAAAAAATATAAATAAATTCCTTCTAGATCACAACTGTAGTACTTCCACACTCATCCTGGGCACCCCAGAATCAGGAAAGGAAAAATAAAATGGGAAAAGACTTGAGCTTTGGAATCAGACCAGCACCAGTACTTTCCAGCTGTGTTACATGAGCAAATGATTTCCCTGAGTTCTGGTTTTCTTTGTTGGTGCAATGATTATAATTACCTTACAATGTTCTTGAAGGAAATAAGTAAGTAGATGCGCATACATGCATTCACCATATAGAATACATGCAAACCCCAGCTTCTTTTCTACCTTGATAACAAATAATCATTAACCATATTAATCATGTCCAGGTTTCCCAATCTACAATTGACTGCATGAATTAGCATTTACTGAGCCTCTACTATTTGCCTTGTGTGAAACTGTATAAAGAAGAGGACAGAATAGAAGAAACATTGTTCTCAGAGATCCAGCTACAGGCAGAGGCAAGAAAAATCAGGAGATGCACACATAAAGAATCTCTGAGAGGGCCGGGAGTTTGGCCTAGTGGTTAAAGTGCTTGCCTAGCATGCATGAAGACCCGGATTCGATTCCTCGGTACCACATACATAGATAAAAGCCGGAAGTGGTGCTGAAGCTCAAGTGGTAGGGCTCTAGCCTTGAGAAAGTCCAAGGACAGTGCTCAGGCCCTGAGCTCAAGCCCAGGACTGGCAAAAAAAAAAGAATCTCTGCGAATATCCTGTTAAGTAAATTGTGTGATTGAATGCAAATGTCACACTGAAACCTCTTCCTTCAATTAATTTGCACTAACAAAAAAATGAATTTTGGAGACCTGTGCTAATTACCACAGGTCTCTAATACCAGTGGTATTTAAAGGTGGGCTAGATCTAAATGACTGACAAGCAAAATGAAGAAGAAGAAGAAGAAGAAGAAGAAGAAGAAGAAGAAGAAGAAGAAGAAGAAGAAGAAGAAGAAGAAGAAGAAGAGGAGGAGGAGGAGGAGGAGGAGGAGGAGGAGGAGGAGGAGGAGGAGGAGGAGGAGGAGGAGGAGGAGTCCTCCTCAAAGTCCTCTGAAGATTAGATTGGGACATGAGGAAAGGTAGAAGAAAAAGTGATCATTCCAGTCAGCAGAAATGATGTGTGCCCGCCGGTGTACTCATCAGGCTTGGAGGACAGGAAGCCAATAAACTTGATCCCTCTGAGATCAGCAATGATGGAGTAACTGGAAGTAACTTGGAAGGCTCCACGTATGAGATTTAAAGTAGCACTGCTAGCTGGGAACTCATGCCTGTAATCTGAGCTATTCACAATGCTGAGACCTGAGGATTGCAGTTCAGAACCAGCTGAGGCAGCAAATGACATGAGACCCTTATTTCCAATTATCTACCAGAAAATGGGAAGTGGAGCTGTGGTTCAAAGTAATAGATGACTAGCCTTGAGCCAAAGAGCTCAGGGACAGCATCCAGGCCCTGAGTTCAAGACCCAGGACAGACTAAATAAAGTGGCACTCCTAGTCTTTGACAATGGCCAGTGTATGGGATCCCTTAAAGGAAATCTCATTTCCAAATGGGAAAATATTTCTGCTGAGGCCATGTTTAAAATAGAAATAAAATGTCTAATCAAGCAACTACCAGTACCACAGAGCTGCAGAAAGGAAACTGGAAGGTCATTTAGAGTCACCAGCCTGAGCCAGCCACCACGGCATCTCTTTGCTCTTGTGTGTAAGTGTGGCCCTTCCGCCATAACAGCTGTCCTCAGTGCATGCTGGGGACTGATTCCCCTAGAAGAAGAACAACAAAGCTAACTCATAGCATCTAGTGAAGGTAGTCTGTACCAAGACTCTCCTCTGTCCTTCTGCACCTAAACTCAGACTGCATGACCCAAACTTTAGCCACATAACTGAAGCACTCCTAGAGTGCCCAGGACACCTTGGAGGACAAGGTCTACAGTTCCTTATTTTCCTTTTGTGAGACGGTGTGGGGGAGGGAGGAGTGGGTCAAAATCCCACGGATTAGTCACCAGCTGGCTTAGCTGAGATCTAATAATGATGAACATGAGAATCTATATTAGGAAGATTGTAGATGGAAAAGTAAGACGTAGGCCAACCCTATACCCCACTCTCATTTTCTCCACCACCTCCCATTGGGTAGGAAAATTCTTTCTTCAGAAGTGAAGAACAAGAAATAGGAAAAGGCCAGGTGGTAGGATAGCTTGCTGAAGGAAGCTCACTGGAATGAGGGCTAAGCTGTGAGCCTCTTGCTCTGGAGTAAGCAAGTGGGAGGTCTTTTTTATCAGGAAAACTCCAGTGTCTATCAGCTCAACTCATCAACTCCTGCCTTTCCTCCCCCTCCCAAAGCAGGCATGTGTCCCCAGGCTATTTACTTTCTGTTAAAAAAGTGGGAACTCCTTGTCAGTTCATTTGCATTCTTCAGTCACAAACAAAGCCATATTAAAGTGCTTTGAAGAGCTCAGCCAACTGGGAAGGCTGCTAATCTTGGGGGGAAAAATCCTTACACTGAAAAAGAATCAGTGAAGTATTTGAGTTTCACACCAAAAATGCAATTCTTGTAATAAGGGGGAACAAACCTGGCCACCATTTTATTCTCATCAGCAAGCCTAAATGAGATGATTAGAAACTTAACATTAGCAGCTTTTTAAGCAACATTCAGATATGCAACAGGAAAAATAAGGAAGGGGCGGGAGAAAGCATCTGGGAAAGGGACCTTGTATCTATCTTCCCAGAAGTGTGCATGTAGATCCTTGCCTTCTTGGGAAACATTTTCTGCTTAACACAATCAGCACCGCATATCTGTGCCCCTAACCTCCCCACCTGTGTGAAAACTAATCAGAGCCTAATGAACATGCTTGGAGCTGTCTGGACGGAATTAATCTCAGTAGGAGACAACCTTCAGGTACCCAGCTTTCCCTTAAATGTGAGTAGCTGAAAAAGACAAAAAGTCTTTACATCAGTGCTAATTAAATAAAGGTCTGCCTCTGCTAAATACATGTTGTTTCCCTCTGAACCCTCTGCAAGAAACTAGGTGATATTCGAGGTATTACACTGTTCTAATGCTAAGCCCTCTCTCCCCACTGCAACTATGGGCAAAGGTTTCTCATCTAAGGATGTGAGACATTAAAGGCCTTTTGAGTCATTCCCACTAGGGTGTGGGCTGCTTCCCTGGGATCACACCCTCCTTTGTGCAAATGGGTGCACACTAAGGACCAAACCATTTAGACCAAGCTTGCCAAAGGATTGCCTACCACAGCTTTCCTTTGAAGAAGCTATGATTTTATCCCAAGGAAATAAAGACAGGAATTGGTTGAAAGTGCTGGCTTACACATCAAACGCACACACACACATATGAACAGACAAAGTTGTCACTTTTATTGTAAACTGAGAAAGTTATGAAGAACTGCAACAAGCTAAGAGGCTTCTAAGAAGAAACTCACCATTCTCCCATCAAAAGCTGTTTCTTTTGATGACATAACAAGGTCAACAGGTCAGGATAGCTCCATTACCTTACTGTGAATTGAACCCTTCTGATGACATACCAAAGTATAAATCATCATAGATTTGCCAGAATGACTCCCCTCACCCTTCTTCATATCTGTAAAGTTTGTAGACAACGGGAACCCACAGACTCTCTTCCTACTCTCTTCATCTCCCTGTGAATTTCACTGAGGGGTTATGTTAGTGCCCTTCACCTTCTTTTTACTTCCTTCACCGCTCCTTTTAGGGGTCAGCAAGAGCCTTATGTGTGTTCCAGGTCCATGTAGCTAGAGGTCATAGGACTCCTAGATTCTCTAAGCTTGGTAAGGTCTAAACAAGATTTTAGATTCATTTCTTTGTCCTGCCTGGACTGCTTTCAATCTCTGAACCAGAGATCAGAAAACCATAGCCCATGGACCAAATCCTAACTACTACCTGTTTTGTAAATAAAGTTTTATTAGAATGTAGCCATATATCTTTTGGCTGCCTTCCCATCACATTAGTGGAGTTGAATAGCTGTATTAACAAACATGTGGTTCACAAAACTGGAAATGCTTAGCTATGTAGCTCTTTAGAGAAAGAATTTGCTTACCTCTCTTCATTCTGCACAGCACTCGTTGATCCATACAATGTGTTTATTGCAAATAGTTGTATTCATATTTTGAAGGTATGATGATAGAAATACTTCTAAACTAAGTGCTAGTGGCTATGCCTGTAATCCTAGCTGCTCAGGGGGTTGAGATCTGAGGATCACAATCCAAAGCCATCCCTGAAAGGAAAATTAGATTCTAATCTCCGATTAACTACCAGAAAACTAGACGTGGCGCTGTGGCTCAAAATGGTAGAGCACCGACGTGAAACAGAAGAACTAAACAAGTGAGCTGTGTGGGCATTCTGCCTAGGTTTTATCCCTTAATGTGCTATTGCCTTTCATTTTGATTGGTCAGAACTTAGGTTTACAATCTTGTGCCTAGTTTGAAAGGGGTTAAATGT
This sequence comes from Megascapheus bottae, assembly GCF_031878675.1. NCBI lineage: Eukaryota > Metazoa > Chordata > Mammalia > Rodentia > Geomyidae > Megascapheus > Megascapheus bottae. The sequence continues at coordinate 94,539,418 of NC_143547.1, read as the reverse complement.
ACACCTGAACAATCAACCAAAACAAGGACACCTGGCCAAAGCAAGAACTTTTCAAGAAACAGTTTTTACTCAGCTGATGCACTATTACATAAGCCACATCCCAATACCCTAGAAAAACATTTCTTTTTTGGTCCAAGACCAGGACTCGAACTCATTCTCTGCTCTTGCTCATTAGCTAGCATTCTACTGACAAAGCTACCCTACCGCCATCCCCCAAAAGAAAACAATTCTTAACAACAGAATGTGGCTTAATTTAAAGAGCTTCCTATAAGCTGGTGGTCACCCTTAAACTGGCAATGCTTATGTTAAGCAACCACTTTCACAGAAAAACGTCTTAACTCCTACAATTGTTACATATGTGGAGGCAGAGATGTAGAGAATTTTCTTTACCCATCATAAAGGGAACAGCTCAAAATACTATCTCAAAGTACAGGTTAACAAAAGAAAAACAATTTAATCAAAGTTTCACAATGCACATAAGACTTCTAAAATGAAGACTGCAAAGCCCAAAGTTAATTATTTTTATGCTTAAGTATCAAATCTAAATTGGGATATTATCTAATAGTGAAGGGAACCCAGAAAAGCCTACCTGTTCAAATTCTTCTTGGCCTGTGTAGCCAGGATCTTTCTAGAACAAAAGTCGTATGACTGACTACCAGAAAAAGTAGTTTAGAGAATTTCTTTATCGCCTGGTTCTACACAAAAAGGTAGGAAATTGTAGAGGAATATTTCTAGATGTTATGGCTGTCTTTAAAAAAGAGGGATTATCGTTTGTATGACCTGCCTTAGGGAAGACGAATTCTCATTTCTTTTGGAATCACTGCAGAGAAGAAAGAGGATTAGGATACAGGAGGACAGGAGGTAAGAGAAAGATCTTCTGAGAACTTACCAAACTCCTTCTGTTACTCAGAACGTCAAAGTGTTCTTTGGGCTATTATTTTCCGAGCTTTAACACCTATCTTTAAACTGTCTTTAAACTTATCTCAGCACCTGTTTAGTCTTAAGTCACGAAAGGTGAGTGCTTCAAAATAAAACGTTCCCTGCTGGTTACCTTCCTGATCCAAAATTCCTGAGGAACTCTAGTGTAGGGTTTTTTTTTTGGTGCCCTGTTTATCCTGCCCTTGTCTTAGAAAAAGTGAAATAGAAGAACCAGAAATCTTCCCTCACAAATTGAAGAGGAACACAAGAAACCCTACATCATTCCAGCAGAAAGTGACACAGATACTTCAGCAACAGTAAGAGCCACCCTCCCCAATCCCCCCCCACATCATTACTTTGTACTGGGGACCCAAAACATTATAAGAAACCTTGGTAATACTTTTGTCCATGGCCTCAGTAAATATGGCTTTGGAAAGGATTCATTGAAAACTGTGTCCAATTTCTGTTTATGTCTGTTCCTTACCTATGCAAACACCTGGGTCCCTAAAATAGAGAAAACCTTAGCAATTTCTGCTGGACATCAGCTCTTGTGATGATGATGATGATGATGATGATGATGATGATGATGATGATGATGATTATTTGCAAACTCTTCTGAACATGAGCAGAGGAAGGAGCTGCTGCATGGGATAAATACATGAAGAGGGAGGTGTACGTCATGGAACAGTTTTCCACACCTGGTGCTGCAGACCCTTCTACACTTATTACTCCTGGAGCCTAAAGTGTTAATCCTCCAAAACACATTCTGTAAGGTAGCTTTCCACTTAGTTAACAAGAAGAGCATAGGACAAGGATGAAAGCATTTACAAGGCTATTGTAGTCACCACAAGGGATACAATGAGGCCCTTAATGGTAGCTGTGGTGATGCCAGGAGAGACCAGACAGGACAATGTGACAGGATATTTCAGCTAGTCAACTAACCATTTTTCTGAAGCCAATATCAGTCTGCAAAGAATTGTATTCATCAGACATTTTCTCTGCCAGTATCTGTTCTCCAATCTGTTTTCCTATAGTATTCACGGCATGAAACTAAAATTGTATATTTACCTATCACCCCAGTAGAGGGTAAGTGCTTTGAAAGTGAACACCTGTGGTTAAAGTCGCCTCTGTTACAGCTAATGCTTAGCACCATAGGACTTAGAATCTTATCCCCCCCTCCCCCGGTCTTAAGGCTTGAACTCAGGGCTTGGACGCTGTCACAGAGCCTCTTTGTGCTTTAGGTTAGAATTCTTTTGTGCATCAGCCCCACTTCCAGTTTTTGAGGTAAGAATCTCACAGGACTTTTCTGCCAGGCTGGCTTCGAACAGTGATCCTCAAATCTCAGCCTCCTGAGTAGCAAGGTTTAAAATGCCCGGCATGTTTGAATCTGTTTTATGAAAGTGATTTCTTGACATAACTATGACCATTTTATTTATTTTTATTTTTATTTTTGCCAGTCCTGGGCTTGAACTCAGGGCCTGAGCACTGTCCTTGGGATTTCTCAAGGCTAGAGCTCTACCACTTGAGCCTCAACACCATTTCCAGCTTTTTTCTATGTATGTGGTACCGAGGGATTGAACCCAGGTCTTCCTTATGCTAGGCAAGCACTCTACCACTAGGCCAAACTCCCAGCCCTGACATAACTATGGCCATTTTAAAGGTAGACACCATCTTACAGAAATCTGTTTGATTTAAGCCACATCCTGTTAATAGCAGGCATGGCTCAGTTGGTAAAGTGACAGATAAGAAATGTTGTTTTTTTTGTTTTTTAACGATTCTTGCTTGACCAGGATTCTTGGGTTGGGTTGATAGCTCAAATGAACTTGTACAGCTAGGCAATTGTGCATTTATGAAGCCTCACAACATTGATGGGAAGTAACACATTAGGGTTGAAACTCGTGAAGACTGCCTACACAGAGCAAGGAGTTGCATACTTGATTTCTTTTTATAATCATGCTCTTCTGCTGAGTTAAACTTTGCCTTGCCGAGTTCCTTCCAAATTGGTGTCGTTATTCCTATGTGATATTCCAGTATCTCGCGATATTTCCAGCAGTATAGTACTAGGTATGTAGCAAATGCTCAGTAAATATCAGCTGAAAAACCAAAATTGGTGAAATGGCTGGGGCTATGACTCAATGGTACCAAATTTGCCTTCTATTCTTAAGGCCCAGGGTTTGATCCACAGCCCTGCCAAAGGGAGGGGGGTTGATTGAATGAACTAATATCTTTGTAGCAGCCCCTAAGGTATGGAATACTCATGGCCTCCCATTTTCTTATGCCCTTCTCGGATCTGTAATTATGTTGTATAAATTTGATGACAATACCAAAGAACAGAATCAGATCACAATGGATGGGAAATGGGGGTAATTTTCTGCTTATGGCCTTACCCATCTCCTCACTACTCAATCACAGTAGAAAGGTTCTGACCAATAGAAATACTGATGCTGTGCTGTAGAGGGTAGAAAGTAAACCTACCTGGGATTTGGCTAGTATATCAGGAATAATTGAATAGTTTAAACCATGTCTGCTTTGTGATTTGGCCAGCCTTTATGTTATAACAATGGAAACCTACAAAGGTGTCTAGGGAGTCATTTATGCACCAATGTGCCATGTAAGAAACCCAATTGCATATAATGAAGTGTATAATGCATATAAACTTTTAATGAAGACTAAAAGTATCACCAGGCCTCTCCAGGAGTAGCCCTTGTCTCCTATTTTCCCCCTGAGATTTCCTGCCACAGAAAAGGGTTAACCCAGCTGTTTCACTCTTGCAGAAATGGGAGAAGAGAAGCCAGCTGCAGATAGTACCCAAGGTAGGAAATGAGAAAACAAAACTTGGTGCTGGATTGTGAAGGATGGAATGGGCTCATCCATCAGGCACTGGGAGATAATGGTTTCAGGAATTGAGACTAATTTGTCTCACCAAGAAAGCCAGGCTGGCAATTGCCGACATTAGTGTGAGTTTAGTGTGTCTTGATAGTATTCATCTCCCATCCTAAGTATTTAAGCTACTGAGTCAGGCAGGTCAGGATTTGAACTTTGGCCTTGTTACGTGTCTGTTACTTGACCTTAAGCAAGTCATTCAACGTCTCTGAATTAGTGTGTAAGTGGAAGCACCACCCAAATGTGTTTCCATTTATAGACTGTAAAATGTGGGGAGATCCATGTAAAATGTGGGAGATCCATGAGATAGTGAGCATGAAGGTACACACGCTATCCACAAGTGCAGGGCATGATAGCTGATGTCATTTTCATTATTAGAAACCACTCTTCCTGGGGGGGGACTAATCCTCATACTGCTGCTTCTGCTGTACTTCCCACAAGACATATGTTTGGTTTCCAAGGAAACATTTCAACACAGAAAATACTGAAAAGAAAAAAAAACATCTATTATTGTTCACTGAGGGTTAAACAGTACCAAATCCCTGAGCTGGACTTGGAACATGGGAATCTGAAAACTACTCCTCCATAAATACTACATACAGAATACATCTTGAATGTTTATTCTCTATTTAACAAATTATATGGTTTAATAAGAGTTGCTTGGAAACCACAACCATTTACTTAGCTTACTGTTCTGTGGGTCAGTGATTTCTTTCATCTTTTTTTTTTGCTGATCCTGGACCTTGAACTCAGGGCCTGGGCAAGGTCCTTGGGTTTTCTCAAGGCTACCACTCTACCACTTGAGCCACAGCACCATTTCCAGCTTTTTCTATGTATGTGGTACCAAGGAATCAAACCTGGGTCTTCGTGCATGCTAGGCAAGCACTCTACCACTAAGCCACGCTCTCAGCCCCTGGGTCAGTGATTTCCGTTGAGTTCTGCTGTGTGACTCTTTTGATGGTTTTGAATTGGCTGATGAATATATGGGAAGTTAGCTATAATCAATGGCCTCATATGCATGGATGGCGGCATATGAGGGGGCAACTTGTCCATGTGTCTATCTATAATCCTGGTGTAGATTTCTAGGAACAGAAAGAAAGCAAGCCCCTAATGCACATGTATTTGAGGACTTTTGATTGCACCATGATTGCTAATGTGCTGTAGTCAAAGCAAATCTTAGGATTAACCCATAGAGTCTAGATTTGGTTGAGAGGGTCTGCAATAGACTAGACAGTATTTTGCATTGCAAGAATTACATGACATTGGAAGAACACAGATGTACCAAGGGGAAGAATTTGTGATTATGGTTACAATGGACCTCACTGTCCTCCCAATTTTCTTCCCTCCTCTTATGTCCTTCACTAACTCCTAACCAAAGCCATTAATGTTCCCAGTTATAACCTCATGCATAGATACCACTCTGCATATATCTCAGTCACCTCAACTATCCAAAGTCACACCAAAGACAAAGGAGAATTGAGTGGAAAAGCCCAGTCTTTCAGAGCTCTAGGTTAGGAATTGATGTTTGTCCCTTCTGATATGGTGGACTCCCAGAGCTCATTTTCTCTCTTCTGGTGGGTTTTACTGAGCTTCTTAAATATCCACAGTGGGATTATTCAAATGCAATTTCCATTTCATGGATGAAGTTAACTCTGTGGTTGGTCTTTATTTTTAGCAGCTTTATTGAGATATAATTCATATACTATACAATTTACCCATTGAAATTGTACAAACTAGTGATGCTTTAGTATATACAAACATATATGCAACTGATCACAATTCCTCTTGAAATATTTACATCTCCTTAAAAGAGGCTTTGAATCATTTAGCTAATACATAATCATTTCTCAACCCAACTTCCAGCCCTAAGCCATGCTAATCTATCTTATATGGTAACTCTATATGCTTCTCTTCTCTAGACATGACAGAATCATGTATCTATTTATCTGTATCTTTATCTATATAGAATGAGATATAGATATTAGAGGAATCATGTGATGTGTGATCTTTTGATCACTTGATGTAATGCTTTCAAGGCTTATCCCTGTAGTAGCATGGCACAGTGTGTCATTATTTTTTGGCTGAATAATAGTCCATTGTATGGATATTTTATGATTTACTTTCTTCTCATGTAACCAAATAATATTTTGATTGGTTCTACCCATTGCATTTTATAAATAATTTGTGTCTGCTAGTGTACAAGTTTTCGTGTAACATGCTTTTGTGTCTCAGGTATATAACTTTGAGAAGAATTTTTCAATTGTAATGGAAACAGCATGGTAAAATTTTTGAGGAGCCGTCAAACTTCAAAAAATGGATCATCTCAGATGTCCTCTAGCAGTACATCATGACTCTAGTCTACATCTTCAGCCACACTTATTATTTGTGTTCTTTATTTTAGCCACCCCAGCGGATTAAAAGTGACCTCTTTATTGTGGTTTTGAGTTCCTGATTTCCTAAATATTACAGATGTTGAACATTTTCTATTGTATTTTTGAGCATTTGTAAATCTTCTCTGTTCTGGGCTGAAATTCTAGGCTTGGGCTTAGTCTCTAAGCTCCTTTTTGCTCAAGACTAGCATCCTATCACTGTAACCTCAGCACTACTTTGAGATTTTTCTGTGAGTAATTGGAGAAAAGAGTCACATGGACTTTCCTGTCTGAGCTGTTTTGAACTTCCATCCTCACATCTCAGCCTCCTGAGTAACTAGAGTTAAAGGCATGAGCCACTTGATCTCATTCTTAATCTCCTCTCTCATCCTTTCTTCTTCTTCCCCAAGACATAGACATAAACAGTTCATTTCTTAGGCAAGTATTAGACACATATATTCAGTGTCTCCTAAACTCCAATGAGTACTTATCAAGCCTACATAATGATTTTTTGGTTTAAGTCCTTTTCACTTGAAGTAAACTATGGTGAAAGCTTTACTGTAATTGGGATGAGATGTAAGAATGACAAGGCAAACAAAAAAAGAGTGACAGGGCATTCAATAGCACTTCAATAAGTCTCTTCATAGAAATTCTTTCTGTAAGTGTCATGCAAACACAAGGACAGAGAGAGAGAGAGAGAGAGAGAGAGAGAGAGAGAGTTCAATTCTTTCTTTTTAATTAGCTGTGTTAGAGTCTGAACTCTGGGCTTTGTGCTTGCTACGCAGGCACTCTACCACTGAGTCATCTCTTTCCCTTATTTTGATGGTTATTTTTGAAACAGGGTCACAATTTGTGTTCAGGCATAAGTCTGTACTACAATTTGCCTATTTATGCCTTCCCCCAAGTTAGGATTACAACTGTGTCATTATGTCCAAGTATTAGTAGAGAAGATACCTTAGCCTAGACTGACATTCAATAGCAATCCTCCATATCTCATCCTCCAAAGTAGGTAGGATTATCAACCACCATACCCTCAAAATTGCTGATATGACATAAGCTACAAACAAGTTTGTAGACATTTCCAATATTAAGTTGTGCGCAGAAAAGCCTCACTTTATAATTGGGAACGTTGTTCTCAGCCCTTTGAGGCTCAGATAAAGCTCAGATAAGTAAAAGGCCCATTTGTTTTTTCTTTAATTTTGGTTGGGTCGTGAGGCTTTAACTTTGGGCCTGGGCATTGTCCCTGAGCTTTTCAGCTCAAGGCTATCAGTGTGCACTTGAATCACAGCACCACTTTCAGTTTTTTGGTAGTTAATTGGAGATGAGTCTCACGAATTTTTTGAGCTGGCTTTGAACTGTGATCTTCAGATCATAGTCTCCTGAGTAGTTTAGGATTACAGGTTTGAGCCACCAACATCCAGCTTTAAAAGTTCTTTTCTTTGGGCTGGAAGTTTGGCCTAGTGGTAGAGTGCTTGCCTATCATGCATGAAGACCCTGGTTCAATTCCTGGGTACCACATACATAGAAAAAAGCCAAGTGGTGCTGTTGCTCAAGTGGTAGAGCTCTAGCCTTGAGAAAGTCCAACGACAGTGCTCAGGCCCTGAGTTCAAGCCCCAGAATTGGCAAAAAAATTCTTTTCTTTGTGGGTCATGGGGCTTGAACTCAGCCTGGACGCTGTCCCTGAGCTCTTCAGCTCAAAGCTACTACCCAACCCTTGAGCCAAACCCCACTTCAAGTTTTCTAGAGGTTAATTGGAGATAAGAGTCTCAGGTCCTTTTGTGCCCAGGCTGGCTTTGAACCTTGATCCTCAGATCTCAGCCTCCTCAGTAGCTAGGATTACAGGCGTGAGCTCTGTGCCCGGCTTAGAAGTTCTTTATAAGTGAAAGAATGAATAAATCAGTGAATGGTTGGATGTTCACTCTCTTTTCCCATTCTGTGCCACCTTTAATTTAATTTACTGGCTAGCTCCATGCAGCCAAAGTTAATTAATGTTGAGAAACAATCTGCTATGGCAATCTTTGGAATCAAATCCCCATAATGATAATATTTAAAAATTCATTAGTATAACATCTTGATATCTATTAAGCAAAGAAAATTTTAAAGTTGAATGATTTTTTTATTTCATGATGATAAAAATACTTCTATGCCTCCTGGAAAATTATGTAAAACCATTAAGTTGAACAAAGAGCAACAACACATCCATTTATGATGAAACTTAGTGTAGTAACTCATCTCCAGAGATGATCCTCATCATTTCCTCCCATTCTATGTGCTCTTGACACCTCTCATACCAAAAGCTATTAATCTTCTTCCCCCTTAAATTATTTTTAGACTAATATCTGGCTTTTGGCAATAAAATACCACAAAAGTGCTATGCTTAGATGGTAAACACAAGGCTTAAGAGGACTGGCCGTGGTTACCTCCTTGGTTTTAGAAATAAGATGCCAAGTCAAATGGAATTCCCAAAGGGGTGAGAAAAGGAGAGAGCAATAACAAAGCTTAATCTGATTAAAGTACAGCATAAGCCTGTGTGAAATATGATGAAATCTTTTGTACAATTAATATATTCTAATATAAAGAAATGGATTCTCACATAGAGAAGAAATGAATGCAGGTTTGAAAGCTCCAAAGGAGCTCATAGTTAACAACCAGCACCAATTGTCAACCTTGTAAGGGGATCCCTAGGGCATTCTAGTTCAGTTAAGTACCAAGATGACAACTGTCTTGAGTGATATGTCATAAAAACCAGTGAACCTAATCTTCTCTCAAGGCATATTCTAGGTCCTGTCAGGGAAGGCGGAGGGGGAATAGAGAAGGTGAATGAAGCAGGTGAATGACAGTGAACATGATTTAGGTAATTTATATACATATAAGAACATAGAATGTGGGTCGGGAGTTTGGCCTAGTGGTAAAGTGCTTGCCTAGCATGCACGAAGACCTACGTTCAATTCCTCCATGCCACATACATAGAAAAAAGCTGGAAATGGTACTGTGGCTCAGGTGGTAGAGCTCTAGCCTTGAGAAAACCCAAAGTCAGTGCTCAGACCCTGAGTGCAAGCTCCAGGACTGGCAAAAAATAGAATATAAAATGAGGAAACCTGTTGAAATTTTTTTTATCAAATGAAGGCAGAGGAGTTAAGGGAGAATTATAAAAGGGGTAAGTTTGATCTAGGGACATTATGTGCATGTATAGAAATATCACCATGACCTTCCCAATATAACTAATATATACTAACAAAAATAAAATAATTTTCCTATTAACTAGCATATTTTAAACTAGATAAACTAATGAGTAAACAAGAATTCCAGATGCTAGACCTACTAAATGTAACTTAAGGGCAAACATAATCTATATAATCTGTCACTAACAAGTCCATATCTACATAATGGCGACAAATTAAAATTTCAAGTCATGCAAGATAGCTTATAACAAGACTCAACTCATTTGTTTACCTTCTTTCCGACTAAAAAACAACTACTGAAGTTATCTAAATGAGAGGATGTAGGTGGTTACTAAGCATGCTATGACTCATCTGTTATCACATTTTACATACACATATAAGCACGTGTGTGCACACTCACACACAAACACATGCAGACCCCATGTGTGGAAGCACCTATCATTAAAAATGCAACCACAAAGGAACTATTTTTCACTGTTAAGAACTCAAGACTACCCTTACATTTTTTTATGACTTCCCATCTGTAATTTTCTTGTAAAGATTGTTTGAGCAGAAGTTAAAGAAAAAAGAAGGGATTATGTAGAGATTCTCAATTGTGTGTGTGTGTGTGTGTGTGTGTGTGTGTGTGTGTGTGTTCCTGAAACAAACCACAGTATACACCAGATTCTTAGCTGTCTCCATGCCTCAGGAAAGGGAAGATCTGGGAAAACTGAGGCCCAAAGTGGGGGAGGGATTTGTCCAGACATATGGAGTCTGACCTGAGACCCAGCTCACTGTGCTTATTTTCTCCTACCCCATGAAGTCCTCCTCAAAATGTGTAAGTTTCCTTTCTACCTAGTATGGCATATATCGAAAACATTGTTCAACTTTTTACTGATGAGTACAAAGGCATAACATTTTAATGTAACCCAATAGCAGGGAGTCGGTAGTGCCTGACTTTCTTTCAGTAAGGCAATTTCTTTTCCAAGGTGGGCAGAGATCTCCCTCATCCATTCATAGGAGCAGCTCCCTTGTGAGAGTTGTGAACAATTCTTGAATGTCAATGTACACCATACACATCAGATCTTTTTAAACAGAAATAGAATCATAAGTCCCCATCTTCTTTCACATCTTTTCTTACCTCAGTTCAAGTTTTGCCTGTAGAATGTCTTCTCAACTTTGCAGAATCTCTGCCTGGTCAATATGGAATTCTTGGCAGGAGATTCCCTCAAAGATCATTATTTCTTTTTTTGTTGTTTCAAAGAAAGGAAAAATATAATATAAAAACTGTCCAAAAATATACTAACGAGCAAAAATATATGGGGAAGGAGGAACATGTAGTTTCATAAAGATCTTTATTTCTAAGCTTTCAGGTTTGTTAGTGTATGATCATATTGCTTATACTCGATCATAAATATTAGAATCCCAATATATTTCCAGAGGCCAACATGTACATTTTTGAGATGAACATAATTTTTGGCCTTTGCTAATCAGAGTTGATATAGGCCAAATAACCTAAATATTATAGGCTCCATATCTATTCCACGAACGCTACAATCTCACCTCCCTAACTGCTAACATTTACTTTAAAAGGTGCAGTTTCGGATAAGCATTGGTGGCTCACGCTGTAATCCTATCAACTCAGGAGTCTGAGATCTGAAGATCATTGCTTGAAGCCAACCTGGGCTGGAAAGTCAGTGATACTTGGATCTCCAATTAACCACCAAAAAGCCAGAAGTGGGGCTGTGGCTCCAAGTGGAAGAGTACTAACCCTGAGTGATAAAGTTCAGGGACAGCAACCAGACCTCAGTTCACCGCCCACTAGCAGCACACACAAAAAAGGTATACTTGGGACATAGCTAAAAGCATAGTTCTGCACTACAAAGCCAAATACAATTCTTTAAGAAGAGATTTAACAAATTCTTTTTGGATTTCCATAAAGTAATGAGTGTCTTGTACAATATTTATTGCTGCGGGTTATGGTTTGTATTTTTAACTCTCTTTGTTTGATGACATGCTCTAATTATATGCTCAAACCATAGTCTAAATTTATCTTATTGTTGTTTTCTTGTAAAATACTATGTACTACATACAACATTTATATTTATAAAGTCTACAATGGAGACAGAAAGAGGTTTGTTTAGACCTTTAAATTGGAGTGTGGGGAGGAGAAGGGAGAGCAAAAAAGGAAATTTCAGGAGAATCTTGTGTCAAAGGGGACATGGGAAGTGCTCTCAGGAATGTCAGGGCATGAGATGATATTATAATGATTCATTACCATCTCTTTTGTGCTGGTGTCACAGAGTCAGGGACCCCTGGTTCTTTCCCTGGGCTTGTCACTAACTAGCTGCCTGACTGCTGAAGTTCAATTGCTTCATTTGTCAAATAAGATGGCTGGACTACACAATCTTGAAGGTGCCTTGTACTTGCAGAATTCTACAATGCTGTGCAAAATAAGGGGCTGGAGATGTTTTCACAAGTAGTAAAAAAGCTTATACCTCCACCCTAGTAGCCTTCTAAGATCACTATCTGAAAATATTCATATTATGTCAAGGAAAAATAAAAACAAGATAAAACATATTCGAAAGGAATTATGAATCTCACAATATACATACATAGCATAATTTTTATTTTTCATGATGAATTTGATAATCAAGGTATGTGTAGACCTATAATGAGTAATATAGAAAAACTTACCCTGCCAGATTTTTAAATGTTCAGTAAGATAAAATAATGAGACCAAGCATTATAGCAGTATAGGCATGGAGTGTCATATAAACAAATTCACAAAGAAAGCACAAAAATAGTCCTTAATGTATATGTGAATTAAACACATGAAAAAGATGAAATTACCTATCTGTGGGAAAAGAGATGAGAAAACAGTGTTAGCTTGAAAAAGTAAATTAAATTAACATGAATTTCACATGCATTTAACAGTTAAGGGCTAAAGACAGGGCTTAAGTGTTAGAGCCCCAGCCTGAGCAACCCCAAGGCCTTGAGTTCAAATCCCAGTACCTACCTCCAATTAAAAAGAAAGCTGAAACTCAGCACTAAGGGTATATATAGATTAGTGATAGAGTACTTGCCTAGCATGTGTGAGGCCTTGGGTACTATTTTGGCATACAACAAAAAACTGAACCTAAAAAGCTGTTACTAAATAAGGTATTCTGGGTCTAGAACAAAAGATAAACATTAAAATAATTTTCTGAGTGCTAGTGCTTTATGCCTGTAATCCTAGCTACTCATGAGATCTATAGGACCTCAGTTTAAAGTCAAAAACATCTAAAATACCCCACCTCCAAAATAACCAACAAAAAGCAGGACTTGGAGCATGGATCAAATGGTAAGAGTTCCAGCCCAGTAAACAAGTTCTGCCAAAGAAAGAAATAACATAAATAAATAAAACAAGCAAATGATTGGAACGGGCAATTCACCTATAAAGTTAGTTATGATACTATTTTAAAACGATTGTCTTCATCCCTAGACATAAATTGGTAGCCCCTCTGTACAACATGCTAATAGAAACAATAAAAATATATTTAAAAGCATGTTTGCTCTCATTATTAATCAGTTAATGCAAATTAAAATAATTCCACAGACCAAATGAAAAGATAATTAACAAACTCAGGAATTATTTCCTTAAAATTAAGGCATGATGTTTGTTTTGTTTTGGTGCTGGTCCTAGGCCTTGAACTCAGGGCCTGGGCACAGCTCCTTAGCTTTTTCACTCAGGGATAGTGCTCTGCAACTTGAGCCACAGCTACTCTTCTAGCTTTTTGGTGCTTAATTGGAGATATGAGTCTCACAGACTTTCCTGCCTGGCCTAGCTTTAGACCACGATGCTCTAATCTCAGCCTCCTGAGTAGCTAGGATTACAAGTATTAGATATAGCCCTGACTGGCTATAATTTTAAAACAAAAACGTATCAAGTTGGTGTACATCATTCTACCCATATACACCCATTAAACACTACAGCAACTAGCAAGTGTTAGGGAACCAGACATGATTATTATCTGAGACCGTCTGTATGGTGATGAAGAAGGCTATGTGATAGAAGAGTTTCATGGCTGGGGTGTACGTCAGTGGTAGAGTGCTTGCCTAGAAGGCACACTTAGGCGCTGTATTCTATCTACAGCAGTGTGAGGGGAGGGGAGGAGAGGGGAGGGGAGGGGAGGAGATGGGAGGAGAGGGGAGGGGAACAGGAGGGAGAAAGGAGGGAGGTAGACAGACAGAGACATGCCCCTTCTACTGAGCAATTTAGCAACCAACTTTAAACATTAAAATCCAGTGTTTCATTAACTCTGCCATTCTTTTTTGACCATTCCTGGGGCTTGAACCCAGGGCCTGAGCATTGTCCTTCAGCTTTCTCAAGGCTAGCACTCTACCATTTGAGCCAGGGCACCACTTCCAGCTTTTTCTATGTATGTGGTACCAAGGAATTATGCCCAGCTCTTCATGCATGCTAAGCAAGCACTCTTACCACTAGGCAACACACCTGGTCCCGACTCTACCATTCTAATTCCATGATTTTATCCTCAGGAAATGATTAGAAAGGTACAAAGTTAATAATCGTAGTAAATATTTTATGACCACTTTCTAGATATTAGGCCCTTTTCTAAGAAAATTAGAAGCATTAAGCTATTTAATGTTCTCAAGACTCGAGACTGGTACTATGTTTTTTATCTTCATTTTGTGTATGAAAAAGTAGAGGTACATAGGTGCTAAGTCAGTAGATGCCACTATATGGAGCTTATAAGGGACAGAGAAAGCCAGGATCAGAATTTCTTTTGTTAATGAAATAATATTCAAGACAGTAATTTCTATTTCTGAACAGATATAAAACATCTAAAGAAATGCCAAGAGAATCTCAGTTCCATAAGTTCACTGAAATGCTATTCTGATGCAGTCCTGAGGGGAAAGGTTTTTATGATCTGAAAAAAGGATCACAACATATTGTTATACAAAGAAAGCATCTTACAAAAATATGGGAAATGTCCTTCCAAGTAATGGGATTCAAGGAGATTCCTTCTTTTCTCTGAGCTTTTCTGTAATTTCCAAGTTATACAGTGAGAATTTGCATATCTTTAGAATAATAAAACTGATCAGAGCTATGTCTATTCGTTAAAATCTATTTAACAAACTGGAATAATTAAAGTGTTTTGGTACCATACTAAATGTTTTTGCTAGACCTAGGGCTTAAACTCAGGGCCTGGACACTATCCTTGAGCGTTCTCAAGGCTAGAGCTCTACCACTTGAGCCACAGCACCACTTCTAGCATTTTCTGTGTATGTGGTACTGGGGAATGGAACCCAGGACTTAGTGCAAGCTAAATAAGCACTCTACCACTAGGCCATACTAAATTTGTATCATTATGCTTGTACTGTTGTTTATACCTGAAATGTATTTTGTGTTCTCTCCCCTTTTTTTCCTCCTGCATAACATCTAAGTTACTCATAATAATCTCACTTAGATCCAGAACTCCAGAAAACATTTTCAGACTAGCAGACATATCCCCAGGCTGGGTTACATATCTCTTCTGGGCTGTCGTAATACCCTAGATATGTTTGTAATATTGTACCTGACATTATCCATCTGTTCCTATCTTCAAGACCTCTCATTGCCACAGCTACATCTTAGTACAGCACATGCACAGTGGCTGGCTTATGGGAAGCATTAATAAATTACTAAAACGATAAAAATTATACTTTAGTGAAGAGAATAGAGAAGAAACCCATCTTTTAATCACTCAAAATAACCATTTTTGTAAGTTTGCTTGCCTTTGTAGCTAGCCTTTATTTGGGATCTAGCACTGTAAGAATCCCTAACAAAGGTCAAGAATATTAACCCTTTGGCCGGAAGTTTGGCCTAATAGTAGAGTGCTTGTGTAGCATGCATGAAGAGCCAGGTTCGATTCTTCAGTACCACATACATAGAAAAACATGAAAGTGGTGCTGATGCTCAAGTGGTAGAGCTCTAGCCTTGAGAAAGTCCAAGGAGAGAGCTCAGGCCCTGAGCTCAAGCCCAGGACTGGCAAAAAAAAGAATATTAGTCCTTTGGAACCTACATCTCCTCACCTAAGGTCAAAGTCCTTTGGTGCTATTGTCACTCTTTTATTCTTCTATCTTAGCCTTCCCTATAGTGTACTGACCCTAGATTACCACCTTCTTGTAAGAAGGATCTGTATATTTTTATTTGAGTACCCAGTGCCCAGTCAGTGCCCAAGGCCTCCCTATAAGCCTTCTTTAATCATTTGCAAAGCTTTTTTTTAGTAGATAATTACAGCACAAGGCATGATGTTCTTTAAATTGACAATACCTAAGCAACACCAGGTTTGTTGTGTGCTTTGCCACCCGTGTGATTTGTATTGAGGAACCCTAAGGCATATTGACACTGAAACTCTTTTCCCTGTTTAAAAAAGGCAAACATAAAATCCCCATTGCCAGTACTGGCATGCAAAAGAGAGAGGGAGAGGTCAAGCCTGGAGAAATGTTTTAAATTTCCTATTATGGCCAGGCCACAAAACCACAAAAAAAGAGTAGCTAGTGAAAAAAAAATAATGAAGTCTGAGTGAATAAAAACATGAAATAAGAGCAGAGTGTGTTTACAAATGCCAAGAGCAACAAATTGAAAAGCCAACACATAAGGGATTTTGATACTGTGAATTTAAACCCATTTTCTCCCAACTCTGATGATACTCCATTAAAAGGCTTTTAAATTTCTTCAGACAGGCTTCCATTCTCAGTGGTAGGCATGGCCAACCGACACATTCTTTGCTCTAGCCTAACAGTGGCTTTGCCACTGAGATCCAGAGATCCAGATCTCTGCTCCTTCTAGATACACATTCTCCAACAAGCTGTCCACCTCGACAGCCTGTTGTTTTCAGCATGTTAGTTTCATAACCTAAAGCAGTCTGGCTTCTTTATAGGCTTGGCCGCAATTCTACTCATTTGCATCCCCAAATACTTCACTTCCCAGCCCTGCTAAGGATGGCGACCTAATGCAGAATTTTCCCAATAGTGCAGGAGTGCAGTTAGATCAGTGTTCCCATATGACTCAAAGGCAACTGGAAACCTCATCAGAGAGGTAGCTTGTAAGATTTCCAACCTCATTTCCAATCACCGTTCCCTAGGTTCATAAACACTTCATATAGTCCGTGTGGACATTCCAAGAGAAACTGGGGATAAGAATCTGCTTGAGGCAGTGTATTTCATCTATGGATATTTTTTGAAGGCTCACCTGTGGTGAGCTGAAATATGACTGGGAGGTTGGCCAGCCATAACATGATATAAACACCCAAAGCGCAAAAGAAAGCCTTTTACTAGATGATTGGTGTTTCCATTAGGTTAGACTCCAAAAAAACATATTCCAACATAGAACAAGGATACTTAAAAGGCAGAGAGAAGTTAAGCAGTGCAACTCTCAAGTCAAAGACTTCCAAGTTCAGAGCATGGATTTGGAAATCACTTATTGACTTGCATGAACTTTAGTTTCCTCACCTGAAAAAAAAAAAGATCTAAAATAGTGCCCGTCATTTAAGTGGGAAGGGTTGACAAAAAATGTTCAAAACATAGAACTGACTGATCACAGAATAAGTGTTCCAAATTCAGAATTATAATCATTATTATGAACCATGTTAGAAACTTCCTACCAACATTTATGTTCTCATTTTCCTGTGTACCCAGGCACAAGACTATCTCCCATCACTCTTATAATTAATAGTAAAAAGTCAGGTGCATGACTTCCAGGCCTGGCCTTTCGAGGCAAAATCTTCTATTCTCGTTTCTCTTTCATTTGCTGGGTGTTGACACCCAAGACAATCTTAAGTAGCCCAGATGGGAAGTGGCACAGCATCCATCAGCTTGGATCCCAAATGACTACACTGAACACACACTGTGTTATTGACACAGAGGGTCGTTATGTAATCAATAAAGTTGTACTGTGTTAAGGCAAAGAACCTGAGAGTTTATTGGTCATAGTAACTAGCATTCTCCTAATTAATACACTGCCCAAGTCACAGAAGAGCAAATATTTCCTCACCTTTGCTATTACCATTAGACTGTCCTAAAGATTAAATGAGAGGCTACAGATTTAATTAACAGTGAACTACATACATATTGCATCACTACATTTAAAAATTATAACTACTTTTGCCCTAGTAGCACTAGAATTAAATCTAAAAATATTTTTAAGAATATTGGGCATGATAAGCTGGGCATGGTAGCTCATGCCTGTAATCCTAGCTACTCAGGAGGTTGAGATCTGAGGATCAAGGTTCAAAGCCAGCCCAGGCACAAAAGGCCCTGAGACTCTTATTTCCAATTAACTTCTAGAAAATGGGAAGTGGGGTTTGTCTCAAGGGTAAGGTGGTAACCTTGAGCTAAATAGCTCAGAGACAACGCCCAGACCCTGGGGCATGTTGGTAGTTTTGAGCTGAAGAGCTCAAGCGCCCAGGCTGAGTTCTAGCCCTATGACTCACCAAAACAAAAGAATACTGGACATGATCGGCAAAAAATACAAGCTTCAAAGTACTTCCTACTACAAAATAACTCATGTGTATGTGGATATATATATATATATATACACACATATACGCACAGTACTCCAAAATATGGAATCCTAACATAATGAATATTTGAAGTAGAAAAAATTTCTAAATTGAGGAAGGAATATGGCTTTCTGTTACAGTAAGTTATAAAACATTTAGGTAGGAGGTGCCATCCCTACACCTCAAGAATACAAGCTGTTTTTCTCTTAAAATAGGACACGGGGTAGAAACTGAATGAGTAGGCTTTTCTGTGTTTTCTCCACACATTTAGCACAATACTCCTCGGTGCTATCCAATTTATCAACCTTTATTTTTTAACTTCTCAATAAATCTTGGGGGGAAATGCCCAGTTTACACTATTTCTTTATGAAGGCTTCTGTGTCATATAACACTTTATTATATACATATAGATGCTTTTCTATTGTTATCCTTTCATTAAAGAGTCTGGGGATAAGAAATTATAAAAGTAGAGAGGTAAGTTATATTCTTCCTCCTCTCTGTTTAACACCTACAGGGTCCCTACTATGGACTTTTTATTTCATCTTTGTAAAGAAACGAATCACAGATTTTGTCCAGTGGTGTTCGTTACATTTCCTTTCGACTTGTTTTTACTGTCTGTAGCCTGAGCGTAATTCCATTTTTGTTGTAGAAATTCTATCATAGTGTGAGTTTTTATGAAAGGCAGAGTCCTATCTCTCCCCCCTGCCCCCCACCAAAAGAAATCCATAGCCTCCTGTAATCCTAGCTACTTAAGAGCCTGTATCTGAGAATCAACGTTCAAAGCAAGCCTGGGCAAGAATGTCTGTAAGACTCTTATCTCCAGTTAACCACCAGGCCCTGAGTTCAAGCCCTAGGACCATAAAAATCTGTACCATAAACACACTCTGTTCTCTGGGACTGGGCATAGTTCTGTAGCCATGGCTAATTGACACATTCCCTGGAGGGCTGGGCATCTGGAGTGAGGATTACTTTTCAATCGTAGGAACATGCACTGATGTGTGGTGATGGTGGTGCCAGAAGTGGTTCCCAGTGTCACATTAGTTTCTGCAATTTCCTGAAGCTCTTTTATCAGCTTTTCTAACATGCAGCCCCCAAATCTCTGTGTTGATCATGCTAATTGTAAGTGGTTGCTTTCATTTGCAATGAAGAAACTGAGCTAACCAAAATGGATTTTATTATTTATCAGGAAAGTCAGAGAATTGAGTAACAGGTGGTTAATCATGGAGATGAGATTTGCACTCTGACAACATGATGCTGTCATCTGAAATATCTGTTGATGTTTCACTAAGAAAAGGGGAAGGCATAGAAACCATTCAACTAGGATTTTAATGTGCTGGCATAGATCTCTTTCTCTTTTACTTTTTCTCTCTCACATACACTTACAAGACTTACAATATCCCACCTGCTATAGGCATGTCTGTAAGATTAGCAAATTAATAGTTGTGAAATATTCTGTGTGGTGTCTGGGATATCAGTGTTATTGTTATATGATTCCAGTATTTCCAACTGAATATCAAATTTTTAAATCCCTACTCATTGCAAATAAACTGTACTTTCTGAAGCAATTATTATAATCTGTTCAAATAACGAACATGTAATATCTCACTATGAAAATCCATCAATCACAGAAAATCTTAGAATCCTGGAAATTTTGTGATGGACATGTGACAACTCGAATATGATTAGAAAGATATTTTCTCCTCTACATTGTTTTGTTTGTTAAAGGAAAAAAACATGTAAATGGATGACTAGCTGTCAAATAACAAAGAAACCCACACCCCATATTTAGAAAAAGAGAATGATAATATGCTAGCACAATGAATCTAGAATGCTTTCTTTTTTTTCTTTTTTTTTTTTTGCCAGTCTTGGGCTTGGGCTCAGGGCCTGAGCACTGTCCTTGGACTTTCTCAAGGTTAGAGCTCTACCACTTGAGCCTCAGCACCACTTCCAGCTTTTTTCTATGTATGTGGTACCGAGGAATCGAACCCGGGTCTTCGTGCATGCTAGGCAAGCACTCTACCATTAGGCCAAACTCCCGGCCCCCAGAATGTTTTCTTATCCAACTATCCCAACTTAGAGAGACCAGGAACAAGAGAAGCTTCAGGAGCTGGGAGTTTGGCCTAGTGGTTAAAGTGCTTGCCTAGCATGCAGAAAGACCTGGGCTCGATTCCTCGGTACCACATACATAGAAAAAAGCTGGAAATGGTGCTGAGGCTCAAGTGGTAGAGCTCTAGCCTTGAGAAAGTCCAAGGACAGTGCTCAGGCCCTGAGCTCAAGCCCAGGACTGGCACAAAAAAGTTTCAGAATTCTGTCTGCTTATACTAGGAGCAGGTGAGGTATATAGAAAGGAAAACTAGCATTAATGGGGAATCCTCTATATGCAAGACTTTTTATATAAAATTATCCATTTAATTCTCACAACAAATCTTGGAAAAAGGTGCTAAGCCTCCCACTTTATAGATGTGGAAGCTGAATCTCAGAGAAGGTAAATGGTAATGAGGTGAATGTGGATTTGAGTCTAAATTCATCTCATTTCAAAATACAAGATTCTACAATACTAACAAAATAATTCACATAGGCCAAAGAATTATCTGGGGAGTTGGAAATTCATAGCTCCAGAATGTAGAAGAAATGAACACAAATACAACACTGACAACTGTTTCAAAATACTAATTTTGACAACTGTTTCACACTACTAATTCAGGAGCTGATGTTTAGTAGGAAAATGCTTTGAGCAATTAATCTCTGCTATTTATTTTACATTGACTTTTAATAGCTGGGGGGAAACCACACATTGTAGTAGATGCCTGTAGTCTAAAATAGTTAGGAAGCAGAAACAGTAGGATTTAAAGTTCAAAGACAGGCTGGGCAAAGCTCTCAAGATATTATCTCCAAAGCAAAATAAAAACAGAAAAACTGAAGCATGACTTAGATGGTAGATTAATGAGCCTAGAAAAAAATGAGATAGACTCAATCTCCAGTACGACAAAAAGTAATTTGAAAAAGATAATGTTAAATGAACAAACATGTACAATCAGTGTAAGACATGAAATAAACATGATATACCTTCCAGGAACATCTATTTTCCTTTATATTTGACAGGAGATGTTTGCCTAATTTGCTTGACAATACAAAATAGTTTCACCAATAAAAACATAAAATTTTTACCTCCGATTTTTGTGGGTTATCATTTTTATCTGCAACACTCACTCACGTATTCTATGCTACATACTGTATGTAAAATAAACCTTCACCTCAATCTTTCCTTAATATATTCAGTCAACAAAGATGCACAAATATATTTTGGAGAATTATGTAAAAGCCCACAAAATTTTTTTTTGCCAGTCCTGGGGCTTGAACTCAGGGCCTGGGCACTGTCCTTGGATGCTTTTTGGTCAAGGCTAGAGCTCTGCCACTTGAGCCACCACCACTTCTGGCTTTTTCGAATATGTGGTACCAGGGAGTCAAACCCAGAGCTTAGTGCATGCTAGGTGAGCATTCTACCACTAGGCTATGCTTCCGGCCCATGAGCCTACAAAATTTTTAAATAAAACAGAATGTTCCAACAAAATTTAAGCACATAATGGACCTACATTAGGTCACCTATAGAGTTCATGCATCTTTGTTTTGATACTACTTTAAGACGGGGAGTTTGAGGAACTCTAGAGAATTATGTTATATATAAGATTATATATAACATAATTGTCTGACAGTCTGATAGGCTTTCAGACAAACAACCGTCTTGCAGGTTTATTGTGCTCCTAAGTTTAGAGTGAACAAGTTAGACTTTCAAATCCAAATTAGGAAAAGAATATACAGACTGCATATATTTAAGCAATGTCTACTGAATCTGATATTCCTGACGTTGCTAGTAATTATAGCACTAGACCTGCCATTTGCATTCAGGGAAACATGGTAACTGAAAGGTACAGCATTGTCTAAAGAAGGTGACTTAATATTAATTATTCCAATGATAGAGGAATTTGCTTGGATGACATGGACTTACAAAGAAAATCTACAAACTTAGATTTGAAATTTTTCTCCCATTTTGTGAAAATCGTATTAGACATTTTTTCTGCCTCAATAGAAGTACTGGCTTGGTCAGTCAATAAATATTAGACAGAACTGGATTGTAGTTTAAGACTGGATTATTTTAAATTCACCCATGTATGTGCTTTCTAAAAAATATTTTTCTTTGCAACTGTATCTATAAATCATTTTTTCCAATTGTATTTTATTGTCAGGTAAATATATAGAGGGGTTACAATTACATTCGTCAGGTAGTGGGTACATTATATATAAATCTTAAGTTAGGAATTTTGTGCCTCTAACTGTTGTTGGTTATTTTTCTCTGCCACACTCACTCATGAGTTCTATGCTATGTACCGCCTCTAAAATAAACCTTCGTATCAATCTTCCCTTAATATCTTCAGCCAACAAAATGAAATCGTTTTCCTATGAGATGTAAGTTCAGACATGCTCAGTCTATAGTCCACACTCTGGATCACCAGAAATCTGCTTTGTTTCCTTTTATTTGGATGCTACTAAGCCCCCAATGGGGTTGTCAACTGCCTGGTGCTGGGCTCCTTTCTCTGGACAGCCTGGTTCTCAGAATAATGGGACAATCACAAGCTGCCCTCTTTCAGCTCCCCTGCTTACAATAAGGATTCAAAAGCAAACAATGAGCTAACCTAGTGTAGTGAGGGACTTTTCTGTACTTCAAAATGCTGGGCTTTTGCTGTCCAGTAAACCTCTGTACATGCTGGTTCTGTTTTCAGCTCTGAGTTCTGCTCTATTTGTCCACAAGAATGTGCTCTATAGCTTTCTTTGACATTCCATTTCTACAGTATTGATAGGATTTGAAACAGAAGAAATAGATGATGAAATTGCTTCTACACGCAAAGCATAATTATGTCCAAAATTATGAATGCATATTGACGAGGACTGAAAGGGGCTGAGGGGAAAGTGGAAACAATTTGATTCACAGGAGGTGGCTGGACTGGAAGGGAGGATTTAGTTTTCCCTTTTCTTCAGTTTCATTAACATTCTCAGAGGCAGTGTGAGCAAAACTACAATGCAATGTGTAAGTTCTTGGAGATCAAATGTCCATCATCCCTCCATTCACTTAATGTTTGCTTTAAATGGACAATGTTTCTTTTTCTACATTACCCAGAAGAACAGATTTCCTCATAATTTAGGGGGGGGTCTGTGCCAAGAAAATCAATAAAGACATATTTGTACAGAGCCTAGAGTGGGCTGGTTTTATCCAGGAATGTGTTGAGTTAATTGAAAAGGTTTTGGTTCAGGTTAGCCAGTCAGAGATCACAGCATTGTAGACAACACATACTGTGAGTATGAACTTCATCCAACCTTTCAAAATACCTTTGGGAAAGCAGGAAATTGAAATATTGTGGTATATTGGCAACGAAATGGTCATTTATCATCCATGCTAAGTTTGGAGTAAGAAGAACGATTTGAACACTCTCAGAGGGCCCTTTATTAACAATTTCAAAGTTCGATTGGTATATGTAGATTTTTTCACAGCATATTTGGAGAAGGTGAAGAGATAGCATCTGGGTATACTATTAACGTGGTCTTTCTAATAACAACTTTGGACTGTATTCACACCACCCACAAAAGCTGCATTAAAATACGTTAAGCTTGAGACACCAACTGACAAAAGCAAGGAAATCCACAGTTATAGAGGAATCGCGCCATATGTTCTTCAATACCTACGAGCAACGGGGTGCATTTTGAAAGTCATTAAAGCGGCACCCAGTTGTGCCTAGGTATTGGAGAAACATATGGAATCTTTTCCTCGGTGAGTGTAATTTTCCCAGCTCTCATTGAACGTGTGTATCAATCTTCACTTTTTGGTCATATAGGTTTTTGTTTGCTTAACTAGCATGGCATGTAAAATAAGTAGTTTTTTTAGTTTCAAAAAGACATCAACCAAATCACACAATGGAAACTGCTCTTCAAGTCTCCCTTGCCTATGCGTTCCCAGTTCGTTTATCCTTCTTTCTTAAGGTGCCTACAACCATCCTTTACAGTTTCAGCTGTCAGAGTCCCTTGAAGTGTATTATTGCCTTCTCTTTCCTCTGCTCCAAGAGGCAGTCACCCATGGCTGGCTGAAAGTTAGACTTCTGAGAACAAAAACAAAACAAAACAAAAATTATCTGGGCAATTACTATTCTCCTCCTTCCTCCTCCTCCTCCTCTTCCTCCTCCTCCTCCTCCTCCTCCTCCTCCTCCTCCTCCTCTTCCTTCTCCTCCTCCTCCTCCTCCTCCTCCTCCTCATGATCCTCCTGCCTCTGTAGTGATGTGCAGACATTACAGACATATGCCAGGATGCCCAGTTCAAGTCACCTATTTTAAATAGAAATTGGAAGTTCTTGTTTTGGCAAACATTTGCAAATAGATGTTTGTCAATATAAGTGAGTTCTTTTTGTGGCATTCTTTTAGTCATCCATTTATTTGATCATTCTGTTTTGCTAGGTATTAGGAATCAAATGTGAACATAGATGCTATCCTGCTGCTCACAATCTAAAGGAGGAGACAGAACAGCAAAAAGGCAATTGTCATTCCATGTGTGTGGGTTCTTACACATGACAGCAGAGGAGGTTGATAAAACAGTGGAGGAAAACCTAACTCTACGTGAAGAACCTGGCAGTGAGCATTGCCATGACTCGTCTCCATGACTCCAGTTTATTACTATATTCATTTACTTTAGTCCAGCTTCATTTTCTTATTGAGCCCCTATGATGCATCAGGCCCTGAAAGAGGCATAGAGGATGCTGACAAAATTCCTATAGATAGCCAGGTGCTGGTGGCTACTCCTGGCTACTCAGGAGGCTGAGATTTGAGGCTGCAATTCAAAGCAAACCAGGGAAAACAAGCAAACAAACAAACAAACAAAAGTCTGTGAGAATCTTATCTCCAATTAAATCAAAGAAAAAAAAACCTGAAAATGTTGCTGTGGCTCACGCAGGCCAAGTTCAAGCCTCCAGACACGAAAAAGGAAAAGAAAAATTTATTATAGTTTGCCTAAAGAGAAGCCATGATAGGAAGAGTTTGTTCCACCGACTGAAAGCAAGGAGGCTGTAGGAGAAAAGCAGGCAAAGTGTGATTTCTACTTCAGCACTAAAGGAACCACTGATGGCTTACAGCCAGGAGTATGAGACAATCAAAGCAGTGTTTTGGAATTATCATCTTGGAACTATCAAAGAAGATATATTTGAAGAGGTCAAGAGAGTTAAAGAAACCAGAGAGAAGGTTAGTGAAAAGCTTTCACCAAGGAGAAGACAGCTGAGATTCAAGAGCATGGAAAAATGGAAATAATGCGAGAGAGTAGAAGTTGGTGGTTGATAGCATCTGGGCATGCAAAAGACATGACTATGTCTGTGGGATGTGGGACTCATGTGGACTCAATGACTATGAGAGGAGAATTTGGGGATTATCCATATAAGGTCTGGAGGCTCAGAAGGGGACTGCTTGTATCAAGTTGTTAATGACTCTATTTTATGCTATTTTGAGTTTATTATTAAGTTTCCTTAGCTCCCGAGAAAATAGTTTTGCAATGAATTTAATTTAATCTCTACATTTATGTAGAAGTATCAATTATAACTTAAAGGAGTCCAAAGCTGAAATAAAATGTTGGAATTATCTGAACTTTCGATATAACATGAATCATGAGGTATGATAATATCCCAGATGTGCTCATAGTTCTGAGGTACTTTGTCTAATTGTCCCACAGTCCCTGAGTGGCAATAGGAGGGAGATACTGAGAAAACTAATGGCCTGGGAGTCTACTGCAGGATGAGGATGTGGAGAGACCCTGGACCATTGCAGTAGAATTTCATATCACAGGATACATTAGCACTGGCAAGATGCTGCATAACTCCAGCAGATGAGGAATATTCCAGAAGTCAGTAAGACCTTTTGGTCCCAAGGCTGTCACATGCATAGGCCTTTTTCTGCATATCGATACACTCATGGGCGAAAGGAAAAGGAAAACCCCTTGTTACATCCTTGAGTGTCTGAACATTTAACAGAATGAGTGCTTTAACTTAGAAGAAATTGTATTCTTGTTCATAATTTTGAGCTCTTGCCCACTGTAAGTGAGACTGAGGTAATGCCAAATGGGATATATGAGGCTGATTCCATTTTTCAATTTCAATTCTGCTGAATTGGCTTGCTGAGGTAATTAATCTTCCTTCTATGACAAATACTACCATGTTCCCAAGTGAAGCTAGGATCTTCAACATTCTTCCAAAGCCCTTCAGTAAAACACAGAACTCATGGGGAGAAGAGAAGCTTTGTTTCCTTACTCCTAGGGTAAAGATTGTTCCTCTGTTCCCCGATAATATAATTATTCAAAACAGGTGTGAATGCAAATGATAAAATGCAAGGAATGATTCGTGTTTATTAAAACATCCAGATTTAGTTTCAGTCTGGACCAAATCCACTAGTTCTATTCTTCCTTCATGATAAAAGATTCGCTAACCAGCCAGGTTAAAAGAGCCAGACTATTTGCATATTGAATGGTTGTAGCCAGCAGTGGAATTCCTACTAACTGCTGTGCTGATTGACAATGGCCTCAAACAGTAGGAGAAAGTGCCAATGAATTCCCTTTCTGAATCTACCTCAAAACGCTGAGCTTTCATGATGCTGTGCCGGACTGGTGTCTTCTTTAATGTGATAAAATTTTGGTCATTTTCAGCTGCACTTGTAATTACTCTGTATGGGAGGGGTTAGTGGCTGACTATCCAGTAGTATTTTAGTATTCTTTCAATGTAGAAATATTATAATAACTCAGAGACTTTAACAGCTTGGCTAAAGAACGGGACATAGTAGCCTTTTGAAAAAAAAAAACTTTACTATTTTGCTTTTGACAGGACATTCTTTCATCCAATATTTCTGGGGTTTAAACAAAAAATGTATTCAGATTATTTGCATAAGAACATTATTTTCTTCTCATGCATGCTCTGCATTTTCATGGTAGAAATCCAGAAAAAAGGAACAGCATTTTATTATTACAAACAATGATATTTAGAATTAAAACAGAAAATGCTCCATCATTTTTCAACCTGCCAACCAAATCAGTGTGGAGACAAACTTTGTGTGCATGTGTGTTAGTGCATGAATGTGAACTTATGTACAAGTCTGCCAGCTGATGAGGCTATCTTAAAAAGATACGGTTTGATAATTCACCAACACCAAAGGAAGCATTTTAAATGGCACCAAGTTGGGCAGGAAGCAGTAGAAGGAGGCAAGGGTCATAAACTCCAGTACAAGTGTATGGAATGTTTCACCTTTGTGTACATTTTTCAATCTTTTACAGATTTACTCAGGATTTAAGACTTTATTAAGGTCAAAAGGATTACATTAAGTTCATAGACACATTTGTTATATTAATTGAGTCATAAGGTCTGGCCGTCTGCAAACACATTGGCAAACAGGCATCAGCTGGTTTCCATTGCCATAATAGATCAGAAAATCTGCCCGTAAGTCTGTTTGCAGCTCTTAAAAGTTGTCGAACAAAAATGTGTTTTGAACTATCGACAATTACCTAAGAAAACAACTGGATTGTGTAAGTGGATTTGTTTATATGCCCAACTCTCACACTACTTCTGCTCTTATCATGAACTCCCAGTGCCACGCTTCCCGCTCCAGGGTTCCATGTATAACCATGGCTTGAAAATAAATGCTATCTGCTCTGTCATTAAAATGCAATAGATAGCTGGGCGTGGTGGCTCACACCTGTAATCCTAGCAACTCAGGAGGCTGAGATCTGATGATCAAGGTTCAAAGCCGGTCCTGGCACAAAAGGATCTGAGACTCTTATCTCCAATTACCCTCTAAAAAACAGGAAGTGGGGCTTGGCTCAAGGGTAGGGTGGTAGCCTTGACCTGAAGAGTTCAGGGACAGTGCCCAGGCTGAGTTCAAGCCCCATGACCCACCAAAAAAATGCAATAGAAATTAGAGTACTAACTGGTCTTTTAAAAATAAACTAAAAAAAATTTAAACTGAGAGAACAGAAGAAATAATAGATACAGAATAGAATACTGCAGAGTTCTTATTACCTTCAAAAGAGTAGTGAGAAAGGGAATATATATATATATATGTATATATATTATTCTATAGTAAAAAATATTATAATGAATTGGGAAATTCCACCAGATCCTCCACAATCCTATATTATTCTGTGTTCACGAGAAGTAATGATTGAAATTTGCGTTTATTACTCACTGGCCACTTTCAGCGATGTGTGTTATACTATATACATATGCACTAAGCCGTATGTACTGCTGCATATGTGTACATCAACAACATCCAATTTCATTTTCCATGTTTTCAGCTCCAAAAAGTAGAAAATATTTAGTGTATTCTTCTGCAACTTCTTTTTATAACATGCTTGCAAATTATAGCAAACAAGGCTACGGAGCCTTCTGTTCACATAGATCCCAAAATACATTTCACATACTTTCTAGATATTCAGATGTTTATGTTTTCATTAGTTGTGTGTGTGTATGTACATGTATGCATGTGTATACAATAAGAATTAAATTCACAGCATTGTACATGCCAAGCACATATCCATTCATCTTATTCCATTGTTTGGTTATTGTGAATAATATCACAATAAATTGAGTCTATAGGTATGTCTTTTGTATGATGACTTTGTGTCTGTTTTATACATAGCTAGCAGCAAAAGGCTAAATCATATTGTAATTCTATTTTTAGATTTTAAGAAACTTTTGTATTAATTGTAATGACTTGACTGACATTTACACCAATCGCATGTTCATTCTTTTTTCATGCTCACCAGCATTTGTTACTTCTAAGTTTTTGATGAGCCCTTCTGATGGGGCCAAGATGCAATCTAAATTCAGTGGTCATTTGCATTTTTCTGATGGCTAAAGATCTTTTCATATATTTATTGGTCATTTGTACTTCTTCCTTTGAGTGTCTTTTCACATCATTTGTCCATCTGTTGATCTGATAATTTGTTTTCTTGATTTTTTAGTTCTTTATATATGCTAGGTATTAGTCTTCTATTAGATGAATACCTGTCAAATTTTTCTCCATTCTGTACTTGAAATTTTTAGCCCTTGCAACTAGGCAAAATAACTAAATACATAAAATAGTTGAAAATATGAAAACAGAATGTCATCATTGTTTGTAAATGATATGATTTATATACATTGAAAAAGTCCAATGGTTAGAACTGATAAATTTAGCAAAATAGCAGGACATAAAATAAATATACAAAAGTCCTATACAGTAATATTGCCTGATATTAAATAAGTAATCCACAACTTAATGTCACAAATTTAACATCATTGCTTTGATATGCATCTATGCATTTTGCTCAGAAGAATATCGTTTGCTTTTGGATGAAATACAGGAAGAAATTTTGGAATTAAAAAGAAAAGACTACTTTTAGAACATACTATTTTTTTCTGAACAAAACTAGAATGTGCTGACAATTTCCTTTAAATGTAGAAAAAACACAGCATAAAATTTACTATCTTAATCCTTTTTCAATGTAAACTTTAGTACTGTTAAAGATATTCACACTGCTGTAAAACATAGCTCCAGAACATTTTGCTCTTGTAAATCTGAAACTCCATCACCATTAAATAACCACGGCTTTCCTCCCTTCCCCCAGCCCCTGTCAACCACATTCTTCTTTCTGTTTCTATGAATTTGACTGCTTCCGATTGCTTATGTAAGTTACTCATATTCTTTTTAGGACTGTATAGCATTACATGCATACCCAATTTTTATCCATTGATCATTTTATGGGTTGTTACCGCACTTTGGTTATTGTGACTATTCCTTCTATGAACGTAGATATGAAAGTATCTCTTCAATTTTATTTTTTTCAAGATATAATCTTATTATTTTAGTCCAGGCTAGTCTTGAACTCATAATCTTCCTACTTTTGTGGCCCTAGTGGTGCGATTTTAGGCATGCACCAACAGAATGGCTCTTGCTGTTAACCCATTCACATATACAACCAGAAGTAGGATTGTTAGTTCATATGTTAATTCAAATTTTTATTCTGAGAAATCTTCATACAGTTTTATATAGTAGTTTCACCACAGTATAATACAAAAAAAAAAGCTTTCAACTGGTGCCATTTTGGTAAGCTGCATGTACGGAAATCCTAGGAGTGATTTAAAATAGTTTATTAGAAATTAGTCAAGTACCCTTTTCACTTTTGTTAAAACAACTAGTTAAACTCTTTAAAAGAAACCAACTACTCACTTCAAAAGAAACCAACTACTCACTTCACAAGTTGTCCCTGTGGCATTGTAAAGTATGTAAATAATACTTTACAGTTTCACGTGCTTAACAATATTAGTACTTGGCTAAGACATTTCTATAGCTAACTGTCCTGTGAATTCAGTCCTGTGTTTCTTGGTTGTTAGTTGGTTTTCATGCCAGGATTTGGTGTGGACTCAGGGTCTAGACAGTATCCCTTACTTTGTTCGCCCAAGGCTGAATCTTTACCTGTTAACGTATAGCTATATTTCTGGCTTTTTGTGCTCAATAGGAGATTAGAATCTCACAGACTTTTCTACTTTGGCTGGCTTTGAAGCTCCCCAACCCTCAAATCTTAGCCTCCTGAGCAGCTAAGTTTACCGGCCTGAGCCATAACATGCAGCTTTTTCTATGGTTTACCTTTTCTGTGAAGTCCAGTCCTGTAGTATTTTAGTTAGTAGTCCTTTCTAATATATCTAAATGCTGATTTTATGTCCAATATTATTCTGAGGTGTTTAACTACACCATCATGCTATTGCTTAAAAGTAGACATCATTGGCTGGGAGTTTGGCCTAGTGGTAGAGTGCTTGCCTAGCATGCACAAAGACCCGGGTTCGATTCCTTGGTACCACATACTTAGAAAAAGCCAGAAGTGGTGCTGAGGCTCAAGTGGTAGAGTTCTAGCCTTGAGAAAAATCCAAGGACAGGCCTCAGGCCTTGAGCTCAAGCCCAGGACTGGCAAAAAAAAAATAGACATCATTAATGCTATTATATTAATTCAAAGAGATTGAGCATTTTATAGCTTATAAATATACATTTATATATATCCATTTATTTATAACTTATAATATACAGTTTACATCCCCAAAGTCATCATGCATCTTACAACCGATGATATATTATTGTGACTGCCCAGGTGAGAGCCTGACATAGTGCTCTTTATCTATGTATGTGTATATTTGGTGACAGTTGTTGCGTACTAAGCATGGTGAGTTCTATTGCCATTTTAAATATTTTCAAGAGTATTCACTCTAAACTGATACAGAAAGAACAAGGTATCATGCATGTTAAATGATACTGAGAACAGAATAGCCAGGTAGTAATTGGATATTTAAGGAACAAATATAGATGACAGATGATAGACCGACAGATAAATAGATAGATAGATAGATAGATAGATAGATAGATAGATAGATACATACATACATACATACATACATACATACATACATACATACACAGGTACAGATATAAGTACAAATATATGTGTATCAAGGGAAGGATGTATACAATTCTTTATTTCCTTTGCAATGGACAAATAAGTCATTTACAGGACCTAAGAAAGCTATTTATGAAAAGAAAGCTGTTATATTTTGTTACTGAAGCATCCAAAAGGACCTCTTAGCAAATCAGCTAAAGGCAGGAGAAAAATATATACAAGACAGGCAATGCAAAACCTATGTAGCCAAATCACACATTGCCTAACACTAAGGTCACATATCTCATCGGAAATATTTTCTTTCTCAGTGGTTCATAAAAGAATGATGCCACAGAGTGGATAACATCTTAGATTTGAAGACATCTAGAGCCTTGTACAAAATCATGAAATGAGTAAGTAGAAAAGTAGAGACTCATGCTAGCTCTGTGTTCCTCACCAGCAGGCTTTAGTGAGCTTTGATTTTGTAACTTCTGTTTTAACAAGCCTATAAGCATTTCTTTTAAACAAAATATTACTTGCATTTTATATATTTTGAAAAATTTTATAGCCATTTGGAGGTTAATTATAGACTCCCTTGGCACAGTCTCCAAAACAGAGTCAGAAATCACCAAAGGTAAAGAAAATATCAATAAAATTATAAGAACAACTAATAGTAGTCCTCAGACAAAGAAGGAAAACAGAACCTTCCTGTATTAATTCTCTCTCGAAACAGCACCAGGTGTGAAGTACATGACTTAAAAATGTTAAATGGTAGTGCAGATTTTAAAATCACAGAATTGTTTTAAGTCACATTTCATTACCTATGCTTACCTGATTTTTTCTGTGCTTTCAGAATCTATTACTTTAAGAAGCCTGAGAACAAAACAGTGATAAATCATTACGTAGTACTCAATTGTTCTTGTTCATTATAACTTCTCAGTTTTGTTTTATTTCGTCTTCATACACACTTTTTATAGTGGTTACAAAGAAAGCACATTGGAGATTCTCACACCATCATCTGCATTCACGGTTCCACTCAGCCATGAGTTAGTTAGTTTGTCAACTGGGTGACTTGAGGCAAATCATTTCATTTGCATGAGCTTTTGTTTTCCATTTGTGGAATTACCATCTGATAATGCCAAATTTGAGACCTGTATGAAAATGAAGTACTAGAGTGAATGAAAAGCATTTTAGCAGAGTATCTGCTTCTATTAAAGGCTTAGTAAATGTGAGCTGCCATTATTCATAGTAAGACAACCCTGAGAATTGCTAAAGAAATTTTTCAGAAAGCTTAAGTCATTCTCCAAAGTCACAGAGCTTGTAAGTATAAAAGCTGGTACACACACAGAACTTGCCTTGGATGCAAGTAATACATACAATAGAGGCCTTCTCATAGTTTATACCAAATTAGTCAGGCCTATTCTTTTATAATCTCTATGTAACTTGACAAATCACTGCAAGAGCTATAAAAGCTTAAAAATAATTTTTGCCTGCTTTCATGGATTAAGAGAAAAATAAATATTGAGTTGACTTTATTGATCCATCACAGTATATAGTCATCAACATGCTTCGGGCTAATTTCTCTTACTACACAAATCCTACCTCCTTTATCACTATGTATATGCAACAAAGAATATAGACTGGGTGTAGGAAAGTTATGTAAAGATCTGACCTGTAGTAAAATGCACTTGAATTTCCTATTCCTGTAGCCCATGGTGATGATTTGAATTTGCGTGCAAGCTCTTCATCTGCATAATTAGTTCCAGTACCTCACAGAAGCAGATTGAGACCTAATCAGGGAGGTCAAGAGTTGGACAAGAGTGAGCTCCAGAGGAGAGGATGCTGTGTTAACCCCCACGCTGAGGTGCATCTTGTATTAAGGAGGCACTGAGCTTGGGAACAAAGGGGTATTTTGGAAACACAGGAAGGAGATGGAAAGGAAAGAACTCAGGGCAGACAGATTTCTGGAACTAAGAGAATTGTAGCAAAAGTTAGTGAAGAGAAAGAGATTGAGGCAGTGCTCAGCAACAGCTGCCATACAAGATTCTAACAGCTTATGAAGTCTCAAAGCTAGATCCCTTGAAAGGGAAGAGTGCCAGCAGACAGCACAGAGCAGACGCAACCAAGGGGAAGCAGGCAGGCCACAGTGTGTGCAGGCCCATCACAGCAATGGCACTAAAGCTCCCCACACAGACTTCTGAAACAACCACAGCCCTGGGGTGAGGAAGGTCCTCAGAGAGAGAAGCATGACTCATAAAAAGTATGTAAGCAATCCTTCTTAATCTAGAACTTAAACCAAAGCCACTCAGTCAGATGAAGAAATGAAACTGTTACACTATGTGGTTTTCACTTCACTGGTAGATAGACCCTGTTCATGAAAAGTGATTCTGCTCCTTTCCAGTAGAATTGTTCTTGGGAATATGGAGAATATCATTTGGGAGAGTTTTAACTATGGACAAATCTGTCCAGCAGGTCATGTATGCTTGGGGAGACCCGGGAGCTGTTGAAATCCCACTGAAGGCCTCAAGGCTTCTATCTTGGTGTCATTACTAAAGAGATCAGGAAATATTAGTCTTGCTGAGCTGTAAATGCTTAGTGAGGTATCTGGGTAGAGCCTTGGGCTAGAATGCCTTCTGGTCAGATAGTGACCATTATGGCAAACCATTAGTAGCCTGAAAATTTCTCTGACAACAAGTGGCACCTACTATGAAATAAGAGATCCTACCTTATGTCAAATAAGCTGCTAACTCATCCCCGCCCCCAACCCAGTACCTCTGGTGTCCTAAAAGGTAAGAGTATGGGAATTTGTGAGAATTACTCAGAAGCATACTTTCAGATATACACATTCTACTATTTCTTACCCTTCCTGTAATTTAAAATCTCTAGAAGCCTTCTTTTGAACTTATAAGATGATTTTATACACACCATGTGGAATCTTATGGTATCATAAGCTTTATGTTACAAATGTACCAAAAATTCTACCTTTGTCAAAACTAAATTCACAAAATAATCCCTTTCTGGAAATTTCAAGATCAGTGAGTTGTTTTATTTTGACTAACACATTGATAAATTTGGATAAAATTACAATCTAACACTCGATAAAACTTTTCCCTGATGAAACTTCAGGTTAATATCTTTGCACAGTCCGTGATGATGAGTTATAAAACCCTATTCTGTTGGCTATGTGGACAAAAGCGCACACAGCATGTGGGCTAGTAAGGATAGATATACATCCATGTATGTAAGCACATTGCCATATATAGTTATGATTTTGTGTATGTTCATATAAATATGTATATTTGCATGCACTCTCACCTATACATACATGTATATGTAGTACCTGCTATGTATAAATGAAGTACATTTATTAGATTCACACAAAGCCATTGGACGTTAAGTATTGCTAACTTCATTATACAAAATATATAATTAATAGTCAGAAGAGAAAAGAACTTGTGTCAAGTTCACAAAATAAATTGAAGGAGATGTGTGATTCAGAAGTATGCGCAGCTGTTTGCCAAATTAGAAAGAAAACAACTATGTCTACAACCTCTTAAGGATTACACTAATTATATCATCATTTTTGTTAACCAAACTCAACACATTTCTTTAGAATACATTTCCACTTAATTTCTGAAATGGGCATATTTTGTGGAAAATGTAATTCACATGCTTTTGAATCATTTACACGAACATGCTCTAAATATTGTTTCTGAAGAGTCATTTGATGTCAAAAGAAGGCTTTTGAATATTTATTTCTGTGAGATTTTATTTTTCCTGATGCTTTGTATTTTATTAAAAACAGGCAAAACCATTGTTCCAAGCTGAGGGAAATTTGAAGCCCTGTTTGAGGATATTTTTTTTTCTGTTTTGTCATTTTTGGATCATTTGTTATGCATACTTAATTATTTGAATAGATTAACTTACTTCTTGTAAATCCCTACTGCTTTGAGTACTACCATTTTAGCCAATGACATACTTAGTTTCTTTACAAAGTAATTCCATGCTGATTTATTTGTTTTCCAGTAAGCTAACTATACTGATTGAAACAATTGGACACTTCCAAAAGGAGTTATAAGAACACTAAAAATTCTACCATTTTAGTGATAATCCCTTTAAAACTATAAGCAGCTCACACAAGACAGGCAAGAACTTTCCAGTATATGGGAGGATATGTGGATTTCTAGTGAGATGTGAATATTTTGCTTCAAATATAAAGCTTCATTTTAAAAATCACAAGTTCTAAGCTGAGCATGGTGGCTCACACCTGTAATCCTAGCTTCTCAGGAGGCTGAGATCAGAGGATCAAGGTTCAAATCCAGCCCAGGCACAAAAGGACCTGAGATTCTTATCTCCAATTAAGCTCTAGAAAACAGAAAGGGTTTGGCTCAAGGGGTAGGGTGGTACCTCTGAGCTGAAGAGCTCAGGAACAGCGCCCAGGCTGAGTTCAAGCCCCATGACCCACAAAAAAATCACAAGTTCTAAAAAGTCATTAGTGACTGTGAGCACTGATGTGTAGGAAGCGGTCATCTGAAATTCCTTTTGTCTCTGATGAACATAGTTCCAAGCTGGAATACTAAACCTGATATTTTGACTCTATTTCGCTAGCAAGTATGCCCTTGCAAGGAATTGAGATGTTATAATTAACTCAAATGGCTACAAAGTGTATTCTATGAAGCAGATATTTGTTATTATCATTATTGCTGTCCTTAGAACTACTATTAACAACATTCCCATTTTAAGAGGAATAACCAGCGTTCAAAGTTGCTCAAGACTCATACCTGGGAGTATCTGAAGTAAGATGACAGGTGAATCAAGTCTCTAAGGAGAATTGCATTAAACCTGGTACTCTATGGAAATTGGTGGAAGTAAAAACAGGGTATTTCTGAAGCACCATGGATATACCTGTAGTTGTATCTACTGCTAAGATCTGGAGACTGTAGGCCCAAAGCCAGCATGGACAGAAAATTCTAAGAAACTGTATCTCCAGAATAACCAATCAAAAGCCAGAGTAGGTATATGGTTCAAGTGGGACAACATCAGTCATGAGTAAGGAAGCTGAGTAAGGGCAAAGCCCTGAGTTTATGCCCTAGTACTGAAAGGGAATAAAATGCATTAAGAGCTCTTGGTAACCAACCTTAATGTGTAGTGCCAACCTTCACTGTTCTTCTCAATCTCTTACTAAGTTTTAGGCTGGCACTTATTTTGGTAGTACTGGGATTCATACTGAGGGCTTTGCTTCACACTGACTTATGAAAAGTCTTTTGTGAGCTCTTTCTTAAATATCTTCCAGTCTGTTGTCCCCCAATCTCTCTCTCTCTCTCTCTCTCTCTCTCTCTCTCTCTCTCTCTCTCTCTCTCTCTCTCTCTCTCTCTCTCTCTCTCTCTGTCTCTCTCTGTCTCTCTCTCTCTCTGTCTCTCTCTGTCTCTCTCTGTCTCTCTCTCTCTCCCCCCCCACTTCTTTCTTCTTCTCTCTTCTCTCTGTCAAATGGTTTTCCTGTCAGTACTTACTTCAACATGTTGGTCAGTGCTGTGAAGCAGAGATTGTCAATTTTTAGGACAGATATGAAACTTACGGTCATGGATATTTCTCCCAATCTTTAGCACAAAAGATCAAGAGTGGTAGCACTTACCATTGGTGTTTTTTTGTCATTTAGGAAGACCAGGAGGATACTTGACCTTCTGTGTCTGACCAGGACCAGAACTTTATCTAATGTCCTAAGCCCTTTTGTCTTCTATGTCATTGTTTTTACCAAAAGGAAAGAGAAATATAGTAAGGTCCTAAGAGAGCAGAACCCTGCATTTCAACATCGATTTATTCATCCTTCCTTGGTACTATTCTAGGACATTGAGTAAATCAGAAACAGCACACAGATAAATGAAGGAATCATACATGTTTTGATGTGTGTAAGAACTTCCCCATTTTAGCTGTGATCAACAGTAATGATTTAGCAGACTCTGACTTCTCTGGACTGTGCTAGGAAGCATTAAACAAATGATAGCAAAATTCACAAAGTCCTGAGTTCTTTCAGAAATAGATATTTGCCCAGCTTAGCCACTTTCCCCACTCATGCACTTCAACTCTCATTAGCCCCGAACCTGCAATGCTTCCCTTTTCTTTCATGCATCTTCTCCATCAGAAATCTTACCCCTCCAGGCTCTGCACACATACCACTTCTTCCATGAAGCCTTCTTTGATCTCCCCATCTGGAAATGATCTCACTCTCCTTTGAACACCATTACCCTTTGTACTTCTCTGTTGGCACTTCTCCCATTCCACCTTATATTAGAACTGTAATCCTGCCTCAGCTCCCCTGCTAGTCCATGAACTCTCTGAGGGCACAGAACAGATTTACACACTTTTAGATTCTCTAACAGTTCCTAGCATTTCCTGGCTTATTGGTGCTCATCACACATTTGTATGAATGAATGCATCCAAGCTACGTGCTATATGACTTGAAAAGTTGGTAGACCAATAGAAAGGCTGGCTTGATATGAACTACCTGAAAAGGTAAAGCTCCTAAATAAAAGGAAGCATGGTTCCTGAGCCTATTTCTTTGACAGAAATGCCATTATTAGTCTGAAAATTGCCTAAGGCGAGATATCAGAAAAGAAGATGTAGTGAGCCAAAATATAATTTTGTATTAAACCTCAGAGAAAATAGCATGTATTCATGAAAATAATTAAATCCTGCTGACTTTTTAAATGACTATATCAACATTTCAGTGGGTGGCATTTAAGAGTTAAGATGCTCAGTTTCAGCCTTGACAGAATTCATCCATCACCCCAACCTTGTTTGTCCCTACAAACATTCAGAGTCAGCTGGTTTGACCATTTCCACCCTCCTTAACCTACAGGCTCATGATCACTACCTGGTGGCTTTGTAGTCACAACTGACTGACAATTGCGGTAGTAAAAAGTACTTGTTATAAACAGAACCCAAGACTGTATAAATCCAGTCCTGGCATCAGGTTATATGCTTAAGTACCAAACTTAAATACCCCTGGGCTGCATGAACATTAGCATATAAAAGGCCTGCCCACACCACTAGAAAAAATCACTCTCATTTATTTGCTTCTGATTTTCTTTCCTGCTGTGTAAGAGGATGCTTCCAAAATGGCTTTTTATTTGACTTCTGTATGACCTCCTTCATTGGTCAGTGTATACAACGTGCACTCTGGGAGAAGCATAAGCCCTAGGCAAGACTAGGACAATGAAGTCCCAAGTCTCCTAAGTGGCACTTTCCTTCCCATTTTGAAGTCTTCCTTCTTACCTTGA
The DNA here is from genome assembly GCF_031878675.1 of Megascapheus bottae. Lineage (NCBI taxonomy): Eukaryota > Metazoa > Chordata > Mammalia > Rodentia > Geomyidae > Megascapheus > Megascapheus bottae. The sequence goes on along the minus strand of NC_143547.1, from coordinate 94,500,794 downwards.
AGATGACAGCGATCTTATTTGTTGCACTCTTCCCTAACAGCTCCATTCAAAACTTTTCTGTTCAGTGTTTCTATGTTTTGAGATGCTGCCAAATGTGAAATTTCAATAGGTACTAGTGGTATGATTCAGAGTAGGGTCTGTATTTCCACTTTGGTAACACAATGTTTTAACCAGTAAGATGTACATGACTTTCAAATAAAGATATAGTCAAATAACCAATAACATTATGGTTGCATGATTTCATTATTATGATGATTATGATTATAATTATGATTATCTTTAAGTAGTTATACAAAGGAGATGCCATTCAACAAAGCAGTTTATGAATACAGTGCCTCTTCTTGAATGTCACCATGTGAACATTCTCACCCATCCCTCCAGACCCCACTCCTTCCGTCACCTGTCTTAATTCTGTGGGATATACAAATTTTATGACTTCCTTATCCCCTCCTTTCTCTCTTCATTCATCTGCCCCATTCCCTTGATCCCATCCCTCCTCTTTCCAGTAATGGTTCCAGGATTTCTTGATTTCCAGGAATCATCCTTATGAATGGATGTTAATGGCAGGAATATCAGCCAGATAGCAGGAAATAGCTAGGCCCTTTTAATCTTATCTAATTTCAGAGTTTTCAGTGCCTACAAAAAGGTTTCATTTATGGTAATTAGCCATGCCAATCCTGTTGACATAGAGGGAAAAGAAATCCAGCTGTGGTGAAGCCCATCTATAATGCTAGAGCTCAGGAGGCTGATGCAGTAAGAGAGTAGGCCAAGGCCCACCTGGAATACGTAATGACAGCTTGCCTCATAAAACTGAAGGACGGGGGGTGCTCTACACTCCACCCTCAGAACTACCAAACAAAAGAACAAGAAAGAAACAGAAAGGAAGAAGAGCTTAGATATCCACTGTTAAAAATAGCACAGAGACTGGGAGTGTGGCCTAGTGGTAGAGTGCTTGCCTAGCATGCACAAAGACCTGGGTTCGATTCCTCGGTACTACATACACAGAAAAAGCTGGAACTGGTGCTGTGGGTCAAGTGATAGATCTCTGGCCTTGAGAAAGCCCAAGGACAGTGCTCAGGCCCTGAGTTCAAGCCAGGGCTGGCTGGCCAAATAAATAAATAAATAAATAAATAAATAAATAAATAAATAAATAAATAAGAAAGAGAGAAAGTACAGAAGAAATACGGTGAATTTGAATCTTAAAAAGTCAATATACAGTTTATCAAAGACAAATACAAACATATTCACTGCAGCCACCTTGTTCATACCACTCCCCCAGTGGAAAATATTAAAAGTAAAATGGACAAATAAATGGCAATATGGTCGAGTATTATACAGCAATAAGGATGAATGAATCCAAGCCACATCCAATAATATACATGAATTACAAAATCACAATGTTCTAGAAATGAAACAATCTTTCCAATGTAAATGCTATAGTATTCCATTTATGTTCAGGGCACACAAATCTATGGTTTTCAAAGCTGGATAATGTTGCATCTTTGGAGATAATAGTAATAACTGAATCCTCTAGATGTTGTTCAGGTTATATGTGTTGATGACCTGCTGATTACATAGGCATGTTTTGCTTTTGAGGTGTCATCAACTTGATGGGATGGTTTCACTTTATATATTTCACATTTCATTTGTACTTCAGTATAGCACAGTACCAATAGACACACTGAGTAACAGGTGCGTTAGTGACACACAAAACAAAGGAAGTGGTTGAACTTCTTGGAATAAATATAATAGAAAAATATAAGAAAGGGGAAGAAAGAACTAAGCAAGCAATTTCTCTATTTTTTATTGAATTCATAGTACTGGGATATGAATGCTGGATTTCATGTTTAATAGGCTGCCATGATATTCTAAGCTGCAACTCCAGCCTTGCTTCTTGCTAATTATTTTTAGGATAGGGTTTTGCTTCCCACAGGCCAGAGCCACAGTCTGCCTCCTATATAGTTCACATCATTACTGGAATCATAGGCATGTACTACTATGTCTATCTGCCCCTCTGTGGAGACTTCTGCCTGGGCTGCTCTGACATAGTATTCCTCCCATAATTTCAGCTTCCCACATAACTTAGAGGGATATGTGTAGGGTACTGCACCCAGCTGTGGACTGAGAAAGTGTCTCAATAACTTTTCTGCCTGGGCAGGCCTCCAACAATGATCCTCCTGTTCACAGCCTCTCAAGTAACTAGGATTACAGGTATGACCCACCTGTACTTGGTAAATTATTCTTGTAATTATATCACTCATTTATTCTATATAAATAGCTTTAAGCGGGGAGCCAGTGGCTCATGCCTGTAATCCTAGCTACTCAGGAGGCTGAGATCTGAAGATCATGGTTCAAAGCCATCCTGGGCAAAAAAGCCCATGAGACTCTCATCTCCAATAAACTACTGACAGAAAAAACAGAAGTTTTGCTGTGGCTCAAGTGGTAAGAGTGCTATCTTTGAGCCAAAGAAGGTCACGGACAGTGTCCAGGACTTCAACTCCAGGACTGGCAAAAAAAGAGAAAAAAGTGCTTCAAAACTATCCTCTGGGAAGCACCATTCTTAATGGTTAGCACATATTTGTGAAGAAAACATTCACCCTTTCCTTAGGGTAGTCACATTCTAGAGGAGAGTCATATCTATCAGCAGCTCATGTAGTTGCCTTTAAAAGAAAGTGTACAACAATCCAGCAGCCTCAATGTTTTATGTATGACAGGCTCGTGTCACGACACCAAACGGGACAGTGAACTTATGGTCACTTGTTTACTTTTCCTAGAAGGATCCAGGTGACTGGACTCTAAGCAGCCCTGTTCTGCTGAAATACAAGAAACTGTAGGCTGCACTTTGTGTTTTGAGTCCAGCTTGCAGGGAGAAACAAGCTTTGCCCTCCTCCTGCTGGACGCCTCTCTCACTCTGGCACCTGTCATCCATTAAGCGCCCTCCTACTGGGATCTTTCATCATTGAAAATATATAATGATTTTCATTACTGCCTAGGCTAATTGGTAGTGAGTATTCCTTTAAAATATATTCCCCTAAATACTGGCCTTTGGATTTGCTTTGAAGTTTCTAACACCAACACAGTCGGACTAAAACCATAGATACTAATCACAGAAACTGGCAAGTCTGGCTCAGAATAATCACTACCATGGTTCTTTCTTTATTATAGCCAGTTGGGCAGTATGCACACACGTGAAAGGAAGCCTTACAACCATACATTAGCTAACCCACCCTGTGGCTGTTTCTAGAAGAGACTTTTCTAGCCCCACTATGTTTGCACATCACTTTGTAAAAGGAAGTGTTTCTTGTATCCAGATTGATTTCCAAGCCCGTGGCATAGTATTAGATTTTTTTTTAATGATTTCAATACTTGAAATAATATGCTGCATTTACTATCATCAATACTTATATTTTAGAAGAAAGTGGAAACATTAATGTTGTTATGTGCTATTAGCATCTAATTTACTAAACTGTTCCAGCTCAAAGGGGAAAATACTGTGAGATATCTTATGCAAAAAAATTTTATAAGTTTACCAAGGGCTAAAAAGGTCAATGTCATGTGCAAGGTCATGGTTGATGGTGGAATGCTGAACGCATGTTTCCTCATTACCATTCAGCCTTACTGTCTGCTAGTATTGTGAATATTAGGTCACCAAGTGCTTCTCATTCTTTCCCCCCCTCTTTTTTTCGTTGGTCCGGGAACTTGAACTCTGGGCCTAGGTGTTGTCCCTGAGCTCTTCAGCTCCGTGCTACTGCCTTACCCCTTGAGGAACAGCTCCACTTCTGGTTTTCTAGTGGTTAGTTGGAGATAAAAGCCTCACAGACTTTAGTGCCCAGGCTTGCTTTGAACCGCAAACCTCAGGTCTCAGCCTCATATGTAGTTAGGATTACAGGCGTGAGCCACCACACCCGGCTGGTACTTCTCATTCTTGGTATTCACTCTGGTGTATGTGTGCATGTATGTGTCTTCTGTGTGAAGAAATACACAGAAAGAAAATGTATGTTTGAATTTATGCCATAATTTTAAACATAAGGCTCTGGGAATTTTTTTAACTGAGTTTTTTTATAAAGGGGAATGGGCACCAGTCCTGAGGCTTGAACTCGACCTGGCCATTGTCCCTGAACTTTTTTGCTCACGGCTAGTGCTTTACCATTTGAGCTCCATATCCAGTCTTGTGGTGGTTAATTGGAGCTAAGAGTTTTATGAGCTTTCCTGCTCTGGATCTCAGCCTTCAGAGTACCTAAGATTATACACATGAGCCACCAACACCCATCTCTGAGTGGTTTTTTTTGAAGACTAGAGTGGAGAAGCTAAAAAAGAAGAGGGCTGGGGCTGAGAGTATGGCCTAGTGGTAGAGTTCTTGCTTAGCATGCATGAAGCCCTGAGTTTGATTCCTCGGTACCACATATACAGAAAAAGCTGGAATTGGTGCTGTGACTCAAGTGGTAGAAGGCTAGCCTTGAGAAAACTCAAGAACAGTGCCCTGTCCCTGAGTTCAAGCCCAGGACTGGCAAAAAAGAAGAGGGCAAAGGGAAGTTGAATATAATCAAAGTACTTTATATACAGGCATGAATGTGTCAATGAAAATCATTATTTTGTATAATTAGTATACATTAATGAAAACAGATTGCATAGAAAAATTAGTTTATGAAAAGGCATCAAAGGGGGGAAACAAGATGATTGGGAGGGGCTGTGGAAAGGGAAAGGGGAACAAAAACATGAGAATTGGTAGCAATGTGTGAGAATTAATACACTCACTACCTGACAAACGTAACTATAACCTTTCTGTATATTACCTCGACAATAAAATAAAATAAAGGAAAAAGAAAAGGCAGGCTGGGAATTTGGCCTAGTGGCAGAGTGCTTGCCTAACATGCACAAAGAGCCGGGTTAGATTCCTTGGCAACAAACACATAGGAAAAGCCAGAAGTTGTGCTGTGGCTCAAGTGGTAGAGCTCTAGCTTTGAGAAAGCCCAAGGACAGTGCTCAGGCCCTGAGTTCAAGGCCCAGGACTGGCAAAAAAGAAAAGGCATTAAGTATGAAAAAATATAAAGATAATCCCAATAGAGGTGATAGGGTAAATTTTTCAGCTTATAATATCATTGAGGAGATTAAGTTGCTCAAAGTGCCCAGCATACATATAGGCGAATACCACCATTAAACTCCTTCATGTTATGATGCATGCTAATTCATAGAGAAAAAGGCAAGAAAAGAACGTGCAGCTTGTGCCCTTTTATGTGTACATAGTCTCCAGTAGCTCTGCTCTGCATTCTCTTCCTAAGCAGAAAATTGTTCTGAAACAAATATTGATTCTTACTAGTCATGTACCCATTTTGGATTTATATACAAAGGTATTTAGTGACAGAATTAGGAATATGCCACATAATCAACTTAGGTAGGAAAACATATTGCAATGTTTATTAACACATTTTTTATACTTTAAAATATTAGCAGTTCCATAGTATGGAATATAACCTCTATGAGACGAAGGAACACTTTAATCTGTTTACCACCAGATCCCAGTACCAGTACAGCACTCATCATATAGTAGGTGCTCAAACAATACATTGAAAACATAAATGAAAATAGTACATTAAACTATGTGATATGTATACATATGGTATTGGTGGTTATGAGTAAATTAGGTCTCTAAGCCCCAAAGAGTATGTGTTTGGATTTCAAATGAGCTTTATTAATTTTTTTCCTCATTAAATGCTGGAACTGAGGTGCGGATAGGTACTTAAATGATCATCTAATTCAACACGTTTATGCTGCAGAGGGGGAAATTGCCAGGCCTATAAAAACGGTGTCATTGTGCAAGGATCACATTGGCAGTTAGCAAAAGACCCTGGACTAGGACCTAGTTCAAGGCCATTGACTGGTTAATTGTCACAGATACATTTTCCGCATAACTGTATCAGCAGACCTCACACTCTCATTCCCATAACAGGAGCTGTAGCATCACCTGAGAGCGTGTAAAAATTGTTTGTCTTGTTGTTTTTGGTCATGGGGCTTAAATTCAGGGCTGGAGTGTTCTCCCTGAGGTTTGTGCTCAAGGCTAGCACTCTACCACTTTCAGCCACAGTTCCACTTCTACTTTTGGGGCGGTTAACTGAAGATAAAGATGTCATAGACTTGGGACTGGGAGTTTGGCCTAGGGACAGAGTGCTTGCCTAGCATGCACAAAGACCAGGGTTCGATTCCTCATTACCACATACATAGAAAAAGCCAGAAGTGGTGCTGTGGCTCAAGTAGTAGAATGCTAGCCTTGAGGAAAAAACCCAAAGACAGTGCTCAGACCCTGAGTTCAAGGCCCAGGACTGGCAAAAAAAATGTCATAGACTTGTAAGGAACAGTGGTTCACACCTGTAATCCTAGCTACTCTAGAGACTGAGATCTGAGGATTGCGGTTCAAAGCCAGCCTGGGCACTAAAATCCATGAGACACTTATGTCCAATTAACCATTAGAAAACCAGGAGTGGGGCTGTAGCCCTAGGGATAGGATGGTAGCCTTGAGCTGAATAGCTCAGGGACAGCGCCCAGACCCAAAGTTCAAGCCCCGTGACTGATCAAAAATAAATAAATAAATGTCATAGACTTTTCTGCAGAGGCTGGCTTCGAACCATGATCCTCAGGCCTCAGCCTCTCCTGAATAGTTAGGACTACAGGCAAGAGCCACCAGTGCCCAGCTAAAATATCATTCTTATTCTTAAAACAAATAGATAAAAATTATGCATATTAATGTAATGTCAGGTATTGTTTCAGTACATGTATAGATGAACAAGGTTTAAATCAGATTAAACTTACCTGCCATGTGACATTTATCATTTCTTTATGGTGAAGACCTGCAAAATCCTTTCTTCTGTTCCTTCAAAATACACAGTACATAATTTTTATTTACAGTCAGCCTACTGCTCCTCTGTCTTTGGGGATTTTTATTATCATTATTATTGTTTATGTATAGGCCAAAAAACATGGAATACTTGTATTTCTATGTGTGGGTTACTTTTCTCAACATCCATTTTTCCCGCAAATGACAAAAAGGAAATGTAAATTGTTAGGTTCAATCTCACTAGTGAATCAGAGCTCTGAGATTAGGGCTTTTTAACCTTGTGCTTCAGCAAATCCTTCAGAGAATTCTAATGGACTTGAAGGTGGGAAAATGTTGCTTGGTACAACTTCTATATCTCCTGATAGTCTAAGATACACTATTATTTCGAGCAAAGAAGTTATGTTTTCAAACTTGCTGAGTAATTCATTTACCTAAAAATGTATATAGTGTATAGTTGTCTAAATCAATTGAGATCAGGAGTGGAGAGTCATATTGTTTTCATATAAGCTATTCAGATTCCTGGCACATAATAGCTACTTAGTTTTTCAGATCATCTAAGTCAATTTTTCTGGTTTTGTGGCTGTTCATGTAAGGGATAGATACATAGTGTTATGTAGTAGTTGGAATCAGATTTGCTAGACTTCGGTTTGCTTTTGGGTTTGGGAGATGGTTCTCAGCAACATGTACATACTAAGTCCATGCTTTCCACTGAGCTATACCACCACCAACATTCACCTGGCTTTGAATTCTAACTTGGCCATTAACTAGTTGTGAGACCTTGAGCACGTTACTTAAACCTTTGTGAGTCACACTTTCACATCTCCACAACAGGGATAATTATATATCTACTCTCTGTATTGTTACCAGGATAAATAAGAAAAATGCATGCAAGCTTAATATAGTGCCTTGTACATAGTAATTGCTTAGTAATGGCAGCTGTTATTATTATGATGATGATTATTAGCATAATCATCATTACCATCATCATCATCATTTGTTCTCAAGTGGGTTGGATTATTCATTTGGACCTAGATTTGGCATAAATTTAAACCTGGTAGGTTACATTATTTTTTAGTATTCCAAAGGTTATAGTGCCCAAGAAAAGATGTATGCTTCCTCAGACTGTGATTTATTTTATTTTTTTTGATAAATGAGTCTAGGGCACAGCCTTATGAAATATTTCCTAGAACTCCCTAGATATAATTCACATACCAAGCTTTTAGATAAATTTGCCAATAATGGAGTTACTATTTGAAGTACAAAAGCATGCAGGAGCATAAAATTCTCTCGGAAATATATTCTCCCACATAGATGGTTGTGAAGATTTTTGTCCTATACCTTCATTCTATGTACAGTATAGGGGAAAGTGGAAGGCAGGAGGAATAAAATCTGGCTGCCTTGTCCCATGTAGGCTACATCCTTTCAGCCTGGAAATCTAATTTGGTTAATAAAGCTTCAGATTAAGGAAGTGGTGAAAATATAGTAATCAATATCCATCTCCAGGCTAAAACCTATGGTCAAAAGAGTTAGTGATGTCCCCTTTTCCAGATGTCACCTTAAGAATCACAGTAGAGCCCTGTGACCCTTTCCTTCCAATCAGAGAGCCAGGCAAAATAGCCACACCTGGAGTGAGTTTGGGTGGCGGTGTCCCATGCAAATTCTCCTTTCAAGTCATTTTCAAAATTTCAATGCTGCCACCTTCTATTAGCAATTCTCCACATTTCTGTCATTGAAGGGAAAGGAGGAAACAGTCTCCCTGGTGGATTTCACATCCGAGAAGCCAGAGTATATTACCATTTTTGAAGTAAGCTACATTTCAAGAGATGAAACAAAGGTAACTCTTAACATCTGCCAATATGTTTTCAGTCGTTCTATCAAAGAAAATGAAATAGCTGCAAATACTAAAGAAAGAAATCAAGCTGTATAATTTGTTCAATTAGATGATGGAAAATCCTGGGTGAAGTTGACTTTGGCAAGCAAAGTGTTGTCAACAGATTTGAATGCTTTCAGGAAGAAGCATGGGCACTTCAAGAGCCTGTAGGATGAAGTTTGGGGAAGCCCTTGGGCTGAGCAGAACTGTCCACTCCAGAATGTGGTGGAAAGTTGAAGAAAATTAGTTTTAGGTGTCAGGGGAAAGAGATCAAGGGGCTTCGGTCCCAGTTTGTTTTCATAATAGAGTTACCAGAAAGTTAGACATGATAGCACATACTTATAATCCCAGCACAAGGAGAGTGAGGCAGGAAGATTTTATGGGCTGAACAGCAAGTTCTAGGCCAATATGGGCTGGCTATAGAGAGCCTGTTGTCAAAAAATCAAAATCACACCAGCAAATACCTATTTTTAAAATAAAATATAACAACTAGATAAAGACAATGTAACCTTATAATTTCACAAGTCCACAAAAATAGAACCTATTTAAAATTCCACACTCGTGTAGATGTGGCCTTGGGGAAGGCCCATTAGAGACAGACATGATTAATGCTCCCCCTCAGAATCTTATTTGCTTCTTCAATTGATTGCTCATATAGAGTCTTACTCACCAAGTACTTAAGTAGTTAAGTGCCTTATCGTTCTTGGAAATCACCACTCACTAGCCTGCCTCAGAGAGTGAAGAGAGATAGATGCATACAGACAATGTTTTCTAAATGAGCAAAGCAGTTCACTGTCTACCTAACCCCGCCCCCCAACACCAAAAGAACAGAGAAACCAGTAACCCAGAGCGCCAAACATGGTTTGGGACATTTAAACACTGGAGCCACTGAAATCTGTAGAACCTGATTCTTTTGGATGGTTATGAATTATTGCAACCCCGGGGCCTAGGACAAAGTACCTGCTTGTGGTTTCTACAACTCCATGTAAATAGATGAGCAGAATGACTGAAGATGCTCTGAAGCAAAATCATTATTTCTAACCCCACCCTTTGCAAAACGGAATTGGTTGCTGGCTTCCCAATTTGGACTCATAAACTGTAAAACTCAGCAGCTTTGTTGACAGCTTCCTACCCCTCTTAAAATGCATCCTAGGGCCGGGAGTTTGGCCTAATTGTAGAGTGCTTGCCTAGCATGCACGAAGACCTGGATTCCATTCTTTGGTTCCACATACATAGAAAAAAAAACAGAAGTGGTGCTGTGGTTCAAGTGGTAGAGCTCTAGCCTTGAGAAAGCCCAAAGACAGTGTTCGGGCCCTGAGTTCAGGCCCCAGGACTGGCAAAAAAAATGCATCTTAGTATCTTTCAATATTTTCGATAGCTAGGCCAAATACAACTTCTTCATGTTTCTGGAATCTCGTCCCTGTTTTCCATTCACATGAACATCCCTTGTTCCAGCCTCCAGTGCCAACCCTCCAGCACTGAGTAGCTCCTTCACCCCCACCCCTCACTGTTCTTCCCCTGCAATCAGTCCTGCATATCCACAAGAGAGCCTTCTAAAAATACAGGCTTGATCATGACACTGAAAGCCTTAAATAATAAAAGAAGTGAAGGGATGAAAGCTGAGTGGGGTTATCAGAACTCATGCCTTCGTACTCAAAATGAACAATTATCCTGATTTTTAAGTATGCCCAAGTCATCTGACTAAGAGATACAATTGTTATAGTGAAACTCTTTATTCCAATGCCTGCAGGGAAGATCATAATATAAATGTTAGGGCCTCAACTACATTATGCCAGAAATGGATTTTGATATAGGTGCATTTCCAGGAATTCTGTTTGGCACCATTTAGCCAAACATCTGTAGTAATCAATTTTGTTGCTCCTGCAACATTTATTGACCATTTCCTATGTGTCAGATGCTGTGCTTGGCACATATGAATATAACATGGTTCATATCCCATGGAACTTTATCTGACTTTCTGAAAGAATTATGACAATGAAATTCTCTCCTGATGCTAATGTATATTAATTCAAAAGTAAAGCATAATTAAACTTAAAACAAAAATAAAATTTTTCATTATACTTCTCTATCAGATAAAATCCCTATTATGAAACATAGTGAAACAGATCCTTGCTGATTACTCTCTGAGCAATCACAGTTACTGGACCTCCAGTTGCTACTTACCAAGTATACGAAAGCTTTGAATTCTTTCCTCATCAAGCTGGGTGCTGGTGGCTCATGCCAGTAATCCTAGCTGATCTTGAAATCTGCTAGCCTGGGCAGAAAAGTCTGTGAGACTCATATCTCCAATTAACTAGCAAAAAGCTGCAAGTGAAAGTGTGAAAATAAAAACAAGTAATAATGTGAGGCTCTGAGTTCAGGCACAAAAATTAACTAATTAGTTAGCTAATTAAGGACAATAATAGTATTTATCCACAAGGATAAAGTGACAATAATACTATTTATCCATAAGGATAAAGTGATGTGAAATATTCACATGGCACAAGACCTTGTCTATCCTAAGTGCAAAAAATGTTAATGTTTTTATGATTATGCCTGTAGATTCTTTACGCTGCTTCTTTTCTGAAATGCAAATGTGTTTTGAGGAGAAACCTGTGAATCTCTATTCAGACTGGAGTTGGGCACAGATTTTGCTACCATTCGTTGTTCCCAGGGAGAGCAGAGCATACCTAGGCTGGATGAAGACACCAAACTGGGAGGTCAGCTGTTTCTTGAATTTGTCCTGAGTCAGCTCTGTCCAGTTCAGATTCACTGGTACAAGTCTTCACACTACCAGCAAACATAAAGTGTTACAATGGTATTTTTAAATCATCAAAACAGAGCCCAGTGCTGGTGGCTTACACCTGTAATCCTAACTACTCCAAAGCCTGATATCTAAGAATCCCAGTTCAAAGCTAGCTGGGCAGGAAAGTCCATGACCCTCTTATTTCCAATTAATCACCAAAAAGCCAGAAGTGGAGTTGTAGCTCACGTGGAAGAGCACTAGACTTGAGTGATAAAGTTCAGGACAGCAATCAGACCCTGGATTTAAGTCCCAGTACTGGCACACACACACACACACACACACACACACACACACACACACACACACACACAATCATTTAAATAAGCAAGCACTATTATTAAATGAAATCAACCTAGTTTCTAAAGCATCCAAGTAAACTCTTACTGGAAGTTATCATACAATCATGAAAAAGTTCAGTGAGAGAGCAAATCACCCAAGTATCTGAGCAATGGTAGGACTAGACACATGCATTCACCTGCCTTTTCCTGACGTCTAATTACCTCATTCAGTATGATCAAGTGTTCTTGTTCTGTAAGCTCAGAGTTGTAAAATGAATCCTTCTATACAATTCACTCATTCAGCAAATACTAACCACATGCTATGTTCCAGGTATACCTATTTGTTCTGAGAATATTGTAATGAATAACAGTTTAGCCCTAGTGGGGCTCAGGGACAGTGCCCAGGCACAGAGTTCAAGTCCCACAACTGACAAAATAAAAAGGAGCACAAATGAACCCATAGCAGAATACCTTTTGTAATATGGCTAATAAGAAATGAACAGCAGAAGTAACCAGAGGCCTGCTAAGCTAAATTCAGTCCAAACTAAGTAGTACAGATCATATTCTGAGGATAATGTGCAGGGTTTGGGAAGTGAAAGCATGAGGGTTTTCCAAATTTTAATTCCGTTTTTGTTTACTTGTGTTTTACAGTACTGGGGGTTGAACTCTGGGCCTGGGCACTGTCCTTTCTTTTTGCTCAAAGCTAGCATCCTACTACTTGAGCCACAGCCCCACTAATGGCTTTTTCTGAGTCATTAATTGGAGATAAAGAATCTTATGTATTTGGGCTAGCTTCAAACCACAATCCTCCAATCTCAGCCTCCTGAGTAGATGGGATTACAGGAGTGAGCCACTGGCACCTGTCAAATGTTGATATTTTAATTGTGGCAAAATACACAATAATTTTATAAGTACAGTTCAGTGTCATTAAGTACATTCACAGTTTTGCATAACCATTACCACCATCATCTCCATAAGTATTCTAATCTTCCCAAATGGAAACTAGATGCCTCTTAACAACTACCTCCAGTCTCTGGTGATCACCATGCAATTATGCTGTCTATAAATTTGATTATTCTAGGAAAGTCAGAAAAGTCACCTGGTATTTAGCCTTTGGTGATTGACTAATTTCACTTAGAATGATGTCATCTGTTTTTTTTCCATGTTGTACTGAGTGGCAGGATTTTCTTCCTTTTTCAAAAGGTTGAATGGGATTATAACTTTATACACATTGTGTTTATCTTCTCATCTATCAATAGCCATTTGGTTCCTGTAAATAACACTGCTATCAGCGTGGGTGTGCCAGGCGTTTCATTTTGAAAGGTTCACTCTGATTATGATGTTGAGATCAGATCCTTGATGTCAAGTCTAGAAGCAGCAGTGAAGTTGGGGGATTAGGTAGGAAATGATGGAAGTAGTGTAAGATGAAAGATGTCACCTACAGCTGCTGACTTTATCCTGAAGGTCACACTGGCAATTTGGACTCAAATACTGGGCAGTTCTTATCCATGCTTATCCATGCTTTATTTCTTTCCAGGCTGGAATATGGCTAAGTAGGAAACATTCGTCTTATCTTCTTCAGGACTACCAGTGCTATGGTGTGGATGAGTCTCCCAAAATTTGTACCTTGGGAACAATGCAATAGTGTTGCAAGGTGAGACCAAAGCGGGAGTGTTTAGATCATGAAGATACAGTCCTCTGAAATGGATTCACCATTCTTGTAAAAGGGGTTTATGGAAGTGGGTTCCTCTCATCTTCTGTTTTCCTTGTTCCTCTGTTCTTGAGGAGGCAGTATTCAAGGCTGCATCTTAGAAGCCAAGTCTAGACACCAACCGGCCACAACAATGATCTTGGATTTCCCATGCTCCACACTGTGGGAGAATAACTTTATGTTCTTCATAATTGCCCAGTCTCTCGTGTTATATCATTGTGGCATAAAGACAGCTTAAGACAGTCAGAAAAATAGCATGTTCAGATGTCTAGGTTATTCATCTCCAATTAGATTGCCAATAAGTGCTAAGCAACTTTTCATCAGACCTCAACTAGCTTGACACCTGGGAATTTATCCGGACATCAGAATACCTAATAGCACACTAGCAATGTTTCATTTTAAGCATTTATTGGGGAAAAGAGATGAGCTATTTAAGATTTATTAGACATTTCTCTGCCTTCTTAAAGAGAAGGAGCTGAAAATATTTTACACTCTTTTGCCAGTCCTGGGGCTTGAACTCAGGGCCTGGGCACTGTCCTTGGACACTTTTTGTTTAAGACTAGCGCTCTGCCACTTGAGCCACAGCACCACTTTTGGTTTTTTTCTGTGTATGTGGTACCAAGGAATTGAATCCAGAGCTTCATGCATGCTAGGTGAGCACTCTACCACTGGGCTATGCTCCTGGCCCCTATTGACAGAAAAGTTGCTCACAAGCAACTTTTATGCTAACATAGGTGCTTTATAAACAATATCTTTAAAGTTGTAAGTAAACCGGGCTTTCTTCCATGTTCTCTAAATATTATCTAAATTCTATACTTTTGATCATTGTTGTTGTTTTGTTTTCCTGTTTTAAAGGGAGGCACTAGGTCTTGAATTCTGAGTATCAACCTCTTGCTTGGCTTTTTAACTTATCATTGGTGCTCTACCATTTGAGCCATACCTGAAGTCCAGCATTGGACTGGATGGAGTTTGTCAATTTTTTCTGCCTGGACTAGCTTCAAACTACTTTTGTGCCTGGTTTGGCTTCAAATCTCTCTCCTACAAAACTGTCTTCTGAGTAAGTGGGATTGCAGGCATGAGACCCCAGTGCTCAGTTTCTTCCTGGACAGTTTTCTATCTCCATTCTTGTTATTATATTGTCCAGTATAATACTTCCTCTTGTGATGGGCTTGAACAGCAGCATGAGCACTGCATAGTTCTAGTCATAAACAATCAATGCTGGTAGACCCAAACAGATCTCAAATAAAGACAGATCTTAATGAACAATGAATTCAGTTGTATATAATACTGTAGTTGTTTCTTTCGTTGTTGTTTTTTTCTAATTTTCACATTTGTTCAGGACAGAAAGTTTGCCACCTGAATGCAGTCTTTACAGCTAAGGTACGAAGGGCCACCAGTAAGAGACATCTCCATGGGCCGTGTCTATGCATCTGAACACAGAACAGCCATAGAATGAGAAATCTGTTCCTGGCTCATCTATTCTAGTCCTAGCCATACTGTAAAAAGATGTGTGATATTTTGAAAGCATCAACAGTTTGGCATCTGTTTTAGGGAGTTTCCAAGCACATTTTCAATGACAAAAGTAGTGTGTTATTTGCTTTTATTTTCTTGCCAAAACAATGGATTCTAAAATATAGACTATTTGGGTGGAGTCACATTTAAACTAGAAGTATATGCCAAAATTACAGCTGTAAGATCAAGAAGAGGGCTAGAAAGATGAGAGAAACAGGAAGACAGACAGATGTGGACATAAGTCTGAGAAGATCCTCATTATTACAAGTTGATATTACATTACAGCTTTCTTAGGGAAGCATCCATGCAGAGCTTTTTCTATGCACAGATTTGTATACTGTAGCTCCATAACTTATGAGGAATATATCAGGTTCTTCCCCCCCCTAAAAAAGAGGAAATTATTTTCTCACCACAGAATTCTCAAAGAGAAAAGAAGCTGCAAGCAGTCTCTCATTGATTCCAGTTTGGTTTTTGTCTTCGTGTGAGCATGTAGGTATCTGTCCATCTGTCTGCCTATCTGTGTGTGGGGGGAGGGGGCCTGGTAAGTTTATGCTCTTGTCTGTTGGCCTCAAATAGATTTGTGTGAAGAATAACTATCTGCCTCTACTTTATGAAAAGGGTAGACTCATGTAAGTATTAAGTTTGGCTCACTCCTATAATCCTAGCTACTCAGGAGGCTGATATCTGAGGATGGCAGTTCAAATCCAGGCCGGGCACTAATGAACATGACACTGTGTTCTCCAATTGACCACTAGAAAAAATAAGAAGTAGGGCTGTGGGTCAAGGGGTAGGGTGGTATCTTGAGCTATAGAGCACAGGGACAGCATTCAGGCCCAGAGTTCAAGCCCTATGACTGACAATTAAAAAAAAAGATTTTGGGACTGGGGCTATAGCTCAGTGGAATAGTATTGGCCTAGCACATCCAAGATCCTGGGGTCCCCAGGAGTAAAAATGCACTAGGTATTTGCAAAAAGCCTCTGGAATGACCCATTTGGTTTCTTTTCTAAAAGGCTCAGGCTGGATAGACTGTAAAGGCTCATTACCTTTAATAGCCAGATGCAGTGTTGAGTGCCAATCTGACTTGAGTAGGAAAGCTAAACTCATAGCGGATCTGAGAAATGTGCCATGGCCAGGGAGCCAGGCAAAAGATTTGAAATGTCAGCTCTAGCATCAGAAACTAAAATCCTAGGTAAAGCCATGAGCTAGTGATCATCGGTAAGGTGTAACACGGGAGGACAGGGCCAGACTGACTGGCTAGCATACATTGTAAGGCGTGATGTGAGTTCTTTTCTCACCATCCTACAATTCCATAAACAAAGAGAAATACTATTTCCATAAGCCAGAATTTGCCATGCTCAAAGGAAACCCAAGTTTCTGAGGAAACTTAATATGAAACCAATTGAGAAAATTTACCATTAAACAAGGTTTAACGCGTGTTTCCTTACTCTGGTGTCCCTTAAAGCATGCAAATAGGAAGTGTGAATACAGACGAGAGAAGTAGAGACTGCAGTAGCACTGGTAACAGTCACAAGGAACCTTTTTATGCCAATCCTGGAGCTTTTTCACCCAAGGCTGGTGCTTTCTCTTTAGCCACAGCCCCTGTTCTGGCTTTTTCCTTATTAATTGGAGATGAAAATGTCATGGACTTGCCTTCAGCTCATGAGACTCAGATCTCTGCCTTTTAGGTATTGAGCCACTAGTACCTGGCTAGAAACTTCAAGCAGCATCAACTCCTGCCATAGCTTATTATATTCAAAGCACTTGAAGTGTTTCCCAATCATAGAGGCCATGTCAGCTCAGTACAGCTTTACATGGGAGAAGGGTATGTCCAATCTCACCTTTGTCACTAAAAACAGAGACTGAAAGGACTTCTCCCAACAATGAGATGGCCAACAAGGTAGGAAGTACCAAAAGTTATTCATGTTGTCCTGGAGTTTTATTATTCTTTTAGACAAGGTCTTATAATTTTTTACATCCTGTCATTGATCCATGATCCTCCTCCCTCTGCCTCCTCAATAGCTGAGATTAACACATATGTGCAATCATATCTTGGTGCTATTATTATTATTATTATTGCATTATCAGACTATTGTATAGAAGAGTCACATTTATATTCTTAAGGTAGTGAGTACATTACTTCTTGAACGTTGTTACCTCTTCCTATGTTTTCTCCCACTACCCGTCCCCTACCACCTCCCAAGTTGTAGAGTCTATTTCCAATATATTGGCCTGTGAATACCGCTGTTGCATTGCTTCAACCTTTGTCCATTATCTCATCATGTTGTTTTTCCCCTTCTCTTCCTGATTCAAATAAACAAATAAATGTAGATGCAATACAACAGGTGGAAAAGTCAGATATAGTAATAACAGTGTATAGACCGTAAGAGAAAAAAAAAAGAAAAACAAAAAAAGAGTAAAGGAATAACTTCATGGAGTACATTAACAACAACCACCACATGGATAAATACCTTGTTTCTCTATGCTTGAGTTCATTTCATTTAGCCTAGTCCTCTATGGCCATATGTACATAGCTATTGAGCTACTGTGAACTTTTGCTAGGAATATCTTAGGCATAGACTAATTATTACAAATGAGAGAAACCATTGAGCCTATGTTCCTTTCGATCTGGCTTATTTCATTTAATATGATTTTTTCTAACTCTTTCCATTTCCTTATGAATGGGGCAAAGTCATTCCTTCTGATCATCTTGGTGTTTGTAGGAATCAAAAAAAAATGAAAGTTTATGAAGAGTATAAATTGGTGAAGAGTCCTCTTCTCCATGAGGTGCAGCAAGGTTAGTTTCCTGTAGAAGTGGCCATTCCTAGAGCATTTGCTTAGTGAAAGGCAAGTGGTTGCATGCTTGATATACAATATTTTCTTGAACCTTCCTGAGAAACTCACAATGCAGACTTCAGGATTCTTTACAGATTAAAAAAGTGATACATGACAAAGGGAGTTTGGCCTAGTGGTAGAGTGCTTGCCTAGCATGCACAAAGATCTGTGTTCAATTCCTCAGTACAGCATACATAGAAAAAGCCAGAAGTGGTACTGTGGCTCAAGTGGTAGAGCTCTAGCCTTGAGAAAGCCAAGGACAGTGCTCAAGCCCTGAGTTCAAGGCCTAGAACTGGCAAAAACCAAAAGAAAAAGAAAGAAAGTGATGTGGGGTTGACAAGAAATGAGGGCTCTAAAAGGCTGTGAAAATTGCCAAAGATCACTTGATTTGTTTCTTTGCAGAATAGGATTCAAGTGTAGGACAGCATGACTCCAAACTCTCTGGCCTTTGCTTCCTTCACGGGAATCCAGGGCTACAATAGACCAGTGCTCAGTATCCCGTGGTCATTGCAGAGAATATAACACTCACCTAGCAAAGGAGGATCAGGGTAGCAAATATCTCAAATCCAGTTATTCAGTGTGGGCTCAGGTTGTAATGAGCTGAAGAGAAGACTGTGTGACTAACACCATCTTAGTGTGCGGAGCCAGAACTAAGGAGGAAACTGTGGAAGTTCAGCCTCTTGAGCTAAGTCCTCAGAGGAGCCACTGAAGAGACCCAGAGTAGGGAGTAGGTGACAAAACATTGAGTCTAAGGCCGGGAGCCTGGCCCAGTGGTAGAGTGCTCACCTAGCAGGCACAAAGCCATGGGTTCGATTTTCCAGAGCCACATACAAAGAAACAGCTGGAAGTGGTGCTGTGGCTCAAGTGGCAGAGTGTTAGCCTTGATCAAAAAGGTTCCAAGGACAGTGCCCAGGCCCTGAGTTCAAGCCCCAGGACTGGCAAAAAAAAGTCTATGTTACTGAGAGTTCTGTTTCCAAAGTTCAGAGACCTGACTCTCAAAAGAAAAGATAACAGAGCCAAATGGAAGAGAAAAAAAACAAGGACATCTCTAATCTGATCCCTGCACCAAAGATGTAGAAAAATAAATGAAATCAAAGCAAAACAAAAATAAAATGTCTTAAGAAACAAAAAAAAGAGGTGTTCTTTTTTTATTTCTTATTTTACTTTTTTGTCGGAGTAATGTATAGGGAGGTTACATTTGCCAGATAATAGGTGCAGTACTTCTCACACCTTGATACCCCTCCTCATGTTTTTTGTTTCCTTTGCCCTTCCCCCACCCCCTCCCAATCATCTTGTTTCCCCCCCTTCCCTTTCCTATTTCAAATAAACAAATAAATGTATATACAATATACCAGGTAACAAAGTCAGATACAATAACAATATGAGATTGTTCTTTTGAGACAGGAGAAAAGCCCTGTGTCCCAAAGCCATGTGCAAGCTTTCCATGTTTATGCTGTAGTGTGACTGATGGAGGATGTGGGCTTGGAGTGCTCTTGAGGGCCCGGTCCTATTTATGCCACATGGCTTAATCTGTCTCCATCACTTCCCGGAGTCAGACAGGAATCAGCTTTAAGTGCCCGGGCTTGACTGTGGCGGGAGGCACCTACCTCCCAAATCACAATATCGTCCTAGCGCAGCCTAATCCCAGGCAAGGAAACAGTCAATAAGGAAATACCATAGTTAGGTTCTTTGCAACTTGCTGGAAGTGTGAGGCGGTGCTTCATTTCCTGATCGCTCAGGTGGAAATTGTAAAAAACAATTAAGAGCAATGACTAATCACCGAATCAAAGCAGGTTGCCCAACTCATTTGCAATTGTGCGCTCAGTACTGTGTGCCAACAAACAAAGACTGGGGGAGTTTATTATGTAACCCAATTAAAAGCTCTAGGCAAAGTGAGTAGTCAATTTGGGGCCACGTGGTGGGAAAACATCAGTTAGGAGGAAGAGCCTGAGGAATTTTGTGAGCACACATCCAGATGGCCAAAATCAGAATGAAACACCCAGAAACACTGAAAGCAATTTCAGAATAAAAAGTGGCGCCAAGAAAGAATAGACTTGTGCTGGGCTCCTGCACCCGCTACACACAGGCACATGCACACAAGCACACACATGCACGCACAGCCATGTTTCAGTCTGTTTGCTAGGCTCCCAGTTCTAAGCCACAGCAAAAGAACAACCACACTGACTAAAGTCCAAACTCTTGACTGTTCAGCAAGAGACATTGCTAAATTTCCTGTCCACCATTTGTGCTTTTATGTATTTTAGGGCTACCTAGAGAGTTCTTAAAGGGCCCAGATGATGAAAATCGACTACCCCTCTTCCCAAATGAGGTGCACGGTCCATCTGGAGAGGGCACTCACACTTTTGTATGAAGCTGTAAGCTATAAAACGTAGAGTGAAGAATTAAAAAACTGAAGCCATTTGGTAGCGGTTACTTCAAAAAAAAAGAAAGGAAGGAAGGAAGGAAGGAAGGAAGGAAGGAAGAAAGAAAGAAAGAAAGAAAGAAAGAAAGAAAGAAAGAAAGAAAGAAAGAAAGAGAAAGAAAAGACAGATGAAGGCAGAGGGACGTAGCAGTACAGAGAGGACAGTTACTGCACTGCAGCAAGCTAGATTTACAGAAAGGCTATTATGGAGTAAACCTTTCCTGAAAGTTCCTTTTCATGATCCCATGAAGGATTTTCCATGTACATTATTTTTTTCTGGCCACAAGTCCTGTCTTGCCTCCACCTCCGCCACCACCAGTAGCTCAAGTTCATTTTTCTATAAACCTAAAATAATTCTTGTGTCCACACTACATACACTTTTTAACATCCTGATTCATTTCTTGTCCAAAACAAGCATTCTCACACATTTAGGATTTCACATGGAGAATCAATTGTATAGGAACCAACTGGAAAAAAAAATGAAAGCCGTTAGCTAGCTGCAGCTGTCTGTCCACTTCTATGTGGTTTAAATGATGCACTAAGTAAATACTTTTGTATGCAAGTTAACAAAATACTGTATGACAACAAGTAAATTGAATAAGAAAGAATAAGACAAATAACAGCTGTACTGTCATTCCTTTTTTTTTTAAAAAAAAAGGACTAGTCTGCTTAATAGTCCCAAAATGAATATGGCACACCTGTCAGTGTGTTGGATTACTCAGGATTTCTTTCTTTCTTTCTTTCTTTCTTTCTTTCTTTCTTTCTTTCTTTCTTATTTTATTTTATTTTTTGGTTGATCATGGGACTTAAACTCTAGGACTGGGCATTTTCCCTGAGCTCTTCAGCTCAAAGCTAGCACTCTACTACTTGAACCACAGTGTCACTCTGGTTTTCTGGTGGTTAACTGGAGATAAGAGTCTCACAGACTTTTGTGCCTGGGCTGGATTTAAACCATGATCCTCAGATCTCAGCCTCCTGAGTAGGTAGGAGTACAGGCATGAGCCACTGGTGCCCAACAGATTGGTCAGGAATGTTTCATCAGCTTTCTGTAAACTGTAGGCTGACAGCTGGAAAAGGGAAGATAAGCTACTTTCCTCTTTAGCTGGTGTTCTTTCTAAACTGTCATTTTGCTGCTAGCACTGGATTTTGCCTGACAGCATAACACCAGCTCTAAAGCAACAAGAATAAGAACATATCACATAGACTCTTTACAGTGTATTTCAAAACAAGTGACTAAGAAATATGGCCTCTTTGGAATCCAATAGATACAAGAATCTGAGAGCTTTGGAAATTCTGATTAACTTACTTACAAGATGGAGTGCCATCCTTGTCACCTAGCTGGCTGTCAAATGTGATTGATGATCCATGATCTTACACACGATGTACCTAAGAAAGAATGGGCACACCTGAGGGGTGCAAACCCCAGTCCCTCTGAAGTTAGTGTGATGTTACTTGATTTGGACTGTGACTGAAAGGGCTATGCGTTACTTCTGTTTTGCCCTAACCTGGTAAAAATGGAAGCACATCATTCCAATGATGTCAAGAGATGCTAGTTATTCACAAAACTATGATAGACATGAAGCATGAGAAACCAAAATGATTTTGTTGTATTAAATACCTGAAAGCTGGCACGGTGCTCACGCCCATAATCCTAGCTACTCAGGAGGCTGAGATGTGAGGATGAAGGTTCAAATACAGCCTCGGCACAAAATGACCTGAGACTCTTATCTCCGATTAACCACTAGGAAACGGGAAGTGGGGCTTGGCTCAAGGGTAGGGCAGTAGCCTTGAGATGAAGAGCTCAGGGACAACACTCAGGCCCAGAGCTAGGGTCCTAGCCTTGAGCTGAAAAGCTCAGGGACAGCGCCCAGGGTGAGTTCAAGCCCCATGACCCACAAAAAAAAAAAAGAAAAAAAAACCTGAGTTTGTGGGTGGTGCTTGTTATTGCAGCATATTCTTGTCTATTCTGACTATTGACAAACATAATCCAAAGGTGTAGGGTGAGTTGTTTTGTTTGTTTTTCTGGAACTAGAATTTCATTATTCATTGATAGTTGAATTTTGACTAAGAAGTTATATTACCAATTAGTACACATGATTTAGATAAGTAATATTACACTCTGAAGAATATGTTGACCATTCATTCAACCCTTTAGATTCTGTATGAATTACTTTAGTAATACCAGCACTTGGAAAGCTGAGGCAAGAGGATCATGACTTTGAGGCCAGCTTGGGCTACATAACATTATGCTGGCTCATAAACAAAAACAAAATCTGGTTGTCTAAGGCTCAGTTATACCCTAATTAAACAACCTGCGAGTCATTTATTATGGTAGATACAGTTTTGGCCAAGGTAGAAATACATTCATTAAGCCTTAATTTGCTGAATATTGGTCTAAACTTCTATTCTTTGCAGAAAACTATAGAACTCTGTATACAATGCTATTTATATCATATTCCATGTGAGAAAGGCTGCCTAGAATTTGGTCTGAAGCAATAATTTTCTTTTCACTTTTACTTCTCTAGAATGTGTTGTTCCTTTTAGACAACTGGAACCAAAAGTGCTAAAGAAATCAACCCAGGATCTTGAATATACTAAGTAAATGTTCTCCTACTGAGCTACATCACTAGCCATGAAACAACATTTCCATTATTATCTTGGCCAACAAGAAGCACAGAGCTTCAGGGTACCAGTAACTTATGCCTGTAATCTAAGGATACTTTTTACACTGAGATCTGAGGATAGTGGTTTAAAGCTAACCTGGGCAGAAAAATCTGACAGACTCTTCAATAAGCTTCCAAAAAGGCCAAAAGTGGAGAGTTGTGTTTCAAGTGACAGAGCACTATCCTTGAGCAAAAGAAGATCAGAGACAGCACCTAGGCCCTGAGTTCAAGCCCTAGGACCAATACAGAAAGAGAAAAAATATTAGATCTCAATTTGCCATTCCATATTTCTCTTTTGTGTCACAAGTCCTTGCATTTGTAACACTAATCATCTCTTTTTTATAACAGTCCTTTATATATCCATATGTGTATTTTATTTGAAAAACTAATTTGGCGATCCTAAGACATTGACAATAGCCATTACAGGATATTTGGTATTCAGTGGAGGTTTACTTGAAGAGCCAAACACATTCACTCACTCTTATGAGACTCAGGGGTTATCAGGCTCAGTCTTGTCAATTGCTTGCCTTTAAGGGAAATAAGTAGTCCCATCAGAATATTGGACAGTGTTTGGTTGACTATTCAAAGATATGGTGATCTTATTTAGTGGATGGTCATTGAAAAGAGGCTACAAATTCTAACATAATCTGATCATGTGTATCTGTGCAGCAAGGAAATATGGCAGGGAAAGACAACTGACAATATTAGGTAACATAATAGCAAAAATAAAAGAAAGCCTTGTCCTGATAAAGTGCATAATCATAGATAAAAACACCACATATTAAAGTATACAACATAATCAGCATGAATGGAAGAGAGATAAAGAAGAAATGTGAATAGATACATACATATATAGATACATTAATTGATAGATAGCTGGATACATACATACATATATATGTACATATGTAGGTACATATATGCATAGATGAAATTAAAGTCAGTTAATTTGAACTATCAAATTAGTAAACTTAGCAAATTGTGTTCCAAATTCAAGCAGGTTTTCTCCATGGTGGCGTTATTTACATTTTTTAGAAGATGATTTCTGATTAGGGATGAAGAAGCTTCTGTGTACAATGCAGCATCTTTAGCAACTTCCCTGACCTCTACTCAGTATACAAAAGTAGCAGTTTTCCCCAAAACATCGCCATAAATTGACAAATACATTTTAGGCACTGAAAATTTCCTCTCATTGAAAACCACTGATTGAAAATCATCCTTCATTATAAACTTCTCTCATAGTCAGCCAGACACCTTGTCATTTATTTGTCTTTCTTTTTTTTTTTTTGCCAGTCCTGGGCTGGAGCTCAGGGCCTGAGCACTGTCCTTGGACTTTCTCAAGGCTAGAGCTCTACCACTTGAGCCTCAGCACCACTTCCGGCTTTTTTTCTATATGTGGTACTGAGGAATCGAACCCGGGTCTTCATGCATGCTAGGCAAGCACTTTAACCACTAGGCCAAACTCCCGGCCATTATTTGTCTTTCTTACAAAGTAATCACAATTGCTGTCACCCCAATGGGTCCAGTTTATGCCACTGTCCACAATTGACTCATTTATCCTTGCCATAGCCCTGTGAAGAACTATTTACCCCAACTTCTAGATGAAGAAATCTGAAGTTTACAAAAGATTTGCACAAATGCTATAATAGAAAATGAAGCTGGAAGACATAGCTTCCTGGTTCTAAATATCAGTTCAAATGCACTGTTCAAAAAGGACCTCTAGGATATAGAAACAAAAGCCATATAATGAGTGATTGTTGTCCTTAAGGTACTCTGTTATCTCTCAGCTCTTTTGCTGTCCCTTGGTTATCTCATATTGTTACAGTATCTCACTTTGTTATCTGATATATTGAATATATTTGTATTTGGTTATTTGAAATTGGATAGGGAAGGGGGGAAAACAAGATGAGGGGTGGGCGTGGGGGGGAGAGAAATGGGGACCAAGACATGAAAAAGGGTATCAATGCATGTGAATTAATGCACCTTCTATCTGGCAACTATATGTAACCCTTCTATTAATTACAATAAAAAAAATATATGGAAAAATGCACTGTTCAACCCACATGAAAAACCTATGGGCTACCAGTTACCCCAATTTTACCCCAATGAAGAAACTGGAATTATTCCCACATAAGTGGTTTACCTATAGCACGGAGAATCATGGTTCTAATCTGTTTCTGTAGCTCAAAAGACACGCCTACTTTTTCTCCATCTGGATCTATTAAGTGATTGCTGGGCCATTTGTACCTTCTCCCACTTGGGTGCCAATAGAGGCAAAAGGGTGAGACATCTGGAACCAATGAAGTCCCCAAGATTGCACCAAAGGGAAATACCAAAGCAGTGGCAATCAGCAAAAGAAAAGAAAAATCCTGTCAGTGCAGAACAGGCCACACAACTATCAAAACTTGTAATGAGAAGAAACAGCCCAAATATTACTACTACCAATTAGGAATACAGTTGAATATTTCTGTGGTAATTTCTGACCCTCATCTGCTACACTGAAGTCTGACAATAGACAAAAAAATCTTTGTGACCAGAGTGGCTTTTCTTAAAGACACTTAGAAAATATTCTTCTTTATGTCTGTTGATGATTGAACCAAATGGAGTACTATATATATATATATATATACACCATATATATATATATATATATATATATATATATCCACAATGGCAATGATAAGTCAATATCTCATGAACTGTCCACATGCCAAATCCTGGATTTAACATTGCAAAATTGATGTGTGAACTAGTGTTGCTATTTAATGTGGTTTCTATTAAAGTGTTCCATAAAACCTGGAGCTGCAGCTGGCCCCCATTAGGTAGTTTCTTAGTGAAAGTTTTCCAATGAAAACTTTTTTTTAACAACTTCATAAAGCAGTACAAAAGGGCAGTGAAATGACTGGCTCAAAGACAGGGGACTTATTTAATCTTTGTCTAAAATGTTAAATTGAAGCTTACTCTGTTCATTTGTAGAAGAAAAATTGGAAGATTTTAAGGCTGCATTATGAACTTTGCATGATTTCATTCATTTATGCATGAATTCATTTCTTCACCATTTATTTAGCACCTACTATAGGCTGGACGCTGCATGCAGTGTTGATTGGAACAGAGAAATGAAGAACGTAAGTAATTTGAAGCAAGGGTTTTCAGTACTGGCATTTAAACCTTCCTGGAAGAGTGCTATTGCCAAGTAGAAGGTCAGAATATGTATGGTTCTTTGCCTCTTTCCATGTACAACTAGATATAAAAGTTTTGAGGATGGATTAGTCAGTTTTCCATCAGTATAACAAATACCTTAGATAATCAACTTATGCAGCACACAGTTTTAGAAGTTTCTTCCCATGATTGCTTTTCCTAGTTTCTTTGAACAAGGACATAAGACAACAAAAATTCTCACCTTGTGGCAAGGAAGTGAATGAGAAAGAGAAAGCAAGTGGAAGGTGACCTACTATCCTCTTCAAAAGAATGTATTTCCAATGAACAGACTTCCCATCAGGCTCCATGTCTTACTGGCCTTACTATCTCCAATAGCCTCAAGCTGAGAACCAAGCTTGCAATACATGGGCCTTTGGGGTACATTGAAAATCCAAACCATGTGAAAGGTAATGTTTTGAGCACAATTTCTGAAATTCATGAATAGGTTTGCATCTAAGCAGTGTATATCTTAGTACTGTAAATAACACCATTAAACATTCTCTGTATGGCCTCCTACCATCTTTTCTCTCAGGATGCTTATATAGTCCAGTGCAGGAAATGGTACTTGTACCTTTGTCTGAACCAAATATGAAAGAGGTCTTCCCAGCGAAAGGACTTGAATTAGTTAAAGACTGATGTAAGCATTGGTCATTCATCCAGCACACCCTGCTATCATTCAACCAGCATAGTTGAAAATAAAATAATGCTGTAAGAATTCAGGAGATGAATTGATTTCGATAAAATGAGCAAACAAGCCTTTATGAAGGAAGATCAAAAGCTACAGGTTGGCCGGGAGTTTGGCCTAGTGGTTAAAGTGCTTGCCAAGCATGCATGAAGACCCGGGTTCGATTCCTTGGTACCATATACATAGAAAAAAGCCAGAAATGGTGCTGTGGCTCAAGTGGTAAAGCTCTAGCTTTGAGAAAGTCCAAGAACAGTATGTAGGCCCTGAGTTCAATGCCCAGGACTGGCAAAAAAAAAAGAAAGCAAGGAGGAAGACATAGAAAGTGGTGAGTGTGTTTGCAGAAGAATGAATAAGCCAAATTGACCAGAGTACCATTCACAAGATTAGTGGGAGATCACATTCCTAGTATACTACAAACTGCCTCCAATTCTAGACTAAGGCACTGCAGGAACTTAGGAGCCCTTATTTTCTTGTAAGTAATATACTTACAAAAACATGAAGCAAGTGTTGAATCCCTATATTCTTAAGTGTTTAATGATATTAGTCATCATTATAAGTCTTAGAATTCTGTCTGCTTTCAATACTATAAAACCCTTAGGACTTGATGAGGGCAAGGGGGGTTATGTGAAAGAAAAGATCCTGAGCACAAATAGCAGCCCTCTACCTGGGGAGGGTGACCTTCAAAACTTGAACCAGCACTTATTTTGTGCAAGACCATTATTTTTAACATTTTACTTGATATACATTTTAAATATATTTTAACATTTGTTTTAACCATATACACAATGGTTATGTAGATATATTCATATACAGACTTCAGTATAATATAATATGTTGATTCATATACATTGAGTAATAATCAAATCAGGGTAATTCACATTCATCATCTTAAACTTATGTCATTACTTACTTCAGAATATATTCAGAAACCTTGCATCTAGGTGTTTTGAGACGGATATGTATCACTACTAACTATATTCATCTTCCATCATCAAACATCAGATATTATTTTTTCTTGTGACATTGTACCCAATGACCAAATTCTATTTTTACATGCCCCCATGCTCCACAGTCTCTAGAAATTTCTATTCTAGCCTAAACTGTGACAGGCATTCATCTTTTTGTGTACCTGCATAGTGTTACATAGCATACATATACAATTATCCTTTATTCATTCATCTGTTGACGGTCCATTAACTAGATTCCATATTTTAGCAATTTGTGTGTAGTTATGCATGGACACATTTGTATATGTATTTATATCTGTGCCACTGTATTTGCTCGTGGATGGTGCTCTCTCAATTGAACCATACCTCTAATCTGATTTTTTTGTTTTAATTTGTTTTGTTTTCTGGTTAATTGGAGGCAGAGTCTCTCAGACTTTTTTACTTGGGCAGGGTTCAAACACTGATTCTCTAATCTCAGCCTCACAAATAACATGAAGAGAAAACTCAGCCTCAGAGAATAGATAAATACAGAATCCAAACTCTGACCCATTCTGTTGTAAATATTGTTTTCACAGCTCCACACTGTCTCCCGAACGGAATGTCTTTGAAAAAGTTAAATTGCAGCTGGGTGTTGGCGGGTCACACCTTAAATACTAAGTACTCAGGAGGCTGGGATCTGATGATGGTGGTTCTAAATCAGCCCTGCTAGGAAAGTCCATGAAACTCTTATCTGCAAGTAA
The DNA here is from genome assembly GCF_031878675.1 of Megascapheus bottae. NCBI lineage: Eukaryota > Metazoa > Chordata > Mammalia > Rodentia > Geomyidae > Megascapheus > Megascapheus bottae. The sequence continues at coordinate 94,472,301 of NC_143547.1, read as the reverse complement.
GCACCATTAGTGCCAGAAATGGATCTGTGTGTCAAAGTGGCCTTGAGCAAAACACTTTGGGACAGCACTCAGGTCATGAGTTCAAGCACCAAGACTGAAACACACAAAAATGGTTCAATTGGGTCATTTTGTGATCAGTTCATATCTTTAGCTGGTATTATCTAGGAACTTAGGTATACATAGATGAGGGATATGGTACTAGAGACTGAACCCAGGGCCTTATATATGCTAACCTCTACCACTGAAATACATCCCTTCTTTTATCCTACTGATGTTTTTCTAAAATTTTGTATGTTTGATATTTGGGGGTTCTAAACAAATCAAGGAAAATAATGATCACAAAGACACCCAGAAAAATTCATTATATAGTCAAACTGATCCTATATGATGTAGCCAAACTTTTATATTTGGTCAACCATCAAAAGACACTAGTCCATGGATCAAAGAAAATGCTAATAACTGATATTGCCAGTAGCTCATATTGGAGGCATGTGTATCAAGTTATAGCAAACTTACAATGTGTCTTCTGTTCTATAGTCTCTGATGCCTAATGAACTATTCCAGCATTAATACTAGAACAACAAATTATCCTGTCAGATAACCTTGTTACAGTATTCTTTTCTTTTTTTGAAGCAAGGTTTGAATTCACAGCTTCACACTTGCCAGGCAGGCGATCTACCACTTGAGCCTTTCTACCTCCTTCCGACTCCAATCTTTTGACTCCAAAGTTTAAGACTTCTTTTTTAAGTGTCAATATACTAGGTTTGCATTCTTTTTAACAAAAAAAAAACTAATGGGAAGATCAGGAGATGTTAGTAATTTAAAGACTTCCATTACCCAATGCTAAACTTCCAGCTGCCCAAGTTTCTCTCTCTAGACCTATCTGCAAGCCTTTCAGTTCACAAGACTGGCCAGCTGGGCTGGTACCATGCAGACAGTTTACATGACAAGGTGTGGGGACCCCCCTCCCCAAACTCCCAAATGCAATAAACATGACTTTAAACTGAAGGAAATCCAAAACACATGGTGACCATAAAAATGGCATTGGAGAAATTAACAACAGGTTATCAGAGAGACAAGAATGTCCCGTAGTGTTATATGGATGAATCATGACTAACCTCAATGAAAAAAAAAACCTGGAGGCTATTGTAATAGTGGAGATCACAGAGAAAAAGGTAGGAGGAAGATAAATAGCTACCTGGGGAGCTGGCAGAAAGATTCCAAAGCTCTTTACCAATTCTAGTCATCAAACCATTCTATGTGCAAGCTATCCTGCCTTCTCACATGTTTAGTAATATATGGATTTAAATGCCCATGCATAAGCCAACCAACAGATAATTACTGTAAAACTGAGAAAAATAAGTAGATCACACTGTCAAGTGTATGGTTTATTTATCTGGTAAGATGAAGATCCTCATTTGGATTCTTATGGCTCACAGGACTGAATAGTATAAGATCATCTTATGTAAATTTCCTTAATACATACAATACAATTAGTTCTGTATATCCACTGATATATTGCATGATAGACACAGAGGCAGATTAAAAAAAGCTCTGAATATACACATTTTACTTGAACAACTAATATACCATCTCTTTAACACTTATATTAGATTTGGTATTATAAGTAACCTATAGATAATTGTAAGTTTATTTGGAAGGATTGAGTCTATAGCTCAGTGATAGAGAACATATACAGAACTAGCAAATAAGGTAAAAATGAAAATTAAAATATATAAAACATTCTGGAAGGTTTGAGCAGAGTAAATGCAAAACATGAATATCATTTTTCATGAGCATCTGTGGATTTCGGTATCTCCTTAGGGAGTGGGAGAGACCTAAACCAATGCTTCATCGATTGCTTCCCGAAATCCTCAACCCCTTAGGAAACAAAGGCTGGCTCTCAAATTTGAGAGTCCTTCAGACTATCCTAAAGGATTTGTTAAGCTACACAACTCAAGGCCCTACTGACAGAATCTGGATTCAGTAGTCCTGGGGTAGGCCTCAAAAATTAGTTTTCTAACAAATTTTCTGGTCATATTGACATCAGTAATCCAAGGACTCCATTTGAAGAACAACTTTGCTACAATCACCCAAGCAGCCATGTAATACCATTTGTTTTGTTTGTGTGACTTAAATCTTGTCAGTGGCTTACATTTGCCTACACAATTGAGATTTAGCAGAGAGGATGAGGAAAAGTAAATTTAGCCTGTAAGGCCTGATATTACCTGCACTGCTCTCTCTTTCCAAAAACTCATGTCTCAGCACTCATAAATACAAATCCTCTCTTTCAACCAGAAAAGATTCTTCACCGGTTCCTGAACTTAATCTACTTACTTCTGGCTACACTCCTTGCTTCATGTTGTTCCTTTCAATGGAAATGCCTTCACATCAAAATCCACAAACTGCTGTCTCCTATTCCATTTCTTCTGAGTATCTTCTCCTGACTCTTCTAGTTGCACTAAAGTTCGCTTACCATAAAGGCCAACAGCAATTCTAATTCCTACTCCTCAGTTTTGCAGGCAGGAAGGTGAGCAGTTTGACCTTTTTGCAGGTAAACTGAGTTCCCTGGAGGACCAGATCCTCAGCAGTGTTCACCTCCAAGACCCATAACAGCCCTTTCAAATCGGATAGACTCAGTACATGCATCCCATTTTAAAATGCAACTGGTGAAGGTTGGCACGGTTATCAATGGCACCATTTGACTCATTGTTTTCTTTTCAATTTTTATTTGTTTCCCACTTCTTTCATGTTCTTGGGATTCCTGAGGACAGTTACATTTGTAAAATTAGGTTGAAAACAGCTGTGACAATATGGATACAATCTCTGCATTTGCTGATCCTGGATATCTCCCAATATGCTCACACATGGAACACAGACCTAATTTACAGAACTCAATGCTCTGGTAACACAGATGTATCATAGGTGTCTTTGACCCAGATCAATATGGAACACGGCTCTAGACATATGCTAATTAAGATTTTATTAATGACAAAAATGTCTTGCCTTTGAGGAACACCATGGTAAAACAGAGGAGAAATGAAAATGACAATTACATTTCTTAAATCATGTACTTTGTTCTCTGTGAAACACTTTGAAGCTGATTTGGTTCGATTCTACATTTTTCCAAAAAGAAATCTAATGCAGAAAAATGAGGATATTAAAAATAATCATCTCAAGGCAAATTTAAAATTTTCCAACAGAGACATTGCATAGGAAAAGCTAATCATGTCTGAAACTGTAATGTCCGTATTCCTCTCTATACACAATCCAAATCACTGGACTTGATAAAAAGAAAACACACAAACTGTATCTACCCAAAAATCAATCTGAATTTTTTAATGTGTCTGCCATTTCTGAACAGATTACTAAGATGGGTTTGATTTCAGTCAAACATCTGGTACTTTTACTATCAACTGTTCTCTTCACTCCTGGCTCATATAACCCTGCATAGTTTCTAGAACAAGTGAGGGCATAAACATCTGGCAGCTGGACATCATTCCAATGATAATGGCAGTGGGACTCAACCCAATGACATGACATAGAATTGGCAATGGATTTTTACTTTTATTTGGGATTTTCTTCAGTCCAAAGAGACTCTCTGACTCCAAATACTTTATACACAAGTGATTGCTTAACTGAGTGCCAAGTAACAGGCTGTTGGTCTCTATGGCAGGCCATACATAATCACCACAGAAATATCTAATTACACCTGCCAACCTCATCTTGTATAATTGATTCAATGACTAACAATGTCAGTGGCAAGCTAAGCTTTGAGGTCTCGCTGTGAGAAAATACTCATACATGGCTAAACATCTTGGTGTCTTAATTGCTTGTCATACTGCCAAGGCTCCTGTGTTGTAGCTATTTCCACAGCAACAGACTGGAATAGATAAAGCATACTTAATAGCCTAAAGTGAATTGATAACCTTGCTTTTGTTTCAGCAGCCTTTCGAGAAAATTGTCAAATCCTAAAAATATAATTTGGTCAGGGAGCCAGATATGAAAGAGAAACCTAAAAGATAATTCTGTACATTAAAAACTGAACACATGCTCTGCATTTTTTTTCCAAAAAATAAAAATAAAAAGGTCATCTAATTTGGATCCAGAGGAGACGTTTTTACTTGAAAACCTAAAAAGCGCCTAAAAGCACTGACCATTAAAAACTTCTTGAGAGGGCTGTTTGGAAGTCAACCCAATTGTGGTGGCCAGTGCAGTAAGCATACCATATTGGGAGCCACATGGCTAGTGCTATAAGAAAAGCTAATAGGTTACTTTTGAAATTTAGCACTAGCTGGGAGCAGTGGCTCACGCCTGTAATCCTAGCTACTCAGGAGGCTGAGATTTGAAGATTAAGGTTCAAAGCCAGCCTGGGGACAAAAGGACCTGAGACTCTTATCTCCAATAAATCTCTAGAAAATGGAAAGTGGAGCTTAGCTCAGGGATAGAGTGGTAGCCTTGAGCTGAAGAGCTCAGGGCCAGTGCTCAGGCCCAGAGTTCAAGCCCCACGACTCACAAAAAAAAAAGAAATTTAGCACTGTCTGTTCTGCAGTTAGTGCTTATGTCAATGATCTTCAAGTGTCACCACACTTTTTCTGCAATTAAGTATTTTTTTTTCCAGTCCTGGCTTGAACTCAGGGCCTGAGCACTGTCCTTGCACTTTCTCAAGGCTAGAGGTCCAACATTTGAGCCACAGAACCACTTCCGGTTTTTTCTATGTATGTGGGACCGAGGAATCAACCAAGGTCTTCATGCATGCTAGGCAAGCACTCTACCACTAGGCTAAACTCCCAGCCCCTGAATAATTTTGATGTGTTTCATGCAAACAAATTCTTTTGTTTTTCTTTAACAAGCTGGATTTTGCACGAACCAAACTGAGACAACTGCTTTCCAATGCTAATGACCAGGCTAATTACTTACTTTCTTACTTATATGTATATCAATTTGATCATTCACTCAGGCATTTATTCATTCAACACATTTTGAGATCTACAACGTCCTGCACTAGGTGCTGAGATGTAGGAAGGAGAGCAAGTGTTACGGAAGTACTAAAGAGTGATACTAATCTAGATTCTGATCATCATAAAAGTTTTCCTAAAGAAGATGTCACCTAAACTAAGTTTTGTCACAAAAGTAGAATATCAACCGGACAGGGTAGAAAGTCACAGAAGATGAGATACAGCACAACTAGAGCAGGAAATGGCACAAAAAGAGATTAGAAGCCAGGAAGCAGTGACTCATGCCTGTAATCCTAGCTACTCAGGAAGCTGAGATCTGAGGATCAAATCCTAAGCAGAAAAGTCTGTGAGACTCTTTATCTACAATAAACTACTTACAAAAAGCCAGAAGTGTCACTGTTGCTTAAGTGATAGAGCATTGGCCTAGAGCACAAAGAAGCTCAGAAGGGACAGAGCCCAGGCTCTGAGTTCAAGCTACAGGACTGACAATTTAAAAAAAAAAAGGAAATTGGATTAGAGGATTGGTAAGTGAAGAAAGGGCTATAACATGGAAGGTTTGGACATATTATATAGTCGATTTTAGATCCTACTCATGAAGCAATCAATTTGTATGTAAGTACAGGTCAGTTATTGGGTATGACTATTTACCTATAGAATGACTAAAAGGACTGTTGTTTAGAAAGAGGAAAGGGACAATTAAGAAGTACAATAAAAGAATAATATGGGAGTGAACATAATCATGTATGAAAATGTCACAATGAAGTCCATTATTCTGTATAATTAAAAAACATGTTAAGATAGCACAAAATAGCACAAAAAGTATTGAAGCATTTCCAGAACAATCAGATTTTCTTCTACTCAACAATACTCTTCCTGCTTTGTGTACTGAATACTGCTCATGGCATGATTCAATAGTTTATTCTCATTCTTCTTTAGCTCCTTTGATTGTGTTATTTCTCCTGTCAAATCAATTGATTTTTGTCTTCCCCTCTGTCACCACTCCCTACACAAGCTATTGTAAATTATCTGAGTAAGCTGACCCCAATTCATCTTGAATGCATCTAGAAAATTGTTCTTCCTAAATTCTACTTTCAATGGTATGCACTCTATTAACTTCATCAGTCATCTGCAAAAACCAGTCACTTGTTATCTCAATTGCCATTTTACCCTCTAATTTTATTATCGCCACATAATCTTTTATTATTTCTTTCATTTCATTTAGTTTGCATTTAGTTTGTTCCACCATTTACAGTTTCTTATGATTGAAGCAGGAATCAGTAATTTGAGTGCATTCAACTTTTGTAATGCAGATAATTTATTGCTACAAATGGTGCACTCAAACTGAAATCTTACCCATGTTTCATATTGAATGAATTCAGTTATCCTTTCATTTCTTCTGTGATCTTTGGGTTACAGAGAAATGTTAATTCATTTTCAACTTTTTGCAGGATTTTCCTGAGAAACGTATTTTCCTGGTTTCTAATTTCAATACCATTATAGACAGAGAAAATATTTTATATAATTCGAATATTTGTGATTTTTTGAGACCTGTTTTAGGGCTTAAAATGTGAAATGTGCCTTAATAGTTTGCCATTCCTTCTACAACTAGATGACATGGTTCATTTGAAAGATAAAAGTTCTGAGATTTGCAGTAGAAACCTTGGGCTCTCCTAGCAGAGATTTATAATAGAACAAAATCTAGAGACATAAGTCCAAATAGTATGACACTAAATGTAAGGACCTCCAGGATAAGGAAACAAAAGGTATATAATGAGTAACTGTTGTCCCTAATGTACTATGTTATCTCTCATCTCTTTTGCCATCCCTTGGTTATCTCATATTGTTACAATATTTCACCTTGTTATCTGATATATTTTATATGTGCTTAATTGGTTATTTGAAATTGGATAGGGAAAGGAGAAAATCAAGATAAGCGGGGGAGGGTGGGAGGGAAATGGGGACCATGTCATGAGAAAGGGTATCCATGTTTGTGAAGTTATGCACTTTCAATCTGGTTAATATAATGTAACCCTTCTATTAATCACAATAAAAATATTAAAAAAAGAAAAAAGAAAAGCTGGAAGTTCTGCTGTGGCTCAAGTGGAAAAGCACTAGCCTTGTGGAAAGCCCAAGGACGGTGCTCAGGCCCGGAGTTCAGGCATGTACGAACACATGTAATTCATTGGTTAAGATGTGTCATAACATTATTCCTGAGCTGACTCCATGCTTTGGGAGTAGCTAGCATAATAGGTAATAGCCACTGCATTCAGTACTTTCTATGTAATAGCCCCCAGTAGGAATGTACATGAAAGTTTCAACTAGGAACCACAAAAGTAATTTAGTATACAGTTCTTCCTCATTACTAATATTTTATTTGTGTAGCATTAAATTTTTCCTTTGGTTCTTGAAGGTCTGGTCTTCAGTTTCCCCAATTTCAGACTTGTAATCTTCACCTACAGTGAGTGTCTTTATCCTTCTAGTTCTCTAAACTTTGATCTGGTACTTGTGTCTATGATCCTGTCTTGTCTGGCTTCTGCCCCTTAATTCGTTTTTTTTTTGTTTTGTTTTGTTTTGTTTTGTTTTTTCACTGTTGACATACACTGACTCTAGTTTCTGTACTCATCTGTGACCACAGATTCAGTTTCGCATTTGGAATTTCAATTCATCACTATTTTCATTTAATCTTTGACTTTGTTTCACCTGTGACCTCTTGGCCTAGCAAAGTAATTAGCAGATCTCTGCAATATATTCTACTTTATATTCTCATTCTGCTTCCTGTCTCTTCTGATCCTTACTCTTCACCTAATGTCTATAGCTTGTTGGAAATTTTTCACACAGATTATGTGGTAAAGCAATTAGGTCAGTTGTGGCATCCTTTCACTGAGGCCAAGGTTGTATACTTGACTTTCATTTGAGTTATCAAGCCCTGTTCTAGAAAGAACAGAGGAAATATTGTGTGGGTTAAATAGAAGTCTATCCTGATAAGGAGATCATATCTAAAACACATACTTAGGTGATTTTGCTCAGCAGTATCATCTCTGTGTAGGAAAGATGTAATAATAATTAGTTACATGCATAACACATGCAAACGAGTCTGAGTACTGTCCAGAGGATTCATAAGCTAAAGCCACCCTTCAAATCCCAACAGGAATAGTTTGTATGTGATGGTCTCTTCTTGCACTGGGAATATGCCTCTGAGACCTGAGAGACTTGAATTTCCTAGATCAGATGTTTTAAGTATTGGAACATGCTGTCCTTCCAATATTAAAGAAGCATGACTTTGACCATGATTATTTTCATTATGAATGGTTATAACCATTACAATATCCCTCTAAGGAATGGTAACAAAGGACCTCCTGAATAGTCTAAACTCTATTTCTAGATTTCATCAATGGAATGAATAGATACACAGATTTTCCAATTAACTGCAAGAAGACTATTGTTGCCTTTAATGATATTTCTGGAGCAAGAAGCAAATGATATTGCAACAATAAAATGGTGTATGATCTGGTTTCGAATGTAGTATTTATTAAGACAGAAGATAGAATTTCTTATGTTCACAGCATCATTAATCGGGTCTCAAAGGAAGAAATAATTATGATTGATTGCAAGTATAAACATTAGGAAAGTATTCTCCAAGTGAACTGTGCATTCTAATTGTCCAGTTACCAGTTAAGTCACAAATAAGATCTATGCTGGCACTGTAAAAAAAAGATTACTGATGATATATAACAATATATGTTGCAAAACCTACTTTTGACAATAATATTGAATTTTGTTCTTTGATGAAAAGCTAGTGACAACTATTTTCAACATACATGCTCTTGTTCTATGCTGACAAGAAACCAATGTATATCCTACAAAATTAAGAAGAGTGGGAGATGGGGTGGGTTGGGATGGATGGGTGAGAATGTTGAAATGGGTGATGTTGATCAACATATATTGCACTCATAAAGTACTTTGTTAAATGACAACTCCTTTGTACAACTACTTAACAATAATAATAAAAGAATTATTAATATAGATGTGAAGGAGTCTCAGGTTCTCCTTTGACTAAAGGCTAATAGATTTTTGGAAAGGTCATAGGAGATAATTCTGTAAGAGGAGCCAGATCTTTGGATTTAACATAGAATCTTTTGATCAGTCATTTAATGTCACAGTCTCTACCCATTTTTCAATGGTCAAATATAGTTAATAATATATAGTTACTCTAGTTGGTAACCCGGAAGTGACCTTTTTATTGGCTGGCTCAATGGGCTTCCTAGATCCCTGGCTTCCAGTTGGCTTTGTACAATGCAGGAAGCAAGCAAAAGGTGATCAAGGGAGTAAGATTACATCACTTATTCTCCCTGATCCTTCTCTACTAAGCCATTCTGGGTTGTGTACATCTTTTGCTTATGCTAAAGGCCTCCTTCCCTCTTTAATGACTTTTCCAAACAGTTAACACTCTCTATTAACTTTTCTTGTCCCTACTCCCACCTCAGTCTGGGCTGCAAAAAGCTAAGGAGTAGTAATGACCCTTACCTATTGGTGCTTGAAGACTACTTGGTGGTTTTCCATAAACTTGTGACACACTTGCCTTAATAGTCCTTTTATCAAACTCTCCTCAATGACTCCAACTGACCATGCCTTCTATTCCTTTCTGTACTATGACTGATGCCCAAAGTGACAGATTGCTTAGGGGAACTAAACAAAATGTCAAATATGAGATCATGTTAAAAATACAACCCACACAAATGTATTCTTCTTTATCAAAAATCAAACCTTGAATAATTTTACCAGTAAAAAAGAAAGCAAGATAGATATAAAACAGAAGATTAAAACAAAACTCAAGCAGTTTACCTGTTTATTTCATTAAAGAGTAAACGGCTAGATGGCCGGGAGTTTTGGCCTAGGGTAGAGTGCTTGCCTAGCATGCACAAAGACCCAGGTTTGATTCCACAGTAGCACATAAATTAAAAACAAGCTGGAAGTGGTGCTGTGGCTCAAGTGGTAGAGCTCTAGCCTTGAGAAAGCCCAAGGACAGTGCTCAGTCCCTGAGTTCAAGCCCCAGGCCTGGCAAAAGAAAAAAAAGTAAACTGCTAGAGATGTAAAAAGATGATAGGGAATGTGGCTCATAGCTTTAATCCTAGCTACTCAGGAGGCTGAAGATCAAGACTAGAAACATTAAAAGTCCACAAGATTGCCCTCCAAAATATCCAGCAAAAGGCAAGGTTGGAGACATGGTTCAAGTGAGAAAGTACCAGATATGAGCAAGCAAGCTAAGCAAGCAGGAGGCACTAGCGGTGGCAGGTAGGCTCATAGGGAACATGGAGGATAAACACCAAAGTCATAATCATTTGGTCATGTGGAGCAAGGAAGACTCATGATGTAGGGAACAAGTGTGATAAGACATAATTCCTTGACAACCTCTAAAGGCCCCCCTCACTGTCTACTCTCAGTGCAATACTGTGTGATGCCCCCCCCCCATTGAGAGGACAAAGCATCCTTCTCCCTCTAACATCTGTTCCTTGATGTGCTTTTCTCCTCAGCATTTCCAGCCCCTCAGAGTTGAATATGTATCTGTGGTCAGTTTAAGGGCAGTAGCTGTTTATCTTCAATGTAATCTGGAGAAAATGCTTCAATTTTTTTCCAGCCATCTCCGCCTCACCATTCTTATATTCTGCTTCTCATTCTCTGACCATTAGAGTACTTATCCCTTTTGCTCATTCCCATGACTTCGTCCCTAGTAGGCTGAGCTAGTTTTATCTGATATGTAAATGACAGAAATGTCCAAGTTTTTGTCTTTCTGGCCCTCCACATGCTTTCACCTTGAAACTGTCCTTGCCTCTGTTTGAAATGTTGTCACTCACAACTCAGCAGTGCTACCTAGGTATTACCTGTGGAAATTGTCTGAACTGTATCTTCTAGTCAATAACTAGGAGTCAATCTCTTTCTCCTCTCAAATATGGCAGCTGGTTCAGTTTCACACTCAGCCACTCAACTTTTCAGCAGTTTCAAGGTATAACATATTGAGTGTGTGTGTGTGTGTGTGCGTGTGTGTGCGGCTGCGCACATGCGCATGAGCATGATCTTAAGAGTCAAGAGAGACCGACTGAACACCAATTTGAGGAAACATTTGGAGTCAAAGGATTTATATGGTCTACAGTATGTCTGTGATAGTACTTTTACTTTGCTATAAACCATCGTCAAAAGTTATCGAATAATTGATCACTTAAAATGGATAAATGTTGGTGTATAGAATTTAAACGTTAATGAAAAATAAAAATAGGAAAAGGAAAAGAACAGTATAAACCTAATGATAATATGGGTAAGTCAGCCTTAAATGTACACCCTAGGGGCAGTTAGTTTTCATTTGAAGTATCCTAATCAGGAATCCACACCCCAGGGGAGATTGGTTCCTGTTTGAAGGACCTTAATCAGGAATCCACACCCCTTATATGACTACAGCAAGTGCTTTTAAAATCTTATCCAAATGTGCACCCAAGGGTTTATTATTTAGCATAAGGGCTGTTAGAAATAATTAAACAATTTTATGAGAAAATTAATCATATTCAAGGAAGATAAAAACAAGTACCTTGGCTGCACATGAACAAGATGTAGCAATCTAGCAAGATCTATTGTTGGTGTAACACCTATGAATACACTTGGTGTTTACCTAGAAGACAAATGTGGGGCTGAGTGTAGCTCGGTGTCACAGCACAGGTTTGGAATGAAAATTAATTAGGAAACAAGAAATACAAAAGGAAAGGGAAGGGAAGGGAGGAGAAAGTAGGGAAGGAAAGAAGGAAGAAGGAAGGAAGGAAAAAGGAAGGAAGGAAAAAGGAAGGAAGGAAAAAGGAAGGAAGGAAGGAAGGGAGGGAGGGAGGGAGGGAGGGAGGGAAGGAGGCAGGATAAAGGAAGAAGGAAAGGAAAGAAAAAGGAAGGAATCTGTCATTGTTCAGCAAGAAAATTGGCTAATTGTGCCACCACCACATCAGTGCTTCTTCCTAAGAAAGAACCTTTTAGAAGAAATGCGGAAATGTATATTGGCATAACTAAAAGGGTAATGTAGGGCCAAGAGTTTGGCCTAGTGGTAGAGTGCTTGCCTAGCATGCACAAAGACCCAGGTTCAATTCCTCAGTACCACATATATAGAAAAAGCCAGAAGTGGTGCTCTGGCTCACCTGGTAGAGTTCTAGCCTTGAGAAAAGCCCAAGGACAGTGCTCAGGACTTGAGTTCAAGCCCGAGGACTGAAAAATTAAAAAAGGTGTTGTATTGGTTTATCTTCCTGCTTCTTAGTACATATATGCATCAACTGCAAAATTCAGGCTAAGACTTGCTACTGATTTTACATTCTATGTGGTATATAAATTGGAACTGAAGTTATAGAAAGCATATTCTCCGCCCCTCACACTCAAACTACCATCTGTATTAGTAGAAGTTAATGGTATTGCAAACACCATTCAATACCTTTAAATCCATTCCAGAGGTAACCTGTTTTGCCCACAAGATCTTATGTTCCTTTGTTGCTGGTTTAACTTAGTTTAAACTCAACAAGTTTCTTTTATTAAATAGGTAGATATATAAGCGTTCCAGTTATTCTTTTGAACTTCTGAAAAAACACTTTTCCTTCTAAGTCTAGCTCACAGAGAAGGTCTGAGGGAAGTTTAAAGGAACAGTTAGATGCTTCTTGATGATTACAATATTAAGTTTGCATGAAATCCTTATGAACAGCATGCTTGGGTTTTGGGTTTTGGGTTTGGTTTTTTTTTGTGGGGGGGTTGATTTTGCCAGTCCCAAGGCTTAAACTCAGGGCCTGAGCGGTGTCCTTGGGCTTTCTCAAGGTTAGAGCTCGACCACTTGAGCAACAACACTATTTTCAGCTTTTCCTATGTATGTGGTACTGGAGAATTTAACCCATGCTAGGCAAGCACTCTACAACTAGGCCAAACTCCCCGTTCATGAACAACATGTTTATAAGCAATAATGTTGAATCAGAACTTCCCAAAGTACACTGCTTTCTCTTGGAAGTCAACTTTTACTAAACACAGACTCACTCATTACTATAAGTGATTATACTGGCCAACTTGGTTAGCTGACACACATAGACTGTGTCACCTGCAAAGTCTAAAACATTCTCTCAAAGTCTTCACAGATGTTTGTTCACTTGGGCGTTGATACAGCATTTATGTTCAATCAGAAATTCCCAAATTAAGGCTACAAAACAACCACCATTCATTTCTACTCTAGTTTCTTTGAAACAGAGACATACTAGGTAGCCCAAGCTGGTATGAAATTCACATCATCATATTTCAACCTCCTGAGTGCTGAGATTCTAGGTGTGTACCACCACACTCAGTTATTCCTACTTCTTTATTTGCTAGTTTCCCCTTTTAGATCTTCCCCAAGCCTTTCACTTCTGGGGATGGAATTCATGGTCTTCGTGAATCTTAAGCAAATGTTTTACTTATCACTAAGCTACATGCTCAGTCCATTTTTCTCCTGAAAGAAACCAACAACCTGCCCATTTATTCACTTTTGAGTCACTGCATTTAAAATTTTATATTCCTCTGATTACAATTTCATTTATGTTCTATATATATTTTGTGTATAGCTCTGTTGTATCTTGATTCTTTCTTCAACTTAAGATTTATTTAGCAAGATGTTTTTGCAGATTTGAAGTAGATACAACCATTTTTGCTGTATTTACCCCCAGACTCTTTATTAGAATCAGCTGTACAGGAGGTTTCATTCTGACATATATATATATATATATATATATATATATATATATATATATAGAGAGAGAGAGAGAGAGAGAGAGAGAGAGAAAGAGAGAGAGAGAGAGAGAGAGAGAGAGAGCCTTGATCAGTCTCACCTTCCTTTTTCATTCTCCTTTCTCCGCTCTCCCTTTCCCAAACTAATATCAAGAAGCTTCATTGTTCTATTTTCACACAGACATAAAATATTTTCTATTCTTTCCCCTTCACCCTCTCTATTTGCCTACCCCCCACTCATCCACTCATAGTCACATGCCAAATAAGATCTGTTTTATGCAGCAGATTTTAAATGTGTTTTTTTATTATTGTGTTATTCTTTCACTATATTTGAAACAGCGCATGTGACTAGAGAATATGCATCCTTTTTGCTTTGGGACATTTATAGAGCCTGTATAGCTTGATCTCCGATCAGCGTCTGAGGCTTTTCCATGTGTTTTAAAATAGTTTGCGTGGTTGCGGTATTTTGTATGATATCAAATTTGTTAATGATATTAATTCTATATAGTGTTATATGTTTTCTCTATTAAAGTGTGATTTGGGTCAGGAGTTTGGCCTAGTGGTAGAGTGCTTGCCTAGCATGCATGAAGACCTGGGTTCCCATTCCTCAGTACCACATACACAGAAAATGCTGGAAGTGGTGCTGCAGCGCAAGTGGTAGCGCTCTAGCATTGAGAAAGCTCAAGGACAGTGCCCAGGCCCTGAGCTCAGGCCCCCAGGACTGGCAAAAAATGTAAGTGTAATTTTATGAGAAATGTATTAAAGTCTCATGATCATTGAAGTCTTGCCAACGTTTTGTCTATTTTGGGCTTGAACCGTGAACCCTCTCAAGTACCTAGGTTCCATCTCTGGTATCAGAAAACAAAAAAGTAGCAACAATCTAACCATCAATTGTTAAATAATGAAATGTCTATATTATGCAATGATTAAAATAGGTTTAAATGCAATGACATGGAAGTGTCTTCAAGGCAAATCACTGGGGGAAAAAGTAGTAGAAGAGATTTAGTAGAACAAATTCAATTACGCAGCTAACCAAATTTATAAACATATATATATATATGCAAATGCAATGTGGAGAGACCGTAAGTAAGCATTTCTATCCATTGATGGTAATGATCACTTCAGAAATGAGGGTAGGATAGGGTTAGTGTTGTGGGAGAGAGCTATTTGAATGTTGTACTTGCTCTATTTGTGAATGACTTGCCTCAGTCCCAAGGGGAATGTATTCCTATATTACTTGTGTAACATTTTTAGACATAATAAAACATTTAAATACTAAATAAAACTAGGTAATGAGAAAGCATAAGGCAGGGGACTTCTGTTTCCCATTATAAGCCTTTGAATAATGTTTGACTTTTAAAACTATGCTTTAATTTGATGGAAACAAAATGCAAGCATTGAAAAAATACATTTAAAATTCAGCCTTTTTCTCATGGCTTGAGAATAATAAGTGCCAGAGTTGGTCTGGGCACCAAGGTTGTATTAACAAATTCTAAAGAAATAACAGAAAAAATGTTTAATCTAATAACACATTATTATTAAGTGTTATTTTAACATTTACATATGTTAAGAAAAAGATGATTATAGTTCCATAAGAATATATTTAATCTATAAACAATGCTCTGGTCTATAAAAATACTTTATATTTCCATTCTTATTACTATATGTTTGGCTCTGAGACTAGTGTTGTTATAGTTACCTTGTTGTCATCATGCTACAAATAATTTTCTAGAATGACACATTTCCTGATAAGTTAGCAGCTGTCCATTTTAAGCATAGTATCTAGCTGGGCACGATTGCTTACGCCTGTAATCCTAGCTACTCAGAAGGCTGAGATCTGAGGATCATGCTTCAAAGCCAGCCCAATCACTAAACAATGTGATACTCTTATCTCGAATTAACCACTAGAAAACGGGAAGTGGGGCTGTGGCTCAAAGGGTAGGATGGTAGCCTTGAGCTGAAGAACTCAGGGACAGCACCCAGGCCCAGAGTTCAAGCCCCAAGACTGACAAAAAAACATAGTATCTACTAATACACACACACACACACACACACACACACACACACACACACACACACACACCACTTGGAGCCCATCAGAGTGTGATAAAAAAAAACATAATATCTGCTAATCTGCTAATACACACACACACACACACACACACACACACACACACACATCACTTTGAGCCCATCATGATTGTGCTCAGAAAGAGGAATGACTGTTTTGGTTATGAGTATGTATATTTTTCTAGGTACAAGAACATTGTTGTTTCTATATATGTTTATTTACAGAGCAGCATATGACCATTGGAGTCCATGAGCATGATACCATATGATTTTGATTTTCTATTTTTATAATTTTTAAAGTTGTGCATTATGAACAAATACTGTTTTTTTGCCATCTTTCTATACATTGAATAGAATAAATGTTTTCTTACCATTACAAAATTAAAACACACCAGAGAGAAAGGATTGTTTATATTTTACCTTCAAAGAAAATATCTTTATCATTTTAAAGCCCTTATAAAGAGCACATAAGACAAAGAACGTTGGAGTAATTTGGCAAATTCCTGCTTCAGCCTTTCAGGCAACAGTTCAGTTTACAGAAAGAAACCCATGTTAAAGGACCTAGAAGGTTATCAATTTAGATAACACACATTCCACTTTTAAGAAATATGAATGACATATACACAATTCAGTCCTAATGTCTTGATCTAAAAATTACCTTCCAGACATATTTTCAGATTGCTATATCCACAAGTCAATTTTGTATGTGCTCTTCATAAGAAGCTGAAGTCTTCCATGCCAAACCACCCAATATGCACTGTTTACCATAGTCAAGATACGGAATCAACCCAGATCCCCCTCAATGGACCAATGGATAAAGAAAATATTGTATGTATTCACAATGAAATGCTATGCTTTCATTAGAAAGCATGATAGTTCACCATTTGCAAGTAAATGGAAAGACTTGGAAAAAATTGTATGAAATGAACTAAGCCATACCCGAAGAAACATATGTTGCATGGTTTCTCACATTTATTATAACTAGACTGTGCCTATAAATCCACATGTAAACAAATTCACAGTAAAAGACAAAAATACACTTGGACATGATCAATTATGCTGGACTGCAGACATTCACACAATGAAAACAAAGGATGATATGCTTGTGGGAGGATCACAAAGGCTCAACAGCCATGTGAATGTGTTCCTATAAAATGATGTTTACCAAAATGAATTCCAAGACTTGCAACAAGAGGGTTTTGGCTATGTTGCATTGTTTTCTTCTCCGTCACTCTTTTTCATTTGTGTAGCTTTTGTCTTGTATGTAAGTTTCTCTGGGAGTGGGGAAGGGGAAGTGCAGAAATGGTGCGACAATCGGTGAAGTGATTCATCTGTGATGCTCACTACATACTGTGTTGGAAATAATTTGTTGCAGAGGAGTGTCTGGCAGGAACAACTGGGAGAAAACAAGGAAAGAGGTGACGCTGTTTGAAAACAAATGTACTCATTACCTGACTTACATAACTCTAGCCCCTCTGTACATCATTGGTATAATAACAATTTTGTTTGGGTTTTTTTTGCCAATCCTGGGGCTTGAACTCTGGGCCTGGGCACTGTCTTTATGCTTTCTCAAAGCTTGTGTTCTACCACTTGAGCCTCTGCATGGCTTTTTCTGTGTATGTGGTACCAAGGAATCGAACCTACTCTACCACTAGGCTATGCTCCTGTCCCTTACAATAATAATATTCTTCTGTTACCGTGGCTCAAATGGTAGAGTGCTATCCTTGAGCAAAAGAAGTTCAGGGACAGTGCATATGCCCTGTTTTCAAACTCCAGCACTGGCACCAAGAAAAAAATAATTTTTTAAAGCCTGCCTATTTGATCCAGTTTACATTGTGTTCCTTCCACTGTGCCCCGAGCCCATGGGCAAGTAAAATAGGAATGGAATATGTGCAACTGTACATTCAGGTTTATATGAAAGTGAACACAAATGCAATGTTATTTTCAGAGAAGCAGTCAATTAGTGTGATTTCTTAGAAAAGCTAATTCAACAAAATAATTGAGAAAGGGGTACTCAAGAGTGGAAGTGGGGAAAAGTTAAGGAGTAGATGAATGAAGAAGAAAGGCAGAAAGAATACAGTAATAAAATGTAATGCATATCCTACAAAATTAAGAAAAGTAAAGGCAGAGGTGGGTTTGGGAAGTGTGGGGATGAAGGATGAAGGGGATGCCATTAATTAAGATGCATTGTATTCATAAACCGATTGGCAGAATAATATTCCTTTGTATAACTAGTAAAAGATAATTTTCTTAAAAATCAGAAAGGAACATGTGCTGAGCACTGGTGGCTCATATCTGTAATTGTAGCTACTTAGAAGGCTAAGATATAAAGAATGAGGTTCCAAACTAGCTCAGGCAAGAATATCTATGACACTCTTATTTCCAATTAACCAGCAGAAGGCCCAAAGTGGAGGTGTGACTCTAATGAGTAGAAAAGCCAAGGTCCTGAGTTCAAGCTGCAGTACTTATACAAAAAGAAGAAGAAAGAAGAAGAAGATGAAGAAGAGAAACAAAAGACAACATTGACAACACATATCTACAGACCCTCTGTTAGAAACTATAGCAAGCAGCTGGGCTCGGTGGCTCACATCTGTAATCCTAGCTACTGAGGAGGCTGAGATCTGAGCATCATGGCTCAAAGCCAGCCAGGGCAGGAAAGTGTGAGACTCTTACCTCCAATCAACCACTAGAAAACCAGAAGTGGAGCTGTGGCTCAAGGGTAGAGTGGTAGCCTTGAGCTGAAGCGCCCAAGAACAGCGCCCAGGCCCAAAGTTCAAGCCCCACAACCAACGAAAAAAAAAAGTATAGTAAGCACAAATTACCAAAGATCAGAATTATATTTAAGTAGTATAACAGCATGTTTAGGAAGTTTCTCAAATGAAATCATTCTGATTACCAATGACAAGTTATAGGTATTCTTCAGTCTATAACTTAACTAGTTAAGGAAAAATACATTGAAATGAAAGTATAATGAAAGACTAAAACAACCTTTTCTGACTTAATTTGAATGAAAAGTCTGATTATTTTGAGCCATTATGCAGCAGATTTATATTCTGTGTGAGCTTACATCCTTCTAAACCAGCAAAAACTGTAGCTCACCCAGTCATCCAAGTCTCTATTTAAATTCCTGATTAGCATGATGAGGGCTGCAGTGATTGGAGATACTGAAGAGGTATCCAACCAAATCTGCTGGATGTGGTAGGCCTTCAAATACACAAAGGAGATGAACTGTAAGTCCTTTGAGAATGGAATCATTATGTGCTTAACAAGGCTCATTCTTAGCTGTCTCTATTTTAGTGGTGCTCCTTTGATATTCGTTGTTGCATTATGTGCTGTTATGATCATCATGTATTTGTGAAGCTGATAAATATTTTAGAGTACGGTCTGAATGATCTCAAATATCTGTTATGGTGTTATCTATTCAGTCGTCCATAGTCTATCTTCTGAGTATGGAAAAATGAGGAAGTAACTTTTTGAGCTGAGCAAAAGATAGAAGGAAAAATAAAAATAATTAAATGCAGGAAGGATCAAAGAATGATTGTCAAGGCTGAAGAAAACCTTCAATAGGAACCAGTTTATTATGGAGGGAAATATTCCACCTACTGTTCGTATGAGAGAAAAATGTATGATATGCTCCCAGAAGCCTGGGGGTTCAGTCCCCAGAGGCCAGTAGCTTATTTGCAATGATTT
Source organism: Megascapheus bottae (assembly GCF_031878675.1). NCBI lineage: Eukaryota > Metazoa > Chordata > Mammalia > Rodentia > Geomyidae > Megascapheus > Megascapheus bottae. The sequence goes on along the minus strand of NC_143547.1, from coordinate 94,452,823 downwards.
TTTTGCAGCGTCTTTATTCTTACATGTATTGCATTTCGGCATCCCAGTTTCCTGCTAGAAAATGGAAGTTAATACAAAATGAGCCTTACCTATTGCAACATTGAACACACTACTGCCCTTATACTAATTGCTCAATTAAGAATGAATATTTTCATATATGGTGAAGAATTAATTACATTTCCTACATGAAAACACAATCACAGCAGGGGTAAAGATACATATGAGAATACAGTGATGGATCCAGAATCTCCTACAAGGTAACACAAGTTTCCACCTACAATTGACCTGGGATTTCAAACAACTTCAAGTGTGCAGTCCTAAGCAATGCATTGTAGCTCCTGTGAAATGATAAGCTAAGCATGAAATGCCTTGTGAGTCTGTGATTGTATTCTATACTGAGAGAGAGGAAATGGTTAGTAAAATAAACACACATACAATATAGCGGTGAATACGTGTTTTTACATATGTCCTTAAAATAAAACATGAACCTTCAAAGAAGTGCTTGCCCTCTCCCTTTGAAGGCTGAGTTTACACTGCTTAAGAGTACTTCAGTTGGAGAGTAGGAAGTTGAGTAAAATACAATTCATAAACTCATTATTTACAATTCCTTTCTTGTAGACTCATTCAGAGGAAGCCCTTTGACTATAGGTTCCCTGAAATAGGAATCAGATCTTTCGTATTTAACGTTTGATTCTCAGATATTAACACAGTGTTTTGAACAGTGGAATGGTTGACTAATAGATATGGTGGAGGAGATGGATGAGAGAATGGAGACATGAATCGTGTCGTACGTTTCTTATCTAGAGGATCAATCACTGCAGTGCATTGTCTCATCCAGTAGATACATTAGATAGTGAAGCCTTGATCAGGACCTAAGTCTAGTCAATCTGGACATATCAGGCTGGAGAATAAAAAGAATACCTATCCATGAACATGGCTATCCATGCTCAGATATTCCTTATCCCATGTCTACTGTGTCCTCCCTAAAGAAGAAAATTTCTTTCACTATTCCTAGCCATAAATGTAATAATGTCAGAAATTTCCTATAGCACTGTCACTCCCTTGGGACTGTAGTCATCATCATAGTTGGTCTTTCCCCAAAGGAAATATGTTTACTTTAACAAACTAACAAACAAGAGGCACATGTACAAATAAGTGACTGTCTAGATAGATGATAGATAGATAGATAGATAGAGATATCGATAGATATAGATAGGTTTTATACACACACACACACACACACACACACACACACACACACACACACACACACACAGATTCTTCTTTAAGTCTATTTCCCAGGGCTGAGAGTGCGGTTCAAATGATAGAGTGTTGGCTTAACAACCATGAATCCCTGAATTCAAATACAAGTACCACAAACATATAAATAATGTCTATCTTCCTTCCATTTTGGTAGCCCTGTGATTTATGAAAACTATTTAATTTTTTAAGTCCCCCCAATGGTAAAAATGGGATAATATCACTGGGTGTTGTGGCTCAGGCCTGTAATCCTAGCTACTCCGGAGGCTGAGATCTGAGGATCTTGGTTCAAAGCCAGTCCTTGCACTAAAGTCTGTGAGACTCTTATCTCCAGTTGATCATTAGAAAACATGGAAGTGGCTCTGTGGCTCCAGGGGGGTAGGGTAGTAGCCTTAAGCTGAAGAGCTCAGGGACAGCACCCAGGCCCAGCATTCCAGCCCCATGACCCACAAAAAATAAATAAATAAATAAATAAATAAATAATAAATCAAACAAAACAAAACAAAACAAAAACTCCACGAACTCTGTATTCCAAGAGAAAAGTCTTTGTCTACTTATTCGTTGGACTGTAGTTTCAAGCATGTAAATTTTCAAGTCTAATTTTCTCTCTGCACTCTGATCTGTCCCACCCCCACTGGGGGCCAGAAGATAGTGACAGAACCGCCACTCAATAGGAGGCTGGAGCCCAACCCAGGGTTTTCACCATAGAGTGATATCGAACAGCCTATTAATTACATATTTCCATTAATGGGACGAATACCATTGTCTTTCTGGATAACAATTTCGCATTAGAGATGTCTTATTTTGTTCTGCACTCCTTAGCAATCCAGCTACTAGCTTCTGGTATTTCCATTTCCTTACTAGTACTAAAGTATAGAAAGATAAGGAGGAAAGAAAGAGAAGACAGGAAGGAGGGAGGGGAAAGGGGAGAGAAGAGGGGAGGGGAGGGGAGAGAGGAGGGGAGGGGAGGGAAAGGAAGGGCAGTTTTCTTGAAGTCTATGAATTGTGCCGCACTAGATTTTTTTTTTCATTCCCTGTTTCTCAAATCAATTAATCTTAAAAGAATTATACAAGTGTAAATAGACATCAAAGCTTTTCCATGGTGACCCATTTTATAAAATCTTATCACACTACAATACTATTGTCCTCTGGTTTGGGAATACAAGTCACAAAGCAAGCTTGTAAACATACTCCAAGTGGATTTTATAGACTTCATTTGGCAGGAGCTACATTTGGCAAGAAGGTGGCATTTCACTAGGTGGAATTCTCCAGAACTTGATGACACACCTCTCTGAGCTTTTTTCTGCAAAGGAAAATACAAGACATGACAGTGACAATATGGTCTATATAATACATACTATATACTATGTGTTATGTTTTATATATTAGATGATATATATATAATTACCCATAATATAATATTTACCTGTATTATACATTAATATATACTTATATATTACACATATATGGAAAATAAATCATGGATTCAGACTAGTAAAAAAGGAAGTTAATTTATTTTTTCTAGGTCGACTACTAGAAAACTATACTTAGTAGCCTAAAACTGTGCATCTTCATTCAGGATGGTATATGGAAATATTATTTAGATAAAACTAAGAGAGAGCTCTCAGTTTGAAAAGAGCACATGCTCAGACTTGGAATACCCTAGAAGAAGAAGATAGACAATAAGAAAGTTGACATGATGTAAAAAGAAGGGGTAACAATGTTCAAGAAGTAATGTACTCACTACCTGATGAATGCAACTGTCAGCCCTCTGTACATCACCCCAAAAATAAAATAAAAATTTAAATTTAAAAAACTCAAATAAGGGGGCCGGGAGTTTGGCCTAGTGGTTAAAGTGCTTGCCTAGCATGCATGAAGACCCGAGTTCGATTCCTCGGTACCACACACTTAGAAAAAAGCCGGAAGTGGTGCTGAGGCTCAAGTGGTAGAGCTCTAGCCTTGAGAAAGTCCAAGGACAGGGCTCAGGCCCTGAGCTCAAGCCTAGGACTGGAAAAAAAAAACAAAAACTCAAATAAGAAAAAAAAATAACAATTTTTAAGCTCAGGCCTGTAATCCTAGCTATTCAGGAGGCTGAGATCTGAGGATTTCAGTTTAAAGCCAACACGGGCACTAAAAAACTGACACTATTATCTCCAATTAATCTCTAGAAAACAGGAAGTGGGGCTGTGGCTCAAGGGTAGGGTGGTAGTCTCGAGCTGAATAGCTCTGGGACAGTGCCCAGGCCCACAATTCAAGCCCCATGTTTTATTCTTCTTGATCTGAAGGACTTAGACTTGCAAGGTCCGTGTTCTATTTCTTGGGCCACAATTGTTCACTGATTAAGTAATGTATGGCCAGCATCCTGCTTCTTTGTTGAAAAAAATTAAAATTGTCTCCGTTTAATAATAGAGCACTTGAACACTTCGGCCATTAGTATCACTGATTAAAGGCCTGGTTTTTATCATCACAAATGTCAAGATCCTGATTTGTTTTTCACTCCACAAATATCTTTTACCTGCTTCATGCTAAGAGGGCAAAGAAGCATCTAAAACAAGGAAGCACAGTTAAGGAGAAGAGGAAAATAGGAATACAGAGAGAGGGGGAGGGAGGGAGGGAGGGAGGGAGGGAGGGAGGGAGGGAGGGAGGGAGGGAGAGCGAGGGAGAGAGAGAGAGAGAGAGAGAGAGAGAGAGAGAGAGAGAGAGAGAGAGAGAGAGAGAGAGAGAGAGAGAGAGAGAGAGAGAGAGAGAGAGAGAGAGAGAGAGAGAGAGAGAGAGAGAGAGAGATCCTAGATCTAACATATTCCTGGGTTTAAATGACTATTTAGTTTCTTTAACATATGTCCAGGTTGAAATACAAAAGGAAATGTTCAATTCCTCATGGTGAACCCTGCTGCAAGGGGAGGTGCTTATTACTTCACCTGAGGACACAGATATTTGAACATTTATATGACTGATATTATAAAGACTTCTCAATTGTGATAAAGTCATAAGCAGATGCATGCAAAACTGGAGGAAGCAACTTAAGATAAAGGCCTGTTCTCAACTACCACTAACACTAATGTGTCTCGAAAATCACAGCAACAGGCAAAAGAATTTTAAAATGTATTAGGTGAGAAACCAAGAGTGCAAAAGAAAATAAAATACATTGAGATATATTCTTAATGCCTCTATCCCTTCTATAATCAAAGATAAGTGCTGAGTCAGACACATAACTCAGCCATTGTGGATACTTGGAAGGCTGAAATTAGGAGAATCATGGGTTCAAGTGCCTGGCAGAAAAGTTCACAAGACCCTTTCTCAATGAAGAGCTGGACAGGGTGGCAGTACCTTGTCCCTTAGGTCCAATAAGAAGCCTTATATAGGGAAATGACTCCAAGGCTTACTCTCCTAGGCAGAAAACAAGAAAATGAATGCTAGAGGTGTGCATAAATGGTGAGAGCTCCTGTATAGTGAGTGGGAGACCTCGAGTTCATACTTAAGTACCTCCACAATGACAGGTACGTAGAGAGGAAGAGAGAGAAAGAGGCACACAGAAGACAGAGAGACAGGGAAAGATAAACTTATTTCTTTGAAGAATGAAATGAACTCCAGCTTTCTTGTGAGTGCTAGAAGTCCTTCGATCAATTTAATAAGTGAGTAAGATTGCCTCCCTACCCCTAATATGGACTATATTTGCTATATTCACAATCCAATGTAGTTTACTAGTATACTTCATTAAAAAAAAGAACTTTAGTAAACATCATTACAAATTTTATTGCGAGAGTGGGTTTCTATTAAAGAACCAGTGTGTCTCTGCATTCTATAATGTCTGTGGTGATAGATAGTTGAATGAAGGCCTCACCAAAGAAAAAACTCAAAAATCAGATCTACATGTTGAGGACATGAGAAAGGTAAAACTTAAAATTATGACAGGCATCAGTGGCCAGTGACTGTAATACTAACTGCCCAAGAGGCCCACACAGGAATTTCTGTAAGACTGTGTTCGAGAATTAAATACCAGAAGAGCCAGACGTAGAGCAGTGGTTCAGGTGGTAGAGCACTAGCCTTGAGCACAGAAAAAAAAAGCCAGACCCGGTGGTTCACATGAGTAATTCTAGCTATTCAGGAGGCTGAGATCTCAGGATCAAGGTTCAAAACCAGCCAGGGCACTAAACACCATGAGACTCTTACCTCCAATTAATCACTAGAAAGGGGAAGTGGGGTTGTGGCTCCCGGAATAGGGTGATAGCCTTGAGCTAAAAAGCTCAGGGACAAGGGACAGCGCTCAGGCCCAGGGTTCAAGCCGCATGACCCCCCCCCCACACACACACACAAGCTCAGGAATAGTGCTCAGCCCTGAGTCCAAGACCCAGGACTTGCATAAAAAATGGGCAAGGCAGGGCATGGTAGTTTCTTTCTACTTGGATTCCTAAAACTTACAAGCAGAACTCAAGTCTTGCCTGGTTTACATAGTTACCAGGTCAACATGTGAGATCCTTTCTCAATGTTAAGAAAAAAAGAAAGAAAAAAAAGAGAAAAGAAATCACATCAGTGGGGAAAAATAGAATTTTCAGGAAATAGTGAAGATTCTTGTCTGTTTGTTTGAGAAATTAAATACTTTAGATTGCTATCTCATACCATATGCAAAAACTAATTCCAGATGTTTTTAAAAATTAAATATTAACATAAATAAATACAAAGACTGTTCATACATTGTCAATGGTAAAATAACTGTGTTCAGCTAACTTGCAAGGCATTTATCTGTAGATACTTTTTCATACTGGCCATTAAACCCACGGTCTCATGTGTGCAAGGAAAATACTAATCCAAGATACAGAAGTCCTCAAATTAACCATCATATACTGATAAAAGTGAACCATACAGTTTATGGGTAAAGACAGGAGCGAGGGACTGAGAGAGATTGAGGGAATGGAAGACACCAAACAAAAGGAAATGTACTCATTACCTGACTCACATAATTACAAATCTCTCTGTGTATCATCTTTAAAATAACAATAAAGTCGGCTGGGAGTTTGGCCTAGTGGTAGAGTGCTTGCCTGGCATGCACGAAGACCCGGGTTCAATTCCTTGGTACCACATACATACAAAAAAAAGCCGGAAGTGGTGCTGAGGCTCAAGTGGTAGAGCTCTAGCCTTGAGGAAAGACCAAGGACAGTGCTCAGGCCCTGAGCTCAAGCCTAGGACTGGCAAAAAAAAAATAACAATAAAGTAATTTTAAAAAGAAGAAAACTTACAAAAAGGCTAGGTTAATTTAGTTAAGATTTTAAAAGATTAGCCAGCATGCATCTACATATTGCCTCCTGAGTAGCTAGGATTACAGATGTGAGCTACCGCACCTGGCACAATTATAAAATTTTTAAATGACAAAAACACACAGTACAACTGTTACAAGGCTTATTGCAATATTCACCCACCTTATTTTTACATTAAGAATAAATGAGTGAAAGGGTAAAAATAAGGGAAAACTTGTATGGAAACTTGGTGCCTAGAATCAGATTTTTAAAATGGAGATCAATGACTGTAAATTTTGCATGGCTGTAATCCTTCATGATCACTGTCCTAAAGTATATTTTCCAGAGCTGGTATGTGCTGGTCTAGCAGGTATGGGACTAGCGCTGGATTAGATCTCCAGTTTTGCAAATGTAAATATATGTGTAATGTTAATATATAAATATATTTAATGAAAATACATTGTATGTAATATATAAAATACGTATATATTTATTTATACATGCTCATATATCCCGTTTCCTCTTTGAAATGTTTAAATTACCGATTTTGATTCAAGGAGATCCTATTGTAAATGAAATGTGTCAGTGTCACCTACTAGAGTAAGCTTAAAGAGAGCAGTCAACTGTCTCAAATCATCTTTGGTGACTCCAGCATAACACAATCTGTTGTACATGGATTGGTTTGCTAGAAATTCTTGCTAACCAAACTGCATCTTTTTCTCCACTAATTATTCCCACAAACACTTCCATTCTACTTTTATTCACTGGGTGTTTCTAAGGTTCCTTCCATTTTCCTGGAACTACACATTAAATATTTCTATTGTGTAGATGTTAAATAATAATTTTGGAACTTCATCATTAGTCACTGTCCTTAAAGAAAGCATATAGGAGCATACGAATGTGGTATGTTTTGCAGTAGATTCAAAAGCTTTCTAGTTGGGAGGTTTCAGGCAAGATATTGACCATTCTGAAATGAGGTACAATGTATAATACCTTTAACAGACAGCTATTTTGCTGTTTGAAAATTCTTTCCTGTAATACCTGGTCATCGGAGGCATTCAGTAATTGACAATGGTAATTATTATTAAATAATTACAGCCTTACAGCCTTAAAATCTAGTATCCTTGCTGAGTGTGGGTTGCTCACACCTATAATTTGAGCTACTCAGAAGGTTGAGATCTCAAGATAGGGATTCAAAGCCAGCCTGAGCAGGAAAGTCTGGGAGACACTTATCTCCAATTAAGTACTAAAAAATAAAAAGCTGGAAATGGAACTACAGGTTAAGTGGTTAAGCACCAGCTTTGAGCAAAAAAAATTAACTCAGGGACTGAGTTCAGGCCCTTAGTTCCAACCCCATGAGTGGAAACAAAAAAAAAATCCTAGGTGGGGTGGATATAGGAAGGGAGGGAATGTACCAAAATCATTACCTTTAAAATAAATCAGGGTAAAACATGTCCTCTGATTGGGAAGGGGACCAAAGAGTTGCAATTGAAAGGAAAATATTATGTCTCCCAACTCAGTGTGGTGATTGGAACATGCTTCCAAGAGAATATGGCATTTAACACTGGCCTGGGTGGATGGGAAATATCACTATAGATTGTGAAGGGGTAAGGTATGTTGCTATGCACTACCTTACCCACAAACACAAAGGTAGTCCTGTATCAGACATGAAGTGGAATTACTTAGCATGAGAAAGAAAAGAAGAGAACTGTAGTTCTGTATTTTGGCAGAAAATAAATGGATCATCGTAAACCGTTAGTTTTACCCAGACTTAGGCAAAGAACAAAAAATTGGATCTGAACATCGAGATAAAATGATTTTAATTTTATTAGAAAGATGGTTTTGATTGTGAGATAATCTCCCAAGGAAGAGAGAGAGAGAGAGAGAGAGAGAGAGAGAGAGAGAGAGAGAGAGAGAGAGAGAGAGAGAGAGAGAGAGAGAGAGTTCTCTGCTGATACATTCCGTTAGCAAGAAAATATCTTGGATCCATTTGAATCTTTTGATTGCCTGATTGAATGAAACCCCTTAAGACAAAAATGAAGAATGGGCATTCCTTTTGCAAGTTGTATTCTGGCAGTCTAGACAGACTGCCATATAGAATTCTGTACTAGAAACCTGATGTAAATCTGTTGGCCTAGTTGGATCTTCTACTTTCTGTTCTTTCATTTACTAATGTGGCTTCCTGGGTATCTTTCCTAAGGAGATGTCAGACTGAATCCCTGATGTCAGAAATCCCACCATCTGTCCTTCTCAAAACTCAGTCTCCTCAGGTTGACTTTTCTTCCACTCAGCTAACCCTCCTGTCCTTCCAAGTCCCTATTACTAAGTGAAAAATTTCAGTACAAATGAAGCAGGCTAAATAGATGAGGAGGCAGAGAAACTGAAAATAATAAATGGTAGAAGTGTCAGATTCAGAAGTTAGAATCAAGAAGTAAACTGAAAAGCCAGAGCAACAAGCTCCCCCAACACTCACCTCCTTCCAAATGTTAAAGTTATAAGGATAGGGAGACAAAGGAATGGTGGTGTGCATTCATTTCTCCTTTGATACACAAAATTGGCAAAAAGGAAATCCTGATACTCCCCCATTTTTCCTGTGGCTTTAGTAGGCCTAGATCACATCTCTCTCTATTTTTCAGAAGATTAGACAGCATCCGTCTTGGCCACCTTGATATCTGTCTGGCCACCTCAATCACTGTCTCATGATTTGCAGTTGGGTAGACAATATAACTACAGGTATGTCCCATCTCAGAAAGTATAGAGACCCTATATAGGGACCAGCATTTTGGTCTTTACTCACATTTTTTTATTGCTTTTTACTTCATCCTAAAATAAATCCTTGCTAAATCTTCTGTCCTGTGAATTCTCCTTTCTGTGACGCTCCTTGAAATTTTTTTTTAACTATAGATCTCATTTCTTGTGTGAAAGATTTTGTGTGGAAACAAGTTGAAATAAGGATACTGAAGCTAAGTAATGCCATCTTGGCATCTTAATAAAAGTTAATAGAAGATGGGGACTTTCTGCGAACTCCAGCAGTTATAGAGGACATTTTTTGAATTACAAAAGAAAAAGGTGAGGGAATCTACTCCATTCCCATTATCCCTCATCCAATAATAAACACAGGGGCCACATTAGCGAATTTGTCCATTTATTTTTCAGGATTGCTGATTTCAGTCCCTGAGTATACACTCATCAGACACACAGAGGACAACACCAGACTTTCTTCTAATCCCAAGGGAAGAAGGCAATGTGAAATTTGCACGAATTGTTAAGGGTATTGGTACCACAAAGTTATAGGATGTGGACAAATACCACAAGAAGAATATTGTTTTTTAACCCTAAGGTTTGGTTCTACAAAAGATCTACCTAACTTGGCACTCAAGAGACAGACATTTGGACTATCATGTTTTAAAACCAGTTCATGTTGAAAAGCCTATAAGGCTCTATATCCAACATAATTGTGAAAAGGCAGGCCAGAGACATGACTGAAGTAGTAGAGTACCAGTTTTATGCAAAACAAACAAACAAAAAACAACTAAACAAGAGCAAAAGGCACTGAGCTCAATTCCCAGTACTGTCACAAAAACAGATAGATAGATAGATAGATAGATAGATAGATAGATAGATAGATAGATAGATAGATAGGATGGATAGATAGATTGATAGATTGATTGATAGATAGATTAGCAGGTTCTCCCTTTAACAAGATCTTTAGGAAATTCATACACACAGTAAAATTTGAGCTTTGCTGCTCCAAGATCTGTGAGCCTCTTTCTTCTTCCATGTATGGGGCTGAGGACACCAATCTCACATTAATATCACACAGAAAGGACAAAGTACTTCAGCCATCAAGCTCTCCAGTTCACACAGGGCAAAGATGAACCATGAGCCTGTGGAACATTTGCACACTGCAACATCTTTGCAAAGGGATGAACTGTCTCTCAGAGGTACTGTAAGCATTTTGTGATTCTGAGGTTGCTATGGTTGCTGCTTTTGTATTGAATAACAAAGTGTCATACACGCTTAGACAAATCTGCATAAGTTATCTGTGGCCCTATGGTTCCATGGCTTTCTGATGAGTAATTGAAGAAACATGCTGGAGTCTAGAACATGTACTGGAGCATAGACATTTGTTCTGCCAGCAAAGATGCTTCCCAGGTAGGTTCACATATTAAGCTTTATCTTCCCACAGCTAAATAGCCAGTGATTGCCAGAACACCTTTCCTAGAATTCTTTTTGCAAGCCTTTAAGGATTGAGGGCTATGATGAAGAACACTTGGTATTTTTCAGACAATAGAAAGCACAGCCAAGTGAGCGTGTTTCCATTGTAATGAACAGAATACATAATACTCTCCTTTTAGTCATCATCACTCTATACTTGTGACCAAAAGAAAAGATGTTTCCATACGAAATAAAAATCCTGAAACTCTATTGTGTCTTTTCTCTCTCCTCTTTGAACCACATTTCATGAAATCCACAGTCATGTTATCTTTTTCAGTCTAAGGAGGACATATTGTAGCACCCTGAACATGATGTGATATCATCAGTTCCAAGATCTTTTCCATGTTCAATCATCCTTCTTTTTTTAAACTTTTTTTTTTGGGGGGGGGGGTTCGCTTTGTTTTGTCTTGATTGATTTTTGGGGTTTTTTTTTTTCTACTTTAGTATTGGGAAACAAACCAAGGACATTACACTTGCTAGGCAAGTGTTTTGCCATTGAGCTACATCCCAGCCTCTTTCCTTTGCAGTTGAATAAACTAGTAACTAATTTTTGTTCAGTCTGCCCAGTACAACAGCCCAGACCCCCTTTCTTTTCACCTGCCTGAAACTGGTAATCACTTGACTATCAATCACCTAACTGTGAGTCAGCAAAGGACCCCAAGCTCTGAGGTCATTTCTTCATCCACTAAGATCATTTCCTGAACCACTCTGGTCACCCAGTAGATAGTGGAGTTTCCCCAGGCTCTGAGATCACTTCTGTATCTGCTGTGGTCTCACCTTGGCTCAACACAAGTCTCCTCTTTCTCTTTTTCCTTCCCCTCTATGTTAGTACAGCTCTATCTCATGTAGCCTGGCAGATTGATTTCCTCCCATCCAATACACTCTTTTCTGCCTCAACCATGTAGCCAGTTACCTTTTGGAGAACCTTACCATTTTCAGCCCTGGCAAGAAGAGTGCAGCAAATATGTTTGGCAGGTCCTCAAATTCTTTATCATAATTATTCAGAGCGGGGGTATGCCATTTTTATAGATACAAGACAAGAACATTCCAGAATACACAGAGCATCAGCTAGCTTCTTCTGCACTCTCTAGCCTGATATCTAGGACAACAACTAAGCCATACAACTTTTACTCTTTTCTGGAAATGCAGCCAATCGGCAATATACACACAGGCAACTTCCAGCTGAGAAAGCCACTTCATCTTAAATCTAAGTACAGTGACCAATGAGTCATGAGAGGTTACAAATAGCAAAAACAGGAGTTTGGCTGTCCAAGTGATATTAAAGGAACACTTCACCATCCCTGGAACTGAATGGACCAACTGCAAGAGAGAAACATAGGATTGCCTTTCTTATTTCCCTCTTGCATTCTTTCAGCCAGCCAACATTTACATAGTAGTTATATGATTACACCCTGAGATTGCTCTTGACCTGAGCCACCAGAAAAAACGCATGTCTAAGGCCTCACAACTGCCTCCCTAGTAGGCACGCCCAGTGCCAGTGTGGGTTTGGCCAGCTATATTATGTCTGCTTCTCTACCTTCCGAGAGACACAAAGGAAAGGACAAAAGAATGAATGGATGGGAGTAATACATACCCACTAACAGGTAGAAGAAGTCTAAGTCCAACCAGCAAGCAGACTGCATACTCCTAGCCAAGTTTGGGGAGCTACCCAATCCATTTCTTTGCACAAGAGACAAACTGCATTACTAAGAAATGCCTACTAATAACTAGGTGATGATAGGGCCTCTGAACTTGTTTAAAATGTATGGAGGCTTCTGCAGGCTAAATGGGCAACATACTTCCGAGCATGCAGGAGAAAGATGATGTAAGGTCTGCTTATCAAATGGCACTGACGCATTAACCTTGGGCAAGTTACCTTTGCTAACTAGAACTCAATTGTCCCGTCTCTACAAGGGTTGCATTTGATGACCTCCAAGGGCAATTCTAGTTGTGACATTTAGGAACCTTGTATTATACATGCTGGCTTTACAACGAGGCTGCCTCAGATGGTCATGAAAAGGTTCTCTCTTTGTGCTACATGCCGACATCAAACCACATCTATAATGAAATCAAACTATGAGCAATATACTGGTATCAGCAAGAAGCAGGCTGATCAGCCCGCACAGCACATGCATTTGTCACTACGTGGAATATTCTCAGGAAAACAGTTTCCAGACATATCTGTATTGGCACCTAAGACAGAAATCAACCAGGAAGCACATGAGCTTTATGGGCTCTCAAGAAGTTTGGATCTAAATTCCACAGATCTATGTCCACATTCATCCCCTGAGAGGCACAAGACCCTCCTTTAACACCAAATGCTTCCTAGGTTGCAACAGTTTACCAGACCAGAGAATTTAGTTACCTCATATGCTAAAATCAACTCAGGATTGCCCTCTCTACCCCAGATCTCTCCAGCCACATGCTAGGGAATATAACTGTCTCTTACAACAACAACAATAACAACAAGCAGTGTATAGAGTTGGGCTTTGCCCTGTTTACTAGAAACTATTCTGACCACCTCAACAGACGGTGCCAATGCATTGCAGACTTGTCCTAGTATATCACTAGGTAACTTTGGGCAGGTCACTTTTGCTGTCTTGGATTCAATTTCCACTTCTCTACAAGGAAGAAGGACCTCCAAGGACATGCCTCTAGTTCTGATCCGGAGAGAATTTGGCCATGACAGGCATAAGAATTCCAGCCTAAAAATCAGGAAGGTTGTGTTCTAGTTCTTTCTACCTTTTCTATTACTAGCTGTGGTTCTTTCAAGTTGATCTAGTGACAAAGGATCTCAGAGTCATGAGGACTGTTATGCTGCAGTCATAAATAGTGGCCCTAATGTTTGTCCAGAAACTTTTTGGCCTTTATTGTATGTGCTTGTGTTTCCATATTAAGACAGAAATGATATTCATATGCAAAAATAATTCTAGCAAAAATATTTTATTTTCTAATTAGTGTTTGCTAATTAATTTGATCATTTGATATTTCCTTACACATCCTTTCCGTCCTTGTAACAAATCATTATCTGATCTTTTTCATGTTCTTACCCGTGGTCTACTCCATCGTCATTCTCCCATTCATTCACCCTTCCAGCCACTTTGGCCTTCTTTGACTTTCAAGAATATTCTCTCTTTTTTTTTCCCTCTTTCCTTTCCTTTCCTTTCCATTTCTTTTCTTTTCTTTTTTACTGGTGCTGGGGCTTGAACTCAGGATCTGGGTGCTGTCCCTGGGCTTCTTTGTGCTCAAGGCTAGTGCTCTACCACTTGAGCCACAGTACCACTTCAGGCTTTTATGAGTAGTTTGTTTTGGTTTGGTTTTTTTGTGTGTGTTTGGTTTTTTTTTTCCAGTCCTGAGGCTTGAACTCAGGGATGAGCACTGTCCTTGGGCTTTCTCAAGGCTAGAACTCTTACCACTTGAGCCTCAGCACCACTTCCAGCTTTTTCCTATCTATGTGGTGCCGAGGAATCGAACCCGGGTCTTTGTACATGCTAGGCAAGCACTCTTACTACTAGGCCAAACTCCCAGCCACATGGGTAGTTTTTTGGAGCTGAGAGTTTCACGGAATTTCCTGCCCAGGCTGGCTATGAACTGTGATTCTCAGATCTCAGCTTCCTAGGTAGGATTATAGGAGTCAGCCACCAGTGACTGCCTTCTAGAACATTCTTAATGTGCCGGTCTTTCAGGGTCTTTGTACTTTGCTATTACTACCTATGTTCTTTATGTAGAATCATCGTCTCCTTCACTTCCTTTCAGTGAGATATCATTGTCTTTGGTCAGACTTTCCCTACTTTCCACACCAAGTTATTCTAAAACACATCTACACTGTCTTTCCCCCATGCTCTCCTTCTGTCTTTCCTGGCTGCTTTCCCATTCCCTCATACCCACTTCTAGCTGGAAGCATCCAGTGACATAGCAGAACATAGGGTCCTCTAGAGATAAAAGCAACCACACAAAATGTTTCCTGAATGCCGAGCTCTGTGCTTGAAGACATTTCTGGAGCTGTCAGCCAAGTTCACAATCACCCTATGAAATGAGAACCATATTATCTCTGTTTTTCCAGTGAAGCAACTGAGCCTACAGTACATTGTTTCTTAGTCAAGTCTGCACACCACTAGAAGTGATAAGGCAAGAGACAAAGGCAGGACTTTACTTTCAGGTTATTAGCACTAAACTTTACCCAGTTCCTCTCTTATCTCCCAGTGTGTATTCTCTTCCCGCTGCTAAGGTCCTTTTCCCATCTTTGAGGCTGGAGATTTGTATTTGGGGATTCAAATATGTCAATGTCACCACAATGTTGGGGATATGTTGCCACTAACAAACAGCCTACATCTTTCCATGTGCAGAACCGACGAGAACTGGTCCAAATAAAGAGAAGTGAAAAATCTGTGTTCAGTGGACTTTGATGAAGTATGCTTTTAACACTGGCATTCCAGATCATGAGTTCAAGGATACCCTGGACTACATAGCAATACCCTTTCTGAAAACAAGACAAAATCAAAACACTCTGTGTAAATTTTAACTCAGTTTGCCTCATACGTGCAAGGCCCTAGGTTCAATCCCCAGCACTAGGAAGGCAGGCAGGCAGGCAGGCAGGCAGGCAGGCAGGCAGGAAGGAAGGAAGGAAGGAAGGAAGGAAGGAAGGAAGGAAGGAAGGAAGGAAAGAAAGAAGGAAGGAAGAAAGGAAGGAAGGAAGGAGGGAGGGAGGGAGGGAGGGAGGGAGGGAGGGAGGGAGGGTGGGAGGGAGGGAAGGAAAGAAAGATAAAAGGGAAAGAAAGAGAAGGAAGGCATGGAGGGAAGGAAAGAAAGATAAAAGGGGAAAAAAGAGAAGGAAGGTGGTAAGGGATTTGGGGGAAGGAAAGAAAAAGGGGAAAAAAGAGAAGGAAGGCAAAAAGGAGAGAAGGAAGGAAGGAAGGAGGGAGGGAGGGAGGGAGGGAAGGGAAGGAAGGAAGAAAGGAAGGGGGGAAGGAAGGAAGGAAGAGAAAGAAAATCCATACTGTGTCAACTTACTAGAGCAACAAATTATCAGAACCCTAGTTTTTGTCAAGTGTAAAATACAGGAGTATTATAAATTTCATAGCATTGTTATGCAAATGAAATGCAATAATATTTAGGAATACATTGAGCCAAGTAACTGGCACCTTATATCAATATACTAAATACTATACTTCTGTCTGCATTTTCAACTGCAGATGTTATTTCTTTTTTGTAGTTACTTCCAGTGTTTAGGGCACTGCTTTGTGAGGGAAGGAGAGAACTTCATCTCCTACAGGAGTAATCTGCTTTTTCCCTTTTGTTCTCTGCATTTCTTGTCACTTTCATTGTCCTTATATTAAATTGGTTTTTATATTTCAAGTAGAAATGACCTAAAAAAATCACAAATCCTAAAAATAGAGGAAGATCTGTAAATCCATTGTATCATAATGAAAAGTGCTTAAGGCTTCTTTTTAATAAATGATTATTAACAACTTTTCAGGTTTTTATTGTGCCAGTCCTAGACAAGAGGAGCAAATAAAAATTGCAATTGGCAAAAGCAGCTCAAATCAGTTAGAGATACATGAATGAGTAACCTAATAAAGATCTTTTCTATAAAAGATGTACTTCAAAAAAATCTGTAAGTTTCATTTTGTTGCCATGGTACCAACATTTATAACAATTTTCAGTTGTCCTGAGTTACTCGGTAGGGTCAAATGATTCTATGGTATCCAGTTGATTTTCCAGGTTTATTTTAAAGCATCATTTTGTACACGCAAATGAACATTTACAGACATCTGAAGATTAGTCCTGAAATGGAAATATTTAGTAAAACGCCTATCTTTAGATAATAGCATAACAATAACACTTTGAATTTATCAAATGTCTTTGTTCTGAGCAGCTCAAAGGGCTCTGAAACCACTATCTCATTAATCAAATAGCACATTCCTGAGCTCGAATATCATGATGTGGCTGGCGAGTGGTGTCAGCAGTTTCATTCTGGAAACCACATACTGTTACAAGAGGACTATGGAGCAAATGAAATGATACTGGGGAGAAAAGGAGCCTCACAACTACTTCAATGTGTAAGTCCTAACACAAATAAATCATGTCTCTTTCAAAGTACTTTCACAGAATTACACACTTTCTATTTCCCCAGTGCAGATATTAGGGAAAAATGTTAGAATTTCCCAAACTAGTAATGCCAACTACAGTGGAAATAACTCCAGGATAAGGTCAGAAGGCCCATTTTTTTATGGTGGCTCTGCCTTTGACTTACTGGATATCCTATTTTGTGTCCTTTTCTTTTTTGCACTGAATTTTTCTCAACTAGAAAAAAGGTTGAAATGAAACTGTCACTTTCATATTGTCCCAACAATGGAATAATTCCAGCCAAACAACTGGTATCTATTCACCACTTTCTATCACAATTCTATGTAGGTAATTGTAAAATTTCATGGTGAAAAATGGAAAATTCTTAAATCCATGCTCCTAGAAGGATTGTTCATGTTAGACAACAAATGGAAATAACTCAGGTTCATCAATACATAAATAAAGAAAATGTGATATAGGCACATAAAGGAATAGTATAATAACTATGAAAAGCAATAGAACTCTTGTACATGCTACCATGTAGGATAACTTCCACCTAAATAAAAACCTAGAATGGGCATATTCATAGACATAGAAACTAGAATCATGGTTACCAGGAACTGGGGACATGGGAATTACAGAATGGGAACAAGTTTTACTTTCATAGATAAAAAAAATTCTGGAGGTGGACAACAAGGTGAATTTTTTTTGTTTTGTGTTGTTTTTGTTTGTTTGTTTTGTCATGGGGCTTTAACTCTGGGCCTGGGTGCTGTCCCTGAGCTCTTCAGCTCAAGGTTAGCACTCTACCACTTGAGACACAGAGCCCCTTTCAGTTGTCTGGTGATTAGTTAGAGATAAGAGTCTCAGGGATTTTCTTGCCCAGGCTGTGTTTGAACTGCGATCCTCAGATCTCAGTCTTCCGAGTAGCTAGGATTACAGGCGAGAGCCACTGGTGCCAAGCTTAAGGTGAATGTTCTTAATAACATTAAATAGTTAAACTGATTGAGATGGTAGAGTGTACCTGTATTTTGTAGCTATTTTAAGAAAAAAAAGTGCATTATGAAAAACCAGTGTGAAAATATCAAGGCCAATGTAATGTGAAATATTTTTCTATGTGATTCTGATAAAATTATATTTTAGTTGAGAAAAACCAAGTGAGTTCCTTAAATTGGACTTTGTTCCTATTGGAGCATTCAACAGTTGAGGATAACAAAAAAAACCCTGTATTGTTCCATCCTATAAGAGTGAAGGGGGCCTTGGTCATCACTGACTTCGTTACAGTCTGTACAGAATGGGCCTCAAGCAATGAATACATCAAAGTGGAAGACACTAATTAGTCACTTTTCCCCAAAGTCATGAGAGCCTACTAGATGGAGGGGGAGGAGCATGAAAATGGGATTCACACAATACTTGAGAGCTAAAGAAGCTTATAACTATTATAAGTTTGCCTTTTCAAGCCACTTCATCCAGGAGACATCAGAAGCATAGGATCTTCCCCAGTCCTTCCATCAGTGCCTGAGATTAGCCATGAATCAAAGTCATCTGAGAACGAAGGTTCAAGGATGTTTTCCGTACAGTTTCACCCCTGCCATTGACCTGAACAGAAGCCGTCACACAGAACTGGTGAAGAGCCAATACCATTCTTGGGCATTTGTCCAAAAGATTACACATCAGGATACAGTAAAGACAGCTACACAACCATGTTCACTTCTGCAATCTTCATCCTAGCCATAGTATGAAATTGGCCAAGATGCCCTTCAATGATGAATGGGTTAAAAATGTAATTATATATGTATGCATGCATGCATGTGTGTATATATATCTGTGGGGGGGAATTTTACTCATTCATGTTCTTCCTATTTGTAATTGCTAATCGAGTTGACCTGCCATTCTTATTGCTATGAGTTTCTATAGCTTGGAATCAGCTTTCAAAAAAGAAGGAAGGAAGCCAGGAGCGGTGGCTCATGCCTGTAATCCTAGCTACTCAGGAGGATGGGATCTGAAGATGGCTCCAGGGGTAAGGTGGCAGCCTTGAGCTGAAGAGTTCAGGGACAGTACCCAGGCCCAGAATTCAAGCCCTATTACCCACAAAAAAAGGATGAAAGCAAGCAAGGAAGGAAGGAAGGCAGGAAGGAAGGAAAGAAGGGAGGGGAAGGCAGGGAAGGAAAGAGGAAAAGAGAGAAAGAAAGAATGAAAGGAAAGAAGAAAAAAGAAACAAATACTGGATCAAACAAATTAGAAATTAAATCTCCCTAGCTAGCTGGATTGGTATAGTAAATTGAAAGAAAATTCTAATTGGTCCTCCTGTTTTCTACCTCCTGGATTTTCACTAAAAAAAGACTCCTGTCTCAGGACAATGTCTAATAATAACTCCAAAGGCACCAACAAAATCTGTATAATATTGTATACAATTGGTTCCACACTAAATGCTTGCTTATAAGGTTTATTTTTTTAAATAAAAAGATACCACGCTAATCAATCAACCAGATTGATTGCTAACGCTATTTTGGGATCTCCTCACATTTCAAAATTTGCCATTCCTTTCCCATAGCAAATCAAAGGTTTTATATAAAATCCATTGCAGGTAAAGTAAAGCCATAGGTAATGCATCTTTCTATTCTCTGATGATTAGGGCTGTGGTTTTGTTATGGTAAATAAGTATCTTATAGAAGTTCAAAAGGTCTTTTTCAGTAATCTTCTAGTAATCATCTGTAAAGTCACTGAGGAAAATAATCTCTTCCTAACCCTTCTGCTGGGTCTATGTGATTCTTTTTGCCAGGAATCCTTGCAGGAAGAACAAGATAAGCTTTATAACAAAGTTGGAAGAGTTGAACTAACTCTGGCCTTAGGTAAAGGAGTAGCCTCTTCAAAAAGATACTCTTGTACTCTTGTTAGAAGGTGAAAGATGTTCTGCACAATTAATGTCTGAAAGAGGGTCATGGAGAAGGTCAAATTTTAACTGGTGGCAATATATCACTCAACAGCCAATGGCGAGCTGATGAAAGCATTTGATTGGCCTCTACCATATGAACCAAAAAGACAGGAATTTCTGAACCCTGCCAGAAGACAGAACAGTGGGGGACAGCCTCTAAAACAGCTATAAACCTCTAAGAGCTCTAAACCTCCAACTCTTACCCTTCATTAACTGATGGCTAACGGAGCAAGTCAGCCATTCTGCATAGGTCTGTTCACTAAAAGGAGATCCCTGGGTATGGTGCAAAGTGATTCTGATCATTTCCTCTAATTGTGTACCTTCACTAATTCAAGGCATTTGGAACCTCAGTATGGGTGACTCTCCAAATGTCCTGTGTCATCTAAACAGGTCAATTTGAGGATGCAAATACCCAGAGTGTGAGAGTTCTAAAAGAACTTAGATTACAAACTGGGTACACCCACGACTCAATTGGTCAGACAAGAAGCCCAAAGACAGATATAACGTGACAAAGTCCACAACAGCTTCCTCCTTACTCCAGATAACTCATTATTTACTCAGTTTGATCCCACGTCTGAAGGGAAAATGTAAAGACGACTGATTTAAGATTAAAACAAACTCTTTTCTGCCCACTTCATTGTTTGGTTTCCAGAAGCTGTTTGGAAAGCAAAGTCCCCAGCTCAGTGCTTTCACCCTGCCCCCACCATAATCTCTCCCCCTCCCCTCCACCACTCACTTCCTGTTTTCTCACCATGTTCTTCCAGCTTTCTGGTTCTCCTCCCCTCCATGGGGGTAGGCCCAATTACTCACTATCCCACTTAGCATAGCAAAGAGCTGAAGTTCAGAAATGTGTGGAAAAACCAGAGGATAACCCAGTTGTTGATGCTTTGTTCTTCCAATTTGTAATTACTTCCCAAGCTGAGCTGTCATCCCTACTGCTGTGACTTCCCCGGGTTTGGATCAGGCCCCAAAGATACTATTATGATTACATAATTTTGCATTGTACTCCAGCTTAAAAAAATAGGTAGGAGAAAATGTGCATTTCTTGTTCCATTCCATTCACTGGAAAACAGGGTGTCATCCAGGCTCTTCAGTGAACTGGGCCTTGCCTTTGCCAACAATGGGTTTCTTAGAAGGTGATTAGGTCAGCAGTGCAGTGTTTGATTAGCACCTACCAGCTCTTTGTAGAAGGACAATATCAGGCCACACAGTAACGAGATCACATCTTTTGATTTGAGTTCTCTCCTTCTGTTGATACAG
This sequence comes from Megascapheus bottae, assembly GCF_031878675.1. Taxonomy (NCBI): domain Eukaryota; kingdom Metazoa; phylum Chordata; class Mammalia; order Rodentia; family Geomyidae; genus Megascapheus; species Megascapheus bottae. The sequence goes on along the minus strand of NC_143547.1, from coordinate 94,431,856 downwards.
TCCATTATCCTGTTTGTACCAAAGGTTTCGAGGATTTTTCCTATAATAACCTCCAAATCCCTCAGCACCTGCCTTCTGGCAAAGACCCTTCCTCTTTACATCAGTGCTTTTCTTTGTCCTTTCAACACCACTTTGAATAGTTAGGTAAAGCTACACTCCCATCCCAAAGAAAAAGAAAACCAAAGTGAAAACTAGAGGGCTTCATATGTAATTAGAAATAAAAACTGGGCAGAGCAATTGAGTCATTTGCTTAACCCTATCCCTGGCTACTCGGCTTTGTTTGGAGACCCCAGATTTACAATAATTTAAACAAATTTGATGGAAAAATGAAGCCAAAGGCAAGAAGTTAAAAAATTCCTCCATTGGTTTGCTTCAAAAATACAAGTATCATTTCTATTTTTCAAGATATACACACAAATTATGTGCAATCTATCTCAGTCCTCCAAATTATCCAATTTTTAAAGCAGAATTGAAAGCCCATCCCTAATTTGTCCAATATTTCCCAAACCTTCACTATAAATTCCAGAAGAGAAATGGAGCTAAAGATTCTTTCCCAACTTTCAGTGTTTCTTCACCTTTGGGTACTGGCACTTGAATTCAGAGCTTAGCTTTTTTTTTTCCACTCAAAGGTGGCATTCAACCACTTGAACCACATCTTCACTTCTGGCTTTTTGGTGGTTAATTAGAGAGTCCCACAGATTTTTCTGCCAAAGCTGGTTCAAACCACAATCCTTAGATCTCAGCCTCCTGAGTAGCAAAGATTAGAGGTATGAGCCACCAGGCACCAGGCTTCATAAATGATACATTCTGAAAACTTTTCAGAGGCAACAACTTCCACCCAAAAAGACTTGCATCAAAAAAACTTTTGATGTGATTGTTGGTGGCATTTGTGAAGTGAACGGACTCATGGATCTGACAGCAGAGACTACGAAAAAGCAATAGTTGGTTGTGTTTTTGTGTGGACTGCCAAAGTCCCCCCTCCCCCTTAAACTCTGTGCCCCCTACCCCAAGCCTTTTCCTAGCATCTTATTTACATTTGTGCAAATAGTCCTGCTTAATTATGATGCCTCCCAATTTGGACTTTAAATAGAAAGCAAATTAATAATTCAAGTTGAAAAAGAAGACCTGGGCCCTTTTCTCCTCCCTTCTTCATTCCTAGGTCAGCCAGCTCTCTTATGAATTAGTGCTCAAGCAGCCTGAATAGCAGAGAATGAATGTTTGACTAAATCCTCTACGTATGAAAGCTCTTCACACCATTTGGTCTTGAACTGATCCAATAGCGAGGTGTAACCACTGGTGACAATAAAGCGCCATCTGGCAAAGTGAACTCTGGGCAAACAATGACAAGCAGAAGTGAAAAGAATTGCAATGATTTCCACAAACATGTGAAATACTATAAACTGTGGGACTTAGCAGCTTCTTCTCCAGGCAAGTAAACAAATGCAAACCCCTCAGCTCAGCCTTGAAGTGGGGGGCTCCATCCCTGTAAGCAGACTGGCTCCATTTGCATTGAGCTAAGGAAAATGTATGCAGATTGGTGAACCAAAAAAAAAAAAAAAAAAAAAAAAACCGAGCACTCGTAGCCAGACGTCACTTTTCCTTGGTTCTTTACTGTCAGGGTGATGTACTGGAAGTCTTTATTTCTTTCAGCTCAGGCCTCTCGGTGCCTCATTCTCCTTCCAGCCTGCTCTCATGCCTTCCTCATCACCTGCTGAGGCCTTGATCACGGACAGAGCAGACGAGCAGCGGGGGGACAATTAGAGAGGAGTTCAGACTTTGATCATTTGACCATATGTGAATACAACAGCTGACCACATGTTTTAAAAGACAACTAACTTAAATGTATTAAAAAAATCACAAAGCAAGCATAGATAGAGAAATTTACATTTTAATTATCTGACACAATGCTGCATTCAAGTTTTTTCAAAATATTTAATATGGAAAAATACATCTCTTGGCCCTTCAAAATAAGAAGAGAAAGCACTTCCCTGGGTTTTTTTTCCTCCCCACCCCCCACCTCCATTCCAACCCCCAACCCCAAATGTGTTCCCTTTCAGTCCAGCATTTAACCACTGTGGACGGGGAAGCATTCTAAGACAGGGATTTCAAAAGGCACATTCAAAGCAGCCAAAAGTTGGGCATGATCATGAAAGGTAGATTGAGCTTAAGGGTAGGTGCAATCATTTCGTTTTTAAAGTGAATAGATTCAGGAAATCACTGACCACAACTTCTAATGTTAACTAAGGTTTGATACGTGATTGCTGCTTATTCCAGGGAGACTTAGCATCATTTCCCTTCTTTAACTCTTTAAAATGACCAGCATCTATTTCTCAAATGTGTTTTCTGCAGTGTGTGGAAAGAAAAGAGTTTTGTTGACAGTAAAACTGCTGAGTTCTTGATTGGCTAGAAGATGATGTCCTTACAGACAGAGTGAACAAATGAAGGCTTCTTCATGGTTAATTCTATCAAAACATTGTCACTTCTTTGGGGGGTTTCTCTTTTCCCTCGGAAAGCTCCAATGATTGCACTGTGGGTAAGTGAAATGTGGACCCTGGAAGACCCAGCATCAAGTCTTCCCGATGCTTTTGTAAGCAAGTGATGATTTATCCTCTCTTCTGAAGACAGCAAGCTCTCCTTATCTTCTCCACCTACTTGATAATTAACATATTCATGAATGGTTATTTACTCTCAAATAGGAGGATAATAGAAAAAAAAACACTAATTGCTTTGACAGCAGTTTACTTAAGAGTTATCTTGGGGGAACAAATGTTTCTTTTGTAGTGTTAGAAGCACTTATCTATGTATGCAGCTTATATCTGTTCTTATGGTCTCCAAACCCAAGCAGTCTTGGGTGGGGAATGAAAGTCTAGAAAAAGGAATTTAAACGAAACTTCATCTGGCATTTACCAAAATATTTTGATAGACTGCTCCCTTAGCAATATGATTTACATTTTAATGGCTACATATAATAATGCATTTATTCATTCCCTGTATCTCTGTACTTTTAAAATGTAAATTCTGCTTTAATTTTAAAGGGCTCACCTGTTCAGCCAGTGACACCATCCTGTAATCCTAGATACTCAGGAGGCCGAGATTTTAGGATCAGGGTTTGAAGCTAGCCTAGGCAAGTAAGTAGCATAGCAACTAGTCTTGAAGAAAAAAAAACACCTACTATAATGTACTTTCATGTATCATAAATATAACTAACATATCCACTAGCAAGTGGGCTTAAGCATCAGAGTTCTTACTTTTACAGCACACAATAATTTTTCCTTTGAAAGGGTTCATTTTAAATGCTTCTTTTTTTGCCAGCCCTGGGCTTGAGCTCAGGGCCTGAGCCCTGTCCTTGGACTTTCTCAAGGCTAGAGCTCTACCACTTGAGCCTCAGCACCACTTCCAGCTTTTTTCTATATATATGGTACTGAGGAATCGAACCCGGGTTTTTGTGCATGCTAGGCAAGCACTCTACCACTAGGCCAAACTCCCAGCCCTTAAATGCTTCTTTGAAAAGACATGCTACCCTCTTAAATTCATGTATCATTAGTGGAGTTTTGTGTCACTTTGAGACTTTGGGCTGCTCATTACCCTCTCTGGATCTGTTGTATAACACTAGTTAATTCAACAAGGTGAACTTGTTCGGTAACACTCTTAAGTTAATTAAACAAGGCGAACTGTTTAGGGCCCTTTCAGTTCCAAAGACTCTCCATCCAATTCTTTACTTGCCCAAAGTAAAAATGGATCATTGAATCTTTGTAACTCTTACTTATTACTAAATAATTCTTTCCTACAGCATAGAAAGGTTCAATCCCTTTTTGAAATTGTTTTATTGTACTTTTTTTTGGTTTTGTGTTCTGGTTTTCCATATTCCATAGATCATAGTTCAAGGTTAATGAATACTTTAAGTTTTTCAATTATATGACATTAATTTATCTCCATCTTTTACAGGAAGCAACTGAAGTGATGGAACCTAAATAATAGGACTCTCAGCTAGTATATGGTAGAATCAAAAACTATCATTAGATAAGAATTCTCACTTCTATGCAATGTTCCCATGCCAAAAGATAATGGTTATCAGAAGATTAAGTTTTTAGTTCTGTTTTATCACTGATTTCCCGAGATAAATCCTGTACTTGAGTCTCCTTAGCCCATATTAGCGTTATATCTCTGGGATGGTGTTGACTACCTCATAAATGGAGATAGACTGTGGACAAAGGCAAATTATACACTTCCTCTAAGATGGAAGAAGACACATTGTCTCTGCAGGTGGCAAGAATACTGAGCCACCTTTTCTGAACACAAAATGGCATCTGTGAATTGAATTGAGATACAGGACCATTACCTTAAAGTATGGTAACATTCCAAAATAATATTCTTTTGCAAAGTAGAATTCTGAAAAAAGTAACTTCTTTTAGCCCAAGACAAAATCTTTTGAGAAAGAAAACCTACAGAATAAAAAAGTGAAAAGTATGCCCTGAAAGCATGCTTTAAATTAACTTTATATATGTCTAATATTTTTACAGTATTGAGAAAATCAGCTAGCTTTAAAACCAATCCAAAGGCAGTGGAGACATTGACAAACATAAAAATGACTTTTCCAAATGCCAATTTTAAGATTTCAATAAGAAATCATTTTAAGCCAGATACTGTTGGCTCCAAATTTAATCTTAACTACTCAGGGGGCTGAACTCTGACGATCACAGTTTGAAGCTAGTCCAGGCAGGAAAGTCTGTGAGACTCTTATTTGCAATTAACCACTTATATTTATTTATAGTATTTTGAAGATCTCGATTATCTGGGGGAATTGGAGGAAAGCGATGGAACCCTTCTGTTGCTCAGTGTGTCCCCCAAAATGCACCAAACACCAACATTGACATCATTTCTAGGATCAATCAAGAAATCAAGTTAAAAATATCTGTGGTACCTTCTGAAGAAAGCAATGCTCCAAACGGAAGAACAGAGAGAGAGAGAGAGAGAGAGAGAGAGGAGAGAGAGAGAGAGAGAGAGAGAGAGAGAGAGAGAGAGAGGGAGAGGAGGGAGGGAGGGAGGGAGGGAGGGAGGGAGGGAGGGAGGGAGGGAGGGAGGAGGGAGAGGGAGAGGGGAGAGGGAGAGGGAGAGGGAGGAAGAGAGAGAGAGAGAGAGAGAGAGAGGGAGAGGGAGAGGGAGAGGGAGGAAGAGAGAGAGAGAGAGAGAGAGAGAGAGAGAGAGAGAGAGAGAGAGAGAGAGAGAGAGAGAGGGAGGGAGGGAGGGAGGGAGGGAGGGGGAGGGAGGGAGGGAGGAGGGGAGAGGGAGAGGGAGAGGGAGAGGGAGAGGGAGGGAGAGAGAGAGAGAGAGAGAGAGAGAGAGAGAGAGAGAGAGAGAGAGAGAGAGAGAGAGAGAGAGAGAGAGAGAGAGAGAGGGAAGCAATGCTCCACATTTATACTATAAACTTTTTGTGGGTCATGGGGCTTGAACTTGGTCTGGGCGCTGTCCCTGAGCTCTTCAGCTCATGGCTATGACCCTACCCCTTGAGCCACTGCACCCCTTTCCTAGAGATTAATTGGAGATAGGAGTCTCATGGTCTTTAGTGCCCAGGACTAGCAAAAAGAAGAAGGAGAAGGAGAAATGGCAATTGTAAATATATATGCCCCAAGCACTGGTGTACCCATGTACACAAAACAAAACTAAACTCATCAGTGTACAGGTACAATTTTAGTAGGTAACTTTAATAAATTCACTCTCATGAATAAATACATCATCCAGACCAAAAAGGAATTAGTTAAACTGAAAATATACATCAAATGGATATCTACAGAATATTATATCCAACTGATACACAATGCACATTCTTGCAGAAGCCCGCAGAATACTATCCCAAAGGTCACATTTTAGATCATACAAATAGCCAAAAAATGCTTGAAAACCCTTAGCCATGAATGAAATGCAAATAAATAATTCATTGATGTTCTATCTCACTTCATCAAGAAAAAGAAATAACAAATCTTTGTGAGGATACAGGTGTAAGAATGTGAATTAATGTAGCAACTAGGAGAATTAGTATAAAGATTTCATTTAAAAAAACTAAAAATAAACCTATAGATATTTGTATACCACTCCTGAGTATATACTCAAAGGAATAAATGTTGACATGCGGTATAAACACCTAAATGACACTATTCACAGTTGCTACATTATTGGGCCAGTCTAAGAGCTCTAGGTAAAGAAATTTTGTCAAATATACAAAATGGAGTATTATTTTTCCATAAAGAAAAAAAAATATGCCACTAACAGGAAAATGGATGGAACTGAATATCATCATCTTAAATAAAATGAGCTAGATGCAGACAAAACAACTATCATTCATTTTCATTCTTTCACATACTACATCTAAATATTTTTAAGTCTTAAAGATGGACTCTAGTAACCCATATCTATAATTATAGCTATTCAGAAGGCTGAGATCTAAAAGTTTCCATTTAAAACCATCCAGGAGAAAATTCTGAGACTTTGTCTTTAATTGGCAAAAACAAACTGTCCTGATATAAGTCTATGATGGAAAATATACTCTATAGACAAACTGACACATTATATAGATTGATATGTATCTATGACACACAAAGACTCAGCTTAATTTGAATTATGTTCTTAAATTTATGTGCTAGTGATTGCATATAGATTCCCTTCTTGAATACTTGTTTGTTAAACATGACATTAGAAATATGAAAAAAGGGAATCAATGTTATCCCATTTTATATGACTTAACCAGATAATTGGTCTCTTTAAAAGGCATCATCATATACATTGAAAGTGAACTGTACAAATTTACAACTTGGGAGGGGATGGGGAAGGGAAATTGGGAGAAAAACATGGGAAGGGGTAACAATATTCAAGAAGTAATGTACTCACTACCTTCTTAATTTAACTGTAACCCTCTATATATCACCCTGATAATAAAATTTAAAATTTATTTAAAAACTGTCCTGGACAGTGATATGGCTAAGGTCAATACCCTGATCAGGACTGATGGACGGAAGAAGGCATATATTCGACTGGCTCTTGACTATGATGCTCTAGATGTTGACAACAAAATTGGAATCATCTAAACTGCATTCACCTGGCTAATTATAAATATATATCTTTTTCCGACATTAAAAAAGAAAGGAAAAAGCAAAATGAGAGCATGAAGCCTGAATTAAAGCATATACAAATATAAAGTCTTAAAAAGTAGAAGGGGGCCTGGAGTTTGGCATAGTGGTAGAGTGCTTGCTTGGCATGTACAAAGACCCAGGTTCGATTCCTCAGTACCACATGCATAGAAAAAGCCAGAAGTGGTGCTGAGGCTCAAGTGGTAGAGTTTTAGCTGTGAGAAAGCCCAATGCCAGTGCTCAGGCCCTGAGTTCAAGGCCCAGGACTGTCAAAAATAATAATAAATTTAAAAAATGAAAAATAGAATGGGCTCTATTTTGAAGGAGATATATTGTAAAGGGGAAAAAGAGCAAGAGAGGACTATAAGTGGCAAAGTATATTGTATACATGTATGAAAATATTATAATAAAACTCATAATTTTATATAATTCATATATGCTAATGAGAAACAATCCCTGATCTGGTTTAAAGATAGTATTGAGGCAAGCCCTTAACCACTTTACTACATTTTCATTCTTACATTCTCTTTTTTTCCAGTCCTGGCTTGAACTCAGGGCCTGAGCACTGTCCTTGGGCTTTCTCAAGGCCAGAGCTCTACCACTTCAGCCACAGCACCACTTCCAGCTTTTTTCTATATATGTGGGGTACCAAGGAATTGAACCCGGGTCTTCATGCATGCTAGGCAAGCACTGTACCACTAGGCCAAACTCCAGACCCCTCATCCTTACACTCTTATAAATCTGGTACAAAAGAGAAATTTGGAATGCTAGATATTTATTCCATTCTATTGTGTATTGCCAGGCAATGCTTTCAAGCTACCATGAAAAGAGCATTTTCCTCCGACATGTTCTTCTGATTTGCATTGCCTGGTCATAGGTTTTGGGGGCAACCAAGTACATCCATCATGGACTGAAACTTCTGAAATTGTGAACCAAATTTATCTTCCCTGTTTTAAAGTCCATTTTGTCACATCAACAGGAAATCAACTCTATCACTCTACCACTCTATCACTAGGCTACACTCCTGGCCCATTACTCTAATCTTTTACTCACTTTTGCTTTGAACATGAAAATATTCTAAGTGAAGTTCTCAGGCCAGGAGTTTGCCCTAGTGGTAAAGTGCTTGTCTAGCATGCATGGAGCCCAGGGTTCGATTCCTTGGTACAATGTATACTGAAAAATCTATCAATGGTGCTGTGGCTCAAGTGGTAGAGCAACAGCCTTGACAAAGCCAGAGGATAGTATTCAGGCCGTGAGTTCAATCCCCAGGACTAGCAAAAAAAAAAAAAAAAGTGACGTTCTTTTTTTAATGCTCAGAAATTTGACTGATGCATAGGAAGTATTTAGTAAAAAAAACCTCAGTTATAGTATTTTGTGATCTGATACTAAGGCTTGAACTCAGAATATTATACTGCCAATTAGGTTTTTTTTGTTCAAGATTAGAGCCATATCTCTATTTCTGGCATTTTTCCTCAGTGGTTAATTGGAGACAAGATTTCCCAGATTTCCTGGCCCAGGCTGACCATGAGCCTCCAATCTTAACCTCCTGAACAGCTAGGATTACCGATATGAGCCACTGGAGGCTTATCAGTTATAACGTTATTAGCTTCATAATTATGTTATCATGTGCTCTTCTTAGTAAATATTAAATTTTACTGATGAACAGTTTCCTATATGGTTGCTTTATCTCCCTTTAGACTTCAATGCTGAGCTGTAGGGCTGATTATCAAAGAGAAATTCCACTATGCCACCTGATCCCACCCTTTCCATTGTCTGTCTATGACCTGAAGGCATCTACATGTTGCCTGTGTAACACATAGGGTTCTCCACTATAATTCTGTGTTTTCATGTCTACCTCATTCACAGTACCCCATTGCAAGCTTTCCTGGAACAATGATGATTCTCCTCCTTGTCTTATCTCCAGCTACTATTTAAAAATCTAGACCCAAAGCTAAGAAGTTTCAGGGGACAAACAAATGAATGGAAAAAAAAAACATTAAATGAATGAGCAAACTAATAGCAGATTCTGTCTCAGATTTTGTTACTGATTCTGTCAGTTATTTGAGTACAGTCTATACAGCTTTCAACTTTCTGGCTCATGGATCTCTACCTTTTCAGCTCCCAGCTGATAGGTAGGAGTGCCATCCAAGAATTACAAGGGGGCTTTTGCCTTGCCAGAAACCACTTTATTTTTGCAATTCACAAAAGAAACAAAAAGGCTGACTTTGCAACTGGGACTTAGAAACTCAGATTGGGACTCTTCCTACTACCCATATCACACTGAACAGCCTTGAAATTGTGCCATAGAGCAGGCAGTCTCTTTCTGAGCTCTCCTCCCAATGAGGCCATCATTATTCCATTCTCTGTAGGGTACAGAAAACAGAAGAAATAAACTAAAAGATCTTCCAAGGAAATCATGTACAATATTGTGACTGAAATCTACTCTCTCAGACAAAACCTCTCTCTGTCTGTCTTTCTCTGTCTTGACAAAGTCCAAGGACAGTGCTCAGGCCCTGAACCCAAGCCCAGGGCAAAAAAAAAAAGATTGTTTAGGGCCAATCTACACAGAAATTAAATTGACCTTATTTAAAAAATAAAAAGCTGGACATGATGGTACACCCTGAAATCTCAGTTACTCATGTGGCAGAGGTAGAAAGATTTCTTCTCTAAGCAAGTCCCCCAAAATAAAAGACCATACCTGAAAAATAAAGCAAAAAAACAAAGGAAGGGACCGGGGAAACCAAGCTCAGTCATAAGATCCTGAGATCCAAGATTAAAGAAAAGTATTAAGTGAGCTGGACACAGGTGGCTCCTGCCTGTCATTCTTGATACTCAGGAGCACGATTTCAAGCAAGCCAGGAGAAGAAAAGTGTCCATGAGACTCAACTCCAATTAACCACCAGAAACCGGAAGTGGTGCTATGGTGCAAAGTGGTAGATCACTAGCCTTGAGCAAATAAAGCTCAAAGACAGCATCCAGGATCTGAGTTCAAGCCCCAAAATGGACAAAAAGAAAAGAAAAGAACAATAGTAAGTGTTGATGAGGATATGGAGAAAGTAGAGCATACACTATTCATGGAAATGTAAAACATACAGCTGTAGTTGAACACAATGTAATGACATGCAAAAGTTGAATATTTACTTACCATAAAACTTAGCAATTCAACTCCTAGTTATAAACTGAAAAGAATTCAGGATGGGGACTCACAGATCTTGTATACAAATTTTCATAGCAGAACTGTTCACAACTGCTAAAAGGTAGAAACACATGTCCATCAAGAGATGAATGGATCAACAAAATATGGTATATCTATAAATTTGAATGTTTTACTAAGAAAAGGAATTAGCATTTCATGAATGTTACACCGTGGATGATGCTTGAAATGTTACTTTAAGTAAAATAAATCAGGGGAAAAAAAGACAAACACTGTTCCACTAATATAAAATATCTAAAATAAACTGGGCATTAATGACTCACGACCGAGATATGGGTCTATTCAAAGTCATCCTGGACAGGAAAATTCCGTGAGACTCTTGTCTCCAATTAACAACTCCAAAGCCAAAAGTTAGGGATGGTTCACATATGTGAAAATGAAACCAGGTACCTTGAGTGTGAGGATGGAGTTGGGAGAGATGGGCGAGAATTACGGAAGTGGTCACATTAATCAAGATGCATTATACTTACTAAAAATAAAATTGAATGACCAGTTTTGCATTGTATATGCTTTAGTATCATTAAGAAAATACAAATGGGGCTTGGAGTATGACATGGTGGTAGGGTGCTTGCCTAGCATGCTTGAAACTCTGGGTTTGATTCCTTGGTACCACATGCACAGAAGAAGATGGAAGTGGTGTTGTGGCTCAAGTGGTAAAGCCCTAGCCTTGAGAAAGTTCAAGAACAGTGGCCAGGTCCTGAGTTCGAGACCCAGGATTGGCAATGTAAGAGAAAGAGAGTGAGAGAATGAGAGGGGGGAGGGGGGAAGGGAAGGGAAGGGAAGGGAGGGAATGAAAGATACAGAGAGTGAGAGAGAGAGAGAAAGAGAGAGAGAGACAGAGGAAGAGAGAGAGAAGGAGAGGGAGAGGGAGAGGGAGAAAGAAAGAAAGAAAGAAAGAAAGAAAGAAAGAAAGAAAGAAAGAAAGAAAGAAAGAAAAAAAGAAAGAAAAGAGAAAAGTTGGTACAGTGACTTGTACATGGAGTTCCAGGTATATGTCAGGAGGCTGAAATGGGCAGATAACTTTTGAGGCCACTCGGACTATTTACCAAGACCCTGTTGGAAAAAAAAAAAGAAGTTGCTATAAATTTAATAAGGTCCCGCATATAGATAAGATATATCATGTTTGTTCAATCTGTACTTACATGATCTCCACAGTTTCCACTTTCACCATCTACTAACCCCTCAAAGGAGAACTGAGCCAGAGAACCATAAAAGTAGATAATTCTACTTACTACAACAGTGCCTTAGATATGTGCATAACCGCATTAACGATTCACTTCGTGGTTAGAACACAGACCTCCCCCGTTGAAGTTTGGCATAAGGCGTTATACTATGCAAATATTTACTAAATGCCTCCTCAATAATTGGATGTCTGTAGTAGTATACTATCAAGGCACCCATTTATATGTGCCAATTAGAGACTTTGTGAATGCATGTGCAGGGGAGGGGATGGGTACATACAGGCGATCACTAGGGGAAGTGTTGGAAAGAACAACAACAAAAAAAAAGCCTGCCTCTGCATCCTGGCTAATTGCTTCATTTCAGGACAAGCACCAAGGCTGGGGCAGTCTCGCTTTTGTCCCATGCTGACTGGCGCAGGTGCAAAGGAAGGACTACTGCTAAGGTGACAGAGAAGGGCCAGGCGCACATGGCACACATGTAACAAGTCTGGAGTCTCCAGAGCCTTAAAACAGAATCAGAGAGACAACAAAGAAGGGTTGCTTTTTAGATCTACAGTTCCCTCCATCGCTGAAAGTAACTACAAGGCATCTGGGAGAAACAGAGCCTATATTGAAAAGTTTGTATAAAACTGGAGAGGATAGGGAAGTGGGAAGGGGTGGCTGGAGATGCTCCCAAATAAAAGAAAGAGAACATCCCTTCAAAATATATTGAGTTTCTACTGCTCATCAATCACTACAAGTTCATAGATCTTAATGCTGTATGTGGCCCGCAGCATAAACAGTAAGGAGGAAGACTCCAAAATGAACCAAAATCTCAGCTGATTTATGTGCCCCATTGCCTATGCCCTTTCTTCCGAAGTGTGCATAAAAATGCATTTGACTAGAAGATACCATTGATTCACATTTCTTTGTTTTTTACTTTGTAAAAAATGCAAGTGGCTTTCAGTGACCATACATTAAACTGGGCACTCAAAATGATTCAGACACATTCTTTCCATTGTATGATTTATAGAAAGCTTTATGAATAAACAGTGCATTTCTGTTGTTTCTCTTCTTTTTCTTTTCCTTCCTGCTTTCCTTTCTCCCTTCCCTTCCTTTCTTCCTTTCCTTTCCTTCTTCTTTCTTTTTTCTTTCCTTTCTTTCTTTTCTTTTCTTTCCTTTCTTTCTTTTCCTTTCCTTTCTTTCTTTCTTTCTTTCTTTCTTTCTTTCTTTCTTTCTTTCTTTCTTTCTTTCTTTCTTTCTTTCTTTCTTTCCATGTCTATATCTGGTTGCCAGTCTTGGGGTTTGTACTCAGGGTCTGGATGCTGTCCCTTGGCTTTTTTGATCAAGACTGGTACTCTACCACTTGATCCACAACTCCACTTCTGGCTTTTTTAAAACTGGAGAAAAGAGTCTCACAGATTTTCCTGCCCTCGCTGGCTTGCGACCACAATCCTTAGATTTCAACGTCCTGAGGAGCTAGGATTACAGGCATGAGACACCAGCACTCAACAATACATTTCTTTAATTGAAGCAAAATGTGACAAAAAAATTCTTCCAAATGATAACTATTTTCCTTCTCATTTACTAAAGGATTAAATTATGTTTTACTTGTGGGAAATGGATTTTTCTATAGAATCTCATTATCCTGTGTAACACAGCGCTTGTAATATTATCAGTCATTTTTATACATGTCTGTATGTGTTCTTAAAGAGAATTCTGAAAGAATCTACGTCTGACTTCTGCTATTCTTATTTCTGGGAGATAGGGCACAGCAAAATATGCATGAAAACTTTTACTGTTTACATGCTCCATGTTTTTAATTAATTCACTATTACTATTATAATTAATGTCTTAATTACATATTTATATGTAACATTAATTACATATTTGCATGTAGCATATATCAATTACACATAACAATACATATATTAATTACATATTTATATGTGACAATTCCATAGATGCAAACAATGTACAGCCAATATTTTTTAAAGAAAGACAAAGGAAGGTCAATAGGGAGTTTAATTGTTTAACCACCACTTGTAACAGCAAGGAAAATAATTCACATATGTTTTTCCTTTTTTTTTGCCAGTCCTGGTCCTTGAACTCGGGCCTGAGCACTGTCCTTGAGTTTTCTCAAGACTAGAACTCTACCACTGGAGCTAAATCAGCATTTCTGGTACCAAGGAATCAAACCTGGGTCTTCGTGCATGCTAGGTAAGCACTCTACCACTAGGCCAAACTTCTGGCCCTATTGTTTTCTTCTTTACAAAACATTAGAAGCAACAATATTAAGAACCCCATGACACAATTATTAATTCCTGGACAATGTAGCTTCACTCAAACACCTTTATACACATGGGCAGAGGGCTGGCTCAATGATAGAGCTCTTCCCTAGCATGTACAGGGTGTACCCAGGCACACACATACACACACTTACACACACATACACACACTGATACAGGTTTTACAAAGATGGGGAAGCAATTTTCTAACAATCAGTATTGGCACGGTTATTTATATAGTAGAGCATTCAAATCTAGTCTACACAGTCAACCACTAAGAAAATGTAATCAAATAGTTCAGAGTCAAGAACAGCAGGTAAATGAGACAAATGAGTTCAAGAAGATGCGGGTCTCTCCACCTGCTCTTCTGAGCCTTAAAGTAATGTTCAGAAATCCTCATTTTCTTGCCAGTTAGTTCTTCACAGCTCAGTCTAAGCATTTAAGAGAGGAAAAAAATGAGTTGCTGACAAAATGACTACTGAATTATTTATGTAGTTGCTGAACTGAAATGCGCAACCTATTGCTTCCTTGGCCTTCAGCATGACAGCAGACTAACACCAGGAAGCCTTCCAGTTAAAGCCAGGCCTTACACCTGTAAATAGCATTATCCATCTTCCTAGGGCCAAAAAGTTCAGGTGCTTTCACTCAAAGTTAAGGAGTATCTTCTCCAGGTACCCTTTCTTACTCACCTTCACCTCTGCTCAAAAATCAATGTATAACTCACAACTACTGATTTTTCTTTTTTTTGCCAGTCCTGGGGCTTGAACTCAGGATCCGAGCATTGTCCTTGGGTTTTCCTCAAGGCTAGAGCTCTACCACTTGAGCCACCGCACCACTTCTGGCTTTTTCTAGTATGTGATACCAAGGAGTCGAACCCGGGTCTTTGTGCATGCTAGGCAAGCACTCTACCACTAGGCCAAACTCCTGGCCCCCTACTGATTTTTCTGTAGTCATGTATGCATTTATTTCTTTTACTTTGGATACTTGGGTTGAACTCAGGTTCAGGAAGGTGCTGTTCTCCTGAGCCATGCCTCTAGCATGACTATTGACTTGAAACTCTTTTCTTCTGTTCTAAACAGAAGAAATATTTACTCTAGAGATGCTTCCTGTGGTATCAACTCTTAACACAATGCCCAAGTACAAAAGCTGTTATCTCTAAAACTTAACTAACTCCTTTGAGTATTTTCCTTAGACTCCTGAAGCTAGCTGAGAAATAGGGAACTTTACCATCATTCATGATATATTTATACGCAATCATCACCAACACACACACACATTTGGCCTTTTACTTCATGCACATACCATTCTGTGACATGGTCATGGCAAATACTCTTCCCTCTTAAAGGAGGAGAAAGAAACCCCACAAAGAAAAGGAGGTGACTTGTCTAAGATCTCATAGCCACAGAGGATAATTCATCTGAAGTCAGATATTCTGACTACTAATATACTTTCCTTTCTATGAAACCAGGGATTGGCCATCTCAGGTCAAACCCATTTCTATGTGTTGCCAACATAAAAAAAATGTTTTTCAGCCAAAAACCACCTGTAATTTCAATTACTTTTGGGGGTGTGCTGGTCCCGCTCAAAGCTAGCCTTTGTACCACTTGAACTCAGCTCCACCTCTAGCTTTTTAAACAGTAGCAGTACTTTTTAAAGTGATAGCCTCTAAAGATAAGATACACACTCTATTCTGTTCTGGGTCCTACCCAGAGCCCAATTTTTTTTTTAATTTACAATCCTTGCCTGGTCCCTGTAGGTCTTTGAAAATGAAACATAAACTCCGGCTCTTTTTCAAATTTGTAGGATTTGATTTTGGAAACTTTCCTGCTAAAAATATGAGCTATCTATCTTCTTGGCTCAATCTGCCTTCATTTTCTTCTTTTCATAGCATATAAGCAAATAACAAGTCCCAACTCATATGAATTTGGCCCCTTAGGCTGCAAGCACATTCTAAGTGCCATATTACAGGCAGCTCCTGGGGTGACTACAATGATTGCAGTAGTTTGGATACTTAGGGAATCTCAATTTGTCCTCATTAACTCTGGAACTTGTCTGCTCTTTAAAGTTGACTTTACTGTTGCTTGGTCATTAGCATACTTTTTGAGGAGACACATGATTTACCTGTCAGTGATAATCTGAGCTGGAAATGAATCCAAAAAAAAACAACCAAAATCAATAGGTTAGTAACTATGACTCTGAACTTCCCATACTTGAGTATCCAAGCTGTACAAAGCCACTATTCTGTTCCCCACTGCTGATTGGCCAATGCCCTTTCTTAACCAGTGCAGCAGACACCCTACATTCCTACTCCAACAGGAGTGGATATGGGCCGTGAAGGAAGTTCATGTGGCCCTACCCTATGATCACTGAAATGTACTGTCTGCTTCCTGCATCTTCAACTATTGGATGCAGGATGCTAGAGTCTTAAAGACTGAGAGTATCCAGGGCTCTCTCTTGTAAACATACCTGTATCTATTGTAAGTGCTACTGCTGTCTACTCCAATGCGGAAATAGGTTAGCTTTCTCTAAATGCTCCTCCTAATAGAATGCTGGCTTTGTAGCTATCACACTTGCCGTGTCATGAGTACCATGCTGGCAATTAACCAGTTCTAACAGTCATATAAACGGTCGATTCTGAATTGACCACTCACAGCATTTACAGTAAGCTGGCTGAGAATAGTTATTCCTAAATTCTGGGTCTTTATAAAGTTGAATCTGCAGAAATCAAAATGCGGATTCTATCATTTTGACCCCCTTGAGGGATCTCTATGTCACTGTAACATGTTCCCCTCGATTTGGGGATCGTTAGGAAGGTGTTTATTTCAATAGGGTTCCTGTACCTTCTACAAAACTCTCCTTGAAGGTACTGTTCATTATTATTCCTTGTGACTTACAAAAGACTTGGCATGGCAAATCTTCCCTTGACATTAATTGGGAGGGAAGTAATACGACCACAATCGTTTTGTAAAATGGGTTTTCAAAGACAAGGGCAGCTGTACTTTCACTATTTCCCTTTTTGACTTTGCTACTTGGAGCTGGCTCAGGTCACTTGCTTGTCAGTATTGACTCCGCTTAATTTCTGTGAAAATATCTGCTCTGTTTAAATCTTCATTTTCTTATTTCGCACGATGTATTAGACTGAAAATTTCAGACTCTGAAATGATCTCTTAAGAAATAAAGTAATGAGAGTTGAGAAGAGGTTTAGCAAACACACTTCTCATTAAATGAGGCAGGCAGAAATATTATCTTTCATGGTAATTTCTTAATTATCCACTCACTGATTATAAAAAGAGAAAAAGACATCACAAAGCAATGCATAATACCAAATTGACTCTGTTTTTGTTTTTGTGGGTCATGGAGCTTGAATTCTAGGACTGAGCGCGGTCCCTGAGCTCTTCAGCTCAAGGCTACCGCCCTACCCCTGGACCACAGCCACACTTGTGGTTTTCTAGAGGTTAATTGAAGAGTCTCCCAGACTTTAGTGCCTGGGTTGGATTTGAACCGCGATCCTCAGATCTTGGCCTCCTGAGTCGGTAGGATGACCCAGTTTTAAAATCAACCATCTTATTTTCCTGCTTTGTGTTTGATCCAGGCACAGTGGTCAAAAGACAAATGCATTAGGCCTGGTCCCAGCATTTAACCATGTGGGTTAAGAACAAACAAGGTGCTGTTCAAAATCTTAAAACTGGGAAGCCTTTAGGATGGGACAGCTCCCTAGCCACCTGGTGAAACCAAACTCAGTGTAAACAATAAAATCAAGATGAACTACTCAAAGCTGGGCCTAGTGGCTCATACCTGTAATCCTAGCTACTCAGGAGCCTGAGATCTGAGGATCGAGGTTCAAAGCCAGTCCAGGCACTAAAGTGAGATTCTTATCTCCAATTAATTACTAGAAAATGGGAAGTGGGGCTGTGACTCAAGGTGTAGGGTTGTAGCCTTGATCTGAAGACCTCAGGGACAGCGCCCAGGTCCAGAGTTCAAGATCCATGACCACCCCCACACAAACACACACAAATAACTAATCAAAATGCATCAGCTAATCTCTAAATAGACTTTACAGACCAAAGGCCATTTATAAACCTGTATACAGAGGCTTCAATTTGGCCAAATATTTTTTTCTTTTTCTTTTTTTATTATTTTTATTGTAATTAATAGAAGTGTTACATTATATTCACCAGATAGAAGGTGCATTACTTCATAAGCATTCATACCCCTTCTTTTTTTATTATTCATTTTTTTGTGGGTCATGAGGCTTGAATTCGACCTGGATGCTGTCCCTGAGGTCTTCAGCTCAAAACTACTGCCCTACCCTTGAGCCAAGCCCCACTTCCTGTTTTTCAGAGGTTAATTGGAGATTGTTGGGGGCCGAGTAACGTCATGTCTAATAACTTTCTGCTGAGGCTTGTAGTAGGGATAAAAACACGTGGACCTCTTTGTCCTGTCCATCTTGTATACTGATAGGCTCCCTCACCCAATATAAGGAGGAGGGATTTAGGGAATAAAGAGAGAGAGAGCTCTTCCTGCCTTGATGAAGCTGCGTGGCGTGTGTGTTCGTGCTCCGGGGTAAGAAGGCTGAGTGCGGGAGGACAGTGGGCCCCTTCCTTTTGCGGCTTGGCCTGGTCGGGGTGTGTTTTTCCCCATCCCCCTACCAGTAGAGGGGGACCGGGGACGAAGGACCTCGACAGGAGATAAGAGTCTCAGGTCCTTTTGTGCCCGGGCTGGCTTTGAACCTTGATCCTCAGATCTCAGCCTCCTGAGTAGCTAGGATTACAGGTGTGAACCACCTCACCTGGCAAACACTTTTTTTTATCTTGCTTCTCACAAAACGTCATGAAAGGTTTTCTTCTGGGGCCAAGAGTGTGACCTAGTGGTAGAGTGCTTGCCTAACATGCACAAAGCCCTGGGTTCAATTCCACAGTACCACATACTCGGAAAAAAAGCCTGAAGTGAAGCTGGGGCTCAAGTGGTAGAGTGCTAGCCTTAATAAAAAGAAGCTCAGGGACAGTGCTCAGGCCCTGAGTTCAAGCCACAGGACTGGCAAAAAAAAAGTTGTGTGCTGTTGGTATAGTGATGAACCTCTAGCAATCTAGTGGTGGGAAATCTATGAGTGTTGAATGCATAAATAAATTCCTTTACATTTTAGACTTCCTGTTTGTGCAGATGCTCAGACTCAAATTCTAGGTCTCAAGCATGCTAAGAAAGTACTCCAACACTGTGAGATATTCAGAGTTTATAAGACCTTTCAAATTTTAATACACTTAAATTTACCTTTTTTGTGTGATAGAGGTAGGGCTGGAACCCAGGGTCTGGACACTGTTCCTGAGCTTTTTGGTTCAAGGTTAGCTGCTCTAGCACTTAAGTCATAGCTCCACATCTGGTTTTTGAGTGATTATACAGATAGAAATCTCTGAGACTTTCTTGCTCTGGCTGACTTCAAACTGCTAGGTCAGTCTCAGAAACCTGAGTAGGTAGAATTACAGGCGTGAGCCATGGGCATCTGGCTAAATTTACTTTTTAACACAGCAAGCTGTAAACCTACTACATTTAGCAAGTATTTCTGACTAGACTGTAATTTGGTGCAACATACTGTTTACAGTCCACACGCTGCTTTAAAGGGGCAATCAATTAGGAATGAAGATGAGATTCATGCACACACTGCCAGACAGAATTTTCTTCTGACCACCTCCTTTCCCTACTCCAACTTTCTTCTAGGAAAGAAATCACTTTCTTCCCTGGACACTCAGTGAACTTATGTTAAGTACTCTTGTAAAAAATTAACACAGAGCCAGGTGCTGGTGACTCATGCCTATAATCCTAGCTACTCAGGGGGCTGAGATCTGAGGACCCAAGTTAGCCCAGGCAGGAAAGTCAGTGAGAATGTTACCTCCAGTAAACTACTCAGAAAAAAGTGGAATTGATGCTGCACTCATGTGGTACACTGCTACCCTTGAGCACAATGAGGCTCAAGTATCGCATCCAGGCCCTGAGTTCAAGCCCCAGGAAAGGCTAAATAAATAAATAATATAGTAAAGAATAATATTTAAATAGTCTTTCAAAGTTCCAGTCCTATAGCAGAGTGACTTGCTGTTACATTTTTTGTATCTTAAATATACATTAATAAACATGTGGATCATATTATACTGTAGTTTCTTTTTCATGTGCAAGAGATATATAACAAGAACCTGGCCCTTTGTTTATCTTTATGCATACAGTTCAATGGCATTAAGCCTGATTTCAATGATGTGCCCTTTACTACCATCCATCTCCAGAACATTTCATAGTCCTTAAGAGACGTCTGTATGTATTAAATAACAATTCACTTTGTTCTCCAACTCTAGTTACAACTTTTCTCTCTGTGAATTTGACTGCTCTAGATACCTCCTATGAGCAGAATCATAAAATACTCATCCTTTTGTGTTCTTTTCAAGGATCTATTATATTGTAGCATATAAATCATTGCTTATGATATTTTGTTGTGTGTATATACATTTTCTATGTTCATAGTGCTTGAATGTATGCTTTCAACGGGAGGAGTTTATGCATATAACTGCTCGATTATATAGCAATTGTTCATATTTTTGAGGAACCATCAAACTATATTTCCATAACAGGTGTAACATTTCGCATTCACATCAGCAATAGAACAAGGTTCTAGTTTTCCACAACCTCCCTAGTACAAGTTATTTTCCATTATTTTGAAAATAGCCCTTTTAATGGATTATGAAGTGGTATCATTGTGAGTTTGATTAGCATTTCCTTAATGAGTAATGATGCTAAATACTTTTTTCATGTGCTTCTTGGCTATTTATATATCTTTTCTGGAGGAATGTCTATTTGAGTCATTTACATAGTTTTATACAAGGTAATTTGTTCTTTGCTGTTGAATTACAGAAGTCTTTTGCATACCATGGTTATATCATTTCCAAATATTTTCTCCCATTTGGTGGATTTTTTTTCACTCTGTTGAAAGTATTTTTGGACAAATAAAAGACTTTTTATTTTAATAGTCAATCTACTTATTGTTTTATATTAAAACCTATGTTTCTGGTGTTGTTCCAAGAAATCATTACCAAATTTCAAGTCACAAGTACTTACCCATCTAATTTCTTCTAGCACTTTTATAGTCTTACCTCTTATATTGAGATCTTTCATCTATCTTGAGTACATTTTCTATATATGATATAATGTATGAGTCCAACTTCTTGCTTTTCTACATGACTATCCAGTTTTCCAACACCATTTGTTTTTTAAAAAAATGTGATTTCTTTCTATATTGAAAACTCTTGTTACTTATAGAAGTTCAATTAAGTAGATAAGGAAGGTTTTAGTACATTCCAGTGTTCTATCTTTCTTCCAGTTTACTATGTGTAATTACTATAGCTTTGTACTGTTTGAAGTCAGAAAATATGAGTCTTGTGTCTTCTTTTTCAAGGTTGTTTTGGCTATCCAAAATCCTTGAAAATTTACATATATTTAACTTTTTTATTTCTATAGAAAATACCATTGGAATTTTGTTAGGGATTACATTCAATCTGTACATCATGTTATATAGTGTTGACATTGTAACAATATTAAGTCTTCAAATACATGACCACAAGAAGTCATTTTTAGTTCTCTTCAGCTAGGATAAAAGACACAAAGTAAGCCAATACAAATCTAAGAGTGTGAAAGTGAGTAGGAGAGAAACATATGGGGAAAGAGAGACAGAGAGGGAGAGAGAAGAAAACATAAATGAAGAAAGAAAAACAAAACAAAAATAGAAAGTATAAGAAAACTGTTTTTCCTACACACATTTGTCCAGAACATGTACTCACATGAGGTTTGTGAATGCCACACAATCGCCATTTAAGCAATTGTGGGGGCAAGTTTTCCATGCAAGCTTCACTCAAATATTCCATTTCTAACATCACTGATAACTGGCAACTCTTGGAATGTCAGTGACAAGAATCATGGGTATCCAGACACCAAGTTCTAGTTCATGAGTATTAAGAGGTAGTAGAAACAAGCAGCAATATAAAAGCTTCATGATCAAGCCTTCAAGTTATCTATATTGTAGTTACAGATGGGACTTCATGAACTTAAGTACTTCTGGTGGCAGCTTCCTTTCTTTCTACCTCCTTGACTATGATAGAGGTAGTGTGGCACTATTGGTGGAGGGTTAATTCTGCACTGTTATTGGAGTCACTCTGGGAAGCCCCACTTAACACAAGCCTCACTACAGTTTTTCTAAGCACCTGATTCCTTACTCTGAATGTACCTGGTATGGTTTTAACTTCATTCAATGGCCTTG
The DNA here is from genome assembly GCF_031878675.1 of Megascapheus bottae. NCBI lineage: Eukaryota > Metazoa > Chordata > Mammalia > Rodentia > Geomyidae > Megascapheus > Megascapheus bottae. The sequence goes on along the minus strand of NC_143547.1, from coordinate 94,409,783 downwards.
AACTGGTATGAAAGCTTTGGGTAATTTTTATTCTAGCTGCTACAAAATGAAGATGAAAGAAGCATATTAGGTATAAAGGAGTCTGAAAGCCTAACTCCATGGTTGAAAAATTCCTGGCACAAGTCATTTATTTTTTAATTTTTTGAATGCCCTGAGTGATGGTAGATGATAAGTAGCACTGATATTTGTTTTTTGCTTTATAAAAGGGAAACAAAAAATTCAAAAAAGGGAAACTGAGTCATGGAAAAGCTAAGTAACACATTAGCTAAGAATGGCTAGCTAATAGCAGCCAAAATTTAAATATAGCCAACTGACCCCAAAACCTCACTCTTACATATAGAATGTCATAGAAGATTGTATGCTAACAAAGTAAAATTGGTAAAAGAGAAAAGAAGACTGTCAGATTCATGTAAAAGGTGACAATATAGCTCATTAAAGTATAGAAAATACATCAACATATATGACAAGTCTCGTAATACTGACTTCAAAATGGAAGTTGTGAAAGAGCATGATTCTATTCATCAGCAAGTTGCTTAAACACAGGAGTTAAGCCAAATCCAGCACCCAGAGACCTCAGATAAGACTGCATGGCCTTATGCATGGACTGTTTTCATCATTGTTTGAACAACTAACTTTTTCTTAAACTTAAATGCAGAAATTCAACAGAGACGGTAAAAAAAAAACTAAAATATTTGCTAGCTAGATCATAGACTGTAGGTTCATCCCAGAAGCTTGCATAACACTTTGCAAATCAAGATTTACATACAAAGACAGCAAGAAAGAATCTGATCTTGGAAGTGACATTATTTCACAGGTTGTATGTAAGTTGATTCCTTTCTGTGTGAGGCAATTCTGTTCTTGGCAGGTACACAAACACCCAGAAGCTGAGCTGCCAACACTTCAAGTCAATGTCCCCTTCTAGTGAAGTAGAAAAGGAGGAAGACAGAAGTAAATGCCATCTTTCCTATTCTACAGCCCAGACCTTGGCTGGAGGTCCTGCTACACCTCCACCAAAGTGTTTGAATCAGCCCCAAGGCCCCACTCCCCAGTAGATTCTGGTGTTGAACTGAGGATTGCAACATCACATGGCCACATTTTAGACTCTTTTTCTATGGTCACAGAGTTGGAAAGGAAAGTGAACTTCCATGTATCAAAACACATACCTTCCAGATGGTCTCTGTCTTTAAGAGGTGATGAAAACTTAATGAGCTACTCTCCCCACTGTGGGATTCCTGTGTTAAGGAGTTACACTTGCGGGTTAAAAGCTCTAAAGAAGTTTCCATAGTCCCTTTTGGTATGTCATCCAATGTTGAACACTCCTGTCTGTCCAGAACAATTTTATAAACACCAAATGACCTCGTACGTTTTCTTTTACTTTTGCAATTCTGTTCAATTGCCCTTGAGTACATCACTACTCCAACTGGAAAGCAGCCACTTAACATTCACTACTCATTGCCACAGTTGACTTTGTTTTTCTTCTATTGATTTAATATTCCTCATACTCTTAACCATATTTTATTATTTGTATTTTCATCACCATACCTAATCCACTGCTGCCTCTCTGCATTTTCTTTTTTCTTTCTCCTTTTTTTTTGTTGGTCATGGGTCTGGGATTCTGGGCCTGGGTACTGTCCCTGAGCTCTTGAGCTCAAAGCCACCACCCTATCCCCTGGGCCTGTGCCTTATCTCTGTGCTCTTCAGCTCAAGGCTACCACCTTACCCCTTGGGCCATAGCACCACTTTCAGTTTCCTAGTGGTTAACTGGAGATAAAAGTCTCACTGTCTTTCATGCCCAGACTGGCTTTGAACCGAGATCGTCATATCTCAGCCTCCTGTGTAGCTAGGATTACAGGTGTGAGCCACTATGCCGGGCTCTCCACATTTTCATATTGAACCCAGAACCTTTCTAACTTTATTTCTTTCTTTCTTCCTTCCTTCCTTTCTTTCTGCCAGTCACATGACTTGAACTCAGAGCCTGAGCAATGTCCTTGGGGCTTTCTCAAGGCTAGTGCTCTAACACTTGAGACACAACCCCATGTCAAGCTTTTTCTATGTATGTGGTACCAAGGGATCAAACCTGGGTCTTCGTGAATGCTAGGCAAGCACTCTTACCACTAGGCCAAACTCCTAGGCCTGAACCAAGAACCTGTATAGTGAGTTGTTATGTGATAAATCAGCCTTGGCCTAAGAATCTGACGTCCTACTTCAATTTCTTTCTTTATCTTCTTCTACCTGTGTGACCTTTGACAAGTTACTTACCTAAGATTTCTAAACCTTACTTTCCACTTCGGTAAAATTCAGACAATAACAATGCCCTGTAATTTCTGAACAACAGAGTATTATGTAAGCCTAAAATATCTCTGAGAGACACAGAGACTGTTTAGAGACCTACTAGTGGGAGCAGGGTAGGTGAATGAAGAAGGTGACGGTGGGCGAATATAGTCAAAAATCTTTTTGTAAAGGGTATCAATATGTGAGAAGTAATGCATCCACTACCTGACCATGTAACTGTTACCCCTCTATAAATTACCCCGACAATAAAAATAAAATCTTTTTGTATAAAAAATTTTTGAGAACTTTGCAATACTAAAATAAAATGAACCTCAGCTCTCTACTGACTGTTCATACAGTTAATAGACTGGTCTGATTTTGTTCTGCACATTTTAGAATAATGATAGATTCTTAGCTTACAATCTAATTGAGGTTTGCCATGACCCTTCTATTGTAGACATTTAAATGTTGCCTGAATTGAGAAAGATTACAGGCTGCTCAATTAAATGCTACCAATCAAGGTAAATCTTTCTTATGTTAAGAAACTATAGAATAAAACGATGGTATGTTAGCTATAAATATGGCAAATATTTTATGATGGTATTTTATGACTATGATGTGAATATATTTTTAAAGAAATACATCCATAAATTCTCTGACTTTTTATAAGGCTACTCTCCTGTAAGCACTCTCCTTTTCTTGTGTTTATTGAATACTTACTTTGGGGGATTAGCTAGAGTGCAGTTCTGTGCTTCTCAATTTGAAATGTGGAATTTATGGGTGCTGGTGACGAAGGAACTAAACAAGTCCCATGATACTGAATGTTAAACTATCACAATCTGTGCAGGAAGTCTCTCAGTATAAGAGTGTAAGCTTAGCATGCAGGAAGCTCTGGATTCAATCCTCCACAACAAAAATGCTACAGACTACCTACAAACCTGTCTGAAATGATAGAAGGAATCCAGCTGGGGTGCTATACATGTATAAAGCATTGCAAGGTTAATACCAGCCTGGGATACATAGTCAGTTTAAGGCCAGTCTGGAGCACTTATTGAGACCCTGTCTCGAGATAACAAAAAAGAACAACAAAAAGACTCAGTGGTTGTAGGTTCATTGTCAAGAAATGCACAAGCCGGAGACCAGTGGCTCATGCCTGTAATCCAAGCTACTCAGGAGAATGAGATCTGAGGATGCTGATTCAAAGGCAGCCTGAGCATGAAAGTCTGTGAGACTTTTATCTCTCCTGAGCTATTCAGAAAAAAACAGAAGTGGTACTGTAGCTCAAGTGATAAAACAATAGCCATGAGAACAAAGCTTAAGGACAGTGCTCAGTCCCTGAGTTTTCAGCCCCAGGACTGGCACCAAAAAAAAACTGCACAAAACATTGTTAAATGTGATATGTGTGTTAATTTTATTTATTCTGATCTTCTAAGAGAAGAAAATTTTCTCCTTTAAAACACACAATAAGCAGGGCACAGTGGTTCACCCCTGTTATCCTAGCTACTCAGGAGGCTGAGATTTGAGGATCAAGGTTCAAAGCCAGCTCAGGCACAAAAGGACCTGAGACTCTTATCTCCAATTAACCTCTAGAAAACAGGAAATGGAGCTTGGCTTAAGGGTAGGGTGGTAGCCTTAAGAGGTCAGAGACAACACCCAGGCCCAGGGGTAGGGCAGTTGCCTTGAGCTGAAGAGCCCAGAGACAGCAAGCCCCAAGAGCTTTATCTTGTGTGATTGTTGTTCTTAATGTACTATGTTATTTCTCTTCTCTTTTGTTGCCCTTTGATTAATCTCATACTGTTACAGTATGTGACTTTGTCACATGGCATATTGTATATAAGTTTATTTGTTTATTTGAAATAGGAAAGGGGGCCAGGAGTTTTGCCTGGTGGTAGAGTGCTTGCCTAGCATACACGAAGCCCTGGGTTCAATTCCTTGGTACCACATACAAAGAAAAATCTGAAAGTGGTGCTGAGGCTCAAGTGGCAAAGCTCTAGCCTTGAGAAAGCCTAATGACATGCTCAGGCCCTGAGCTCTAGTCCCAGGACTGGCAAAAAAAAAAAAGAAATAGGAAAGGGAAGGGGGGAAAACAAGATGATTGGGAGAGGGTGAGGGGAGGGAAATGGGGACAAAAACATGAGAAGGGTTATCAATGTGTAAGAAGTAATGCACCTTCTATCTGGTGAATATAACTGTAACCCCTCTATACAGTAAAAACAAAACAAAACAAATAACCTCGCACCGTAAACCAAGAACTAAGGTATTACACAAGTAATTCTAGCTACTCAGGAGGCTGGGATTTGATGATCATAATTGAAATCCAGTCTTAGCAAGAAAGTCCACTTGATTATAACCACCAATTAATGACCAAATAACCAGAAAGAGTTGTGGTTCAAATGATAATGTGCTATCCTTGAGCAACAATGCTCAGTGACAACATCCAGGTCCTGAGTTTAGACCCCAGAATTGGCACCAAGAAAAAGAAAGCACAATGGTGGAGGAGAGGAAGAGGAAGGATGGATGTGAACAGGCTGATCAATGGGAGTAAGTTATCGTTAGATCCAAGAAAGAAATTCTGGATGCTACTGCATAGGAGGAGTGACAATAGATAACAACAGTGTACTGTGTATTTCCAAGTGCTGGGAAAGAGGATGAAGGAAAATTGAGAAAATAGCTGTTTAATCTGCTTTAAACATTATGCAGTGTGTGTGTAGTGAAATGTCACACAAACACTATCCAAAAGCATACTATTTGTTCAGACAGTCTCACTGTATAATCCAGAATGACCTCAAACTAAGTTTTTCTGCTTCTCAAGCACTAAGATTTCAAATGTGTGCCCCCATGCCCAGCAATTTGTGAATTTTTTATGTTTTTATGTGTGAGTTAAAATCGATTTATTTTTTTTAATGGACAGTAACTGATTACATGGTATTACATTAGGAACTACATATGTAATGATTCATGGGATTGTTTTAAAGAGAAATCATAATTCGCTAGTGAAACATAATGTCACATCCTTCATAACCTTTCATTTCCCCTTCTGTTGAAAATAACATTCTCTTTTCTATTAGTTTATCTGTACAGAAACTGAAGGCTTGTGGAATATTTTATGAATATTTGAAAAAAAATAACTGACATGATTAAAACTGAAGTTGTAAGATTTTTCCTACATTTGTGTTGTTTTTCCCTTTAAGACTTTAAATACTGCAAACAATCAACCTGTGAAAATGGACGTAAAGTTGACTGTCTTCAAATAGCTCAAATCTTAAGGTATAAATTGGTCTTAATATCATCAGAAATATTGTTTAATTACAAATAATGAAATAATGTAAATTATCACTCATTCTCTAACCTCTGTGATCTTAGATGAGTGTACATTTTCTAGCCTTCATTTTTTTTTCTACTAAGACTACAAATAACTGGAAATACATGGCCCCTTGGTGTAATAATAGTATTTGGAAAGAGTCCAATTGTAATAATTATATAGCAAGGAAGATATATACTGGTCCATTATTTTGTTACCAGAAACCTTATTGCCAAGACAAAAGATAATGAATGAATTTAGTAGTTGTCCTGTGATCTCCCTTGCCAAACATTTAGCACATCTTACGCAAATTCCAGTGATATCTTTCCAAGCTGCTTCTTCACACAGTGAGAAAATTGGAAGTGGCACTGTAACTCAAGTGGTAGAGTGCTAGTCTTGAGTAAAATATGCTAGGGGCTGTGCCTAGGCCCTGAGTTCTTTTTTTTTTTTTTTTGCAGTCCTGGGCTTGAACTCAGGGCCTGAGCACTGTTCTTGGACTTTCTCAAGGCTAGAGCTCTTCCACTTGAGCCTTAGCACCACTTCTGGCTTTTTTTTTCTATGTATGTGGTACCGAGCAATCGAACCCAGATCCTCGTGCAGGCTAGGCAAGCACTTTAACCACTAGGCCAAACTCCCGGCCTAGGCCCTGAGTTCTAACCCCAGGAAAGAAAGAAAGAAAGAAAGAAAGAAAGAAAGAAAGAAAAGAAAGAAGAAAGAAAGAAAGAAGAAGATAAGAAAGAAAGAAAGAGAGAAAGAAGAGAAGAGAGAAAGAGAGAGAGAGAGAAAGGGAGAGAGAGAGAAAGGGAGAGAGAGAGAAAGGGAGAGAGAGAGAAAGGGAGAGAGAGAGAAAGGGAGAGAGAGAGAAAGGGAGAGAGAGAGAAAGGGAGAGAGAGAGAAAGGGAGAGAGAGAGAAAGGGAGAGAGAGAGAAAGGGAGAGAGAGAGAAAGGGAGAGAGAGAGAAAGGGAGAGAGAGAGAAAGGGGAGAGAGAGAGAAAGGGAGAGAGAGAGAAAGGGAGAGAGAGAGAAAGGGAGAGAGAGAGAAAGGGAGAGAGAGAGAAAGGGAGAGAGAGAGAGAAGGGAGAGAGAGAGAAAGGGAGAGAGAGAGAAAGGGAGAGAGAGAGAAAGGGAGAGAGAGAGAAAGGGAGAAGAGAGAGAAAGGGAGAGAGAGAGAAAGGAGAGAGAGAGAGAAAGGGAGAGAGAGAGAAAGGGAGAGAGAGAGAAAGGGAGAGAGAGAGAAAGGGAGAGAGAGAGAAAGGGAAGAGAGAGAGAAAGGGAGAGAGAGAGAAAGGGAGGAGAGAGAGAAGGAGAGAGAGAGAGAAAGGGAGAGAGAGAGAAGAGGAGAGAGAGAAAGGAAGAGAGGAAGAGAGAGAAGAAGGGAGAGAGAAGGAAGGGAGAGAGAAGGAAGGGAGAGAGAGAAGGAAGAGAGAGAGAAAGAGAGAAAGAGAAATTGAAAGAGAAAAGAGAAGAGAGAAGAGAAGAGAGGAAGAGAAGAGAGAGAGAAGGAAGAGAGAGAGAAGGAGAGAGAGAGAAGGAAGAGAGAGAGATAGAGAGAGAAGAAAGAAGGAGAGAGAAAGAGAAGAAGAGAGAGAGAAGAGAAATTGAAAGAGAAAAAGAAGAAGGAGGAGGAGGAGGAGGAGGAGGAGGAGGAGGAGGAGGAGGAGGAGGGCAGGAAGGAAGGAAGTAGTTTCCATAGAAGTGATACACAATTTAATATTTTCTGAAATTTTTTGAATAAATTTATTTTCACTATTTTTGCTAGTCTAAAAATAGCTTCTAGCAGTCACTCATGCCTATAATTCTAGCTACATCCGGAGGCTGAGATGTGAGGATTGCATTTTGAAGCCAGTCCAGACAGGAAAGTCCATGAGACTCATATCACTAGTGAACTACTTTTAAAAACCAGAAATAGCACTGTAGCTCAAGTGGTGAAGTGATAGCTTTGAGTAAAAGAACCTCAGGGGACAGTGCCCAGGCCCTGAGTTCAAGCCCCAGTCCCCTCCACCCCCACCACCTCCCTAGCACCAGCAAAAAATAAGCTTCTTTCAGTGTCACAATACTTTTTTGGTGTTTTCGGTTTTTTGTTTTTTGTTTTTTTGCCAGTCCTGGGCTTAAGTTCAGGGCCTGAGCACTGTCCTTGGATTTTTCTCAAGGCACCACTTGAGCCTCAGCACCACTTCTGGCTTTTTCTAAGTATGTGGTACCAAGGAATCGAACCCGGGTCTTTGTGCATGCTAGGCAAGCACTCTGTCACTAGCCAAACTCCCAGCCCCCATTTTTGGTGTTTTATAAAGATCAAACCTGTGGCCTTATACATGCTAGGCAAGTGTTCCCCCACTGACCTGGATCATGTTCTTTAGTCTACCGTCTCATGTTCTTTAGTGCCCGGCTGGCTTTGAACCATAATCCTCAGATCTCATCCTCCTGAGTAGCTAGGATTACAGGTGTGAGCCACTGCGCCTGACTAATATTATTCCTTTCTTGACCATTTTCTATTAAGCCTTAAATTATAGTCCAGGCTAGCCTCAAACTCATAATCCTTATACCTTCAACTTATGACTGCTAGAACTATAGCCATAAACACCTAGCCTGGCACTTGACCAATTATAAACCATAAAGAATTTTTCCAAGAATTCTTCTAGAGTGTGTGTAATACCTAATTCTAGAATCAGCTGTGTCAACTAGCCCTGAGCTGGGTTTACCAAATGAATAATTAAAGCAGGTACAATACATAATAAAGAAGTAGATAGGAGATGATCTTAAAAGTAGCATTTGTATTCACTTTTATTGTTTATTGGCAAGAGTCTTAAAAAGAATGCTAGGTGTGCTGATATGTTACTCATGCCTATAATCCTAACTACTTGGGAAGCTGAGATCCGGAAGTGGAGCTGTGGCTCAAATGGTAAAGTGCTAGCTAGCATTCTGCAAAATATAGCTTAGGAACAGTGTCCAAGACCTGCACCAAAAAAAAAAAAAGTTATTCGGGGTTGGTATAGCTCTGTTAAGAACATCAATATATAAGAATCTATCTAAAATGTTGTTGACAAACCTTAAGTGTACAGGAAAAAGGGGTTACAGAAGACCAACTGTTCATCTGTGATTATTACCGTTATACCCATAAATAATATTCTTAAGACCACAGTTACCTTACCTGTGACGTAGAAATATTGCCAAAGAGACCATAGTGTTTCTCCCTATGTATTTCACCTTTTAGATCTGGGAGCAAAAGTCTAGGATGATAGTCATTTGGGATGTTATATCACCATTTGTAAAATACCTCATATTTCAGGATAGTGTCAGTGTAGGGCTAAAAGTTCACAGAAACTCAGAAAAAGTAAATCTGGACTTTAAAATACAGTCTTTATTCTGAGTTCAATTACATCCTTCTTTCAACTGACCTACTTGGCCTTTATTATGCAAAGCAAGTATTTTTATAAATCAAACATTCCTTTTAAAAATGCCAGTCCCCTCAGAAAAATTATAATTTTCTATGTCATGTGAAGAAACTGGAATTTGGGTTAAACAGTGACAAAAAATAGGAAACACATATTAAGGAGAGATTTTAGGCCATATTATTTCCGACTACCCTGAACGTTTACTTGCAAAATTTAATAAAGCAATATTAAATGAATCCACCACCACTTCTAGAATTTGTCTTGGAAGGACAATGACCAGTGAGCAGTATCCAGAGAGACCCTTAAGATCCTTTTTCAACACATCACATCACTAACTGAGCCATATTGCAAGGAAAAACAGAGTCTTTTGTATAGGAGAAAAATCTCTGTGAGAAATATGCAGAAGAATTATTTCATTTCTTTGCATTTGCCCTCCTGGTGGGAGGTATCAGGCCTTGGGTAGCCCAAGAAGCTATAGGAAGCATATTACAGAGAGTTTAATTTATTCAAAGAAAATCAGAATCAACTAATCAGAAGGAAGGGAAAAATGCATTAATTAAACAGCTTTACTCATGCAGAAAAGCTGCCAGCATGAGCATTTCAAATTACCTGGGCACACCTAATGCATTTGCATTCGCTCTGGAGAAATGTGTTCTGCCCCACAAAGCCACGAACATTTCATAATTCCATTTGAGCGAATAACAAAAGGGAATTGACAGCTAAGAACCACCTTCCACACTTGGGGGCTATAGCCTTTTCCTAGGAATTTTTAGCTCAGGAAGAATTTCTCTTCTTGACTAGATGTGGAGAGAGGAAGTTTAAAGTCTTCTGTAAAGTAAAAGGCTAAAAAAGAATCCCCCTCCTCTTCACAACCCCCCCAACAAAGGAGGTGGGGCCTTTACTGGCAGGAGGCTAACAGTGTTCTTTTGTTAGATATTAACATAAAATAAGGCGGTAGAAATGGATGTCCATCAACAAAATTAGAAGGAACTAAGTAAGTTTGAAGAACAAAAGGTTTACTTATTTAAATTACAGGAGTTGAGAAACAGCTGGGAATGCAATTTCTTTCCCAGAGTTTAAAAAAAAAAACTACAAAAACAGTTAAATGTAATTATGTTGCAATATAATTTGATCATTTCACAAGGTATGCATATAATCACTCTAAATAAAATAACCCTATAGGCAATACTTAAACATTTATTTTTATCTTATTTTCATAAATCTAGCTTATACATCAAGTAGTTAAATATTTTATTTTTTTTATTCACTCCTGAGGAAACTTTCCATTATGACCTTAAAACATGGTATTAGCCAATTAGAACTGTTAAAAATATTCTAAAGATGCTTTTTACACTTTCTTTTTTATTAGTTTACATTTTTACATTTCATTTTACTCAAGAAAATAAACTAATTATGGTTGAGGGGAAAAAAAGACTATAGTCTTTTTCACAGGCATTTTCTTGCAATTGTAAATGGGAAAAAATAACTTTGAAATGGAAACCATAACAAACATTAGATTTACACAACTTAAGCCCGATTTCATAAATAATACATGCAGCTTTAAACTTAAACAGGAGGAAAAAAAAATTTCCTTCACTGAATTACCTGATCCGTCACATAGTATTTACTATTCTATAATTTCTCCTGAAATGGATAATCTGTTAATTTGGGATTAAGCCTATAGCTCAACTGATTATTTCAGACCAGTTTGTAAAAAGTTCAATTTAAGGAGTTTCTGTAAAAGATCTCAGTCAAAATGACTGAAGGAGAACTGACATCACCATTGTAGGGCATTTTCACTACATGGTATGGACTAATGAGGAAACAAGATAAGTGGAAAGCTGGTACACATTTTAGGGCCTGAGCTATCTTTTTTGTGCTAATCATGGGGCCTGAAGTCAGGGCACTGGTGCTGGCTCTGAGCTTCTTTGGTTCAAGACTAGCACTCTACCACTTGAGCCATATTTCTACTTCTGGCCTTTTCTGAGTAGTTAATTGGAGGTAAGAGTCTCAGGAACTCTTCTGCCCTGGCTGGCTTTAAACTGAGATCCTCAGATTTCAGCATTCTGAGTAGCTAGGATTACAAGCATGAGCCACTAGTGCCTAGTTGATACATTTCTTATCTTACTAGGGCTTTTGTAGGTTCAATGGTTTTATTTTCACATGGTCGGATTATATTTTATGAAGTTATCTCATGTAAAGGTTCTAGCCTAAATCTTTCCAGGAATTCCTTCAAATGCCATCTCATCATTTGTGGAAGAACACAGCCCAGAATTTCATGCTGGTTTCAATACTCATGTCAAAGCCACCAGTAAGTAACTGCTTAATTGCAACTATCTTGATGTTACTGATCTCCTAGGCCAGTTTTTCCATGTATTTACGTCTTAGCTTGAGACTTCTCCTTTAGTAATGAAATATACTAGAGTATAAATGTATTGGGTAAGACAGGTGTGGGCATGTGAAGGAATATTCACTTTTAAATAACTAGGTTTAGAAAAAACCTGCTTGCTAGTTCCGCACATTCCTTAAAGCTATGCATGAAGCATAATAGGTTTACTAAGCAACAAAAGATATAAACTGCCTTTTCAGTTGCAAACTTTGTTCATTCTGTTACTAAAAGAATGTAAATCTAAAGTCATTTTCTGTTAACTGACACCAAGTCTTTCTCACTAAACTTCTTTAAAAGAGACAAGGTTAAATAAACTTTAAGGTTAAGCTTCTTTCTCTGAAGAAATGAAAACCAGTAAAGAATTTTCATCAAAGCTGGGCACAGTGGCTCATGCCTGTAATCCTAGCTACTCAGGATGAGATCTGAAGATCATGGTTCAAAGCCAGCCCCTGGCACTAAAGACCTTGAGACTCTTATCTCCAATTAACTACTAGAAAACAGGAAGCGACGCTTTGGCCCAAAATGTAGGGCAGTAGCCTACCCAGGCACAGAGTTCAAGCCCCACGACAGGGGGGAAAAACAACAACAACAAAAAATGAAACAGGAAGATATTCCTACTTCTGAGTCCCTTGCCTTTACATCAAAGTATTTAGCATACCAAGCATCATATTTCTAGAGTATTTGGTCCTTGTCCCAATGCTTCCCCTATATGTTACTTCAAAAATTTCAGTGCAAGAGATACAGCTCAGTGGCAGAGTATTTGCCTTGCATGAATGAAGACCTTGGTGCCATCCTCTGTACCACAAAAAAGAAAATTTGCAATTATTCAGTGCTAAGCTGGTGTCTGTACAGAAGTTAGTATATGAGTGATAAAGAGATCTGCAAGGGACAAAGGACCATAAATTACAATGAGAGGGAAAAAAAGAACAAATCTAAGCACATTTCCTTTTCTCATATCTCGTTATAATTCAGCACAGATAGAAGCAGTTAAAATCTCACCCACATTTTCCACCAATTTTTGTTACATAAATATAAATAGCAACATTTTCCCATGAGTTTACACAAAGCCAACTATTTCTGTATTTTAACTTATTTCCCAGGTATATATTTATTGAACAATATGAGAGAATTGAGATATTTTGATCACTCATAATTATTCTCAATAGTTCATGCTCAATAAACTTTAAACAAATGGCCCAGTAGTCAACCTACAGAAGAAAAGGAAGGGAGGATAGGTAGGAAACAAGAAAACAGGGAACAACTGAAGTGGGGAAAGGCCAGAGAAGAAGAGCAGAAAATGTTCTTTGTAATTATAAACTTGATTATTTCTCTCAAGTCTTTTAAAAGATTGTTTGGCCCCCATGACCCAGCAATTCCACTACTTGGCATTTACCCAATTGTTCAGAAACAAGGACATACTAATCCCACTAGCACAACGATGTTCATTGCAGCACTATTTACCATCACAAAGATATGGAACCAACCTAGATGCTCCTCAGTAGATGATTGGATCAACAAGATGTATTTATACACAATGGAATTCTATGCTGCCACCAGAAAGAATGATATTGCAACAGCTGTAAGGAAATGGAAAGATTTGGAAAAAATCATATTAAGTGAAGTAAGCCAGACTGAAAGGAACATAGACTCAATGCTTCCCGTCATTTGTAATAATTAGTACAAACCTTGGACTCTCCTAGCAGAGGATTACAATAGCTCAGAACCTAGATACAAAAGGCCATATAGGATGAGGCTAAATGAAAGGATCTCAAGGACATGGAAACAAGAGTTATATAATGTGTGATTGTTGTTCTTGATGTACTATGTTATTTCTCATCTCTTCTGTGTCCTTTGGTTATTCTTATATTGTTACAATATCTTATCTTGTTATCTGGTATATCGTATATACGTTTATTTGTTTATTTGAAACAGGAAAGGGAAGGGGAAAAAACAAGATGAGGGGAGGGGAAGGGAAGGGAAATGGGGACAAAAACATGAGAAGTGGTATCAATGTATGTGAAGTAATGCACCTTTATCTGGTGAAGATAATGTAACTGTTCTATTAATTACAAAAAAAAGAAAAAAAGATTGTTTGGATAGAAAAATAAAACCTGACTTTGTAAGTGTTGAATTTGGTCACTAATATTATATATATATATATATATATATATATATATACACACACACACACACACACAAATGCACACAAATAGCTCAATGCTAGAACTAATGTTAACTCTTCTATAAGCTATAGCAAACTTCTGTATTCGTATAATTGTTTCTTCTTACCCAAATTTCAGGGTCTACATCAATTAATGTAGAATTTAATGCATCTTTTCCAGGTCAGAGACCAATCAGACATGGTACCAAATGTAATATAAGTTCTTAAACTGAAACCAGAAACATACACTATCCAATCCTATTAGGAGAGGGAAAGTTTCTAGAAACCCCTAGGGTTTCTAGGTAGATATGAAATATTTAAAGAATTGATAAAGCTATATTATCAAGAGAAAAACAAAGCAAATTATTTAATCAAGCCAGATGCAATAGTTCATGAGGCTGAGGCAAGAAAACTTGGGCTACATAGGAATGATTCCATTTCAAAAGCAATATATATATATATATATACAACATATATATATATATATATGTTGTATTAGCTTACCTTCCTTACACAGGAAATTTCATTGTTACATTTACACAGATGTTTACAATATGCTCTAATCAACCTCACCCCCTCTATTTTCAAATATGTAGCCATCATTTTTTGTAAGATTTTTATATATGTCTTCTAAAATAAAAAAAATGAAATATTCAGGAAAAACTATTTTGTTCTGTTTCATTTTGATTTGATGATTCTTTTTTTTTCTTTTGCCAGTCCTGGGCTTGAGCTTAGGGCCTGAGCACTGTCCTTGGACTTTCTCAAGGCTAGAGCTCTACCACTTGAGCCTCAGCACCACTTCCAGCTTTTTTTCTATGTATGTGGTACGGAGGAATCGAACCTGGATCTTCGTGCATGCTAGGCAAGCACTGTACCACTAGGCCAACCTCCCGGGCCCCTGATGACTGTTTTTTTTTTTTGTGGGTCATGGGGGCTTGAACTCGGCCTGGATGCCCCTGAGCTCTTCAGGTCAAGGCTACGGCCCTACCCTTGAGCCACGCCCCACTTCCCGTTTTCTAGAGGTCAATTGGAAGTACGAATCTCAGGTCCTTTTATGCCTGGGATGGCTCTGAAGCTTGATCCTCAGATCTCAGCCTCCTAAGTAGCTAGGACTATAGGCTTGAGCCACCACACCAGGCATGTCTCTCTTTTTTTCTCAAGGCTAGAATTCCACCACTTGAGCCACAGCACCACTTTGGGGTTTTTCTGTGTATGTGGTACAAAGGGCTTCAACCATGCTAAGCGATCCACGATCTGTGAGACTCTTATCTCCAATTAAGCACTAGAAAACGGGAAGTGGGACTGTGGCTCTAGGGGTAGGGTGGTAGCCTTGAGCTGAAGAGCTCAGGAACAGTGATCTGGCTCAGAATTCAAGCCCCATGACTCACAAAAAGAGGTATAAATTAGACACTATTTGTCCCATCTGATTTACATAGGAGCAATATTCTTCACCAGTGATGGTGTGATCTCCTCCTTATATCTGAGAACCATGATTTTGTAGTATAACAGAAGCAAAGCTATTAACTTCTGATTGAAATGCTTCTACTGATTGTATAGTGACTGAACTCCTGTTCTATTACCATGAAACAATATGACGGTCTACTCTAAAGGCTGAAAAAAACTGTTCTGAGTACTTGAGAGAAGCTTAGAGATATGGTACTCAAAACGATTTTCTTTAGAATCTCATACAATAGATTCATATGGTAATATGTAATGCATAACATGTAATGCACCTTAACTTGTAAGTTGGTTAAGACTCAAAGTGTACAAGCCACATAATCCTAAGGACTGAAATGGGAATCCTATGTCACATATAGGGCCAGTATTATTTATGGACAGTTATATAACCTTATATGCTTGGGGTGGAGGCTGTGAATTGTCATTCTGTTCTTGTAGATATTTTTCATGTCAGTGTGCAGTTACTTCCATTTCTTCTTTTTGTGGGTCCTGGAGCTTGAACTCTGGGCCTGAGCACTGTCCCTGAGCTCTTCAGCTCAAGGCTACCGCCCTACCCTTGAGCCAAACCCCACTTTCCATTTCTAGAGGTTAATTGGAGATGAGTCTCTGTTCTTTCTATACCCAGGCTGGCTTTGAACCTTGATCCTCAGGTCGCAGCCTCCTGAGTAGCTAGGTTTACAGGCATGAGCCACCGCTCCTGGCAGTTACTTCCCTTTCTGATGGTGCAGAATAGATGTGAAATGGTTGACACGGGACTATCATTTTGCTTTAGAAGTTCTACAGTTTCATCTTATCACCAAGCTAAGTCCCAAATTTTGATCTATTCATATGTAATTTTACATATGAATCATTTTAGATATGAATAATTGGAAGAGCATTACGGTATTCCTGGTAAACCACCTGAAACATCTGGTGATCTGGACATTGTGCTAAAAGAATTAGTGTCAGAACCATCGATTATCATTTCAAGTGGTTTAAGGTAGTCAAAGAATCAAACTACAAGTCTTGACTACACCATTGCCTTGGCATGAAACCTAGGAAAATTGGATCTTCTTTCCTGCTTGTGATACAAAAGGAAAAATTCTTTTTCAATGATTGGACTTGAACAAGGGACTGTCCCTGAGCTTCCAGAGATACTGCTGCATTTGCTTATCTCACAAAAAGAGGAGGTAGCCAGGCCATAGAGGCTCATGCCTTAATTATAGGTACTCAGGTTACTGAGATCTAGGCATCACAGTTCAATGCCAGCCCAAGCAGGAAAGTCCATGAGACTCTTATTTCCAATTAACCACCAGAAAAACAGAGGTGACACTGTGGTTCGAAGTAGTAGCTCTAGCCTTGAGCAAAATTTCAAGGATATCACCAAAGCCCTGAGTTCAAGCCCCACCTTGACCACCCCATAAAAAAAGGAGACATAGTATAAATTTACTTAAGGTTATCACACTAAGCCCTACATCTCACTTCTGAATTCCATTCATAAGAGCTTCCAGTGGCATGATCTGCATTATCAACACAGCCAGTTCTTGAACTAATCAGTTACTGTAGTCACAATCTAGAGAAGAAAGTGGATATCAAGTTAGCATCTGATCTGATGAAAGAAAAATAAGGTTTAATAAAAACAAAGAAAGAGAATCCATAAGGGAGAATCAGAGGGACCATGGTTTGAGAATAGGATCCTCAAGCCATCCGCATAATTTCAAATGGAATTGGGGGACAAGAGAGGAGAAGGACTTCTGTTGTTGAAGAGGAGAGAGAGAATTTCAAACATAAAAAGTTTCTTGAAGCTACCAGAAAATGGTGGGTGGCTAATTGAGAGGCTGATGATGAGAGGATCCTGGCTCCAGGCCAGCCAAAACAGAAAAGGTTCAGAGACTCCATCTTAATGGAGGCAAAGTAGACACAATGCTTGTCATCTTAACAGTCATGAGAAGCTTAATATAAGTGGATTGCAGGCCAAATCAGTATTTTATAAGGTCTTCCTCAGTGAGGTGGCACTGCATATTTTCTTCTAAAAATCTTGTTATATACCTGGAATAGTAAGGCTTAGTCATTGGTGGAGGCCAAGAATGCTAGTTTGCTACTGGATATAGCCTACATGACATCAAATTGTCCACTTAATCAGTACAAGAAATCAGTTCAGAAATGCCAGTGCATAGAGAAATAAACTACTTCAGAAGTGATTAATCTGTATCTCTTTTATCTTTATAATAGCATGGACAAATTCTGGCTATACAAGTCTACTTTTTTGACAGAAGTTTTATGAAGTCCTTTGATATTTAGAGTCCTGTGTTCCACTTGTGCTGAAAGTTGGGGATAGAATGGGATACAAAACTGTGCTAAGAGCCCTGTAAGGTGGCTCACACCTTTAATCCTACCTACTCAGAAGGCTAAGATCTGAGGATCAAGGTTCAAAGCCAGCCAGGGCAGTACAGACCCTGAGACTCTTATCTCCAATTAACCACTAAAATGGGAAATGGGGTATGGCTCAAAGGGTAGGTCCATAGTCTTGAGCTGAGGAGCTCACAATGTGCAGGCTAGAGTTCAAGTCCCATGACAGACAAAAAAATGCTAAGTACTCTAGATTGTTTATGCAAGAGCTTTACTTTTTTCCCTTCCCAGGGCTTGAACTCAAGGCCTGAGCACTGTCATTGGGCTTTCTCAAGGTTAGAGCCCTACCACTTGAGCCACAGCACCACTTTCAGCTTTTTCTATGTATGTGGTACTTAGGAATTGAACCTGGGTCTTCATGAATGCTAGGAAATCACTCTACTACTAGGCCAAACTCCTAGCCCAAGAACTTTACTTTTAATTTCTGTGGTTACATAGATTTTTTGGTCTGACTCAATCAATTAGAAAAGTACTTCAAATGAAAAAAAAAAACCAAATATACCACAAATTTCTTTTTTCTCTTCCTTCTTTTGTTTCTTCCTTTCTGCCTTCCTTCCATTCTTCCTTCCTTCATCTTTCTCTCTCTCTTTCCTTCTTTCATCCTTCCTTCCTCTTTCTTCAGCACATCTAAGGAAATATGTAGTTCATTTTTCCACTAGCCGTGTAGACAATAACCAACATGTGAGACTTGCCTAAAACTGAAGGTAAATCTGTAAACTCCACTGGGATTACTGCAAGGGGCCGTGTGGGCCTCAGAGCACTTCCTGAGGAATGCAGGCTTCCTCCTGAAATTTGATGAGATGCACAAATGGTGTGCTTGGAAATAATTTACTCAGAGATTTTATGAACGTTAGGATAGAAGCAGTGGTCTTTTAGCTCCTTAGCTGTTCCCCATCTGTGTGTATGTCTCACCTGAGGAGAGCAATACAAACCAAAAGAACAAAACAGTGGGAGATAAACAACTGCCATTTGGCTTAATGTGTGATCCACATGATAATTTATTGGCACTTTTGGTAGCTATTTCCCATTTTTTATATTGCTAGACATTTGTCTGATTAATAATATCAGTTAGACATAAGTGTAGTGTCACAAATGGGGTCATAAATAAATAAGAAGGACTATTTTCAGCTCACGTTAGGAGCTATAAACACTCTGTCATTCCTAACAGGTACTATATCAGTCTCCTTGCTGCAGATGCTGGATAATAGCAATTTTTGGAGAGAGATGTCGTACTTACAGTAGTGTAACAATTTTGTTTCCATTGGCAATAGGAATAAAGGCAGAAGTTAAAAATTTATGGCACTTCTGGATTGTATAAGGAAGTGACGGGCAGTGTAAGTTTGTTTTATTGACAGTGTTTGTTTCCCTGAAGTTCTTTATATGTCTAGAGATTTGCATTCTGGTTGCCCCGATGATTGCAGAAAAGCTATTCTCTTTCTTTCTTTCTTTCTTTCTTTTTCTTTCTTTCCTTCTTTCTTTCTTTCTTTCTTTCTTTCTTCCTTTCTTCCTTTCTTCCTTTCTTCCTTCCTTCCTTCCTTCCTTTTTAAATTATATTTTATTGTTGGGGTGATGTATAAAGGGATTACAGTTACATTCATCATGTAGTGAGTACATTATTTCTTGGATGCTGATACACCTTCCCCTCCAACCTCTTCCCAATCATCTTTTTCCCTTCCCTACTTCAAATAAACATATATATATATATAGCCAGGTACCAAAGTCAGATATAGTAACAACATGAGATAAACTATAAAGGGGGAAAAAAGAGAAAAGAAATAACTTCACATAGTACATTAAGAACAACCATAATATATATCCATATGTACATAGCTTTTGAGCTATTGTGATCCTCTGCTAGGAGAATCCTAGAAGTATATTAGCATTACAATGAGGGAAACCATGTAACCTATGTTCCTTTGGGTTTGGCTTACTTCAATTAATATGATTTTTTCAAGTCTTTCCATTACCTTACAAATGGGGCAATGCTGTTCTTTCTGATGACAGCATAGAATTCCATTGTGTATAAATACCACATCTTGTTGATCCATTCATCTACTGAGGGGTACCTGATTTGGTTCCATAGGTAAGCTATGGTAAATAATGCTGCAACAGACATGGTTGTGCTAGAAGCTTTAATATGTCCTTGTTTCTGGAAATTTGGATAAATGTCCAGGAGTGGAATTGCTGAGACATAGGGGAGCTCTATCTTTAGCCTTTTGGGGGACTGCCATACTGCTTTCCAGAGTGGTTGAACAAGTTTACACTCCCACAATCAGTATAGTAGTGATCCCTCCTGGCCAAATCCCCACCACATTTGTTGTTATTACATTCCTTGATATTGACCATTCTGACCAGAGTGAGGTGAAATCTCTAAGTTGTTTTGATTTGCATTTCTTTTATGGCCAAAGATGTCGAGCATCTCTTTATGTATTTATTAACCATTCTTATTTCTTCTTCAGAGAAGTTTCACTCTTTAGTCCACCTTTTAATGGGATGGTTGTTTCTTTGAGGATTTGTTTTTGAGTGACTCAATTATTTTAACTGTAGGTATATTTTAAATATGACTCCCTTGTCTGTTGTATGGCCGGTGAAGATCTCCTCCCCCTCTGTGATCTTTCTATTTAACTTACTATCTATATCCTTTGCCATACAGAAGCTCTGCAGTATAATGCAGTCCCATTTGCCCAAGATTTGTTTAATTTGTTGTATTTCTGGGCCTTCTTACCTCAAGGTCTTTGATCCATTTGGACTTAATTCTGGTGCAGGGTGACATATAAGGATCCAACTTAAGTTTACTACAAGTTTAACCAATTCTGCCAGCACCATTTGTTCAAGAGGTTGCCTTTCTTCCATCTTATATATTTTTTTTTTGCTCCCTTATTGAAGATTAGGTGGCCATAGGCCTGTGGCTTAATTTCTAGGTCTTCAGTTCTATTCTGTTGGTCCTCAGGCCTGTTCTTGTGGCAATACCAAGCTGTTTTTCTTACTATAGAGGCTACATTTATCTTGTCCAGGAATCTGAGCTTGATTTTATTGGAAAATTTGTTAGCTTTTTGGCTGGAATATTGCAAGGAGGAAAAGAATTAGCAACTGGCAATACAGTGGAGGAGCCCAGGAGAGATGTGACATAATTCTTAGGGACAGAGAAGAGAGATATTTATAAAGAAAGCTATCTAATTTTCTGGATATAGCAAATAGTGAAAAAATAGAACCCACTCTGATTTCATGATATCTGAGAAATTAGAATGGTAGTCAATCTCATGAAAATGAGATGATGACCAAAGTTTAGAAGTGATAATGAAATAATATTTTAATATTTTACTTTGGAACAGTTTCAGATTTACAAAGACATGAATGAAGTTCATAGGGTTGCACATAACCCTTTACCTAGTTTCCTTATTTAGTAATAGCTTACATATACTTTACATGAAGTAAAAAAATGCCCTAATCTGTAGCTAAAACATTACCGTATTCGCATGGAATCAATTTAGAAATCATTAGTGACATATTGTCTTTGCATTCATTTGTAGCAGCCACATTTCAAATGCTAACAATACATGTTGCTAGTGAGCCACCACTCTTCATCCCCAATTTTTCTTTCCAACTGTATAGCCTATTTTACTCCAAAAAACAAGCTCTCTACTAGGTCAGCTCTTGATAAAATTGAAAAATGGCTGGCATTCAAGTCCTCATTACCCTCTCAAAATCATAATAGGCATAATCATTGATAGTAGAGCTGCCAGCTGAATGTCCAAACTCTTCCCCACATAATATCACATTCAACACCAAAAATAATACCTGACACTGAACATAAAATCTTTCTTCCACTCATCTTTTGTCACTGACCCAAACTATGTACACACACACACACACACGGGCACCTTTAGCAAGGTCTCATATGCTCATGAACAATTACTTGGAACAATTCTATACACTGACCTTCTAACATCTCTCACAAGTGATTTCTCTCACAAGTGATTTATGTGACATAGTGTTCAAGACTTATAAAAACTTATCTTAAATCATTAACATGAGTTGTTAAATACAGAACATTGTGAGGTTTTATTTCTTTAAAGGACTAAGGCATAAAGCAACCTAAAAGGTAGGGAGTCTTCAGTGTTCTCATCATTAAATCACATGTAATTGTCTACTTGTATTTATACACTAGAGCTCATTCAATTAGTATTTTCCACTCAAATGCACGATCCAGAAGAACAGAAATTGCTGTCCATTTTGTTTGTATTGTATTCCCTAGACAATACCTACATATTCTGGTAAGAAGAGTAGGTGATATTTTTTATTCAGTTTTGTATTTTGATTTCCTTCTTATTGTGACTTAATGTTAAAAATGAGTTCATAACATACTTATTGCTAATTATCCAAAATGGAACTGTGTAGTGGAGATATTTCTCATGTACTTACTGACCCATAACAGCTATCAAGATCATTCCAAAATTTTCTTAAGACAGTACTTTCATGATTCTTTTACAGAAACTCTGTGAAATTCACTGGGGAATTTGTGTCTAAAGTCTTTCCTGGTTATCTTCAAACTCACACCCTTTCACATAAGTAAATGTAGTAAATAAAAGAATGTCTGTGTATTTTATATATACTTTATTATATTAAATGAGGAATTCTAAATGAAATCAGATGAATTCCTAGCACAAGGTAATTAGTATGCACAGTGGAAATACAAAAACCCACAGAAATAAGCATTATTATATATTAGATTTGAGGTTACTTTTTATGTTTTCCAGCACCTGCCATTTTAAATATGATCAATCTTGTATAACCCTATTACATTTAAACTGGAGGCTTAGAGGAGAACAAAGGAAAGACTACTTTATTTGGTTGTCATAGTGTGGTACGTAGGATGGGAACTATTTGATAGTGGTGGGAGGTGGATGGAGAAATGGGAGGGGCAGCTTTGTAAGTGGTTCATAAACAATGCCCTGTATCCCATCTAACAACACATAAGAATAAGAGGAAAGTAATGTATTTTGTTATTAGAAATGGGATGAAATTTGAAAAGGTTTCAAATGAGCAGTAATTCCCCCCTTACATTAGTACTCTGGGGAACCACAAGGCCTTCTCTTTTGTCTCTTCCAGTTGCCCTGAATGGTGATCAGCAATGCATGATCAGCCAAGTGGCATCAGCTCTAATGCTATCATCATGTGCCAGCCAGAGGGGATGTGAAAGGGGAAATGGGATTTGCCATTGCAAATGCCATCTCGATTAATAAATATTGGAGACACACCAGGACAGAACAAAATCTGACTTCTTTTTGCATGCACCATACCTTTCAGCTACATTGCTTGTATAATAAACCTTCTTTTAGTGCCTGTTGTGCTTCTAGGCAGCTGACAAACAGATCAAATCTTCCCAAAAGGGTCATGTTAATCACTGTTTCATACAGCGATCCAAGAAATGCATTCTAACATGCCTTTGCAAAGGTATAATTCAAATGATTACCTCATGTGTTCCCGAGGGGAGTTGGGTGATGTCCTGTTACCATAGCACTCAATTTCACAACATTTTGCAAAACTGCTCTGTGTGATGTCTTCCTTCAAGAGTAGCAATATCATAGCCATAACTTTCTAAATTTGGGCCTGCAGTAATGACAGACTTTGAATAAATGTTTTCCTGAGCTATGGAAAAGAAGTACAAGTTCAAAAATTTAGTGATTTTTTTCCAGCTTATAGTGCTAAGCTAGGCGAGGGTGACCTGTCTGTCTTTTTGCCTATATAAAATATGTAACCTTTGGCTGCAATGGAAGGTCAGAATTCACTTTGTTTCCTGAACTCAACTGTTGCTTGTGTGTAGAATTATTATATTTTCATTATAATGAAATATAAAAATTAAACTTGGTAATATCTGTTATGTATACATATTCTGTAGAATATTATCTTATGAATACAAAATAACAAGAAATATGAATTCAAATTTGAAGTCTTCTAATAACTAGTTTTGTGACCTTTGTCTTATAATATTACATTCTCCACACTCAAACTTCCTGATCTGCTAATAAAAAGATCTCTGAGGACTTCTCCTTCTCTTTTTTTAAAAAAAGGTACTTAATAACTTCTAGACAAAAAAGAGGAAATTTGTGCCTTAAATGTTAAGTATCTGGATGTGCACTAACTCAAAAATTAAATACATTTCATTTTGCATATTTGATATTTAGGAGTTGAAAAGTTAGGTTTTTATATTCAGATATTCCAAATGAATTGCAATTTCTTTTCATGATCAATAAATTTTAAGTTGTCAAGGGTTTATTTTCTGCCTTTTTACTTTCTACTTCCTTTTAGCTAAAACAATAAAGTTAAAATGAATGTCATTGAAATCAAATGGACATAAGTCGATTTTTTATGTTTGTAAGTTAGTGGGGGAATATTCATTAGGCATATAAGAGACCCTGAGTTCAGTTCCTAGCACAGAAAAATATTTTCATACTAGTTTTCAATGTTTGTTACTAGAAAATATATGTGCATAACAAACTCAATAAAACTATTAATAGGAGGATTATGATTCTAAAATACTTTCTTTCACAGTGGAATTCTAGTCTTGTAAGTTTGGCATGTCCTAGATATCCAACACGGTAAATCACACTTAGTGGTTTTGATTGATACCAGGTTAGGTCCTCTGGGTATGATAAGGAGGGACCTTATGCAGAAAACTAAGTTCCAAAAAGAAAGGACAAAAACAACTCCTCAAACAATCCTGGGCTTAGTGTAAGGAATCCAAGCTACTGGAAGCTTAGATGATACAAGGATTTTCTTTTTTTTTTTTTGCCAGTCCTGGGCTTGAGCTCAGGGCCTGAGCACTGTCCTTGGACTTTCTCAAGGCTAGAGCTCTACCACTTGAGCCTCAGCACCACTTCCGGCTTTTTCCTATGTATGTGGTACTGAGGAATTAAACCTGGGTCTTCATGCATGCTAAGCAAACACTCTACCACTAGGCCAAACTCCCAGTCCCGATACAAGGATTTTCTCAAATAAATAAAATACTGTTGTCATTGTTCCCTTTAATGATTCCAAAGTTTTCTAAGAAAAAATTTTATTTTTAGATTTTTTCTGTGTTTCTACTGTTAATATAGTTTACAAGTTCCCTATATCCTCTAAAACTCATACCATGTTACATGGACTCAGATATAAAGTTTTTCCTTGATTTAAACAGTAAAAGTACGTCTATGTCACTTAAGCAATGAAGTTCTGGCATCATAAAAAATAAAAATAAAGGGTAGCTGGGCACTGGTGGCTCACACCTATAATTCTAACTATTCAGATGGCTGAGATATGAGGATGACTATTCAAAGCCAACCTCAGAATAACCAATAAACCATCAGAAAACTAGAAGTGGAGTTGTGGCTGAAAGCAGTAGAGCACTAACTTTGAGCACATAAAGCTCAGGGACAGTGCTCAGTCCCTGAATTCAAACAACAAAAAAAACAGCACAGGGTAGAGTATATTTTCTAGAGATCATGGAGGGTAGAAGTTTTCATGTGCCCGAGAAGAAAAAAATGGGCTTCAACTACAGCCAATCTAACTACTTTGACTGAGTGAGAGTGCTTCATGTTTATTTGATTATTTAAATATGAAGGGATGGTGAAATATGCAACATTTTTTAGCAAGCTTTGCTATCATGATTTTGGTTGTAATGCTTGTAATTCTTTTAGACGATGACTACCACAAGTTGGTCAGATGTGGACTGTCCTATTTTTAGCAGCTGACTTTTTTGTGTGGATATGTGTGCCAAACTGGGGCTTAAACTCACGGTCTGGGAAATGTCCCTGAGTTTACTCAAAGCAGGTGTTTTACTTCTTGCCTAAGTCTGGCTCTACTTCTGGCCTTCTGTTAGTAAATTGGAGATAAAGAGTCTCATGGACTATTTTACCCAGGCTGCATTTTGAACGGTGGTGTTTGATCCAAGTCTCTTGAGTAGCTAAGATTACTGGCATGAGCCACCAGCACTAAGCAACAGTTGACTTCTGTGTGCTGTAGCCAATTATTGTTTATTTCCTTGTTCTTCACAACACATTAAGAGCTCAGTCAATCTGGAACCCATACACCTAATCTAGCTTTTAACAGTTCTGAGAATCGAGTGATTTTAAAAAAAGAAATAATAATAATAATAAACATCGTTCCTGAAAGTAAGAAAAGAATCTATGCAGATAACCCGTGCCTAAGCCAAATCCATCCATTATAGATTCTCATAATACATTTTGTTGTAGTATTTGTCAAAGTTGATGTTTTACATTAAGGTATGTGATCATTTAATGTCTAAACCACAATAAAACAGTATCCAAAATTTTCACTGATAAGTTAAGGACTTCTTTTGCACAGCTAATAAGGTAGTCACTGGCAAAAAGTTAAAATGTTTTTCCCCTTAGAGTTAGAAAAAAGGATAGTGACATATCAATTACATTCAGTATAGTATAAGAAGTCCTAGTCAGAGTAGTCAAGGGAAGAAACAAAAAAGTAATCTCTTTAAAGGTAAAATGTTATTGCTTTGTGAAGGAAATCACAGAATACCCATCAATATTTTGTAATAAATTCAGTGCAGACTCAGGATAAAAATTTAACATAAAAAGTCAACAGTAGCCGGGTGTCAGTGACTCACACCTGTAATGCTAGCTACTCAGGAGGCTGAGATCTAAAGATTGTGGTTCAAACCCAGCCCAGAGGAAAAAAGCCCGAGAGACTCTTAATTCCAATTAACCTCCAGAAAACCGGAAGTAGTGCTGTGGCTCATGTGGTAGAGCTCAAGGACAGCACTCAGGCCCAGAGTTCAAGCCTCATGACAAACAAAAAAGAAAAAGTCAGCCGGGGTCGGTGGCTCATGCCTATAATTCTAGCTACTCAGGAGGCTGAGAGCTGAGGATTATGGTTCAAAGCCAGCCTGGGCACCAAAGATTGAGGGACTCTTACCTCCAATTAATCACTAGGAAACTGGAATTGGGCTATGGATCCAGGAATGGGGCAGAAGCCTTGAGCTGAAGAGCTCAGGGACAATGCCCAGGCCCAGGAATAGGGTAGTAGCTTTGAGCTGAAGAACTCAGGGACAGCGCCCAGGCCCAGAGTTCAAGCACCATGACCAACATAAAAAAAAGTCAGCAGCATTGTAATGGATGATCTGAAGTAGACACCAAGTTGTTTACAATACCTATAAAAAACAAAACATCTATGACAGGCTGAGAGTTTGGCCTAGTGGTAGAGTGCTTGACTAGCATGCAGGAAGGCCCAGGTTCCATTCCTTGGTACCACATACATAGAAAAAGCTGGAACTAGTGCTACCGCTCAAGTGGTAGAGCTCTAGTCTTGAGAAAACCCAAGGACAGTGCTCAAGCCCTGAGCCCAATCCCAGGACTGGCAAATAAATAAATAAATAAATAAATAAATAAATAAATAAATAAAACATCTAGCAATAAATTTGAAGCAAAGATCTAAAATGGAATTATAAACTAATATTATTAAGAAATTGAAGATGATAAAATAAATGGAATATTCCATATTTATGCACTGGAGGAATAATATTGTCATCCAGATTAACATTTAGATTCATTGTAACCTCTCACAATATTCTAATAATATTTTCCTAGAAATGGAAAATGTTTTAAAATTAGTAAAAAAAAGTACAAAAAACCCTAGCAGCCAAAGTGAAAGAGGAACAAGCTCAAGGTCTACACACTCCAAAATAGACTACAAAGGCTTTTCAATCAGACTATCATAGTACTGACATGGAAATAGACCAATGAACTAGAATAGACTGCCCAGAAATAAATCCTCACATTTTCAATGATTTGATCTTTAATAAAAGGGCACACAATGGGAAAAAGACACTCTCTTCAATAGATGGTGCTGAGAAAACTAGATATACAAAGACAGAAGAATGAAATTGGAACATGAAGGACTGAAACCATGAAACTTCTGTAAGAAAACAGTGAAAAAGCTTTTTGACACTGGCCTTGAAAATGACCCCTAAAGTACAGACAATCAAAATAAAAACAGACACATGGAATAAAGTCAAACAAATGAAATAATAAAAAAATTAGATAACCTACAGAATAGGATATGCTATTTAGTAATCATACATCTGATAAGAAGTTAATATTTAAAATACAAATCAGTGTGCTAGTTAATTGAGTGGATACAATCTGAAAAGTGTATTAGAAGGCAATTTTGTCATTGAGTAACCACTGTAGATGGATAAATCATCAAAGAATAAAATCTTATAGACTTGCCATCATAAAAGTTGACTAACAGGGGCCCGGAATTTGGCCTAGTGTTGAAATGTTTGCCTAGCATGCATGAAGATCCAGGTTCAATTCCTTGGTACCGCATACATAGAAAAAGCTGGAAGTGGTGCTGTGGGTCAAGTGGTAGAGCTCTAGCCTTGAGAAAGCCCAAGGACAGTGCTCAGGTCCTGAGGTCAAGCCCCAGGACTTACAAAAAAAAAAGGGTGACTAACATCCGGGCATCGTGCCTTACTCCTGTAATCCTAGCTACTCAGAAGGCTGAGATCTGAGGATCACAGATCAAAACCAGCCGGGCACTAAAGATGGTGAGACTCTTATCTTCAATTAATCACCAGAAAACCAAAAGTGGTGCTGTGGCTCAAGGGGTAGGGTTGTAGGCTTGAGCTGAAATCCTCAGGGACAACACCCAGGTCCAGAGTTCAAGTCCTACAATCGACAAAACAAAGAAAGTTCACTAACGTTAAATGAAACATCATTATGTGGTATGTAACTATATAAGAAATTTAAAATAACAGAAAGAAAAAAAAATAATGGAGAAAGGATTTAAACACAAAATTTCTCAAAAGAAGATTTAAAAACTGGCTATCAAGTATATATATATATATGTGTGTATGCATGTATGTATATATATATATATTTGCATATATATATATGTACTATTCAACATCACCAATCATTAGCAAACTTCAAATAAAAATCACAGTTGGCTTCCATGGGAGGGCTATATGCTATGGCTTGAATTTGAAATGCTCCTCTCCCCAAATTCATGTGTTCAAATACAGGTCCTTAATGTCACATTTATAGATAGGATATTTTTTGGGGGGTGGGAATTGAACTCTGGGCCCAGGCACTGTCCCAGAGTTCTTCACTTGAGCCACAGTGCCACTTCCAGTTTTCTGCTGGTTAATTGGAAATAAGAGTCTCACAGACTTTTGTGCTCTGGCTCGCTTTGAACTGCGATGCTCAGATCTCACCCTCCTCAATAGCTAGGACTACAGGCATGAGACACCGCGCCCAGCATAGATGAGATTTTATATATTGTAATATTGTAATACCGAATTACTGAGAGATGATAAAAAAAAAAACCTTTGGACATGATATCTAGTTGGGGCAAGTGATTCAATGGAACATGCTCTTGAAGAATACATTTTCACCTAGACTCCTCTCATTTCCTCTTTGTTTTCTTATTAATGGACATTTATACAAAATAATGGGTTTATTGTGATCTTTCAATACATGTATATAACATAGTTCAATCATATTCACCTGCCTACTATTTTCTATTAATCCTTTCTACTTTTTCTAGATGCCTGCTTCTTTCCCGATAGTCCCCGTTCTATGAAATGTCGTTGTTTTAATTTTCTACATTGCACATGAGAGATGGCATGAATGAAATACTGATCTTTGTGAGTCTGACTTAATTTGCTTAATGTGATAGATCCTCAGTTCTACCTATTTTCATGCAGATGACATGATTTTATCCTTTGTATGGTGAATAGTACCCCATTGTATATACTATATTTTCTTTATTCATAAATATGAAATTATGGTTCTCTGTTGATATTTGATCACTTATTGATGCGAATATATCTTTCACTTTTACATGAAAGTGTTCTTGGGGAAGCACTTTCTCCTAAGGGTTCAATTCCCAATACTACTGTGAGAGGACAAAGAAACTACTCTAAGAACAATAATGCCCAAAGAAACAATAGATAAATACAATGAAAATTAACTTTAAAACAACAGCAGTACCACTAATAACCATAGACTAGAAACTAAAGTAATACAGATTAAACTAAAAAGTTAAAACTCAGTAAAGATGCTAGAATTGGTGTAGTAACTCAAAAGTGAAGATCAGCTGAATCAGCCCAAGCAAAAAATAAATACATAAATAAATAACATTGTCTCAGCTAGAAAAAAAGCTAGGCATGGTGATGTAAGCCAGTCATCCTAGCCTCTATAGAAAGATGCACTCCAGATCTACACAGATCTTATTTGAAAAAATAACTAGACTGGGTGTGAGACTCAAGTGGTAGAATGCCTACCTAGAAAGGGCAAGGCCCTAAATTTAAACTTTAGTAAGGACAAAAAAAATTGACAAATGTAAAAGTAGCAGTAATGATCAAATAAGGAGATAAAAAAGAAAAAGGGAAAGAGAAAGAAGAGGCCCTAAGTTCAAATTCTAGTAACACCAAAGAAATAAAAACAGAAATATTGAGAGAAAGTGAGAAACAAGAGAAAAGAATTTAAAGAATCTGAATAGAGAAAAATAAGCAAATAAAATTTGATAGAAGTAGCAAAAGGAAAATAACAGCAGATGAAAACTTCTCCATATTGGGTACCAGTGGCTCATGCCCGTAATCCTAGCTACTCAGAAGGCTGAGGTTGGAGGATCATGGCATGAAGCTAGTCTAGGCAGGAAAGTCCATGGGACTTTATCTCCAGCTAACCACCAAACATCCAAACGTGGAATTATGGGTCAAATGGTAGAACGCTAATCGAGTAAAAATAACACTGAGTTCAAACCCCAGACTGACACACAAAAAAGAAACAAAAAAAATTCTCCTGGCTCAATTAGAGAACAACAAAATTTATTTCTGGATACTCTAATGTTAAACTCCATCAGATTTTGAGCAAGTTTTGTGAGTCATAACAAATATTTGATAATGCTTCTCTGTTCCCATCAAACGTGTTCTATTTGAAAACTGAGAGTCCAATCGTGGGTATTAAAAATAGAAGATGAAGATATGTTCATATACTGTTTAGGAAAGTGCACATTGACCTCACCAAAAGATCAATGAGAACTCACTAAAGATGAGGTGGAGCATGTGATCACATCATGCAGAATGTATACCAGTATGAGTTCCTACATTGCTACTTAAACAAATAAGGATGGAAAATATAGGCAGGTTTTGCCAATGTCAACAAAGTCTAGAGTAACTGAACATTAGGGTACACCACTAATCTTTGCCACCTTTGGGGCCTTTGTATCTAAAACATCCCCACCAAGACTGTGAACACTGTGAGGATATGAATCCAAGAAGTAAGTCTATAACTTCAGTCCTGAATAGTGTGTGTGTGAGAAAAAACTACAACGAAATACCACCACAGGAAGGGCGTGGTAACTCACGCCTATAATCCTAGCTACTCAGGAGGGTGAGATCTGAGGATCCTGGTTCAAAGCCAGCCCCAGGCACTGAAGTAGTGAGATTCTTATCTCCAATTAATCTCTAGAAAACTGGAAGTGGGGCTGAGGCTCAAGGGAAGGGTGGTAGCCTTGAGCTGAAGAACTCAGGGACAAAACCCAAGCCCAGGGTTCAAGCCCCACCACCGACCAAAAAAAAAGAAAGAAAAAGAAAAAACCTATCACCTCAAATTTGTTAGAATGACGTTCATCAGAAGACAAAAAGTGAAGCTGATATGATGCATATTTGAAAGAACTTAAGTTCAATCCTCAGTGTAAAAATATAAAATAAAATAATCCCCCAAAAGTGCTCACTAAGATGTGAACAGAATTAAATCTTTATACAAGCCGGGCACAGTAGCTCACACTTGCAATCCTAGCTACTCTGGAGCATGAGATCTGAGGGTCAAGGTTCAAAGTCAGACAGGGCATTAAAGACCTTGGGACTCTTATCTCCAATCAATCTCTAGAAAAACAAAAGTGGGGCTGTGGCTCCAAGGGTCGGGCTGTAGCCTTGAGCTGAAGAGCTCAGGGACAGCACCCAGACCCAGAGATTAAGCCCCATAACCTACAAAAAAATCTTTATACACTATTATTCTAAGAGTAAATTGGCACAGCCATTATAGACAACACCATGGAAGTTTACAAAAATATAATTAAACTACAAAATGGTCCAGAAATTCCAGTTCTTGATACATACCAAAGGAAATGAGATCAGTAGGTCCAAGAGTATTGGCATTCCTATATTCATTCTACCACGGTTCACAATAGCCAAGATATAATAGAGTTGTGTCTATTGATTGGCTAAGGAAAACATGATGCACACACACACACACACACACACAAGCACACACACTATTTGGCATTTTACAAAATGGAATTCTGGGGCTGGGAATGTGGCTTAGTGTATGAGTGCTTGATTAGCATGCATCAAGTTCTGGATTCAATTCTTCAGTACCACATATACAGACACATAGAAAAAGCGGGAGATGGTGCGTTGGCTCAAGCTAGCTCAAGGCTAGCATGCTACCACTTTGAGTCACAGCTCCACTTCTGGTTTTCTGGTATTTAATTGTAGATAAAGAGTCTCATGCACTTTCTGGCCTGGATTAGGTTCAAACCTTGATCCTTAGATCTCAGCCTCCTGAGTAGCTAATGTGAGCCACCAGCTCCCAGCTTGGCAAGTTACGTTATAAAAGTAGGCCTTTTAAAAACCAGAGGAAAGTGAGGGAAGAAGTGACATGGTCCAAAACAAAACGTACTCTTTACCTGACTTATGTAACTCTAATCCCTGTACATATCACCTTTATAGTAACAATAAAAGTAAATTTTTAAAAAAGGAAAAAAGCATGGGGGAGGAGTAGACCTTTAATTTTCTCAAGGTACAAATAAATCATCATTATGGCCAGGGATTTGGCCTAGTGGTAGAGTGCGTTGCCTAGCATAGACAAAGACTTGGGTTTGATTCCTAGGTAACATATACATAGAAAAAGCCAGAAGTGGTGCTATGGCTCAAGTGGTAGAGCTAGCCCTCAGTCAGTGCTCAGGCCCTGAGCTCAAGACCCGAAACTAGACCAAAAAAATCAGTATGTGAGGTATAAATGTTTGATATAACACATCATAATGTATTTTGTACAATACAGTAAATGGGAACATTGCATTGCATATTATAAGCACCTATAACTCATATTTGTCTATTACAACTGAACAAATTTGGAAGAAAAAAATAATTCTTTCTTTAAACTCTGTAGTGTGCTAAGTGTACTTTGTTACTGGAAATGAGGTGACTTTCTTGATCCAGGGAATGGGTTAGAAATGTGGAAGAAGTCAGCCTGGGTGCTGTCACTGAGCTCTTCAGCTCAAGGCTACCACCCTACCCTTGAGCCAAGCCCCACTTCCATTTTCTAGAGGTTAATTGGAAATAAGAGTCTCTCTGACTTTAGTGCCTGGGGCTGGCTTTGAACCAGGATCCTCAGAACTCACCCTCCTGAATAGCTAGGATTACAGACATGATCCACCATGCCCAGCTAAGATCAATTAATTTTTGATGAGAATGTTAGCCAATTTGATGAGGAAATTTTCTTTTGTAAAGTGGTTCTGCAACAACTGGCTAGCCACATGAGAATG
This sequence comes from Megascapheus bottae, assembly GCF_031878675.1. Lineage (NCBI taxonomy): Eukaryota > Metazoa > Chordata > Mammalia > Rodentia > Geomyidae > Megascapheus > Megascapheus bottae. The sequence goes on along the minus strand of NC_143547.1, from coordinate 94,376,856 downwards.
AATTTTAAAAAAATCTCGATTCCTATGTGTAATAGCACTGTCTCAAAATGTATCAAAGATCTCAACACAACTACCAAATGCTTAGAAGGAAATATAGGCATAAATCTTCATAACCACAAACTAAATAATAGTTTCTTAGATATCACATCAAGAGTAAAAGCTAGCAAGAAATTAGGTTCATTCATTCGATATCATTACAATTAGAAACATTTGTACTTTTGAAGAACCTTGTAAAGTTAAAAAAATAGCCCAACAAATGGGGGAGAAATGTTGCTAATCATACATTAAATACAAGAGTTTCATCTCAACAGTGTAGAGAGATACTACAACTCATTAATAATAAGTCTAACAATGAATAAATGAGATAAATGATTTTTTGATATTGGCGAAGGCTTAATAGATCTTTCTCCAAAAATAATGTACAGGTAGCCAATGAGCTCACAAAAGTTACTCAACATAATTATTCATGAAGGAAATGAAATAAAAAATAAGAAACTACTACTTAACACCCACTATGATGGCTAAAATTAATACTTTTTAAAATAATTTTTGTAATTAATAGGTTTGAGCTTGCTAGATAAATATTCTCCTGTATAAACTACGCTTCCAGACATTTGTTATAAGATTTTCTTTAGTGTTTTTTCGTTTTTGTTATTATAATGTATAGAGGGGTTACAATTATAATCACCAGATAGAGAATACATTACTTCTCACACATTGATACCTCCCTTCTCTTGTTTCTGTCCCCATTTCCCTCCCTCCACCCCCTCTCAATCATCTTGTTTTCTTCCCTTCCCTTTCCTATTTCAAATAAGCAAATAAACATACTATTATTTTTTTTTTGCCAGTCCTGGGCTTGAGCACAGGGCCTGAGCACTGTCCTTGGACTTTCTCAAGGCTAGAGCTCTACCACTTGAGCCTCAGCACCACTCCCGGCTTTTTTCTATGTATGTGGTACCGAGGAATCGAACCCGGGTCTTCATGCATGCTAGGCAAGCACTTTAACCACTAGGCCAAACTCCCGGTCCCCATACTATTATTTTTAAAGTAGACTTTTTGTCATTGTTTGTTTGTTTGTTTGCCCAGACTAGTCTGGACCACAATCCTTCTATTCGTGCTTGAGAAACTAAGTGCTTGCCACCATACCAAGCTTATTTTGGTTGAAACGGGATCTGGTTAACTTTTTCTCTCGGCTGACTTCAAATGGCTTTCTGATGTCTGCTTCCCAAAATAGCTAGGATAACATGAGAGAGCACCTGACAGAATGATAACAAGCTTTAATAAGGATGTGGAGTAACAGGGACCATATACTGCTAGTAGAAGTGTAAAATTATATAGCTGGTTGACAAAATCTTCTGGCAGTATCTCAAAAAAGTTAAACGTAGGGTTTTCATGTGCCTCAGTATTCTCATTCCCGAGGAAATATGACTATATATGATTATATAAAACATGTACATGGAGCCAAATACAGTGGCTCATGTCTGTAATCCTAGCTACTCAGGAGCCTGGGATCTTAAGATTTGAGGATTGTGGTTCAAAGCCAGCCCAGGCATGAAAGTCCATGAGACTTCTATCTCCAGTTAACCCCCTAAAAATGTAAGTGGTACTGTGACTCAAGTGGTAGAACACTACACTAGCCTGGAGTTGAATTGCTCAGGGACAGCCACCAGGCCCAGAGTTTTATGCATGATGTACACAGCAGTGTTTCTTATAAAAGTTAAAAAAAGAACATTCAAATGCACATAAACAAGAAGAGATGAACATTCTAGTGGAATGGGCGTTAGCCATAAAAGGAACAAAGTACTGTGATAAGACGCAACAAGATCTTCCTTCCTCAACTTCCTGATTACCAGAATCTATAGCTTATATACAAGTTCTTAATGTGAAAACATTGATCTCTATACTTTCATTGGTTTATCATGTCAGAAACACTGTAGTATGAAATAGTGTTCACACTGCCTTGAAAAACCTTCATTTACTTCAAGCATATTCTGAGAACAACACTGATCTATTTGTTAAAATCACAGAAAAATTTCAATTAAGCATGGAAATCCACCCAGAAAACATATTTGTCTTATGATTATAGAATATTGGAATATAAAATGGTAAAGTTCACTAGGTTATAGTTGAGACCCTTTGCAGCTTTGTCATCTTAACAATTTTATCTATATTGGCAGTTCTTGTAACTAAGCATGTCTCTACCCTCAGTATTTTCACAGAACCCTTTCCACTTCCTGCCCTGTTTTCCTTATAAGGATGGTGAGCCTCACCGTGTAATTCTCCTCTCCCTACCAAAGCTTCTTGATCTTCAAACATCATTCTTGAGATCAGAGAGTGTAGTAGTCTAGGGAACTAACTAATAGCCACTGCCTCCCCATCGTCCTTACCAGCCCATTGCTCCAGCATCATAAAAAGCATGTCTGCCCACAAGATTCCCACCATCTGGAAAGGCTGTCTTCTCCTTCCCAAGATGACCATCTAGCTCTCTCCTGAGCCTTCCCTTTCATTTACTCTGGCATCTGGCTCATTAGGATCCTGCGTACCCTAACTCTTAGAACCACTGATCACATGGAAAAGCAATTCCACATTCCATACTCACATTCCTTGCCCTCCTCAGCTCTCATGCTCACAAACCCAGATATTGTCAATCTTAATATAATTTTCTATGTAATGTTTTCTAGCCAAGACTGCTCATCTCCTAGATGAGGCCATCTCCCTTGCCAAATCCCACCTCTTCCCTTCCTTATTGCCTTGTTCTATGATGGTATCTTACTACTTGCTAGATCCAATGGAAACATTATGTGAATATGTCTACTACATCCCATGAGTTCCTTGAGGGCAGATGTTTACCTGCAAACCCAACATGTGGCACATAATAGGCATTCAGATGTTGCTGGCTATTCTACCAGATGTTTCTATACCTATCCCAAAGTTGAGTAAAACTGAGTTCGAGATCCAAGAAACTAAGAGATTAGTACAATATTAAAACAAAGCATTTAAAAGCAAATTTTAAACTGAAAAGTGAGACGGCCATCTAAATGACCTCCTTTACTAAATGACAAGGTAAAATTCGGTGGGATTGTGGGAATGGATGAATAGAGGCATCAGAGTGGCATCGTAAAGATAGCGTGACGCCTAAAGGTAGAGAGGGCATGTATGACAGTGGAGGTGGAACAAATTCCACGAGGAGGGAACAGCATTAGGAAGACAGCAAGCGGAACAGAGGAACTACTGAGTTACTGAGAGCAGAGTGGACATAAGGAAAAAATGAAAGCAACTGAGCTGACACAATTTTAGGGCAATTTGACTATCAACTTGAGTGTTATTTTGAGAAAGGGTCAACATTGGCACAGTTCTTTGGGGTTTCATTTATCAATTAACCCTTAAGACACATACTTTTCTTCAAAAGAATATTTCAAGGACATAAAAAAATCATTTTACAAAGGCTTTTTATCTTCGATGAGAGTTATTTATTATTTTTACCTAAGCTTACCTTTTCTTTTAATCAACATAGTCATTGTTTCCTATGACAAAGTGATAAATAGGTTTGTTTGTTTTTTAAAGGAAGGTAAGGCCAAACAACAAAGATGGGAATCATTTTCAATTCTTGAACTCCTTTAGATGATATTTTATTTCCATGAACATATTTTCCTGTTATTGTAAATTTATACTAAGTAAATAATGATGGCATTTACTGGCGTTCTTGGTGGGCTTTTGATCATCTATCTCAAAAAGTGACTGCCAAAAGAATTTCCTACCAGACAGCCCTAACCATTAAGTGGCTTCAAGTGACAAAAGCAATTAAGCAATTTATTTTTGTGCTTATTTAATAAGCACAGTAAATCATATTTACTGTGTTTGTTAAAAAATATGCAACACACATGCATATACACACTGGAGTTCCTGAGAAATATTTTACTGAATTTCATTTTAGAAACTCAACAAGTCTTCATAATCAGGATTGTTGGCTCTAGCCTTATTAAAAAGCCCTCACTTCAGAGTTCTGTTTCTGCTACTTACTAGCTGTGTAACCTTAAGGAAATTCCTTAACCTAGCTGAGTCGCAGTGATCACACATGCAAAATGTAGATAAAAACCAGACAAGGTGGCTCATGCTTGTAATCTAACCGACTCAGGCAGAGATCAGGAAGCCTGTTGTTAAAACCGAGCCCATGCAAAAAAATGTTTCTTAAGATTCCATATTAAATAATAAAAGTGGGGTGTAATAATATGTCTCTGTCATCAAAGCCACATGGGAAGGGTAAATAGGAGAAACCAATGGAAGTCCAGGTTGGCCTAAGCATAAATGTGTGCCCTTATCTGAAAAATAATCTAAAACACAAAGAGCTGGAGGCATGGTTCCAGTCACTGGGATATGATCTAACAAGCATGAAGCCCTGAATTCAGACCTCAATACTGCTCAAAAGAGAAACAATAAAACCTACTTCATAGGGTTGCTGTAGTAATTGAAAGAAGTAATACAGCATGTCTTAGCATGATACCTGGCATGTAAAACAGGCTCAATCATTGACAGTTATACTTTATTGTGTATAAAAATGGATACTTATTAAAAATAAATCAATTTTACAATGTAGACTTGTACCTCCATTAGAAAATATCTATGTATAGATGTGTGTGTAAACATCTATAGATCTCTGAATATATACAGAAAGACATATACATATGCATTTATCTATACTTTGTATATTATATATATTGATAAACGTATATATATATACATATGAAATGGAATTATCTTTAGTCTTAAGTTCCTGCAGATTTCCAGGGCTTTCATCACCATTACCACATTTGGGATGATCTTAGTTCTGAGCTGCTTTTAAGTCCAGCCTGGATGGATCATATGTTCTTCCGTTAACAGTACATCAAGCTCAAACTTTTCCAACGCACTCATTTCTTTTTAATCTTATGAAACAGGCAACTTCTGTCCCTTCATTTCAATACAGTGTCAAAACAAACTGACATTTACTAGCCCCTGATCTGATCCACATGCCTGGCTGGCCAGCCAAGACTGAAGTGCACAGGCAAAACCGTTGAACTCTTGGCAGCCATTGGCATGCAGCCCAATTCCCAGTGAGGATATACAGTTCTCCCCCTCTGCTTGAATAGGGAGCTGTGTTAAGACACTGATGAGACTGGCAAAGCCATAAATTATCAAGAAACCCATCCCCCTTCCCCTCCTTTCCTTTTAAGAAAATCCTACAGATTTGTGTAACCTAAATATGTTACTGGATGAAGCATAGGGAAAAAGTGGTGGGTAAAGTTCACATTTCACATTCTGAATCACACATAAGACTTAGAAAACCTATGGCAGATCCCCTCTACTCACTACAAGCATAAGGCCTCCAGTGAAAACTATGTACAAATTTCTACTAGCCTTGTCAGGTTGGAAAAGGAGTCATCAACATGATATCTTGTGCTTTCAAAATGGAATTGAACTCAATTCAGTATTTCTTGTGAATCAAGGCTGTAAGATTATTCCATGCTTCATACTGACAGGAATATAAACTACATAATGTATGAATCTCTACCTTTAAGAAATACGGCAATCAGATTTCTTTTCTGATACGGATGCCCTGTTCCTTCCTGTATTAACTGACATGTTTGAGTCTTAAAATCCTCCGTTTGGGGAGCTCTTAATGATAAAAGGCAAATGTAAATTAGACAATCAGCTAGGTGTCAGTGTCTCATACCTATAATCCTAGCTACTCAGGAGGCTGAGATATGAGGATCATAGTTCAAAGGCCACCCCGGCAAGAAAATATGAACCACCAGAAAACCAGAAGTGATGCTGTGGTTCAAAGTGGTAGAGTGGTAGCGTTGAGTAAAGAAGCTCAGGGACAGTACCCAGGCCTCACAACCAACAAAAGAGAAAAAAGAAAGAATGCGAATAAAGTACAATGATATATAATAAGCACTAAAAGGTGTTAAATATTAATAGTATGAGAATTAAGTCTTTTGGCATTTCTAGAAAAACAGAATATATTGCTTAAAAGCCCCTTTCAGCAAAGGAACACTCTGATATATCACTGTTGTTGTAATCTAGGAAGGCATTACCCCATCAAGTTATAGAAGTGACTGTACCCTGAAATTAATTTTATACCCACAAAACCCAAAATTCTCATCTAGTACAACTCATTCAACACAACTCAAACTCACACTAACTTATAATTGATTCCCTTCTATCTGGAGAAAATAACTGTAATCCTTCTATTAATTACATTAAAAATAATAATTGATTCCCAATATTTTGCTCTGACATCATCCGTAAGACACCTTAAAGACGAATTATGTCATCAGCATGCTGTATCTTATTCATCTGTATTTCTAGCCTGGGCCAAGTTATGTCTTCTACACACACACACACACACACACACACACACACACACACACAACACCAAGACTGAATACTTGCTGAACAGTTCATACCCAAATGCCTAGGGCCCTAACTAGAGAGATAATCCCTGTGCAAATATGAGACAGGACATGCTTAGTGAACAGGAGCTCAGGAGAGGGTAGTACACAGGACACAAGTGATAGCTGCGGGCTCCAGAAGAAACCGATGGGTTCAAAAGACTCTGCTTACTATGTGTGTTGTTTTAATATTGTTTCAAGGCCCAGAATGAATTACCTCCTTCATCTCTCCACCTTTATCTCAGTATCCACTAATCCAGCCAAAACAGCCTCCTTGCTTTGTTTGTTGGTGGTGGTGGTGGTGGTCATCGTAGGGCTTGAACTCGGCCTGAGTGCTGTTCCTGAGCTCTTCAGCTCAACACTACTGCCCTACCCCTTGAGTCACAGCACGACTTCTGGTTTTCCAGTGGGTGGTTAATTAGAGATAAAAAGTTTCACGGTCTTTAGTGCCGGGTCTGGCATTGAACCGCAATCCTCAGTTCTCAGCCTCCTGAGTAGCTAGGATTACAGATGTGAGCCACCACGCCCAGCTCCTTACTTACTTTACAACAGGCCAAGCATGCTGCCCCTAGGGGTCTTGGAGTAGCTATTCTTTCCAAATTTCTTTTCCCCAATCTTTGCTTGGCCTCTGCTCAACACTTCATTTCTGCTCTGGTTCTCAGAGAAGCCTTCTTTGGCCCCCATATTTAAAGAATCTGCCCACTGTCCACACTACAGTCACCCCTTTTCTATTATACCACTCTTTTCTATTGTGTTCATAGGAGCCTCTTCTCCATTTCTCCTTTCTGCTTTTCTGACTTTGCCTGTGCTGTTGGCTCTTGCCGGAATGATCCTCTGTTCTAATCATGTGAATCTTTTTGTTTTTTCTTTTTCTTTTTTTTTTTTTGCCAGTCCTGGGCTTGAGCTCAGGGCCTGAGCACTGTCCTTGGACTTTCTCAAGGCTAGAGCTCTACCACTTGAGCCTCAGCACCACTTCCGGCTTTTTTCTATGTATGTGGTACCGAGGAATCAAACCCGGGTCTTCATGCATGCTAGGCAAGCACTTTAACCACTAGGCCAAACTCCCGGCCCCCATGTGAATCTTTTTCAACCTGGAGATCTCAGCTGGAGATTTATCTCAGAGAGGACCTCTCGGGTCCCTTTCTTGATATAGAGAAACCCAAGTCTACTTCTCTAATTATCATTGATCTCAGTTATACCTCTTTAATTTCCTCCATGGCAGGTATAACAATCTTCACCATTACTTTTCCCCTCACCCCACCCTGAAAGTTGCAGGGTACTAGAGAGTTTTGTCTGTTTTGTTCACCACTGGGATTGTCAAGAAGCCTTTACTGAGAAGGTGACGTTCATATAAAAGCCCAAACATGGCTAGCCATCTACTACTACATTGAGGTCCAGAAACTTCTACTTCACATTCAAACTTTTTTGTGACCTAGACCCATCTTACCAAACCAATTCTTTGTCATGCATCCCCAGGGACATACTCTGCACTTGTTTTTTTGTTTGTTTTGTTTTGTTTTGTTTTGCCAGTTTTGGGGCCTGAACTCAGGGTCTGGGTACTGTTCTTGGGCTTTCTCAAGGCTAGTGCTTTACCACTTGAGCCACAATACCACTTCCAGCTTTTTACTGTGCATGTGGTACTAAGGAATCAAATTCCGGGCTTCATGCATACTAGGCAAGCACTCTACCACTGAGCCACATTCTAAAGGGGATGTTCTGATATGTGTATGCATCATGGTAGATTATTCGAGCTAATTAAAACACCAATCACCTTATGTACTTAACTATTGTGATTATTGTTGTTTTAGATGAGATCTCACTAGGTAGCATAAGTTAACCTGGAACTCGCAATCCTTTTACCTCTGCCAACTGTGAAAAAATTTCATGTGTACACCATGTCTAGCCCTTATCATGTAACATTTATTCTTTTAGCAAAATTCAAATAGACAATACGGTGTTATGACTTAAAGCCAGCATGCTGTAGGATAGATTTCTAGAGTTTATTCTTCCTAAAACTTTGAGGCCTTTACCAACATTTTCCAATTCCCAACCCTAAACCCTGATAACCACCACTCTATTCTCTGCTTTTATAAGATCACCATTTTTAGGGTCCGTACAGAAGCAAAACAGCTATTCTACCAAGGTGTGAGGCAGCATCACATTGTGGACTTAATTTGCAGTTACCTGATGGTTAGTGATGGTGAGCATTTTTCATATACTTGTTGGCCATCTGTAGTGTTCTTTTGAGAAAGAGCTATCAGATCCTTTGCTTACTTTTTCAGTTTTGGCCCACTTTTTAATTGTATTGCCTGTTTTCTTCCCATGCATAATTTGTTTCACGTATATGTATTTGAAAATGGGAGACTCACATGACAAGGTATATTATTCAGTAGAACAGAGACTACTTAGCATGTTTCAGGCTCTGGGTTTAATCCCCAGTTCAGAGAAACAGACAGGAAGACAGATACTAGACAGAGACAGAGACACAGAGAGAGACCAAATTATTACAATTCAAGTACAAAATTTCAAAAAAAGAAAGTGCTGCAGGTCAGGAGTTTGGCCTAGTGGTAGAGTACTTGCCTAGCATGCAGAAAGATCCGGGTTCCATTCCTTGGCACCACATACATAGAAAAAAAAACCAGAAGTGGTGCTATGGCTCAAGTGGTAGAGCTTTAGCCTTGAGAAAGCCTAGGGCCAGTGCTCAGGCCCTGAGTTTAAGCTCCAGGACTGGCAAAAAAAAAGTGCTTTAGAGGTTAAAAACAATAAAAGCAATATAATTGTAGAGGACAGAAGACAAAATAGAAGGATTGGAAGAGATTTAATAAACAAAGATGTTGAGGGTACATGTTATAGAAAAGCATTTCTGCTTTGCTTACCTCAGTGCCTTGTCTTTTCCAAGGTTATGACAGATCATGATTGAAATTTGTTAAAGAATTTATTAACATTGATTTTTCATCATATTTCAAATGATGTGTTTAACAAACAGGTATTCAAGAAGAAAATCTCTATATACAATCACTGGCACTTAGATTTTAGAACATAATCAAAATAAGGCTGAGGGTTTGTATGTCATAGATACATATTAATCTATGTAATAAAGCATTATGTCTATAGAGTCATAAGTTTTTATGACTATGTAGTTGTGTTTATATTTCCAATACCATGTCCATAGCATTGGGTATGCAACTTTAGAGTCCTCGCACCATGATTGACATTTTGATCATGCATCTTAGACCTGTACCTGAGGTTCTTCTTGTATAAAATGAAGACTTAAAAGAAAAAGTTGTTGTATGGCACAGTTATTGAAAAGTACCGGCTTCTTAGCACATGGCAGCTACAATACAATTCTGATTTGATTTTTCTTTTCAATACAGAATCCATGCTCAACATATCTGTGTATTACAGTGGTTGGGCAACCTAGTTGCCCAGCCTTTGCCAAAAGCATTGTATGTACCTTTTAGCCAAGTTTTGATAAATGGTGTATGATTTCAGCCATCTAAATTATTTTTGGATGAATGCAAACTTCAGAAAGCATGGCATTTTGGTTAAAAAATGGGCATTGCTAGGGATTTATGAGGCTTTAGGATCATTAAGAAACTTTGGGAATCCAGTAGTGGTGTTGCACACATGTACCCCCCAGCATTTGAGAGGCTGGGGCAGCAGGAGGATTAAGTGTTCAAGGTCATCCGGGCATGGTGGCTACTCAAAAGACTGTGATCTGAAGATTGAGGTTCAAAGCCAGCCCAGGCACTAAAATCCATGAGACTGTTATCTCCAGTTAAGCACCAGAAAATCAGAAGTGGTGCTGTGGTTCAAGGGGTCAAGGGGTAGAGTGGTAGCCTTAAGCTGAAGAGTTGTGGGTCAGTGCTCAGGCCCTGAGTCCAAGTCCCATGACCAAAAAAAAAATAGTTCAAGGTCAGATTGGACTACATATGACACTGGTTTAAGAGACAAAACAAAACCAAAACATTAGGAAACATTTCCACTAGAGGACAAAAAAAATAAACACAAGAGAAAATGCTGACATGGCTTGGTTGAGAGTAGCAGTCCTTCAGGATAAAGTAACAGTGCTATCTTCTTGTAACCAGTGAGGAACCAGAATTCAAAGGAGATGACAAAGGGGCACCAATGGGCCAGTGGGGAACTCTGCCTGTTTATTTTTATATCCAACATGTCTAGTTTGAAATAAATAGAGCTAAAAAAAAGGAGGGAACTTCCAGAACCATGATGATATATTAAATTCCATCCCAATCTCAATAAAGTATGACTTATAAGGCTTGTAAAAGCTTTACAGGGCTCCTGACAACACCACATGCGCTGATGGCCAGAAGAATGGAACCTTTTGCGAAACATCTGCTAAATCAAGCATCTTGGCTTGAACTGCTGTCTGCCCAGGATGACAAAATACAGAGCAAGTGGAGTGCATTGAGGCTGGAGGGAGTAGTTGTAGGTGTTTTGGCACCATATAGAGCTGCTTAGTTAAAATGGCATTTTCTCATAGCTTCCATCTGTAAGATGCATTTCTGATTATATTGGATAAAAGCTGCTCAATTCTAGTTGTGTCCATGTCTGAGTAATATAACTTTGCCTTCTATTAAATTACATTGAGGGTCTACTGGAAGACACAAGCTTCTGGTAACTTCTGACAAATATGAGCCTGGGTAGATTATACTCAGTAGGTTAAAAGAATTTCCTAATGCTTATTTTTTCAAGCAGAATCTCACTATGTAACTAAGGCTGTCCTTGACCTTTCTAAGTAATTGGCTTGGAACTTGTATTTCTCCTGTCTCCATCTTCCATGTACTGGCATTTCGAACTTACGCCACTACACCCAGCCTGGTTTGCTAAGAATTTTAACTGGAGTTCATGTACAGGTGGGAAAAAGGGAACTTTGATGGACAAGCAAATGGGCTTCCATTGTACAGAAAAGTTGCACATCAGGTTGATTGGAATGTTTTGATAGCATGTTGGGTTTTGGTTCAGAACTCACATGTTTGTGGGGTGAAAACAGCAAGAAGCAGATCAGTAGAGAGGACTTCCCCTTTCACCTTTTCTATGTTGTGCGTTAGATTCTCAGTTTTACATACTGTGTTGCTCACATGGCTGAAATTTGTGTAAGGAAATGAAAGAATAAAAGAGTTGCATTGACTGGTTCTTTTTCTAAGCTTCAAAGGACTACATTGCATGAAAGAAGAAGGCGACACTTCGTTAGGACCTCTGGAAATGACATCATGACCTTCCCTATCATCAGCCATATCCTGTGGTTTTAAACCAACCAGTTACAATGACACTGCCTTCCCAGTTACCCACTGGATTTTTTTTTTGTTGACTATTTTCTAAATAATAATAATAATAATAATAATATCAACATGAGGACAGGCAAAGGTGTTTTCTACCAGATCTGAATACAGCTATTGGAGACTACTTTCAGGGTGGAGCCAAGTGGGAAACAACCAAGTAAACCTAATGTTTACTGGCCATGTACTCAGCATGTACCATGTTCAAAGCACCGTCCTTGGTATAGGTCCAGTAGCAAAGAACATAGATGGAAGGAGGCTGTCCTCCTGAAGTTTGCTAGATAGGCAGTAAGCAGATAAGCACAAGGCAGAGGGATAACTGCTGTGATAGGAAGTACAAAGGTGAAACTGATATGGTCTGTGCTCGTGAGGTGCTTAACTTAGGGCTTAAAGGAAGGCAAGTGAACAAGTCTAACACACAGTGATAGCATCTATGGTGGGGAGGGAATTTAGGAACTGTGAATGTCCAAGAAAAGATGACTTAGTCCTTCTACTTGGGCATAGAAGTGTTCAATAAAAACAGTCTTGAATGTTCCTGTGGCTTAAAAAGTAGGTAATATAAAAAGCTGGTGATCACAATTTCCTACCTTCAAACATCTAGGGTCTTTGAATAGTGGCTGATGCCATCATCACACACTGAGCATGAAAGAGTTAAACCACATTTCTGCCAGTCCTTTTAAGGTCCTTAAAAATCCCAGGGGAGGAAAGACTCTAATCCTGCCTCATAGAGGTTGTAGGAATGCTTTAAAGGGAGGAAACTAGGAAACATCAAAGACAGGGTGTGTTTCTGGGTAAGTGAAAAAGAACCCTGAGTTTGAGTTCCAGGCCCACTACTAACTAACTTAGATGAAGTAGTAAATTGCATTATTAGTTTATTAGTTTACAATGAGACATTCCTTCCCTGAACATGGTTCCCCACTGACTTTGAACTTGGCCATGGAACTTGCTTTGACAAATGTTGGCATATAGCATCTACAGCAAATTTTGTACTAGTTTCCTGGCCTAAATATTGTTGTCGCTCTTCCCCCTGAAACTCATGGGGTTAATCCTTACTCTAAAGTAGATGGTATTAGTAACTAAAGCCCTTTGGAGTCGAATAAGATTTGTATCAGCGGACAGAGAAGTAGAAAGATACCCTCTAAGAACCAATAAGTAAGCCTCACCAGACACTGCATCTGCTGCCACCTTTGAGCTTAGACTTTGCAGTCTCTGAAATACTGAAAAATAAATTCCTTTGCTTTAGAAGCTACCCAGTTCACAATAGTTTTGCTATAGCATCCAGAACAACCCTAGATACTAAGTTCATGTAATTTGGCTCTGCATTTCATGTAATTTGGCTCTGCATTTCTTTCCTGTCCTATGAAAGTGGCATGTCTACACATTATGATTCCTCCTCAACAAGGGTTCCAGAATGAGAAGAACAGGGGACCTAGCTTGGCCAAGATAAATTGCAGCTGTCACACGGCATGAGTAAGAAATAAATGGCTGGTGCTGCTGGAAGTGTTAGTAACAGTGGTGTTAGTGTCTCTGTGTGTTTTGCTGGAACTTGAACTCAGACCTCACTCATGCTCAGCACTCCATCCATCACTTACCTTTACCCCCAATTCTCTTTTTTCCACCAGTCCTGGGGCTTGAACTCAGGATCTGAACACTGCCCTTGGGCTCTCTCAAGGCTAAACCTCTACCATTTGAGCCACAGCACCACTTTTTTGGATTTTTCTATGTATGTGGTACCGAGGAATTGAACCTGGGTCTTTTCATGCATGCTAGGCAAGCACTCTACCACTAGGTCAAACTCCTGACCCAGTGGACTTTGTTTTTAGGTTTTTAAATACATTAAAAGAAAAATACTTCCCTTACTATAATAATTACCTGCAAATCAGATTTCTTTGCAGTAGTGAAGCTTTAATGAAACATAGCCTTGTTTGTTTTCTGTTGTCCTTTGTTTGTTTTGTTTGTTGGTCCTGGGGCTTGAACTCGGCCTAGGTGCTGTTCCTCTGCTCAAGACTATTATTCTAGCACTTGAGCCACAGCACCACTTTCCATTTTCTGTTGGTTGATTGAAAAGAAGAGTCTCTTGGGCTTTTGTGCCTGAGCTGGCTTTGAACCTCCATTCTCAGATCGAAGCCTCCTCAGTAACTAGGATTACAGGTATGAGCCATGGCGCCTGGCTTGTTTGTTTTTCAGATAGTCTATGCTGGTCTCAAACTCATGAGCTTCCTATTTCTACCTCTTGAGTGCTGGGATTACAAGCAAACACCACCATATCCAGCTTTACAACCATGTTTATCTATTTTAAACATGCATATGGTTACTACATGGATATTAGCTACACTGGCAAAGCCAAGTAGGTGTGACAGAACATGTATGGGCCACAAAACTAAAAATATTTAACTATGTGGCCCCTTAAAAAAAATTGACAGGCTCAAGATAAGCCCAAAGATACGAGGTTCATTTGTAATCTCAGCAAAGGATGACTGATACAATAAGGAGTAGTTAAGTTCATCAAGCCTCAGTTTCCTTGTCTGCTGAATGGGAAGAACAATAGGAGCAATCTCATTAGGGTTTTAGGCAATTAGATTATAGCATATTGAAGGTATTTCCTTTGCTGTTTGCCACGCAGAAAACATTCACAATTGTTTAATTAGGTCTGTCAGCTTCCTATGGAAAACAAAGAAGGAAAACAGATAGATCTAGAGGAGGAAAACAGAAGATAAGGAAAAGACAAAATGCTGCAAGACCAAATAACATACTGACCTAATCCCCTCTGGCCAGACAATGTGTAGATTAAGAGGGCCATGCAAATTTTGCTCAGGTACAACACCACCCTACTGAGTTGTGCAGATGACTTTCTTCAAGAAATCTGTCCCCAAATCACTACAAGTTATAGCTCAGCTACTGAATCTATTTTTCTGCTCAAGTCAGAGGTTGAGACCCCTAAAAGCATTGTTAATGAAAAAAAAAGTCCTCAAGAAGAGATTTATTTTGTGTGATTGTTTTTCTTAATGGACTGTTATTTCTCTTCTCTTTTTCTTTTGCACTTATGGTTAATCTCATGTGTTTACAGTATCTGACTTTGTTACCGGGTATGTTGTATATACAATTTATTTGTTTATTTCAAATCGGGGAGGGAAGTGGGGAAAACAAGATGAGTGGGAGAGGGTAGGGGGAGGGAAGGGGAACAAAAACAAGAGAAGGGGTATCAATGGTAGAGAAGTAATGCACCTAGTACCTGACGAATGTAACTAACCCTTCTATACATTATTCCGACAATAAAATAAAAAATAAACAAATAAAAACTCTTTTTAAAAATGTCCTCAAAAAGGTCCTTCAAGACCTTGTACTGGGACTCAGTAACATATCTGAGCTTTCTATTGATATTCACATTAGTTCAGGGGAATACCCTGAAAAGAGATGGTCATTCTGAGCCAGGCACCAGTGGCTCATGCCTATAATCCTAGCTACTCAGGATCCCAGTTCAAATTGATCCCACGCAGGAAAATCTGTGAGACTCTTATCTCTAATCATCTACCCAAACGCTGGAAATGGAGCTAAGGCTCAATGTCATACAGCACTATCCTTGAGATTAAAAGCTCAGTGCAGTACGTAGGTCATCAGTTCAAGCCACAGGACCAGCATCAGACACAAAAAGAGATGGGCACACTGAGGGCGCTCCGATCTACATGCACTGAGATTTGGTTAAGCACTAAATTCTGAGAGCCTAGAATGATGCATGTAACTTGTTTCTTTATCATTTTCTTCCTTAACGCTCAGACCTGTGTCTACCAATAGACACATCAGTACAAATCATTTGTATTCCATGATTGTTCTCCTGTAGTCTTTATTCCTGAGGCTCCCTGAGGAAGACAGCAGTACAAAGGTTGAAATAGTAATAGAGAAGGGGCTTCAGAGGCCCCCATAGATAGATACTCAGGAGAGGAAAGAAATGAAAATCCTCTACAAAAAAAGAACAAAGGCAGGCCGGGAGTTTGGCCTAGTGGTAGAGTGCTTGCCTAGCACACACAAAGACTGGGGTTTGATTCCTCAGTACCACATACATAGAAAAAGCCAGAAATGGTGCTATGGCTCAAGTGGTAGAGCTCTAGCCTTGAGAAAGCCCAAGGACAATGCTCAGGCCCTGAGTTCAAGCCCCAGGATTGGCCAAGAAAACAAAAGCACAGGGTCCTTCTCCAGCCCTGGAAAGCCTTCCTAAAATTAATTCATTCCTCCTCCACCCCCCACCACTCCCTATACCCTGCCGAGCTGCCTGTGTAGCTGAGCCACCTGATCTAACTCTCAATTTTCCCTGGTGTAATGGATACTAGGCAAAATATTGAAAAGTATTCCCAGTGTAATAGAGTTTGAATTAATTACTTACATAATTTAACTTCTACAGTTTTAAAACTCAAGTGTCTCCTAGGTGATCTTTCGAAGACTAGATGATGTGGAAATATTTTAGTCATTGGCCAAATATTTTGTTCTTTTTCTCCCCCTTCCAGATGCAAAATCCATTAGTTGCTAAGGTTGCCTCTGTGTTGCTGTAAAATGGGAACCAGAATGCTTTTCTCAGAAATATTAGATACTCCAAAAGTTTCTTTGGAAGCTCACCATTCAGAGTATCTGTAACATAAGGCTGGAAACTCAAAGGCACCTCTCCCTTGATACTTGCTATGAGGAATTTATCAGACTCTTCTGAATCTGCTAAATCATCTTGACAGCTTGCTGCAGAGTTTTCAAAAACACATGCACCATTTTGTCATGGAGATCACCTTTTTATTGTTTTAAGAGTCTAAACAAGCCAAAAAGCTTCCAAGTAATTTAGGACTAAAGAGAAACACATTTCCAGCAGGTCCCAGTCCACGCCTCTGCTGATATCCTACAACTGGTTCCTGGGGCCAGCAAGGCAGCAGGCTCCCCTATGCTGGCTGTAGGCCCCATCTTTTTTTAGAAGCTTCATCCAACTCTCCAACCCAAGCTTTCTTCTGTCAACAATGTCTTTGGTAGAATCCCAAAGGTTTTCCTATTCCTTTTTTACTTTTATGAATAAATCATGGAAAACTCTGCCACCATGTCTCATCTTCCTTGTCGCTATATCTGAGGTCAGCTGTTCATGTTTGTCAGCATTTTCTATGAATTCACGCACAGTTTTCATGTAAGGCAAAGAGTTCTCATCCTTGCCAGCTGGGTCCACTGCCTTAGAAGGCTCCTTCACAGTCCATCCCATGGCTTTCCACCTGCTTGCTTCCACCAGAGACTAGGGCTTCTTTTTTTCCTCTGGTTTGGAACATTTGCTGACTTGTTTGCATCCTGCTTCTTAAGAACCCTTCAGGCCACCTAAGAACAGAGCCACACCTTGTTCATTTCCATATTTCCAAGATATCTCATTGCCTGGCCTTTGATGTCATATACATACTTGCTAAATGAAAGAATGAGTGTTGAAAACCATCAATTGGCCAATGAATTCAGTTACACAAACAGTGAAACTTCAGCTCCCCAGACCCTATGAGAGAAGCTGAGAGAGACTGTTATTTTCCTGGGCTTTTCTAAGCCCTTTTGTAAAAATGCTAGCTTTCTGTTATCTCTAATCAGAGAGTTGTCAAGCAATGAGTAAATATGGTTGTGAATAAAGAACTGACCAAATCATTAACTAGGTGACTACAAGTAGATTATACACTATACCTGTTCTTGGAAAAGTAGAAGAAAAGTATACATGTCACAATAGGACTATGGCAGCTGATCCCTTAAGCCTTTGCCCAACTCATGCTGACCCAATAAAAGTCATGTTCAATTATATTGTAATCACCAAGAAACCTACATACATCACCTTTTTTTTTGTCTATCCTGGGACTTGAACTTGGGCATGATCACTGAGCTCTTCATGTCAAGGCTATTGCCCTTGAGTCACAGTGCCACTTCTGGTTTTCTGGTGATTAATTTGTAGTGCCAGGCTGTCTTTGAGCCTGGATCCTCAGATCTCAGCCTCCTGTGTAGGTAGGATTATAGGCATGAGCCACCACGCTCGGCTACATCACCTTCTTCATCTCTTTGTCACCTTCTTTATATATACATATATATGCATAATATATAAAATACATATAAATATATATTAAATAAAAATAAAAACAGACAGGAATATACATAGGAAGAAAGAAAGAAACAAACAAACAAAAAAGTAAGACAGAAAGAAAGAGCAAAAATAGAAAAAGAAACATTCCTCTCCTTGTCTTCTTCTTGTGTATCAGAACAAGAGAAGTAATGGTTGTAGTGGTAGGTGGATAATATGAGCATGGTGATTTCTGAGTGAACTCTTGATTTCCTAGTAAAGTTTAACTATATTTAGTTTATACCCATCTCTTACATTATTTATGCTTACTTTATGGAAAACAGTCCATAAGGATTAAATGTTAACTTCTTGTATTAGATAGGATTATATTTAGCTGTAGTTAGTTCTAAATTTGCCTTATCCAAGCAACACATTTTAACTTATACTAGTTTATTGCCTGTGCACCCACCCTTCCACCCACATCCCAAAATGCATGCACGTGTGCACACGCGCACACACACATACTCACACAGTTTACCTGTTTTTTTTTAATTGGTGTGACCTCAAGCAATGAAACCCAATTTTATCATTAACCTAAAACTAATTGTCAACTATGTTTCGCAAAAGTTGAATAATCCAATCAAACATTTAGCTCTGAATTGTTTTGCTTGTATATGAGGTGATGAAAACAAGATGAATGTGTCAGGCACTTTGGGAGTTGTTTGAAATTTCTGCAGCCAATACAGTACCAGTTTGTAAATTACTATTGCAGTACACTACACAGAGGCCTGGAAACGTTAATGAAAAATTCTCGTAGAGTACCAGTTCACTCTGAATAACTTCCCTAGGTCAACAGCAATTAGCATGGAATCATTTTTACAGGTAAGGAATGCTTTATCCTGTGTTCAGTCTACTTCTCTAATTGGCTAGATGCTACTCTGAAGTTGTTGAAATGAAATAAATCTGCAATCACTAGTACATATCAATCTCAATGATTTATACCAATAATTACATATCATATGGGGCATATTCATCTCTAACAATGACAAGAAATTTTCATTGCAGCAGATGCGGTTTCACATTTAAGAACAAACATTTCTTCAAAGGATATAAAACCTTGAAGGGATCCTTCACAGTGAATAAGATTAACTTGTTCCAGATTCAAATCCTATTTGAATAACGTCCAGATAAATTAGGAAAGTACTTTCACATTGTGCAGAAATACTAAAATGAACTGTCTCCCTGTGTGTGAACCTAATCTTTCTGTCAAATCCCAGCCTAAATGGTGATGTAGAAGGAGCCTCCTGAGGTTTAACTTTGTGATTGTTGTTCTTACTGTTGTATGTGAGATTAGTTCTTTTTTTCCCCTTATGGTTATTCTTATGTTGTTACTGTATCTGACTTTGGTACCTGGTACCTTGTATATACATTTATTTGTTTATTTGAAATAGGGAAGGGATGGGGAAAAACAAGATGATTGGGAGGGGGTGAGGTAAGGGAAAATGGGACAAAAACATGGGAAGGGGTACCAATGTTCAAGAAGTAATGTACCCACTACCGGATGAATGTAACTGTAACCCCTCCATATGTTACTCCAACAATAAAATACAAAAAGAAAAAAGAAGCCTCCTGAGATTTCTCAACAAGATCATCAAGGGAGAACAGAGGAGGCAAATATTCCAGTATAAGAAAGAACTGGGGTTGGCATTGAAATAGAATCACTCTTTATGCTTGGCATATAAAAAAAGGAATTGAAATACTTGTAGTAATGTAGGTTTTACATTCTCAAAGATCATTGTTGTTTCTGGTAAGAGTAAAATCAGCTGGAGATGTAGCTCAGTGGTAGAAATTGTACTTAGTATATATGAGAACTTTATACACATACACTTAAGCTTAGTGAATTGTCTGAATGATGATAGTAGCTTACACTAGTGATATGGTACTACAGATGGTCAAAAAGTAAGCAGATTCACTATATTTAGAAAGAAAAATGTCAGAAATGGTGAATGGGCTGCAAAGGGTAACATTTGAAAAAGAAATATGAAGGCTGTGTTTCATGATATGACATTTAGTTAGTAGCTAATTGGCTGGTCATAACATTGACATGATTAATCTTAGAGATTTAAAAGTGAAGATTGGGATTTTTTTCAAATTATAAATTTTATAGAATATAAGACTGCGAAACAGCATCTTATTCTAAAGCATCTAAGATTAATTTCAACATTGTTCACATGGCTCACCCCTTTTGGCCAATGAATCAATCTAGAAATATTTATGGAGGGCTTATTACATGGATAATATTATCTCTGACCGGTGTAGGGACAAATCCTAAGTCTGAAAGAGAAACTAACTTACTAAAGGCTAGTCTGTTAACCAGTAGTCCTGTTGGTGATAAACTGTATGAAATGACAATCTTTTCTTCAGTTGGAAATGATATTCTATCCAGTTATGGTGGCCCATACCTATAATCCTAGTCACTCAGGGAGCTGAGATTTGCGGATTGTGGCTCAAAGCTAACAAAGTCAGAAAAGTCTGTGAAACTCGTTCTCTTCAGTTAACTACCAGAAAAGCCAGAAGTAGAGCTGTGGCTCAAGTAGTACAATGCTAGCCTTGAGCAAAAGAAGCTCAGGGGCTACCCAAGCCCTGAGTTCAAGCTCCAGGACCAAAACTAAATAACTACTTTAATAAAAAAGAAAGAAAGAAAAAGAAAGAAAGAAAGAAAGAAAGAAAGAAAGAAAGAAAGAAAGAAAGAAAGGAGGAAAAGAAAGAAAGAAAAGAAAGAGAAAGAAAGAAAGAAAGAAAGAAAGAAAGAAAGAAAGAAAGAAAGAAAGAGGAAAAGGAAAGAAGGGGAAGAGGGAAGGAAGGAAAGGGAGGGAGGGAGGGCAGGAGGGAGGGAGGAAGGAAACCAAGAAAGAAAGAAAGAAAGAAAGAAAGAGAGAGAGAGAGAGAGAGGAAGGAAGGAAAGAAGGAAGGAAGGAAGGAAGGAAGGAAGGAAGGAAGGAAGGAAGGAAAGAAAGAAAGAAAGAAAGAAAGAAAGAAAGAAAGAAAGAAAGAAGGAAGGAAGCTAACCTGGGAGTCACAAATTTAGGAATAGAGTTGATTCACTCTAAAAAGCTTTTCAAGGACAATAGGAAGATGAAATATATTTAATGTAAAAATAATTTCATAAAATTACATATTGTCAAGGAATAAAACAATGAGCAATGAGGAAATTAAAATTTGTAGTGTCAACACGTACCCAGCAAAAGATATGATTGGATCAGGGCTGGGAGGTTTGCCTAGTGGTTAAAGTGCTTGCCTAGCATGCATGAAGACCCGGGTTCAATTCCTTGGTACCACATACATAGAAAAAAGCCAGAAGTGGTGCTGAGGCTCAAGTGGTAGAGCTCTAGCCTTGAGAAACTCCAAGGACAGTGCTCAGGCCCTGAGCTCAAGCCCAGGAATGGCAAAAAAAGAAAAAGAAAAAGATATGATTGGATCAAACAATAAAGCACTTGTACAGCATAAACAGAAGAGAATGTTCTGTTCTGGGTAGCAATTTTAGTAGTTTGGAAAGAAATATACCAAAGGGGAGAAGAGAATATTTAGGACCACAGAGCTTGATGAAACTATCTTAAAAACCCAAACTTTCTTCCTCTTACTGTGATTCTTTGCTCACAAAACTTCCAAGTGGTGGATTAAATTACCAAGTGGGGTGTCTATCACACAGCTGGTCTCATTTATCAGCCCAGGGGCCACTCACATAGTAAACTAATTAACCAACTTCTGATTTACATTTAGTCTCTTGTGGGGATTTTTAAGAGTGAATTCATTCACTGGAACCAGAACACCGCTTGGTGACAAGAATAAAGTGTGCTTCTATACCCACAAGTATGAAACTAGCCCCTGGAGCCAAAATGGTCTCAAAGGTACAGAAACCATAAATCCCCAAAGGGGATTCAGGAGTCAGAGTTCTTTTATATTTTGGTTCAGCATGTTACGGTATCAGTTGCTATTGTTACTACATACTGACACTCTTTGGCCTCCCCAGTTTTTCAAGCATTAATGAACATCAAGCAAAGGTCTCGAAAAAGCTGGACTTATTCTTATAGTATTGAGTTGATATAACCCCTCAAATGGTGAGAAAACAGGCCATAATAGTAAAGGACAACAGAATTTTACCCTCAAAATAGAAAAATGTATTTGGCAGACAGCATCAGTACATCCTCATCACATTACTATGTGGTCAACCACATCGCCATTTTCTAGATGATAACTCAAAATGGGTCTTATATCATAGGAAAGTCTTAGTATATTAAATTGTTCTCAATGATATTCCTCTTATTTTACTTTCATAGTGCTTCTTAGAAAGTGACTAAACCCTCAAAATTCTTTTTATGCTTACAAGCAATTTACATGTTAAAAGGTGATCTGCCCATTCATGAAACAAAGCAAATGGAGGAACACTTTATTGTCCTGCCCATATAATTTAAAGGTGTAATTCTAAAATACTTGGAGAGTAACAATGGGAATCACACTACACCACCACCAAGCTGTCTGTGGAGATACTAGATATCTTCTAGAATATAGCTTTACCATATCTCCATGTGAACAGCTTCAAAATTACTTTTCTACACCATGTTTTATTATCAGTGACCAAATGAAAACCAATTAAATAACGTGGGGGAGGGACTGTCTGGAAACATCTTGTTTAAATTGTGCAGTAAACATGTGGTTTCTAATTCTCTTGGTTACTGAGTTTCCTCTAAAAAGATGAGAAGCCCTTTTTGCTCCCCCAGGTCCCTCGTCATATACATGATTTTTGTTCCATTTCTAGAGTCAGCTGGAGACTGGATTCTGGATTCTTTTACAGAAAGAAGAAAGGAAAACCAAGAAACATCAATTCTTTAGATTTGGATTTTCCTTTTTAAAAATTTCAATGCAGAAAAGAACACCAAAGGGGAAAGAAACTATCTGATAATTTGATGTCTGGGCTCTGCAACCAAGAGTTTTAAATTGGGTAAGCTGGCCAGACAGTATACAGGCTAATGAAAGCTGGCCAACCCCAGAAAAAGCCAAACCAGAAGTTGAGCCCTGGGGAGTAATTAAACTGGGGGAAAAAAACCAAAATACCTCTCCTAGAAAGAAATGAAAACACAAAAGCATAATGTCCCCAAACAGACCAATCAGCTATCCTAAGAAGTAAATGCACTCTGATAATTCTGTTTTCCAATCTTATACTTTTCCTTAATTCATTTTGAAGAAAAAAAGTTCAAAGTCTGCATTCTGTTGCAGTCAGACATACTTTTTCACACCTTGAAGGGAGCCAATGCAAAATTGGTTGTGAAGTGTCTTGCAGACTGAGACTTTTTTTTAAAGCACTTTAGTCTGTTCCTTTTAACAATTAGCTACTTATTTAGGAGTGGGGGGGAAGAAAAGTACCCCCCACAGAAAATAAAATTGTGCTTCTACTTTTGAAGCTTTTAAGCTACATTGGACCCAACTTCAATAAGAATGTCAAAAGACCTATTTGAAAGAATAGATTTTTCTCTGCCCCAGGCCAAATCTATACAAAAAATACAATTGATCCATCCTTAGGAACTCTTCAAAACCCCCTGGAAGACTAAGCTACAGATACTTTAGCAATTACATACCCTCTAGATCAGAAATATATCATGTGAAGATATATTTATTGAGATCCAATTACACAGTTTTTAATCAACTCATGACTACTGTGTTTGAATGACTTCTTAATGATTTTATACAAAGATTTAATTTCATCATACTGTATTTCCAGAAAATGATTTAAAAGGGGGAGCAGGAAGACAATGAAGAATAGCTTGAAAATTAGTCATTAGCTTCAGAAGTTTAGTATATTGTAGCCAGGCATAGCACTTAGAAGTTTTCAAGGAAACAGAGTGCCTTTGTGTATGTAATAGGCATCACTTTTGCCTTTGCCTTAACACTTCTTCATTAACACTAGTGTAGCAACAATATCTGTTCTCCGAATATCCTAGATCATGTGATACATTTTTTCATAAATAAATTAAAGGAAGAATAGATTTTCAAATACCAAGAAATGCTCAGGAAAGCCAAATTGAAAATATGTACTTTATCCTGAAATACTTTTCACGAACTACATCTTCCTCAAACTAAGAACCTCTTGAATTTCATTATTACAAGGAAAATCATCAATATCTGATATTATGGTAAGTTTCAAATATTACATCTTTGCCAGTTCTGGGGCTTGAACTGACGGCCTGAGCATTTCCCCTGAGCTTTCTCAAGGCTAGTTCTCTAACATGTGAGCCACAGCACCACTTCTGCCTTTTTCTATGTATGTGGTACCAAGGAATCAAACCTGGATGTTCATGCATGCTAGGCAAGCATTCTACCACGAGGCCAAACTCCTGACCCCTCAAATAATTCACTTAATACCTACTGTTAAACAAAAAGTAAATTATCATCTTTCTCTCTAGTTATCACAATAATCTAGTTAAAAGTCCACTGGCCGTTCTTCAACTTAAGAACAATACTTCTTAACAACAGAAATGAAGGAAGCAATATGTGTTTAGTACAAAACTAGATTGGAATGGCTACGTATTTTAATATTCCATTTATATGTCGTTGTAGAAAAGGTTGACAGAGGTTGATAGCAACTGACTACATAGAGAAATGAAAGGATTTTAGGGAATGGTGTAACTATGCTATTTCTTCATTAAGTGGTAATAAGCCAATTGTCAAGACTCAGTACTGTAAGAACTGCAGGGCATGTAGTCTCAGATAATCAGAAGTCTAAGGAAGGAAGATGTCTTAAGTTCAGGAGTTTAATTGAGCTTAGACAACATAGGATGACCTAATTTCAGAAAAAAATAATAATCACAGCCTGAGTGTAGTAGTTCACTCCTATAATGTCAGCACTCAAGATACTGAGAGAGGAAGATCATTAGTTCAAGGCCAACCTATGATATATAGGGAGACCATCAAAACCAACCAAGGGCAGTTCATGTAGGTGATTCAGAGAGTAGTTACTTAAGCTCTGGATACAATTTTTAGCATATAAAAGCAACTTAATTATTTATCAATATTTAAAAGGGGTGAATTCTATTGCACACAAAGTATATTTTAATACTTTTTTAAGAGAAAAACCTCATACTGGCAGAAATCTATTATATATATATATATATAAAACCATTATGGTCATATAAGAAATCACGCATACTATCGCTATATTTGTGAAAATATATATTGAGATTATGTCAATGCAAAAGGCTCTGAAGCAGAATTCTATTATAATAAACTATAATATTTTCAGCAAAATGTTTTAAAATCTCAGCGGAAACAGTCTAACACTAAAAGTTACACTTATATATTCCAATAGACAATTTGCAATATAATTTATCTGTGTGCTTATTGCAGTTAGTGAAATCTACTCATTCCCATGAGATTTTTTTAATGAATACAGTGTGTATTGATCAATGTCACCTCTTTCAACATTTTTGAGCACCCCTTCCACAAAGATTATTCTTTTTTGCTTTGTTTTTGTTTTTATGGTTTTTAATATTGTTTTTATTTACAAAGATTATTCTTGGGCCAGGAGCATGGCCTAGTGGTAGCATGCTCGCCTAGCATGCACGAAGCCTTGGGTTCGATTCCCTAGAACCACACACACAGAAAAAGGCAGACGTGGTGCTCTGGCTCAAGTGGCAGAGTGCTCAAGCCTTGAGCTAAAAAGTGTCAAGGACAGTGCCTTGGCCCTGAGTTCAAGCCCCAGGACTGGCAAACAAATATATATTATTCTTAAATGAGCTATAAGATGAAATTCTTTTTAAATATGATTCATATGTACAAGAGAATATTTGCACATACATGTGTATATAATATATAATTTAAACATAACCTTCAAATCTAGATGAACAAACTTTTACTTTATTATATACTAACCAAAATCACTAAACAACATGTTCAGTAAGATTGAAGCTTGGTCAGGACTAATTACTATTCTCTAGGTAAAATGCTAAAGGAAAAAAATGGATGAAACGTAAGAGTGAATTTCTTAGAAATAAAATAGGATTGTGAATTGTTAAGGACACTTCTACTGTTTACACATCGCTCTGTAGAAACAAGTTCTCAGCTTTGTAATTATTTTCAGTGTGTGAACCCACTTCAAACCATTGAATTTTCAGCTGGGGAGCTCTTTAGATTTCCCTTCCTATGTGGCAGTTTACAAATCCTTTCTTTAAGCAGCTAAAATTTTGAGATAAGAAAACAGCCAAGTTCACACTATGTTTTGAAACTTCCTGACTTTTAAGTGTGTGAATGTTCCTTTAACACTCTTATGAGCAATCTTTATTTAGTCTGTCCTAACAGGTTGTATTTTCTTTTCCAATTTGAAAAGAAAAATTTAAAGACCAGTTAGCTGTGATGTCCTTCTCAAAGGCAGTTCAAACTATCGGACAAATGTTTCTCATAGTTTGCATACCCTCTGACTGCTGAGAGAGCAAGCACCCCTTGGGAGACAGAGCAAGCTAAGTATATTTGTGTGACAGAGAGTGTTTGGATAGGTTTTGTGACTAGGTATGGATTGGGAGTGTGTTTATATCAAGGGACAAGAATTTGTTGGTGTAGACAATCAACCCAAACATACACAAGAAATCTGCTTAGCTTGGTACAATAATCCTAAATAGGATTACGGCTGTTTTCAGCACTTTGAATGTTAAAGGACCTCACTCTAATGCTTATTTCCTTTAGAATATTTTCCTATGCTAAAACTCTCTGGCGACCAGATGTCATATTCTATTCTTTTATAATCTCATTAGGTGGTCTTGTTCTCATCTCCATTGCACTGTCTTGTTTGGAGGTTTAGGAGAATACCAGATGTTCAGAGAAGATTCAAGGGATGAGGTAATAAGATTATTTTCCTGAAAAATGTTACCAAACAGTCATCTTATCACAACCAAGTCATTAAAATCTATATATACATTGGCCAGGTATGATACAAACATCTGTGGAATAAGTACTCGGGAGGCTGAGGCAGGAGGACATGGAGTTGGGGTCCAGCCTGAGGTATACTGAAATCTAGTCTCCTAAAAGTATCTATAGTTACTGTTATATATACAAGATGTACATGTTATATATACATGATAGATGTTACATAGTACGTATATAGTATATGTATAATACAATATATTATAAAATATAATATATGTATATGTTGCATATTATATTACATATAATATGTTATTGTGTATAATATATGTTACTATAATCATTATATAATATATTGTATGTGTAATAATATACATATTATGCTTTATAATATATAATGCATGAGCATATGCCCAATAAACTAGAATAGGTATCAAAATGGATATTCACTGAAAAATGACTTTTTTCTTTTTGCTTTTTTCCTTGTTTTTCATTGGTCTTGGGACTGAACTCTGGGTCTGGGCACTGTCTCTGAGCTCTTCAGCTCAAAGCTATCACCCTACCCCTAGGCCTGGGTATTGTCGCTGAGCTCTTCAGCTCAAGGCTACTGCCCTATCCCTGGAGCCAGAGCCCCACTTCCATTTTTTCTAGTGGTTAATTGGTGATAAGAGTCTCATGTTCTTTAGTGCCCGGGCTGGCTTTGAACCTTGATCCTCATATTTCAACCCTCTGAGTAGTTAGGATTACAGGCGTGAGCCACCACGCCCTGCTTTAATTTTTTCTTTCAATTATTCTTTCTTAATTTTCTTTAAAGATAGTGCATTTTGCATTTTCTTAAAATGTAAAATAAAATTCTAAAAGGATAGTTTATGTCATAGAGAAAAGCTGTGGGTTGACTGGTGATGCCATTTTTTTTGCCAGTTCTGAGGCTTGAACTCAGGGCCTGAGCACTGTCCTTGGGCTTTCTCAAGGCTAGAGTCCTACCACTTGAGCCACAGCACAACTTCTGGCTTTTTCTATGTATTTGGCACCAAGGTATAGAACCCAGGTCTTTGTGCATGCTAGACAAGGACTCTACCACTAGGCCAAACTCCTGGCCCATGATGTCACTTTTTAAACAATTGCTACAAGTGCCTGTATGAATGTCTTTTGGTTTTACTGATAGGTAGCAGTGATTTATGTTTTAAAATCTCACAAATTCTAATATCATTTCTTCCATAAACATAATACCTTATTTGCAGCAAGATGGAGCACATCAGTTTAATCCTTCCACTAGAGATAAAAATGATTATTTCCAGGGTATTGGTGGCTCATGATTAGGATCTGAGTATGATGATTTAAAGCCAGTCCAGGCAAGAAAGTTTGTGACATTCTTAGACTAAACTAAGCAATCCCCAAAAAGCTGGAAGTGGAGCTGTGGGCACAAAAGCCCAGGGACGTTGTTTAGGCCCTGAGTTCAAGCCACAATACCAGTACCTAAAGAAAATAATAGTTATGATTTCCACCATCAATACACGTATTCACATAGGCTGTCCCAGGTAGAATGTTATTTTCTCTCCCTCCTGTGGATCTCTATGGAACTTATAGTTTGTAAAGATTATTGGACAGCATTGTTAATAACTCATATTTTAGGTTTTTTTCTGAATACATGTTGTTTTTTTCCAGTCCTGGGCTTGAGCTCAGGGCCTGAACACTGCCCTTGGACTTTCTCAAAGCTAGAGCGCTACCACCTGAGCCTAAGCACCACTTCCGGCTTTTTTCTATGTATGTGATACTGAGGAATCGAACCCCAGTCTTCGTGCATGCTAGGCAAACACTCTACCACCAGGCCAAACTCTCGGCACCTGAATACATGTTTTATCTACATTTAAGTAATAAACTCCTGAGAGAATTGCAGCCTTTTTTGCCCCAAGCTGCACTTTATGGTACCATTCCAATGCAACTCACTAGTCACCAGTAGTTCATGACTATAATCCTAGCTACTCAACCTGAGGTCTCAGGATTCCCCTTTGAGGCCAGCCTGGACAGAAAAGTCTGTGAGACTCTTACCGCCAACTAAACACCAAAAGCCATAGGTGGTGATACTATGGCTCAGCCTTGTATAAAAAGGGTAAGGAATGGGGCCAGGAGTTTGGCCTAGTGGTAGAGTGCTTGCCTAGCATGCACGAAGATCCGGGTTTGATTCCTCGGCATCACATGCATAGAAAAATGCTGAAAGCGGTGTTGTGGCTCAAGTGGTAGAGCTCTATCCTTGAGAAAAGGGCACTGCACAGGCCCTGAGCTCAAGCCCCACAACAGGCAAAAAAAAAATTTAAAGGGTAAAGAACAACATCTAGACCCTGAGTTTAAGCTCCAATACCAGCACACACAAAAAAGAAATTCAGTCACCATGTCTTTGTCAAGCTGTGTCATTTAGGACTATGTTCTTCTTTGGATTGTAAATCTTCTCCAAAAGCCCATGTATGGAAGGCTTGACCTAGCTGATAATTTTACTGGGAAGTGAAAGGTAAGGTCCAGCAGGAAGAAGTTAAGTAACTGGAGGTATGCCTGTGATAGCAATTATCAGGAGCCTGACTTTTGCCTCTATCTTTATTTCTTCCTGGCTACCGTGAGATGAGCATACTCCCCTCTACTGTTCTGCTTATCATGGGCTCTAAACAGAAGCCAAAATGAGCATACACGGAACTTGTAAAACCACGAACCAAAATACAGCTCTCTTCTTTTCAGTTGTTCATTTCGGTTATTTTTTGTTAGAGTGACAGCTGACGAACAGGGACTGGTCATGAGTCACTACTGAAGCTAAGATATATAGCACTTTTCCAAAGCATATGGGAGAGTGAATAGCAAACCAAAGTGAGGCCTCCACCAATAAGGAGCTTGTGGGGAATGGCGACACCTGAAGCTGAAGATGACGCTAATCTACATTAGCATCACAATATGATGATGGTGTCTAAGACTTCAATGGACAGCGTGAATTGTATAACTCTGAAATCTAAAGCAGCAAGGAAAGATGAACAAATGTAGGAAAAAGATCATTCATCACGGGACCAAGACATGTGAAAGGGTATCAATGTATGGGAATTAATGTACCTTCTATCTGGCAAATATCATGTGACCCTTCTATTAATTATAATAAAATATATATGAAAAAAGATAATTCATCACAATGTCTAGCGCTGTAGGTGGACAAGATAGAATATATAAGCACACATTAGTATTTATAAGAACCATTGACAAATAAGATACGATGGCATCATGTTGCCTCATCCACTTAGTAGACATGAGAAGGGGTATCAATGTGTGTGAGGTAATGCACCTTCTATCTAGAGAATATAACCATAACCCTTCTATTAATTACAATAAAAATATAATTTAAAAAAAAACAAAAAAAGAAATGAAGAATCAAAGAAACAGGGGAACATGATTTTATACTTCAGTTAGATGAAAAGAGGATGGCCATAAAGAAGTGTGGTAGGGAAGAAGGGGGGTATGATTCCATGTAGTAAGATGAGGGTAAACCAACAAGCCTGTTTACATTCCTCCCAGTTTCCCAGTTTTCAGTTTCCCTCCAGCTACTGCTGCTCTGTCACATGCTAAGGTGTTATTTGTTGGGCTTAATGTCCTCCAGATCTTCTCTTGTGCTATTCTAGCACTAGTATTATGCTCCTGGTGACATTTAGCACGTTGGTGCAATGACAAAATGTATCATGGGCTGGGGAGTCTAGTATAAATGGTTCCGTTTGTGCAAGACCTTTAGTGATATCTCCAGCATCAGAGAGAGAGAGAGAGACAGACAGACAGACAGACAGACAGAGGAATGAAGGGAGGGAAGAGAGAGGAGGAGGAGTGGGGGAGGAGGGAGAGAAAGCAACAATTAGAGAAAGGACTGCAGGACACTGAGAAGGGAGAAAGGAAGGAGGAAAGGAGGCAAAAGAAGAAAGGAACAAAGAACACATCAAGATTTATGGAAGTACAGGTATGGTATTGTACACCTGTAATTCCAGCACACGGAAGGCTGAGGTAGGAGGATCACGAACTCAAGGACAAGCTGGGATGCATTGTGAACTCATGTCTTCCAAACGATTCATTGAAGGTAAGGGATTGTAGGCTGTACATTGGAGCCTGTCTAAAATTGGACCAGCATCATATATTTTCTTCCACTTGCAGACAAAAATAAAACGTCAGTAATTGAGAAGAAAACTATTTTTGAGCATAGAAAGTCATTTTTCCAGCTGATTTTAAGTAGTCTAAAACAAGTGATCATTTCTCCCAGATTGTGTTGAATAAACAGAAAGCAGTAATGATGGCAATATAAGGCTGGCTAACCAATCATCAGTTAGGAACTCATTCACAGAAAATTTACACGCGCACGCACACATACACACACACATATACAGAGAGAATAAGAATATTTCACACGAGCATTTATATTATGCCTAGGTATGTTTTCTAGGGTAAGGAAATAGAGAAGAGAAAAAATTAAAGGAATTTCAGCAGAGCAGATACACAAGAAGATAATATTCTTTCAAGAAATTTTACTGAAAAACAACAATTATCCAGGAAGGAAAGGCCAGGCACCCCCTGAAGTCTACAGGACCATTTTATAAGACAGAAGCATAACTGAAAAATGTAAATGCCTCTGTGTGAATTCTCAGAAAAATGATACAACATTTTCCAAGGGGGATAAGCTAGGGAAGACCATATTTCATTGAAATTGACACTAAACACAATCAAAATGTCTAATAACAATTTGTAGATTAAAAACAAAACAACCAAGTGCAGTGGCTCTTGCCTGTAAACTTAGCTACTCAGGACTGAGATCTAAGGTTCGAGATTCAAAGCCAGCAGCAGCACTAAAGAGCATAAGTCTATTACCTCCAATTAACCACTAGAAAAAATGGGAAGTGATACTGTGGCTCCAGGGATAGGATGGTAGCCTTGAGCTGAAGAGTTCAGGGAGAGCTCCCTGGCCTAGAGTTCAACCCCACAACCAACAAAATAAAAATCACTATTTTGGCTCGTTCTGCACTACATGTGTTCATTTTAAAAAATACCATTTAGCCAGGCTCTTGTGGCCCATTCCTGTAATTCTACCTACTTGGGAAGGTGAGATCTGAGGATTGTGGTTCAAAGCCAGCCATGGCAGGAACATCCCACAGACTCATCTTCAATTAACCAGAAGAAAAAAAAAAGAGGCGAAGTAAAGCTGTGGCTCAAACTGGTAGAGCACAAGACTCTAGCAAAAGAAGCTCAGGGACAGTGCCCAGGCCCTGAGTTCAAACCCCAAGACCAAAACAAAAAAAAAAAAAAGAAAATGAAATTTCACCTGCATGTCAACAGATAACAGAAAGGTGAAAAACCAAAGGTTCCTAATTTCAACAAACTCACTAGATGAATGTGGTAAAGATTTCATCACGCCCAGTGTTATTTGGTCAAAGCACCTACATGACTAAAGAATCATCCACCACCAGCTACTATGTTTCTAAGTAAATTAACTACAACTGAGACATGAGAAAGGAGAAGAAAAATTTAAGAAAGGTAACAAAGCTAGATGATCACTGCTGGTACATATGGAAGAACGGACTGTGCATAATATCTAGTGTAAATGTGCCTGGATCTGGTTTTGAATATTTCTTTATGAAAGTGTGTTTGTGCCTGTACAAATGTTTAAAAATTTCTTCCAGGAATGTATACTTCTGAAACTACCTAAGCAAAACAAGGAAAAGTGAAAAGTAAACCACTTGAAACCCCTGTACATGTGGAATGCGGTTCCAGACTGTATCTCTGAATATACTAAATGATCGCTCTATTCATCTTCCTGCCTCAGCCACACTGGTATTTCAGTATCCTGGGAGACCCCAGCCCTTCTTTGACAGACTCCTTGCAAAGAATAGAAATCCACATGAAAATATAAAAAGCCACCTATTTTTAAATGATATATTCCCAAGCATAGCCACAAAGAATAAAATAGTGCCCTGCTTAAAGAAAACAATATGAATAAAAGGAATTACCTAAAATAGGCAACTATCCAAAGAAAAAAATATGGTGGTTGTCAAGGCCCTTCTAAGTCAACATCTCTTTCCAGGGAACTAATCCATTTTTGTGCCTGAGCTGCTTTATAGTGTATGTCCTGAATTTCACTTTTATTTGGTGGTTGCCTGGTTATGTGTTGTAAAGATATAGATAAATGAGCATATATTGAAAACACCTCCAGAAAAATCATCAAATGGCTAGCTCAATTGAGTACACAAGCATTGTACACTTTAGATGAAGGCTCACAATGACAATGAAGCCAGAATCTTGAGAGTTGGATGTGAGAAATCTACAGCACAAAAGAAAAAGGCATTGAGAGGGTGTAGGGGGAGGGAAATGGGGACAAAAACATGAGAAGGGGTATCAATGTGTGAGAAGTAATGCACCTACTACCTGACGAATGTAACTGTAACCTCTCTATACATTATCCCAACAATAAAAAGAAAAAAGAAAAAAAAGAGCCAAGTGTGCCTGTTAAACCTGAATTTTGCTGCATTGACTTTTTCTAGAAATAACTGGATCATTGGCTGTACTTTAGGTATATTTTAAATGTGTTATTACATAAAGGGTTTCCTTAGAAAGGCATTTCTTTTTTTTTTTTTTTCCAGTCCTGGGCTTGAGCTCAGGGCCTGAGCACTGTCCTTGGACTTTCTCAAGGCTAGAGCTCTACCACTTGAGCCTCAGCACCACTTCTGGCTTTTTTCTATGTATGTGGTACCGAGGAATCGAACCCGGGTCTTCATGCATGCTAGGCAAGCACTTTAACCACTAGGCCAAACTCCCGGCCCCAGAAAGGCATTTCTGTAATAGAATTTAATGGCAAGAATAAAATGGGTACATGTCCAATCGTATATTAAAAGCTGACGTATTTCTCAGTGCATGTGTTATTTGAACTATTCAATAAGATAAGAATATCTTTGGTTGCATATGGTTAAACTGTATACAAATTGTGCAGCTTAA
The DNA here is from genome assembly GCF_031878675.1 of Megascapheus bottae. Classification (NCBI taxonomy): domain Eukaryota; kingdom Metazoa; phylum Chordata; class Mammalia; order Rodentia; family Geomyidae; genus Megascapheus; species Megascapheus bottae. Next base: position 94,343,185 of record NC_143547.1, on the reverse strand, counting down.
GAAAATTACAAATATATAGCAGCTGTCCAAACTTAATTATAGTGGTGTTTCTTAAACCTAGTGAGGAATTCTATACAGTCTGTGTTCCAGGGTTAAAATTTAGATGTATATACTTGTTATAGTCTGAAATTTTTCACATAAAATCTAAGCTTTGGGAGACTTTCATGTATATGTATGAGTGCTAAATTTCTTTAAAATTACTGCTTATAATTTTAGACTACAGAGCCCAAAACATTTAAATTCCTTTTTTTAACTATTCCAATTTACAGCAGAGTAAAGAGAGAATTTAACACCAACATATAATATCACATACTGATGGTCTTATGTTCAGTCGTTTTTCTTTTTGTACTTGTTGACTTGATCTTTATTCATCATTACAGTATAATTTAAACATGGAAGTTTTTGACTAGTGATAATTATATTTCTTAGAAAAGTGTGGGCACTCAAGAAGGAAAAGCAAAAGGATTGAAAGCTCAATCCTACTCGGAGCTATATGCCAAGTTCCAGGCCAGTCTAGGCTACATAATGAGACCCAATCTTTAAATAAATAAATATGAAGTCAGCCAAGCCACACCCATGAAAAGATAAGAGCATGTTTTTACTCATATGCTTAACTAGACCTAAAGTATAATATTCACAAGACTGTAAAAGGGATAGTTCTTGGGGTGGGGATATGTGGAGGGTGGAGGAGGAAGGAAAATAATTAAATGTGATTAAAGTATATTACATATATATAATAAAATCTACTAAAAACTTTTTTAAAGGGACAAGTGAGTGAGCAGAAATTAAAAAAAATAATAGGATGAATTTGACCAAACTACATTATATAAATTATGGAAATTATCATCCTGAAATCCACTTATACAATTAATGTACAAGAATAAAAACTGATATCTTCAAACTACAGATTCATAGGTGCAATATTTTTTTAAGATGATAATCAACAAGGCATTGTTACTATGTCTTCTGGTGTAAACATCCATCAGTCATTCACAGTATCCTATGCATTCCTGAAAGAAATACAAACAGGTCACTGATTTTTAACTTTGTAATTCAAAATTTTCTCACAAAAAGTTCTTAGATTTCTTTTCTTTTTTCAATAACCACTTAGCACAATCAAGTTAAAGATATAGTCCCAGTATATGATTCAGTGCTAAATTTGCACAAGCTACTGTCTTCTTTCCCTAAGTTCAACTCTAAGGTGATACTGAAGTGTGTATATGTTGAAAGGAGTTTGGGATCTAAGAATTCAAAATGAAAAGATTAGGGCATCTCTAGGGACAGAAAAAATGATTGAATCCCACTATTGAGCCTTGACTCGAGAGCCTTAGATTACAGAGACAGGATGACTGGAAGTAAACTTACCAATTATACTTTCCTGATGGAGGCGCATTCTTTTTTAATATTTGACTGATGGTGACACCTATATAGGAGGTCTAATGCAATATTGTAACACGTGTGTAATATCTATGGATTAAATGAGAGAAATTGAAATTTCCTTCAAAGGATTTGTGATAAAGAAGAAAAACCCATATGATAATGAATTAGAGTTAGAGTAATCAGAATAGTTGCATGTGTAACTTACTATAGATATACATACATAAATATAGAATTATATATAGATGTATGGGTTGGTATACATATAATTCATTTCCTTGCTCTTTAACTGAGTGAGGCTAGAAGAAAAGATACCCAACTAGCAACAATTATACCTAGATTCAAAGTATTTCTTCAGATACCATTCGTCATTAAGAGTCACGATTCCTTTAGTAAAAGGCAAAAGATTTATACGATCTGAAGAGAAACCAGAGTATCTTCATGATTCCTTTAGACAAATGACTGATTGCTGGATGAGATAAATTATGTAAGATGAGGCTGGCAAATCATAGAGCTACAAAAGTAAGGAAATGGTCACAAATATATACAAAACGTCCAAAGGACACGGTAACCAAAGAACTCCCCTAGGACAAAGTGTAACAATTTGAATAACAAAATTATGCATGAATAAAACATTTATGTGAAAGGTGGCTATTATAATACATTTTTATTAAAGAATTTATTAACATTGATTTTTGCATCATTTTTCAAATGACATATTTAACAAACAAATATTCAAGAAGGGAATCTCTATATACAATCACTGGCACTTAGATTTTAGAACATAATGAAAATTGAGCTGAGGGATTGTATGTCATAGATACATATTAATCTATGTAATAAAACATTATGTTTATAGAGTCATAAATTTCTATGTCTGTGTAGTTGTGTTTATATTTCCAATACCATGTCCATAGCATTGGATATGCAAATATTGAGTCCTCGCTCTTGTACAATTTGGATCTAATAGCCACATATTAAGGATACCATGCGCTTTTGTTCCTTTGGTCTTGAATTGTCTTACTCAGCATGATTTGCTCTAAATTCATCGACTTCCTTGCAAATGCCATTATTTTATCTTGTCTGTTAGTTACGTAGCAATCCATTGTGTGTGTGTGTGTGTGTGTGTGTGTGTGTGTGTGTGTGTATATATATATATATATATATATATCACATTTTCTGTATCCATTCATCTGCAGTAGGGCATCTGGATTGTTTCCATTGCCTGGCTATTGTGAATAGTGCAGAGATGAACATAGCTAAGCAAGTGTCCTTCTCATGTCCTGGGTTATGATGTTCAGAATAGATGCCCAGGAGCGGTATGGCGGGATCATAGGGAAGGTCTATTTTCAGTTCTTTAAGAAACCTCCACACTGCTTTCCAGAGTGGCTGAACTAGTCTACATTCCCACCAGCAGTATAGTAGGGTTCCTTTTTCTCCACAACCTGTCACCAACTGTCACTGTCTGAGTTCAAAATCTTGGCCATTCTTGTTGGGGTAAGGTGGTATCTTAGGGTTGTTTTTATTTGCATTTCCTTTATGACCATGGATGATGAGCATTTTCTCATATGCTTTTCTGCCATTTTAATCTCTTCTTTTGATAAGTCTCTCTTTAGTTCCCTTGTTCATTTGATGATTGGTTTGTTGAGTTTGGGGGAATTAGTTTCTTGAATTCCCTATAGATATTGGATATTAAGCATTTGTCTGATGTATTATTGGTAAATATCTTTTCCCAGTTGGCTGTCTTTCTTCTTTAGGTTATTTACATGCTCTTCTGTCTTTTAATATGGGCGCCTAGTGTGATAAATTTGCCCCTTAGAACTGCCTTTACTGTGTCCCATAAGTTCCTTTGTAATGTATCTTCATTGTCATTGCATTCAAGAAAGTTTTGAATTTCTTTTTTGATTTGTTCTGTAACCCAGGAGTTATTCAGAAGTGTGTTGTTCAGCTCCTAAGTGTTTGAATGTTTTTTTGCCTGCTGAGAAAAATGTATAAAGTTTTGCCACTGGATGGAAGACTCTGTGTATATCTGTTAAGCCCAGCTGGGCTATGGTATCATTTAAGTCGGGGGTGTCTTTGCTTATCTTTTGTTGAGTTGACCTGCCATTTGGTGTGAGTGGTGAATTGAAGTCTCCCACTATGAGTGTGTTTGAGTCTATTTTGTTTTGTAAATCTAAGAGAGTTTGCTTGACGAATTTAGGTGTTGGGGAAGTAAATATTTATAACTGTAATATTCTGAGTATGAATTGTGCCCTTTACTCATATGTAATGGAGATCTTTATCTTTATGTACCAATTTTACTGAGAAGTTAATATTGCACAGTGCATTGGAGTGGAAAACTCTTTTCCATCCTTTCACTTGGAGTTTCTTTCTATCTTTGGCAGTGAGGTGGGTCTCTTGGAGGCAACATATTGATTGGGTTTTGTTTCTTAATTCAATCTGCTGTTCGGTGTATTTTGATTGGATTCTTTATCCTGTTCACATTTAGGGAAATTATGGAGAAGTGGTTAGTGTCCTTTGTCATTATTTATTTTTACTTCTGAGTTTCTTTCTCTCTCCTTTTCCCCCCTTTGTGTTTAGTGATTTATAGGTAATAGCTCCTTGATGGAAGTTCTTGCTGTTATACAATTTGTTCTTGATTATTTAATATTTTTTGTAACGCTGGGTTAGTGTGCACATATTCATAAAGCTTCTCTTTGGAATGAAATATTCTTGTTTCACGTTAAAATGTAAATGCTAGTTTTGCTGGGTATATCAGTCTGGGTTGGCAGTTGTTGGTCTTCAGGGCATGAATGATATTTTTCCAAGGTTTTCTTGCATTTAGGGTTTGCAGGGAGAGGTCTTCAGTTATTCTAATTTTTTGCATTTATTACAATAAATTTTAATGTGACAGTACAGTTTTATTGAGATAGTTTTAAAGTATACATTACAATCTTATTTTAAGAAACTAACCTTATCAAATTTTAGTGTCATATTAAAATTGTACTATTATATAAAATAGCTAAAAATAAATCCTTCTTTTCAACTTCATGTATATTACTCTGATAATATACCTGAACTAAGCCACTTAGTGTAGCAGATTGAGTACAGAAGCTACACTATAGCTATGCAATTTGCAGCCAAACCACTCAGAGCATATCTAATCTCAAAAACTAAGCAGTGTTGGGCTGGGTTAGTATTAGGATGTGGATTTGTTGGCTGTCTAGGATTAAGCTAAATATTTAAAAATCCGCAAGTATGTAAATGCCACTTGTTTCACTAAATTGCTCTAATTGAAAAATGGAGTTATTCTATTTAAAATCTGTTGCTTTGTTCATGTCTAACGGATTATAGTAATTATATTTATAATATGTAGCATAGTTGGTTGTTATTATATATTTTGTAGTGAATTTCTTTTTTTTCTTTTATGCTTGTCTTGAGACTTGAACCCAGAATCTAGTTGCTGCCCCCCAGCTTTTGTGTATTTTGTTTTGTTTTTTTGCTCAAGGTTAACATTCTACTACCTGAGACATTGTTCCACTTCCAACTTTTCTACGATTAATTGGAGATAACAACATCAAGGGCTTGCCATCTGTAATCCTAGCTACTCAGGAGGCTAAGATCTGAGGATCAAGGTTCAAAGCCAACCCTGGCACAAAAGGACCTGAGACTCTTATCTCCAATTAACCTCTAGAAAATGGGAAGTGGGGCTTGGCTCAAGGGTAGGGTGGTAGCCTTGAGCTAAAGAGCTCAGGGACATCACCCAGGCCTAGTTCAAGGTCCATTACCCACCAAAAAAAAAAGAATCTCATGGACTTTCCTTCCCCAATTAGCTTTGAATCATGATTCTGATATCTCAAGGTTCCTGAGTAGTTAGGATTATAGGAAGGTTAAAATTTTTTGTTATTACTATAAGCTAATTGTACAATAGGCAGCATGCATATAATGTAACTTGATGAAATGCATTCTGCTTATTTTATACTTTTTAATCTCTGTGCCTTTTTCCCTCCTATTTAACAGATTTGGGTAGTTTTGACCACACTATTTCTTACATTCCATATATATTCGTATATAATGCATATATTTAATGGACTTTTATAACAGTTTCCCCCATCAATCTCTGCTTACCTATTCTCTCCCATTTGCTGATATCCCCACACACACATGTCTCCCTTTCATAATCATGTCATATTATTATTCTGCTTGCACCTGAGAACATGTTTTCTTTTGTAGCTTTGTGGGTTGTTGATAGTGCTCACTGTTGATGAGTCTACCCTTGCTGAATTGATGTCTCATTTTATTCATTATCGAAAATTAAATGTAACCTCACAATTCTTGTTTTTGGAAGGATCTAGATTTAACTGATACATGAAATAAAAATGCTGCATAAGAAAACTAGAAATGATTGAAAACAGAATTAAAATAGGACTATCAAACCTGATTTTTAGGTGATAGTTCTAATATACACACATCGATCCATTTGTCATAGTTTTAATCCTTATATCAAGATTGCTGATCTTGTTTTCCCCTGGCAAAGTTAGGGATTTTTTGTAGTTGAGTGTGTGTGTGTGTGTGTGTGTGTGTGTGTGTGTGTGTATACCAGATCTGGAGCTAGAACTCAGCACCTGGTTTTCTGGTGTTAAATGAGTCTCATGGACTTTTCCTGCCTGAGCTGATATGGAATACTTATTCTCAGATTTCAAACTTTTTATATCTTTTTATTATAATTAATATTCACCAGATAGAAGGTGCATTACTTCACAAACATCAATAGCCTTTCTCATGTCTTGGTCCCCATTTCCCTTCCCCCACCCCCCATCCCATTTCAAACTTTTATAACTTTTTTTTCCCCAGAGCTGAGGACCAAACTCAGGGCCTTGTACTTGCCAGGCAAGGGCTCTTTCGCTGAGCTAAATCCCCAACCCCTCTGATTCCAAACTTTTAAGTATCTAGGACTATAGGCATGAATGAGCCAGTTAAATCAGCTTATTTACTTTTTTGACACAACAGATTTTTGTTGACTGTGTACAATACACTGGGAAGGCACTATATAGATTGCTTCAGAAAACACTGATATGTTCAAACCTAGTCCTCCCTTCAATGTGTTTACTGGGAACAGATAGGACCACAGGATGAATATAAAAATGGCTATAAAACTAAAGTGTTTCCAGGTATCAATGGCTCATGCCTGTAATCTAGCAACTCAGGAGGATTCAACTATAATAGGGTTTGAACAAGGATATCTTGAGTCGCAGTCAGATGCTGTGGTCCTAACCAATTTGCTGTACTTACAATCAGAGTCTATCTTTGAAGGAAATAACTTTAGAAGTCAAGCAAAATAACATACACTAGCTAGACACCTGTGGCTCATGCCTATAATCTCAACTACTCAGGAGTCTGAGATCTGAGCATCATGGTTCAAAGCCAACCCAGTCAGGAAAGTCTGTGAGACTCTTATCTCCAATTAACCACCAAGAAACTGTAAAAATGGTGCTATGGCACAGAGGGGTAGAGTGTTAGCCTTGAGATAAAAATCTCAGGGGAATATGACCCAGCAATTGCACTACTTGGCATTTACCCAACCATCCAGAAACAAGGGCATACTAAATCCACTAGCACAATGATGTTCATTGCAGCACTATTTACCATAGCAAAGATACATGGAACCAACCCAGATGTCCCTCAGTTGATGAGTGGATCAACAAGATATGGTATTTATACACAATGGAATTCTATATTGCCATCCGAAAGAATAACATCGCCCCATTTGTAAGGAAATGGAAAGACTTAGAAAAAATCATATTAAGTGAAGTAAGCCAGACTCAAAGGAACATAGGCTCAATGGTTTCCCTCATTTGTCATAATCAGTAGAAACCTTGGGCTCGCCTAGCAGAGATTTGCAATACAGCAAAACCTAGATACACAAGGCCATACAATATGACACTAAATGAAAGGACCTCTAGGATATAAAAACAAAAGCCATATAATGAGTGATTGTTGTACTTAATGTACTATGTTATCTCTTAACTCTTTTCCTGTCCCTTGGTTATCTCATATTGTTATAGTATTTCACTTTGTTATCTGATATATTGGAAAAATGTGTATTTGGTTATTTGAAATTGGATAGGGAAGTGGGGTGAAACAAGATGAGGAGTGGGGATGGGAGGGAGGGAAATGGGGACCAAGACATGGGAAAGGGTATCTATGTATGTGAAGTAATGCACCTTCTATCTGGTGAATGTAATGTAACCCTTCTATTAATTACAATAAAAATATATGAAAAAATAAAATAAATATATGAAAAAATAAAATAAAAAAAACTAGGTCTATGGCCATCTAAAATAAAAACAGAAAAGATAACAAAGAACATATGGGGAAAATCCATTCCTTTCAAATCCAATAAGACCCAGAATTTCATCATATCAACATCCATCATGTTCAAGATGCAATCCAAAATGAATCAAGATATGAAAAACAAGAACTTGAACCTGCCTACCACCAGGCCTGTAATTCTAGCTACTAACGTGGCTGAGATATGAAGATTGAAATCTGAAGCCTGTCGGAGCAGGAAAGTCTGAGACATCTTAGCTCCAATTAACCACTACAAAAACAGCAACAGAAAGGGAGGTAGAGTATGAATCTTGAGCACAAAAGCTCAGGATCAATGTCCAAACTGATTTCAAGCCCCAGAACTGGCATACAAAAAAAAAAGTTTCAATTTGTTAAATACTCACTAGTAGGAAAAACACATTTCCTCCTCATTGATTACCGCCGTGCGCCACCACGGCGGGTGGAAAAACACATTTCCTTAACACATACATTTGTTTGAGAGTGTCATGAGTTGTATTAAACCATAATAATGGTACAAACAGGAACACCATTTGGCATTTGGCAGAGAGGAAACGGGTAAGCACTGTGAAGTGGTTATTTCCAATCAGCCATGCATCCATGGATGGTTTTTGAACCATGGTTAATTTAATATCCACACATGCTTATTAGAAGTATTTAGTCTCTTGCTATAATCAACTTGTTTATATATTTACAAATAATGACTTCGTGTTTATTTTAATTAAGAAGCCCTTCATTCATTAGGATCTGTTGACTAATATAATCCCTTCCAATGGTACAAACTAGTATTTATTGCACTTTTAGGAAGAGCAGGTTGACAAATTGCCACAGACATCTACAAAGAGGTCTCCATTAACCTGTTAGTGGAAGAATTAAAACAGATAAACAGTTTGGAGGGTAATTTTGCAATGAACAACAAAGGAGGTGTGTCATTTAGCAAAATTTATATTTGTTCTTTGACTTAGAAATTTATCTTCCAGGAATTTATCCTACAATAACTGCCCAAGTATATGAACATAGTATAAATTGAAGTATTGATTATAAGAAGATATATTTAAAAACAATATAAATAAATGTGTATCAGTGGAGTACTGGTAAAATAAATGATGGCACAACCATCTAGTGGACTGCTACATAACTGTTAAAAATGTTGAGAAAAAAGTCAGGCATGAGGGCTCATGCCTATAATTCTACCTACTCAGGAGGCTGAGATCTGAGGATTGCGGTTCAAAGCCAGCCCAGGCACTAAAGTCCATGAGACTTATCTCTAGAAAACCAGAAGTGGCTCTGTAGCTCAAGGGGTAGGGCGGTAGCCTACAGCTGACAAGGACAAAGCCCATGACCAAAAAAAAAAACTGTTGAGGACATTAGTGGCCCATGTCTATAATCCTATCTACTCAGAAGGTTGAGATCTGAGGTTCATGGTTCAAAACCATCCTGGGCAGGAAAATCCATGAGACTCTTATCTACAATTAGTTGCCAGAAAGCCTGTAATAAAACCTGGCTCAAAATTTGGTTATTTGAAATTGGATAGGGAAGGGGGGGGAAACAAGATGAGAGGAGTAGTGGGGGGAAGGGAAATGGGGACCAAGACATGAGAAAGGGTATCAATGTATGTGAAGTAATGTACCTTTATCTGTGAATATAATGTAAGCCTTCTATTAATTACAATAAAAAATATATGAAAAAACCAAACACACACACACACACACACACACACACACACACGCACAAAAGAAACGTGGCTCAAAGTGATAGAGTGCTATCACTAAGCAAAAGAGCACACACAGGGCCAGTGCCCAGGCCCTAAGTTTAAGTCCCACAACCAACAACAACAACAAAAGAAGAAAATGTATGCATAAGGACACTTTTTTAATTAATTAATTTTGGTCGCAAAAGTGATATACAGGGAAGCTACAGTTACATAAGTCAGGCGATGTGTACATTTCTTTTTGAACAGTGTCACCTCTTCTCTCATTTTTTCCCAGCTTTTTCTTGTCAAGCTACTACCACACACGTTGTATAGCTCATTGGTTCATGTGTTCACCCTTTGTCTTACCATTTTTCTGTTCTCCTTTACCCTTCTGCAAATAGATAAACATGCGTACAAGACAAAGGTACAGGCTCAAGTGATAGAGAGCTAGCCTTGAGCAAAAGGAGTTTAGGACAGCACCTACGGAAGAGTTTAAAAAAAAAAGTCCATAATATATTGTTCATCAAAGTAAGGTGCTACAGCATTTGTATTTCATACTTGTTTCTGTTAAAAATGAAAACACAAGGGGGCAGGACTTTGGCCTAGTGGTAGAGTGCTTACCTAGCATGCACAAAGACTCAGGTTTGATTCCTTGGTACCACATACATAGAAAAACGCCAGAAGTGGTGCTGAGACTCAGGTGGTAGTGTTCTAGACTTGAGAAAATCCAAGGACAGTGCTCAGGCCCTGAGCTCAAGCCCAGGACTGGCAAAAAAATGAAAACACCAATATATGTTTGTAACAACTCATAGAAATTTAATAATGACTTGAGCTGTATCGTGCTGGAGGGATGGGAGAAACATGGAAAACGAAAGAGATGACTGTTTCAGTAATTTTTTTTCCCAGTCCTGGTGCTTAAACTAGGGCCTGAGCACTGTCTCTGAGCCTTTTTGTGCCCAACGCTATCATTCTATCACTTGAGCCATGTGTCCCTTCTGCCTTTTTCTGAGCAGTTTATTGGAGGTAAGAGTCTCATCAACTGTTCTGCCTGGACTGGCTTTGACGTTCAATCCTCAGATCTCAGCCTCCTAAGTAGCTAGGACTATAACAAAATATGTTGTCAGTGTTACTTGAAAATATAATTCCAATGCTAAGGAGTGCCTTGTTTTTCTTGTCAATCTGTCTTACAGTTAATCAAGATCAAAATCTCCATTCTGTTGAGCTCTGAGCCAGTTCAAAACTATCAGCCAGTACTACCGTTCCTATGTCCCTGGGTTTATTTCTTCCTTTCTTTTCACTTCCACTGTGTATCCTGTGTGTGTTGGTGATGTTTGTGTGTATGTATTTGGAATGTAGGGCTTTGCACATGGCCCTAACCACTGATCTGCATCCTCTACCCTTCCAGGTTCTTTATCTGGTTGTCTAGCCCTTAAGCATCCAGCCATTCCTTATTCCTCAATTGCTGACCATTTCGTGGCTCTCTCAGTCCCCAGTTTTTCCTCCTGTCCCACAAGCTCTTCTTCTGTTCTAGGCAGGTACAAAACTTTCAACATTTTCCTTTCTACAGTATTTATTCCAGCTATTTTGGAGGCAGGCTGGACAGACTTCCTCTCTCCCCATAGCCTAGTCCAGTATATAGTTTCAGAGGCAACTCCCAAGACCCTACCTGGTAGCCCTTTCTGCCTCCAAGCTCAAAGCACACTGCTCAGTCTTCACATCTATCTGCACAGCTAATAGATGCCCCTTATTTCCACAGCCTTCCACAAAGCTTTGACATGAAACTCCTCCAACTCTTTCCTTGTCTGTCCCTTTTCGGACCCATTTGAATTGCCATGTGTGCAAGTCCCTCAGATGTTTGTGGAAGCTCTTCTAAGAGTATAACTTATAGAATGGAAATTTCCTCTGGCTTTGCCATCCTGTGTGTGTCCAATAGAGTCACAGGTCTACATGCCTGACTTTTGTCTCATCTGTGCCTAAAAGACCCTGTCTTCTTGCGAAGTCTTTCTGGCAGGCTCCAAATAGCACCTCACTAGTGTTTATGCTCTCACCCTGTCAGCTGTCCAGTTCTGCTACCATGTGGCATACACCATTTCTTCCTCATTCCCTGTTCTCACCCCCTGCCATGCACCAATGCCCCCCACTGGGTACCACTGCTGCTTCCACTGGATACCACCGTGTTCACCAGGCACCAGCCTCCTGCAGGCACCACTACAATTATATTTCTTTGTGCTTGCCACACTGCTGTGAACCTAACAGTCTTTCACAGACATTAGCTGTTGAATGAAGGATGATATTCACTAGGCCATGCTTTGATTTGCTTTTTCAGTGGTGGAGATAGGTTGCACTGATTTATCCTCACGCTCACTCCAGTTTCCCTTGGGACACACAGCAGATATTTGTGAAGGGTTTGCAGGGATCAAGGTTCACCATCCTGAAGCGTTGAGTAAAGTTATTCTTAACCTGCCTCACTTGTCAGCCCAAATCAGTGGGTTGGACTTTTATGTGTTTTGAACCTTTTATGGAAATTTCCTAGTTTGGGTCTTCAAAGTTCAAATCCAAGTAGGAGTGGATCTCAAATTTCAGAAAAGTTCAACTCACACCACAGACAAAGTGGCTTTGTGCTCATCTGCTAGGCCAAAGGCACAGTTCTCCAATGTCGTTTCTCACTAGGGGACAATTGAGGAAGTAAAATAATCAAGAAAATACTTTCCCTGGAAGGAGTGGCAGGGAAGTGCAGCTAGGAATGAATGGACAAATGCACAGAGATCATTTGTGTGGGGGAAGGATGGGCAGAAGTCACTTTATGATTGTTTGTTTCTTAGACCTTGTACGTAACCATATTACCATGCAAATGGTCCCCCCCCCAAGCTTTGAAGTTAACAGCTCCCGGGAAAGAGAAGTAAGTGTTCACACTTGAGGGCTCTAATCCACTACATCCAAGGTCAAGTAAACCTGGTGGTGGGAAAGGCTTATAATAAGAGGCTCAAATGGTAGGAAATCTATCCTTGGGTTTCTTTTACTATATCTGAAAGATATTTAAAAAGTAATACTGCATATTGTTTGAGAATCCTCATAAAATAGATACCTTCAAGTCATAGAAATTAAGGTAGCAGTTTACTGTGACATGTCCTCATTCACAAGATGTGACATAAACAAGAAGCTGCTAGGATGAAACATACAGTATCTTACTGACAGCCACAATTCTAGAATTATCCAAGTGGTAGAAGCTGAATATCTACAGTCGGTCGTGGGGCTTGAAATACGGGCCTGGGAGCTGTCCCTGAGGTCTTCAAGTTGAGGCTAGCACTCTACCACTTGAGCCACAGGACCACATCCGTTTCCTTCTGGTGGTTATTTGGAGATAAGAGTCTCACTGATTTTAGTGCCCTGACTGGCTTTGAACCACGCTCACAATATTTTTCAAATTCTACTTTAATACCACGTTATTTTTTTTAACGTTTTAAGGCATAATCTGTTACAAGACATATTTTCACAAACCGTAAATTCGTAAAATAAGGCTATAGCTATACAAAGGAGATCTGTACAAAAAGAACTTTTTCCTTAAAACATTTTCTGTAGAGTATATAATGTATGAGAGCCAATTTACACCAAGTATTTTATTATCACTTTCTCTGTTTTTTCTTTGTTTGTCTATTAGACCAGTATTGGAGCTTGAAGACAGAGCCTTCAGCTTTCTCTTCACTTTTTCTACCACTTGATCCACAATTCCACTTCTTGGATATTAGTAGTTAATTGAAGATGAGAGTAGCATGGACTTTTCTGCCAAGGCTAATAATGAACTGTGATCTTCACAGTAGCTTGCTGAGTAGCTAGGACGACAGGTGGTACCACCAGTGTCTGGCTCTGTTTTATTTTGAATTTTATTTATTTATCTATTTTGTACTGCAGGGAGGGGGTCGTGGTGTGAAACCCAGAGCATCATACGTGGTAGGCAAGTGCTCTACCACTGAGATATATCCCCAACCAAGGCTACATGCAGTTTTTAAGGAACCCTAACAGAATACATGGTGGGTACAATGAAGACAACAGAGGTAGTAGCTTTACATAACTACTAGCTTGCAATTTACATTTATTTCCAGACTAGCTACTGGCAGCATGCTAACAGGCAGGTACCAGGTCAAAACACACACAGATAGAAGTCAGGCATTTTCATGCCTGAGATTCCAGATCCAACTCCCAGTGGCTGCAAAAAAAGAGGAGGAAGTCTTCCCTTTCTGCCAATCAAAAAGATGTTGAAGCTGGGGCCAGATGTTTGACCTAGTGGTATAGTGCTTGCCTAGCATGCACAAAGACCCAGGTTCGAATCCTCGGTACCACATACATAGAAAAAAGCCAGAGTGGTGCTGAGGCTCAAGTGGTAGAGCTCGAGCCTTGAGAAAGTGCTCAGGCCCTGAGTTCAAGCGCCAGGACTGCCCCCCCCCCAAAAAAAATGTTGACGCTGTGAGTCAGTGACTCATTACTGCAATCCTAGATATTCAGGAGACTGAGATCTGAGGAGTGGAGTTCAAAGCCAGCCAAAGCAGGAGAGTCTGTGAGACTTTTACCTCCAAATAATCAGTAAAAAGCTGGACTGGTGCTGTGGCTAAAGTAGTAGAGTGTTAATGTTGAGCAAAGAAAGAGAGAGGGGGGAGGTGGGGAGAAGAGAGAGAGAGACAGAGACAGAGAGACAGAGAGAGAGAGAGAGGAAAAAGCAGCACAGGGACAGTGCCCAGGTCCTCAGTTCAAGCTCCAGGATCAGCATACACACACACACACACACACACACACACACACACACACACACACACACACACACACGCATGCACATGGTTGGCTTCGTTTCTCCACCCCTGAGAGATTGACACTGAGATCCTCCATTTCCTTCTTGGGAAATCCCACTTCTCAACTCCAGATAACATTAAGCCAGACATGAAATCGCAAGAGTCCACAGTCCATTTCCCAAAAGCTGACTTATTTAATCTCACATGATACTGAGAGTGCCTTTCATCCAGTCTAGACAGCACTCAACCAGGTCCAGCCCAGTTCCTTGTCACAACCTTTCTATCAACTCAAAACAGCCCTCCCTCTTACTTTTCAATACTGAGTCTAGTCAAGAAAAAGAAAAAAGAAACCTGTGCCAGTAGCTTCATCTGCCTAAATCCAAGCTTAATCCATCTTTAGAAAAAGGAAAGTTCTGTACACCCTATTTACATCAACAAACAGATGAAATAAAATTTTCTAATGATAAAAAGCTAAGTGCTTTCGGGACAGGAGTTTGGCCTAGTGGTAGAGTGCTTGCCTAGCATGCATGAAGACTGGAGTTCGATTCCTTGGTACCACATACATTAAAAAAAAAAAAAACAGGAAATGGTCTGTGGCTCAAGTGGTAGACCTCTAGCCTTGAGAAAGTCCGAAGATAATGCTCAGGTCCTGAGTTTAAGCCCAGGACTGGCAAAAAAGAAAAAAAAAAGATTTGAGAAGAAATACAAGCATGATTGTCCTAAGACAATGGTAAAACAAAACAAAACAAAAAATACAAGAACAAACAATCTCTATAAAAAATGAACATACTGCCCAGACACTAAAGTCTCTGAGACTCTCATCTCCAGTTAACCACTAGAAAACCGGAAGTGGTGCTGTTACTCAAGGGGTCTTCAGCCTTGAGCTGAAGAACTCAGGGACAACGCCCAGGCCCAGAGTACAAGCCCCACCACCGACAAAAAAAAGAACAGCCTTTGCTACATTTTTGTGTCTTCTAATTCTTATTTTCTCTACTCGGTGATGACCTACAGTCATGTTGGCACATGAGGCTTTTCTATTAGGTCTTTAAACTTTTTTCTTTAAAAAAAAATCAGACGGGCCTGGAGTTTAGCCTAGTAGTTAGAGTGCTCGCCTAGCATGCACAGGAACTAGGGTTCAATTCCTCGGTACCACATACATAGAAAAGCTGGAAGTGGTGGTGTGGCTCAAGTGGTAGATCACTAGCCCTGAGGAAAAGCCCAAGGACAGTGCTCATACCCTGAGTTCAGTCCCCAGGACTGGTTAAAAAAAAAGGCAGGCAGTTAAAATTAGAACTAAGATCATTCTAATTAGTAATAGAACCACAGCATGTCCTTGGGATTCAAAAACTAAAATATGTGTCTTCCTGTTTCAGACACTCAGATTCAATAATGCCTAAGATAAATATATTGCAATTAGGGGCTAGGAGTGGTTGCCTGGCGTGTACAAAGCTGGGGTTAGATTCCCAGCAACACCAAGAGAAATGACAAAGTGTCAATTTGGATCTTTTTAGCCCTGGTAATCATTTTTTAAAAGCAGCATTTTTAGAAAATAATAAACAATTAACTTGAATTCAAACCAGTACTAAATTTGGAAGCTTGAACAAAGACAACTGAATTGCATGTGCTCATATATTTGTATATTTCCGTGTGTGTGTGTGTGTGTGTGTGTGTGTGTGTGTGTGTGTGCGTGCGCTAACCATAGGGCTTAAACTCGGAGCCTGGATGGTGTCCACAGTTCAACTCTGTATTTTTGCTGTTGTTTTGGTTTTTCTTTTTTTAATTTTAGTAGTTAATTGTAGATTAATGGGCCCATAGATTTTCCTTCCCGGATTGGCTTTGAACCATGATCCTCAGATCTCAGCCTCCTGAGTACGTAAGATTAGAGGTGTAAGCCACCAGATCCTCCCTAGCACATGTATTTTTTTAATGAAGTGTTAGGCATTAATTTTAAACTATCTATACATCTCTACTAAAAATTTTTGAAACCTGATACAAGCAAGAATCTTCTTTTCTCCTACTTATTCCTTTACCTTTCCTGTCAGCGTCCTCCAGCTGAATTTTCTAAAGCACTTTGGTTATTTTTATACGTCCAGAAGTTTGATAAGTTACTATTGATATAAATTTCTCCTATACCTACTCTCCCCCGTCCTCCCTCAGCCCAATAATAAAGATTCACATCAAATGTCTTTCAAGAACTGCAAATATTTGGTCTCTTAAGATTACTAATGTTCCAATAATGCATTGAGCACATGCATTGGGGGTATTGAAACCACAACAAAGGGATATGACTTTATTAATGTAGGGTTGACTATGTGCTCTTCTCTTGAGGGAAGGAAATGCAGGCATTAAAAGCACACATGTGCTACTGCCTTCTCTGATAGCAGGGAATCTTAACAAGCTTCTTCACTCATGATTACTGCAGGCTCTGCCTCCACAGCAAGCCCGTGGAACTAACTCTCCCTAAGGTCTTTGCTATTCCAAGATAAAATTCCTAGGCCCAAAAACATTCACACTCAAACCGGAAGTTCTCTGGTTTTACTGCATTCTGGAAGCCCTACTGTACTCTGCCTCTGTTTAGTGTGCATATTATAATCAAATCCATGTGTGAATATTTATATTTTAAAGATGTGGTACACCAATATGTTCTGAGTTAAGACTTTTGGGAAATACTGTGGCAATTGGATACAAACATCACTGAAAGGCTAATGTGTGTATTGTTACACTTTAATTCGTGAAATCTGTCATTTCAACTTTTTAGGATGGAAAATATCAGGTCTTTTACTTTTAAGTCCTATTCTGAAAACAGCAGAAAAGGAACTGAGAATACAAAGGAAATTGCATTTCATGTAACCACAAGGAAATGCTTTAAAAACCTGGGCAAGTTCACAAACTGCCAAGGAAAACTATGTGAAGACAGTTCCAGTAAGAAGGGGGCCAATTTACAATATTAGCAATTACCTACCCACCTCCCATCCTAATCCACTCCAGAATCCAGGAGACAAGATTACAAGACTCAGCCTACAAAGATGACTTTTCAACTGAATCTCTTAGCACTTACGAATGTGGAAATGAGTACCTAAACTACTGAAAATGTTCTGATTTGTCATATTTGTAGTCTCCTAAATATCAGGTTGGAGTAGAGCAGCAAACGCTATAATTTATTGCAAATGTTCTGTATGTAATTCATTGTTTGCTTCATTAAAAATTGTTTTGAGCCAGGTTACTGTGGCTCATGTCCTTAATCTTAGGTATTGAGGAGGCTGAGATCTTAAGATCATGGTTGGAAGTCAGACTAAGCAGAAAAGTCCCTGACACTATTAAATCCAATTAACCAGCCAAAAAAAAGAGCCAAAACTGGAGATATGGCTCTATTAGTAGAGCACTAGCATTCTCTGAAAAAAGCTAATGGACAGTGCCCAGGTCCTGGGTTCAAATCCTAGTAAGAGCACACACACACAAAAAAGTTGTTTTGGAACTTTTAGTAGAAAATTTGACAATGAAAAACTTCTAAATCAATACTAAAATGGTGTAAGAAATCATTAGATTTACAGAATTAGTGTGATATTGCAATCCACAAAAGTAAGTATGTAACCAGTTGAACAACTTATAGTAGATGAGCTGGATTTAGCAAACTTGACATTAAGTAAATAATGCACTCAAAAAGTTCTCAAGGGGCCAGGAGTTTGACCTAGAGGTAGAGTGCTTGCCTAGCATGCACGAAGACCCAGGTTCGATTCCTCAGTATCACATACATAGAAAAAAACCTAGAAGGGGTGCTGAGGCTCAAGTGGTAGAGCTCTAGCCTTGAGAAAATCCAAGGACAATGCTCAGTCCCTGAGTTCAAGGACCAGGACAGGTAAAATATAAAGTTCTCATGAAATAACTTTTTAAATGCTAAAAAAGCCAGAAGCAGGCCGGGAGTTTGGCCTAGTGGTAGAGTGCTTGCCTAGCATGCACAAAGACCCGGGTTCGATTCCTTGGTACCACATACTTAGAAAAAGCCAGAAGTGGTGCTGAGGCTCAAGTGGTAGAGTTCTATCCTTGAGAGAAAAAAATCCAAGGACAGTGCTCAGGCCCTGAGGTTACGCCCAGGACTGGCAAAAAAAAAAAAAAGCCAGAAGCCACAGACTAAATAGGGCTATCTGTCTGATTTTGTACAATTCTTTTCTGCAAACTGCATTTATGTAAATATTGTCTTACTTTGTCCTCAAGATAGAAGCAGCTTGATAGGAATTAGCATGCTGTTTAAAGGAAATGTGCCTGTTTTGAGAGCAGATGAGACAAAAATACAAACATAGGGTTGAGCATAGTTTGCAGAATGAAAAAAAAAATTATTGCTTAAGGCTCAAACAAAAATGGAAAACAAAGTCAAACATACAGTTGCTTTCTCGAGGGGTGGAGAATAAAACATAATTGATTGTTAACAATACCATTTCTTCACTCTTCCATTATTTTCCTAATTATCTAACTTGGTTAGGTTTGGTTGGTTTACTTGAAAACCAGTACTTTACACTGAGATAAGAGTGAGCTTTACAAAGCAAAATAGAGAAAGATCAGGAAGGTGGGGTGTGGTTCTGAAAAGATTCTTGCCTTACAAAGGCCTACTCCTTTTATGGAGGTGGGAGGGTTGTTGGAGGTGGATCCAGAGAGGCCCTGCTCAACAAATCCTAATATATGTCCATTTGTTTCATTTCTGCCTGCAATGAGCATCTAGATCAGAGGCTTAATTTCTGGCACAGTATAATTTGACTCTGATATTGGGGATTGAACTCAAGGCCTTATGCATGCTTATTGTGAGTTCTTCCACTAAGCCACATCCCCAGCCCCAACTCTATAATTTTAGAGCTCCTCTGGCTCCATCTGAACTTCCCAAAGCTTAAGAAAGAGATACACAAGGACTGTGCCTATTTTGTCTAGACATCTGGAGAAAGAGCCAAGGTGTGCATGCCTTTGGCATCTGTAATTGGGTCATCAAACACTGTTGTGATACCATTATCTGATTACATTGTGAGTTAATTTTTTTAAACAGAAAAGAATGGAATAAACTTCTGAGAAGTTAAACAGGGAACCCTTAATTATCACTCACTCTGCAGGAAAATAAAATGGTGAGTTGGAAGTAAGCTAAAATTTGAAAAGGGAAATTTGGGACAAAAACTCATTATTAGTTGGAATTGCTGGTATTGAATAGACTCAGCAGAAAGCACTGCATTGAAATGAAGGATCTGTACTTGCTACTTTTGAACAGGTATTTTTTTAATAGAATGGAGGGAAAAAACCTTTAGAACCCATAAAGCTCAACACAAGTTAAGTTTAATATTCTTTTTCCCCCAACTAGTGCTGTTGAAATGTCTGTCTTATAGAAACATGAAAGTGAAAGAATTATTGTTCTTACTCATTACGGAAAAAGCTAGGGCATTATTTTATTTTCTGATTTGAGGAAGTGCTAGAATTTGTTAAGACAGCACAGTATTTATAATGTTACCATTCTTAATATGCCGTGATCATTGACACAGAAAGCTGCAGAAGCCTAGAGGAGGACTTTTGGCATAATGAACGGGAAATGATCAGATATATAAAAAGGCTTAGGTTTTGCATTTAAGTTAAATGTTAAATCAAACAAACACATGCTGAGGACTTCTACCCCCTGCTTGTAGATACCAATTTATTCCTAGATCTACATTTATGAATCTCTGACTAGTTGGCAAGTGACACCAGCAAAATTAAGTCGAGAGAAATGAGACAATTGTCTGCAATGGTGCAAATATTTCAAAAAAAAAGAAGTCATTTTAACGTTTATTAATTGAACAGGCTATTTCAACATGTTTAGTCTAAAAATATCACCAGTGAACAAGTGGATAGATTGTTCCAACCTATCTAAAGAGTTGTAGGAAATGTTATTATTGTCATTTCCTGTAAAAAAAGTAGTTGTAAAACTTATCGTAGACTGAATTGGAACAATTATCTGAAAGCGCCTCAGGTCTTGGAAGTGTTAAGTTTCATTTGGTTTATCTGGGCTCAGTGTGAGAATTTTTTTTTTGGTGGGTCATGGGACTTGAACTCGGCCTGCGCACTGTCCCTAAGCTCTTCAGCTCAAGCCTACCAGCCTACACTTGGGCCTGGGTACTGTCCCTGAGTTCTTCAGCTCAAGGCTACCACCTTACCCTTGAGCCAAGCCCTACTTCCCCTTTTCTGGAGGTTAATTGGAGATAAGAATCCCAGGTCCTTTTGTCCCTTTGAACCTTGATCCTCAGATCTTAGCCTCCTGAGTAGACGTAAGCCACCATGCCCAGCTAGTGTGAGAAATTTTTATACAGGTGCCCCATGCCATAGCCCACATATATCAGCCTAACTTATGACCACCATCACTCTGTAGAAATGCTTAACAAAAAAAGTGTAATTGAGGTATTCATTCAGCACTCATTTGTTAATGTAGATGGTGTAAAGTCAAACTCATAGACGGTTCAAACTTCGTATTTTCTTTAGCAACCAGCTAACTAATTTTCTTAACTCTACTTCATTTGTCCATGGAAACAGCTGACAATGGTAGAACATCCAATTTATTTAATGGTTACTCTGGTTAAATATGCACAATAATTTCATGATCAATGTTGAATGTTTTCTTCGGTTGTGTGCCATTCCTAGGGCTTGACCTGAAGAGGCCGAATTGCTGTCCTTACTTTTTTCTCCCCAAGTCCTGGGGCTTGAACTGAGGGCCTGGGTGCTGTCTCAGAGGTCTTTGTTCAAGGCTATATTCATTCTACCACTTTGAGCCACAGCTCCACTCCAAATTTTCTAGTGATTAAATGGAGATAAGAGATTTTTTTCTGCTCCAGCTGGCTTTGCATCTTGACCCACAGATCTCAACTTCCTGAGTAGCTTGGATTACAGACTTGATCCCCCAACACTTGGGTGTCCTTGCTTTTGTATGCTCATGGCTACTGGAACCACAGTTCCACTTCTAGCATTTTGGGAATTAATTAAAGATAAGTGATTAATTAAAGAGAAGAGATTAGACTCTCTCTGGGTGCTGGTGGCTCATGCCTGTAATCCTAGCTACTCTGGAGGCTAAGATCTGAAGATGGCAGTTCAAAGCCAGCCTGATCAGGAAGATCGGAGACTCTTTTCTCCAACAAACTAATTTCAAATAAACTACTTAGAAAAAAACCAGAAGGGCACCCTGGCTGAAATGGTAGAGTGATAGCTTTGAGCAAAAGAAATTATGGGACAGCACACAAATCTGGGGAGGGGAAGAAAGAGGAGGGAGGTTGGGGGGAGCGCTTCAGCAGGCAATGTTAACTTTTCTGACATGACTGATGTTTTGACTCTGGGTTTTGGATTGTCTGGTGGAAATAAAGGAGAAAGGTATCAAAAAGCCTTGGGACTTTCTTCAAAGCTTAAAGAAGTTTGGGGGGATAGTCCTTAGATTGTGCCTTGAATTTAGCTACATTAGAGCAAAGAAAAGTCTATGATAGGACAGAATAGGTCAAAGATTAACTTGAGAATCGGTGAGAATATCCATCTTTTTTATTGTAGATAGCACATTTACAAACCAGACATCATAAGCCCGGGGATAGCAGCTTGCACCAGCAGCCTTGGCACTCAGGATGCTGAGGTGGGAGCACAGTTTGGACCTAGGAGTTTAAGACCAGACTGGGGAGCAAGACAAAAAAGTTAAAACCAAAAAAAGTAGGATCAAAATGAGACACAAATATTTGTTATGCAATGCACACTTCACATAGCAGTTGCAATAGTTTTCTAACATCAAAGAAATAGCTTTTATTGTTTGCTTTGGCTAAGAAATCTTCTTTCCTGATTCGACTACAATTTAGTTTTGAATACCAGAGTACTTCATGTGCTTTGAAACTAAACCCCTGGATATGTGTACATACACAGCACTGGTCCTTTACTGTTCCAAATGTGTAGCCAAGGAAGTTTCAATTAATGCAGGCTACAGGGCGAACCGTCCCCCAACCCAACAAAAATGCCTGAAGGCATACATTTAAAGAAAGGAGTACAAATTAGAAACAAATGCACAATTACCTTTTCAGAATGATTTCATGTTAATTACCATATTTACACTGTAAATGAATGATCAATTTATAATACTTAGAAATAACCATAGAATGTAGAAAATATTTCTTGTGTATCAAGATTTGGCATTGATCAATTAGAATTTAGTTTGTAATTTAGCATTTGTGGTAATAGAAAAACGACAGGCTTATTTCTGATTCAAAAGTGTTTCTAGACTTTTGTTCCTCTTTGAAAAATGAAAGAATTGGTTACTATTCTTCATTATGAAATTCAAGTAGACATATTCCAACTATTATCTTATATAAAATGATCAGCCTTAGGGCTTATATTCAGTGTTAAAATTGGTTTGTATTAGGCAATTAGTCAATATTCAAGTAACGGAAATCTAATGGAGCCAGACACATTCAACTCAAACATTTGCAAACCAGAGACTAATACTTCCTCAATTTTATTCATATAAGAAAATTATACACTTAAGTGGGGCTCACTCAAGAATGAATTGCATCCATGTTTACCAGTTGAACCAGGTGACATTTTATTTTACCAGCTCAGAGATCCTGTAAATCTCTAAAGCTTTTATGACGTTGTGAAAATGGTGCAAAGTTGCCTAAACCCACAGCAAAGACGACAAAAAGATACACTTAATGTGTTGCCTGCATTAGTGCTCCTTCCTTCCACCTACAAAATTTTGCTCACAATATTTCTAATCAGTTGATCTTTCTGAAAATGCTTCCTTTTGTCTCTTTCACAACGTGAAAAAGAATGCCTTAGATATACAGATTGTCTTCTGTTGCTCAACTGCGAACATTGCATGGAAGAAGGTTGATTTTTCCATCTTTGAGATAACAGCAAATCAAGCTCAAAAATCATGGAAGGCTCTGAAATGATCAAGGAGTAGAGGTATAATAGAACAGATGCCCAGCTGCTATGCTAGAAAAAAAGACAAATGGTGAAGTGCCTAATGATTTTGAAAAGATTTCTTTATCAAACATGTCATGTGTTTGAAGGACCTGAGTTGTTGGCATCAGATGTAGGATATCAGCTTGTTAGGAAAGTAAAAACATGATGGCAGCTACATACTGGCGATTGACAAGTCAATTGAAATCACTGATGTTGCTTAACTGAATGTCTTTATTCAATGTGTCTTTGGTCAGAAGTTAACGAAACATCTCTGTTTTTTATTATCAACACATCCAATCAGATGTCATACTTCAATGTGGTTAAATAGTTTCTTTTGTAAAGAAGTTAGGTCTTCCAAGTAATGTTATTTACTGGCCAGCAAATTACATACTCTGTAAATGACAACTGCAAGGATTTGAATCTAGTTTCTCCCTGTGAATTCTAACTGGGCAATATTGGTGATTTTTTTGTCAGTCCTGGGGCTTGAACTCTAGGCCTGGGAGCTGTCCCTGAGCTCTTCAGCTCAAGGCTATAAACCTACCCTTGAGCCACAGCTCCACTTCCAGTTTTCTAGTGATTAACTGGAGGTAAGAGCCTCATGTTCTTTGGTGTCTGAGCTGGCTTTGAGCCGTGATCATCAGATATCAGCCTCCTGAGTAGCTAGGATTACAGATGAGAGCCACCATGGTCAGCATCAAATACTCTTTTATCATCCAAACTCCTGGCTCTGTTCCTCCAATACACTCCAAGTCAATCAAAGCTTGTGAATTCTTGCATGACCCCTCCAGCCTTTGACCTTGAGCCACTGGCTGGGTGTGAAGAACTGAGAGCTCAAAATAGTTCCTAGGGGTTTGTTTACTGGACATTTCCCCAAGTTGGTTGCCCCCTGAAAAGTCATCTATACCATAATGAAATGAACCTACAAATTTATTGATTCAACAGGCTCCTCGAGGTTATTTAGCAGCTATGGTTATATGAATAAAACAAAAAATCACAGAAATAACTTAAATGGCTTTATTTATGTGAAACTAAAATTGTAGGGATCCTTGGCATTGCGTTTTGATTACAAACATCAACTAAGAAGTATTTGTGTTTCCATGTGGAATGCAGAGATTTGAAAATGATCAGCATTAGTGCATGAGATAATGCATACTGGATTATGAATTAGTCCAGAATTCATATTCCCACTTAGAAATTCTAACTTGGATGGGGTGGGGGGAGGGAAGCTTTTTTGCTTTTCCATCTCACAAATGATTGCTCATCACAGAATGAAACACACCCAAAGAAGAAAATAGTGTTTTCATAGCTAGGGAAGAAGCTACCACTCTTAAAAATGATCACTTCAAAGGTAACAGACATCCAAATTGATGTGGTTTTCTTAGAAAACTCATCAGTAAATCATTTCTTGCACAGTAGGTTCGGCATTAGCCCTGCATTTAGGATAGATAGTGTTATGGAGGGCTGGTTGCTGCATACCAACGTCAGTGTCAAGTTCTTCATCAGGAATTAGAGACTGTCCCGGATACCATGCAGGACAACACTGGCAAAAAAACAAAAGGTGAACTGCAGATAGGTCAAAACAGGTCATATTTTCTTATAGAAAAAAAGTGCTATAAAATGTTTCTTGGTCATTTTACTTTTAAATGGCTAGTTTATAATAAAAGAAGAAAGGATTTTCTTCTATGTTGTTAGCACCTGAAGTTTAAGTGGTCTTTACATAGGTTGTATTTTCATAAAGCATACTAGATGTTATATACACCCTATTAGAGATCAAACGTTAGAAACCTGCCATCTGGTGAAAGGTATTTTTATAGTTGCTATAAAGGCTACATTGCTCTCTAGTCATCTGATTGATAAGCAGGTTGAACTGTGATCAGGATAAAAATATACAAAGTTGTCTAGTTTGTTAGATTAAAAAAAAAGAATTGTGTCATATTCTTGTCATTTATATCGATATTTGGAAGCAGAAGGGTTTGTCATTTTCAAAGTATTATCCTAGGGCAAAAGTAACATTAGTCCAAGAAGCATGAGGACTCAGCCCCCATTTTGAATGTTTCCTGAAAACTTAGTGTTTCAAGCTAAATGGTCCAATAATTATGAGAGAAACCAAACTCCAGTGAGAAAAAGCTGTGTGCCCATGGTGACTATCTTTCAAACAAATATAACAGCGCTGACAGTTAAGCACGTGCATAATTTGGTAGAAAATGTATTCACGTAGCTAACTTTTATGAAAATAAACCCGTTTTACACTACTGAGTTACCCACAGAACACTGGAGAAATGCAGGAGAAACCCTGATGAGTGCATCTTAGTTTGATTTTAAAGACACAAACCAGATTCGGCAGTTCTTAGACACAAATCCTTAAGAGCCAGCAATGGCTAAACCTTTTGTAGTGTAACACTTTTTTTTTGTTTTGTTTTTCTCTTTTCTACACATTTGGTATTTAGAGATTTAACCCCCCAAAAATCTCAAAACCTTAGAGTTCACACTACAGTACGGAAAAAATAAAGTATACAGCAGTCATCCATTTACTTCTTTTGATCTTGGAGGGGGGGGCAAAAATTGAATACACTATCCCAGTGAAGGAATGGGTAAGTATGAGGGAACTGCCCACAAGAAAGGAAAAAAAATCAGTTTGGTGGTAATTTCAAAACAAGTTTTCAAATTATCAAAGAGCTTACAGCTCCTTTGACTTGCAGAAATCACACAGAAGAAAAGAGAAGTGAAAATACTACTTGGCATGGTTATTTTAATTGCTCAGGAGTTTCCAATGGAAAGCCTAACTTAAATGCATAGTCCAAATTCTTGCTCTCGAGCTGTCTTCTTTGTGCACTGAAAAGGAGGAAAGACATCCCCATCAATTGTTCTCTGCAGATAAAGGCGCTGTTTTGTAGATTTCTCCCCGATCAGGGTCAGTCTTGCTAATGACCTGCCCACCCACCTGGGGTCCTAGTGAAGGTGGAGTCTGGAAAGTTCCCCACACCTTGGAGACAAATGATTCTGGGCAAGCCCACTACAGTCCTTTGCTTTGAAAGTTGGTCTCCATCCTGGAGCAATCTAGATAAGTAATGTGGCTCTTTTTTGCCCGGAACTGGGGGTAGGGAATGGCTATAACCTATACTTTGCGATCTCGGGTCACTAACGAAAGACAGGAGTAAATGTTCATTTGTGGTATATTTCCAGCGCAGGAAGCACAAAGTGAGTGCTCCAGCGCCACTAGAGATTTTTGCACAGGGGGAGCTTTAACATGGTTAAGCAAAGTTGAATGAAAGTTTTCGCGGTTGTGGCTGTTTTCTACCCGCCCCCACCTCCCGAATTTCAGCCCTCCAGCTTTTGTGTGGTGGTATACAAAAGCTACGACAATGGCTATTTTTTCCCCGCAGGATCACGTTTAAATGAGATGTTTAGAAAACGGCATCTGGACAACGGGTGGGGTTTGATCTTCTTGTATAGTATATATCTATTGGTCAGCTCAGGGACTTCATTTGGTCATTTTTGTCCGTTCTTGTCACGGCTCTGCTATTGTGTGTGCAGTGTCCACTCACACATTTTTATGGATTTCAACATGTTGTGGAATCCCGACAGGGGCCCACAATTGGAAATGATATGTGCCATGCCTGGGAGCCAAGGGGAAAGATTTGAAGTTGGGATTGAGGGAGTGAGTCGACTTGTGGTGGGTGGGTTTTATGTCTACATCTGGTGGGATCAGCAGTCCCCCAAAGGATACGCTAACTTCACCCCACGCCCCCTGAAAACCCTTCTGTGCCTTCGTTTATTTGATTTGCTTTAAACAATGTTACATTCGAACGTCAGCCACGATCTACATTCTCTGGCTAGGCTTGGAGACTGCGGAATAACAAGGGAATTTACACACCTCCCTAGCTCAGGTAGCCTAGACTAAGTCGATGTTCCTTTTTTTTTTTTTTTCTTTTCCCCTGAGCTACGCGGGGGTTCGTATCCGGCCGCCATGTTCCGTACTGGAAAGCCGCCCCCAAAATGCAGCCCTGTTTCCCACATCGCAGTTCTATCGCCCCCTCCCTCTCGGCTCTGATCGGAGAGGCCGACCAGACGTGGCAAAGCCAAGCCGCTTTCTACTCTTCCCCTCCACCCCCTCGCAGCGAACACCGACTCGACGGCGGCCAGCACTGCGCCTGCGCGGGGCGGCCATGGGGGGCGGGGTGGGGGAGCGGTACAGCCAAGGCTTGAAAAGGCTGGAGCCACGGGGAGTAGGGGAGGGGTTGCGGCCGGGGCCGGAGCCGCCTCTTTCCTCCCAGCGGGTCCCCGCTCAGGCTCTGGCCTGGCTCTCACACGTGCGCGCTAAAAACCCACTTCAAAGTCCGTTCCCGGCGAGAGGGAGGCCTCCTTTGGGTCGACCCTCGGGCCCTGCGCCGGCTGCCCACCAGACCTCGGGCCTTCCTGCCCCCTTTATTCCCGAAGCTGGGAAAACAATCGAGGGAGAACAGAGGAGACCAGGAGTAGCAGCGATCAGCCTTTGGGCACCCCACTAGTATCTTCCACTCCCAACCCCATCCCACCCTCCCCCTATCGCCTAAGGAACAAAATCCTACAGTTACTTTGGGGCTATGGCTAAACTATAGCGTTCGGAGCTCACCATTGTTTGGGCTCATATTGACCCCCAGGTCCGGATTAGGCAGTGGCTGATTCTTGTTTTGCAGACCCGCGAGCCTAATGAGGCCGGGAGGCGATGGGGCGCGAAGCGTCCTTGGAGCCCTGGCGACCGCGGGTTTAAGGCCGCCAAGGGCCCTGTAGGTGGAGGTCAAAGGGTCAGCGCGCAGAAACCACGAGAGAATTGACCTCAGGAAATGAGGTTCCTCCCCACACCCGAGCATCAACCGGGAGTTCCTACAATTTGCTGTGGACAGGGACCAACAAACGACCTGAAGACAGTCATACCAGACTCTCGACCTCAGAGATGTCTGGCTATGGCCCAGGCCAAAGCGAAAATGGACATTTGGGCCAGCCTACGGGCCAGAACCCAAGAACTCCCTCTTCAGGACATAAGCATACTCGCTGGTGACATTGTTTCAGAAACTTAACACATTAACATCACCTTAAAATTCTTCCCTTTTTGTTTTTCTTTTACAGAAATGAGAACTACAGAAGCACGTATGAAATAGGGAGAGACAGACAGAAGCAGGAAGAAAAATCCAGTAGTTAGAAAGGGGAGGGCAGGATACTCAATGGAAGACAAGTGGAGAACATAACGAACTTTCCTGGAAGGCTTTGTGAACTTAAAGCTCAACCACAACTCCCCACCATCCTTTTTCTTACCTAACACCAACTGCCCTGGCTACCCTGCTTGATCTTTAATCTTCCAAACAGGATGAGGACACTTATATCTGGACCTGAACAGCTACCTCCCCTTTTTCCACCTAACACTAGGAATTAATGCAAAGTCACTCATTTTGAAAATAATATTAATGGACCTCAACAAAGCTTTTACCAGGTGCAGAAATGAAAATAAAGAATAAATTATTAAGAGGCCACCCTGGAATTTCAGTTTCACATTTATGACTGAGGAATGATTGCTTATTTATTGAAAATTCCAATTAAGAATGTGCACTCCCAGAGCCAGATTATGGGAAAAGAAAATTTGTGACTTTAAAAAAAACTAAAATCAATAGTTTTGTTGGTCAAAAAACGACAAGAGCATAGGACATAATTTTAGGAACTGTGTTGTACCCAAAATAGAAATAATCCAGAAGAAAGGCAAAACATTGTTGCCATTTAATTGGCATCTTAGGGCATTCTCAATTCTTTCCTGTAAAACTTTTGTTCATTTCAAACAACTACGAAACAATGAAATTTTTCTTCGTTCCTGAAGGATATTTCACATTTTAAATAGGGCAGGCAAGTTTCTGAGTGAATCTTGCACCTAACCATTAAAGGTTCAATTGGACTGTAGCCAGAGTACAGAACTACTGGTGAGAACAGTAAATTGCCAAAGTTCATTTCATAAGTTAAAAGAAATGCACACAATTTAAATTTCACTGTGGCACACATGTAAAGCCACTATTATGAATATACACTTGCTGAATACCTGAGCATTTGAAATGGTCTCTGACTTGAAGTGAAGGGACAGTCTTGAAAAATAATCTATTCTAGCAACCTCAATGTCAAGTTCAAATCTGCAATATATGGGAGAGTGATAGACTGACCAGGTTACCTCCTCAATATCCCCCAATTTCTATAATCATTTCTGTAATCATCCCACCCTCAGTTCATGGCACTCAGGCTTTGATATTGGTGGAGTAAAGTGCAAAGGACACCATTCTTTACTAATAGAAAAAATGCCTCCAAACCAATTTACAATTAGAAACTGTTAATAATTATCTATTGACAAAGATCAGTAGATAACAAAAAAAGATTGCTTCAATTGTATTCTGGAAATAGAACTTCCTTTGAATCTTTGTAAATTCCCTATACATTTCCATTTTTTGATTTATTTGACATGGGAAAAAATCAGGCACCAAAATACGAAAATCTTATAAATAGTATGTGCCAAGACTTTATTTCTTCCAAAAGAATAGTCAACAAAATTCTAGAATTTTAAAATGAATATATACATATCCATCAAAATTGACTGACACCAAAACTCAGAGCATTGCCCCTTAAATAGCAAGAGGTACTTAAGTCTATTCATCACATTTCTAAATACTTTACAATTCCTTATCTCCACCTTGCAGTTATTCATGCAAATTGGTATCTCAATAACCAACAGCATCCTAATAAAAAGTCTCAATACTCGACCCATTTCAAACCCCCCAGTTTCTTTTCCAAAGAACCATTGTAAAAAGAACTGTCTGTCCAAACAGTTGCTTCACTGAAGATTAAATGGATTGTTAACATTTTATCAAAAAGCAAACAACCATTTTTCATTGTTATTGATTTTAATGGAAACAATACGCTTAACATCTTTGCCTACAAATAATGAACTTTAAAAATAACATATTTTGCAAATGATTTTTTTTCTTTCCACAGTATGATTTTGGATCTGCTGCAGTTAATACACAGCTATATAAATATTATGAATAATTGTCATATTATGAATTTAACTATATACAGCAAACAAATCAGCCTTTGCCATTCCAGAATTTAAATGGACTATGTTACTTTTAAGAAGCACTTTAACCACAAATAAGCACTACTCGACTGGCCTGGCTCATCACCTCAATTTCAGAGATATGCTATCTTTTGAAAATATAGAGTGAGATAGATTTGGTAGGCAGATTAGATAAGTCATAGATACAAACATATATAGGTATATGGGTGATCTCTAGATAGAACAGACATGCATCCTGCCGCAATTTTCATTTCTATGTAAGGTAATAAAAAACTAAGGGACATAAAGCTAATTAGGTTACCTTATGTTTCTATATGTAGGGCAGGGATGATTAAATCCAGCTTCTCAATCTTTGAAGTATAAGATTGAGATGTCATGGCCACTAACTGAATTGATCAGTAATATTTGATTTGCATGCCGAAAATCCAGGACAAACACATTTAAACTCGCAGTTAAACAACTATCTGAGCTAGAAATTAAAAAAGGGGGGGTCTTTCCAGATGGAAACTGACACTGTAAGGGATCTTTACGGCAATAGAAAAATAATTTAACAATTAAAAAAGGGATCTGAGTGAGTTATAAATACCAACAAACAAAATTCATTATGCTCATGTCTCCTCTTTGGAGAAGGAGGCTGTTACAAAACAAGAGAAAAAGTCAGTGGTTCAAAAATTGTAAATTGTGTTCTTTCAAAACAATAAAATTTTAATGCTAAAGCAGTTATAATCAAAAGCTGTACAGAATTTGTTAGAAAACATTTATCCATAAATATTGTTCAGTTCCCGGCACTTGCAGCAATAATTAAATTACAAACGATAAATATGGCATCAACGGATATGTATTTACAAAAAAAAGTTATTACAAAAGGCAACTGTATACTAAACGTCACAATCTGTGTAGTCACATCATATCCTCAGCCTGAAAAATTACTGAACAACAGTTTCGACCCCATTAGACAAAGATACATTCACAAGAGTAATGCTTGGAAGAAAAGTTCAAGACATAACAGGACTTTGGCATGGTTTAAGACTGTGAGAGTTTCAACAATCACCACTAAGGCGAAGAAGAATTTCCATCAGTTTAACATCACCACCACCAAGCCTTCTATAACTTCCTCAAGAAACAGGACATGTGTCAAAACGAACTGAAGGAGTTTCAGAATGGGGTGTACGAAGAGCAAGAGGAAGGGGCAGAAAAAAAAAAGCTGTGAAAAGATTTTGTTTAAAAAAATCCTTTGAATGCCAAACATATTTTCTAATCCTGAGAAAAGGGTATGGCTACTTTTGGATCTTGCCCCCAAACCTTCCTGGACCATTGCAATGAACAGCAGGTAGCCCTCTATATGGCCTCTTGCTTTCAAACTCCATTTCCATCTGATTGGTCTCAGTTTTCTTTTGAAAATGCATTTTGGTTGTCCTCAGACGTACCATTCGTTAAAATTGGGAGGAAGTCCAGGGTTGTGGCTGGTGCTAGTTTGAACTGCAGAAGGGGTTTTAGTGGTATCTTTACTGTTTGCAGAAGCTATAGCGGGTGGAGTGGAAGATTCATAGCCTGAACTGGCAGCAGGGGAGGAATCTGACCCTTGAGATTCATGAACCTAAAATTAACATGTATATATTATAATGAATATAATTCCAACTGGCAATGTGCAAGCAAAAACAAGTGCCCAATATTGAGCCCTATAAGAGCAAGACGGCCCAGTGACCCACTTAAAGAGAGAAACACGGTGATCATTTACATTTCTCCATGACTGGTGCTAGAACCCACCTCCCCCCATCTACCCCCTAGCCCAGCATTTTCAACAAACACTAGATTTGATCCTAAGACTGGTACTATAAATGAAATAATTATAATAATGCATTGGTTGCCTTTCAGTCATGCTATTTAGAACAGGCTTTTTCCGTTCATGGAGAGAATAAGCAGTTACTCTTTGGGGGCCCAGATTTCACCAGACTGCTTTCGGGGTAGGAAAGCAGGTACAGAGAAGAGTGGAACTGGGACCCAGGCTGTGGGGGGCGGGGGGGCCTTGGAATGCCAGATAAATGTGTGGGAAATCAGATCCTGATCCTCCGGCCTATTGTTTTATGAGAAGGCTGGGACCAAATCAATGACCCTACCCCGGGTTCGGCGCGGCCACTCTACATTCCCAGGGCAGGCTGAGCGAGCCAGGAAGAAGCAGTCACGGAAGCCTTCAGCCCTGGCGAGCTCCACTTGAGCTTTCTAGTAAATGACTGATTGATAATTCCTCCAGTGATCTCTCCCCCCTCCCAATTCTACTCTCTTCTCCTCCACCCCACCCCCACCCCCAAAATGGGTCCAAGGTGTCACCGCTGGAGCAAATCGGATTTAACGTGGAGGACAGAGGGTTGGCAGCGCGGGCGCTTCCGTTCCGCGGCCTGGTGTAGGGTCGAGTGTTTACAAACCGCCGAGCGCTAATAAAGAGGTAATTACCTTCATGTGTTTGCGCAGGGAACTGGGGTGAGTGTAGGACTTGTCGCACACTTTGCAGATATAGGGCTTATCCGAGGTATGCACATGCATGTGCTTCTTGCGGTCGCTGCTGTTGGCAAAGCGTCTGTCACAGCCTTCAAATTCGCATTTGAAAGGTTTCTCACCTGCAAAAGGCAATAAGCGCAAAACGGGGGAAATGCGATGAGGGTCTCAATCTTCCCAAAGTCCATCAGCCCAAGACTGAGTTCCAGGCGGAGCGCCTACAGGGGAAGGCTGTGGGCAGATCTTTTCACTGGAGAAAAAGAGTGTTGTTTGAGCCCGCTGGGCTGGGAACCAGTGGTCCCGGGGTGGGGTGGGGCAGGGCCCGCTCGAACGAACGTGATTATCCCTTTGTTCTCCCTGGTCTAGAAAGCTGCATTCTTCTAAGAAGTTTTCCCTAAGTTGTGGCTCCTCCCTAACAGGCTCGGGGCTCCCCCAAACTGGAACATTCTGCAACCATCAAGCCAATACAACCAGCCCAGCGGGACAATGGGCAGGGCTAGGAAGATCCCGTACTTTCCCTTCTTTGTACCTTTTAATTTGCCTCTTTCAAATGTAGAGGCTTTGGTAATCCCAGTATTTAATAGGCCTGGTAGTCCTATTTAATGTAAGGAAAAAGAAAACCCATATAAACCCGGGGGCTACAGTTTCACTAGAGGTTCTGTACTGGCTACAAAACTGTAGTGCCTTTTCTACTTTAGCTTTCCACCGAGAGGACTAAACTGAAGCTGGACTTCCAAATAAAAATCGTTCAACAAAAGTAGCCGTCATTTAATTAGGAGATGTGCCAATCAAGTGTAAAAAAGAGCGGAAGTAGCCAAAAGTTAGTTTTCATTAGCATTTCTATGGTTGCCTTCCCGAAATGTGTGCTTGCAGAGGGGAGCTAAGTCGCTTGTAAGCAATCTGCTCTCAACACATTCGCAGTCCCTTCACAGCAACCAAGAAAGGGACACAAAAAGAGGCGGCCCCAGTTTGTTCCTGGGCGCGAGAAGGTTCTAATTAGTTTCTGAGACTACAGAGCCCTCAGCCCGGGAAGTTAGAAGTGGGCAAAAAAAAAAAAAAAAAAAAAGAGTCCCAGGGCGGGGAGGGTGAGGGGTGGACAGACCAGGACTGCGCTTCTTGTCGGAGCGGCCTCGGGTGAAGCGCTGCGGTCTCTGGGGCTTTCCACCCCTCTCCCTCGCTTTCCAAGTCGGCTCCGTGGCAGGATGCACTCGCGGAACGCCACGCACACCTGTCTCCCCACCCCGCCCCTTACCTGTGTGAGTCCTCTTGTGGATCTTGAGATTCTCCGAGCGGGCAAAAATCTTCCCGCAGCCTGGGAAAGGGCATGGGAAGGGCTTCTCGCCCGTGTGCACTCGGATATGGTTGACCAGTTTGTACTTCGCTTTGAAGGACTTGCCCTCGCGGGGGCACTCCTCCCAATAGCAGACGTGGTTGTTTTGCTCCGGGCCCCCCACATGCTCCATGGTGACATGAGTCACCAATTCGTGCATGGTGCTGAAGGTCCGATCACAGCTCTTCTTGGGCCGGCTCATCTGAGCTTCATCGATCCACTTGCAGGACAGTTCCTGCTTGATGGGCTGCCGCATGTAACGGAAAAAGGCGCCCGGCCCGTGGTGGGCCGCCACGTTCACGCCCATGTTCATGTTCATGGGGCTGTAGTTAGGGAACTGGGCGCCGGCTGCATAAGGGTCCGTGCGCGGGCTAGCCACCGGGCGGTAGGGGTCAGCGCGGCCGAATAGCTCCCCACGCAGCCCCAGATGGACTTGGTTGTTGTCCACGTGCCCGGTGGGCGACGGGTGGCCAGCGCCCTGCTCATGAAGCCCGGGAAAGAGCAAGTAGCCCGGAGGCTCCGGTATACCGGCTGGAGCATGTAGACTGCTGGCTGAGCCGGCAAACAGCCCGTGCTGCCCGCCCCCTGAGGCTGCCTCGCTGAGCCCGGAGCCGCGCTGGCGGAATAGAAAGTCGCGCGTGGAGTTGAAGGCGGCCGAGGCAGAGCCGCCGTATGTGGGCACCTGGCTGGCGTGATGATGATGGTGGTGGTGGTGATGGTGGCTCAGGGCGTTGGCGTAGCCTGAACCTTGCGGCGTGAAAGCCGAGCTCTGGCCCGAAGACAGATCGTGAGCCGTTGCTGGGCTCAGCTTGAAGGCGGCGGCGGCTGCAGCAGCGGCCGCAGCGTGGGTAGAATCCCCGAAGGGATTCAGCCCCATGCCCGCCGGGTCGCGGTTGGGCATCTCGTGGTGGCGCGGCGCGCCAAAGCTGCCCACTCCCAGCCCGGGAAACTGTGGGCCTCCGTCCAGGAGCATCGTCATAGATGGGGATTTGTGGACGCCAAAAATTCAACCGAAGTGACGGAGGGTTCAGGCGAAGATCTCCAAAGTGCCGTAGTTGAAGAGGGATGGCGGCTGTTGGACACTGCCGGGAGACCCCCTCGGCGATACCGAGCTGCAACTTTCCGTCGCTGAAGAGTCTCCTGCAGGGGGGAAAGGAGGGAGGAGGGGAAGAAAAAGAAGTGGGGGGAGGGTGGGGAAAAAGGAGGAGGGAGGAGAAAAGAGTCTGGGACTAGATCTGCTTTAACAAACTAACAGAAGCGCACAAAGAAAATAAGGAAAATAATAAACGGAGGGCGGGGTTTGCCAATCCTGTCCCGGGTACAGCTCCTCTATCCCCGAGCGCGGAACTGCGGGACCCAGAGGCTCCCAGGGTCCCGGCCTCCCTGCTGCACTACGCCAAGCGGGGGAGGCCGACCGTGGCCACCGGGTAGTAGCCAAGCTCGAACCTAGCCGCTCGCCTAGCGAGTATCAGCCTCTTCGCCTCTAGAGTATGTCCTTGGACTGATAAAGTCAATCACTCACTCTTCGCACATAAACCGAGCGGGAGGCCCGGCGGCGCGCGCCAATGAGAAACCATCTGGCCTACAGTCACATGACCCCCGGCCCGTCCGCTCATTGGTTACCAACTGAGTGATTGGCAGCGCGGAGCTGAGAACATGGCAGCCGCAGCGGAGCGACCGCAGCTGATTGGGCAGCTGCCTGCCGCCTGGCAGGTGAGGCAGCGGCTGCTGGGCGTCTGCGACTGGGCTCTGCGGGGTTTGCCAGGCTGGAGGGAACTAGGGAGATCAGGCTTTACGCAGCAAGCAGCGGGGCAAAGGTGGGCTGCTTTATAGCTTGCTCCTGGCTCTAAGCGAGTCCGACCGACTACCCCTCGCACAGTCTTTATCCACCTTGACTAAAGAAACTGCCCGGCAAGGACCCTTTCTCACTGAGATGGCACCTCATTTCGGTGCGGTGCTCACTGCCCTGTCCCGCTCGGGTCTTCTCCGCCTCACCACCTGCAGATGTTCTGCTTAGGTAGTATCACCGTGCAGACCCCTGCGTGAGCACAGCCCTTCCCCTATTTTAGACATAGCCGCTGCTTCCACTCCGTACGCCATTGCCAGTTCTTATGGCCCTAAGATCCCACATCCAGCCTGGGTCAACCCGCTGCCGGTGCCAGAGTTGTCGGCAACCCTCAGAAGCCCAAACTAGGAGAAACGATTACAATTAGAGCCGGTCTCCTACACTTCCGTCCGGCTCCAGCCGACTCTTCTAGTTTGAGTACCGGTTGCAATCGCGGCTGTTACCCATTCGCCCTGTGACACACCAGACATGTACAACACAATCTAAGCGCACAGCAGGAAACATGATCGTTACACCATAAACACAGCACCCTACATGAAACACGCACAACACGCCGAACCCGCACACAACAATAAGCACACACGACACCAACAGCGCTATACACAACACCAACAGGCACACAACCAGACACAATAGGGTAAACGCCCACATACAACAACAAGCACGCATACAAAACATCCTGTGATCCTAAAACATGCACACAGCACACTAAACTGTCTACACACTAGACATACAGTGACAATGAGGTTTCCCGATCGCTGCACAGATCATCTGTGAATTGTCAACATTTTTCAAACGTAGAAGTGGCGGAGCGGGGAAGGGAAGAGAACGGCCCAGTTTGCTCTCTTCTAACTCCAACCCTGTGAAGCACAGTGACCTACAGAACTACTTGCCCTTTAAGGAGTTACTTTCCATGGGCGTGTATTGGAGTCTCCTCCTCCCTCCTCTACCCTCTGGTGCTGCGAGGTCTTTCTGGACAAAATGAGCAGGTTCAGGCAGGGTTATAAATCCACTCATGTTTTGTCGGGCAAGACACTTGTAAAGAAAGCAGACTGTGAAAGTGGGAAGAAAAGACCGAGGAAAGAAAAGAAAGAAAGAAAAAAAAAGATGGCTGCAATTGTCAAATCCCAACCAGGGCAGAACCCCAAAGTCTACGCCTTGAGGCAACCTCACAGTCTGGCCGCCATCTCTCTGTAGGAAACAGAACATCTGATCAAGTTCAGAGGCGCCAGGAGAGAGCGCCTCAAGCAGAGCTTTATAACTGCAGCCTTTCACTTCCTGCCCCCCAATCTGCCTGGCCTGGCCAACACCTCACCTTCTTTCTTTCCCTGTTTGCTGGGGAAAAACCGTGCCGACACCACATCCTACCGTAATCACCCCTGCCCATCAAGTTCGCCCCAAACCTCCCTTCACATCCAGAGCTCTCACCCCAGATTGGAAGGTGAGTTCACTGCGGACTTAAATTATTTCATCTACTGAAAACTAGACTCTCCAAGAATGGTTTCATTCTCTCTCAGCTGAGGGTTTCTTGGCGGGGGTAGGGATATTTCAAAGAAGAAGAAATATGCTTAAAATTATGCAAATGAATTCCCTGAAGTCAGGTTAACAAAAAGGAAGGATTGCTTTTCTTATCTTTTCCCCCTTCCTCTTTATTTCCTTCTTTTTCTATTTCCACCTCTCATTACCTTCCCATCAAACCCCAGAGCCTCTGGGCATGTAACTGATTTGAAAAAGTTTGAATTTCCACACTGAGAGCCAATCCTGAGGTTTGGGGACCGACAAGGGGCAGCTAGTTCGGCCAGAGATGCTGCAAGACTTTCTGGGATGTCTAGGCGAATGCCCTGTTAAGGGAAGACTTGGGGTGATTGGGATTCTCGGAGGACAATCCCAAATGGGACTACGGAATTGGGGCGGGAACACAGGAAACTCCTTTTTGAGGAAGAATCTCGAAGGCAAGGCTGGAGGATGTTGCCACCGGTGACCTACCGAGAGCCCAGTGTCCGTTTTGATGCGGTCACATTCCGATAATTAATTGCCTCCAGCACGTGCTCTGTAGTCCCTGGAACAAAAAGGCATAATTCAATTAGATCATCAACCGAGAAGTGAGAAGGTGGGGGAAATGCTTGTTAAGGGGCCGACCAGAGGCGGTTCAGTTAGGCCAAAACCCCAGCGGCGGTGGCGGCGGCGGCGGCGGAGCACTTCCCTAAACAGCCAGGCCCAACCCAGAGTGCGTGGCTGAGAGGGGGTGTCGCTGCTCTGCGAGGCGCAGGGGTCCCAGATCCCCCCCTCTCCCACCCCGAATGAGGCTGGCAACTTTGTGAACAACAATACAGGACGTGAACAGTCTATTTCGAATTCCATTTCAATTGATTTGGATAGAGATTGCCTTCCGTGGGGACGAAGAAGCCTGAGTCTTCACAACATAGTAGGCAAACCTCTCAAGACGTATAGCAAATCACCACAGCGTGAGAAAACAAAGCTCCCCACTCCTCACAAAGCAAGTCACAGCTGTTAGGAAACGGAGGGAAAAAGTTAAGTTTTTCTTATAACTTGCTGATTTCCTTCCTCCCCATAATTGGGTTCTAGGGAACAGCTTGAGAAGAGGAGTTTGAGAGAAATGAGTCCGAAAGCACACTGGTAGCATAGGAATCAAGCACACAAAAAAAGTTTTCCCTGTACACCGGCTAGCATCAGGAGGTGAGGGGGTGGGGAGACATAGTTTCAATCTTTTCGGGGGGTGTTGTTTGTTTTTGTTGTTGTTGTTTATGTTGTTTTTCACGTTGAGAAAGGAGTCAGTTACAGCGCTAGGCGGAGTCGGACCCCTTGAATCCGGGTCAAGATTCTTATTTTACTCTAACCAACACTCCCTCTGCAGCTTTAGCTTACTGGGGTTTACATGTGTATTAGGCATCCTAAATTAACCAATAAATCTCTTTTATGTGTCCCCCATTTGTATGTGGTCTGGTCTAAATATTCACATGTCTGTATGGATAGGAAATATAATGGGATCCTTTCCCTCACACTGAGTTCAAACAGTAAGTAGGGAAAAGATTTATTTTTACGTCCAAATCTGAAGCAATAAATAAAATCACAGAAACTGATCGTTGTCAAACCAGCAGATCTTTCAGTCACAATGTGATTTTTGGGTGAAAGATCTAGTTTAGAAGAACTGGAAGGAAAGAGGACACCCTGAAGAGTGGTACCTCGAATAACCAACCCAAAGCTTCCTTCCATCCAGCACCCTAAAAATCAAACAAACAAAAAAATCCCCAAAAACATAGAAGCACATTATATTATCAAGAAGGATTTCTTTCTAAACGCATTTTCTGTGTTGGAGATGAAAGTATTTTATGTCAGAAATCTAGCAATTTTCTTTAAATCCAAGGGAAACACTGCCTTCTTTTCTTCTGTTTTGTATTTAGAAAAGACTTGCAATCTAACACTCGCAACATTTTAAAGACCCTTTAAACCCAGCAAGCGGATTTCCGTTCTGCCAATGCTTCCTGATTTATTTCAATAAATGAATCTTTGAATCCAGGAAGGGAATTATTCCGAGAGGCTGAATTTGGTACCCCTGCCTCTCCCCAGTGCAGTACAAAGTGTTTCCCATGGAAAAGTGTCCTTGAAACTCACCATTATTTGAAAATTTTCCTGGTAAACAGCATTTTTTTTTTATAAATCCCCATCTTCTGTTCAGAGTCCCAGATCTTTTTAAACGAAAATCTGCAAACTGTGATTTTTTTAAAAAAATGAGGAGGAAGAAAGCTGGGATAACATTGCATTTTTAACTCTTTATTTATAAGCTAAGATAAAAAAAAATCCCTTAATTGGCTTCAGAGACTGAACTGACCGATTTAACCCGGGACCTGCAGACATATTTGGCAATCTCTCACTGAGCTTCACATTTTATTGGCTACATCAGAGCTTTCATTACAGTTCCATCATTTCACAAACATTTTATAACCTGAAAATACCTTTAAAGTTTTAATAAATTCAACAAATACATAAATACATATTGTTAATCAATCTTTTTTTTTAAACAAATCTATTTTTGCCTTTGTCCTCTGCAGTGCAAGGCATATTGTTACTCAATGTAATGAAATGCAAACCAGACGGGAATGAGACATTTTCATTGTACTTGTCAATCAGGGCTGTGAGGACAGATATATACACTTGAACTTCAGAGACACAGGCTGAAGTAAATAGGGCTGAACTTGGAGAATGGACTCAGGCAGTTGAACTAAAGCTATCACAATCTAGTTTGGGATGATGAAGGGAGTCCTTAAAATGCAAGAATCTAAGTGAAATCTAGGTAGTAGGCAATGAGCTGTGATCCTGGCTCTTCTTGTCTTGCCACAGAACAGTGTGTGTGTGTGTGTGTGTGTTGTTGGACTTTTTGTTTTGTTTTGTTTCTGTTTTTGTTTTAGGTTAAGGTACCTAGCAGTTAGGATTAGTTTCCTGTAGCACTGTTCCTCTGGGGGACCAGAAGGTGCCAGAAGGGCAAGTTTCATTGGAAGAGGACTTCCCCTTTCTAGATGAAAACACCTTATAAGACCAGAGTATACATTAAGAGGCAGAACTAGACATTACTGAAATACACAATAGTATATTTGATTTTTTTTTTTGGTCTACAAATCTCTTCCCAGAGACAGAAGAAAGAAAAAAGATATAGGGTACCAAGCTTGCCTGATGCTTTATAACACACATTTACCTATGACTCCACATTTATTGTAAGCTGCTAAATTTTTGATTGATTCTAAAATGTAAATCATCTTAGCTTTGAGAGTAGTAGAGAGATGCTTTAAATAATCTTGATAAATTTGGTCATTTGTTTTTCTGCTTTGAAACTAAATCCTGCACCCAAAGTATTGGAAAAGACATCTCTGGACCATATCATAGTATCTAGCAGCGACTCCAGCTTTGGTATCTGGGTTTGGAACCCTAATTTCCATGATCCATCCTGGTTACAACATTCCATCTTTCTCCTTTCCTCTTTGCTGAAAGGCAGAAGCTGAATTATCTTTTATTTTGCCCAAGCTGAGAGCATACATTCCTGCCTCCTGAAAAACAATGTTCTTCAAGACCCCTAAGGAACTTCATATACTTCAAGAATGGCATTTTGTAAAATAAAATTGCCTGTTGTTGTTGCACTTGGTTTGGGGTCATTCACTCATCTAATCCTTTCCTAGTGAGAGGAGGGGAGGAAGGGATTTTGATATTAAAACAAAGCATGGGGCCTTCTTTTCTTCCTCTTTCTCCCTTACCTCCAGAACAGGACAAAGTGGGGGTGAATTACACTAAGGCCTGGGGGGTGTGAATTAGATTTATGTCTGGTTTGGACTTGAATGGCAAAATATGGCTTGTAAAGTAAGGGCTAAGTCTGGCATATAGCTTATATTTATGTAGCTCCAGGAGCCAAGATTGGTTTCAAAATCACCTTTCCTACTTGTAAGGGTGCAGAGGACATTATGCTACTTGGCCCTTTACAGCAAAATTTGCTGACCCCTGACCTAGGTGTGGAACGCTAGTGATAAATATTTTTAACTGGTAGATTTTTATCTATTACTAGCCTTCCTAATAGTCAAGATTTGTTTTGACCTCACACTTCGATCCTTTCCTAGGATAACATTAGCTGTGGAGAAAGATTAAAAATAGTCAAGGCAGGAAGACTCCTGGCGGGGAAAGAGAGGATGAGAGAAGAGAAGTGAGGAAAAGTAGTTGTGAATATCTCAATCAGTGACTAGGTGACCTATGACCCTGAGGGTGGTTTTATTGTCTTTCTTCTTTGGCTAGAGATAGATAGTTTATTGACCCTTTCTGCGTGATTGAACCCTGAGGGGCAACCAGGGCCACCAAACCAAGCAAGGCATGTGAGTCCTGGCTGAGGTCACTAAGCAGTCTGTCTTCAGGAAGCCAGAGGGAAGTGACCCCAGTTCCCTAGACCTGAAGGGCTTTCAGGAATGAAGAGGTGGGATGTCTTTCCCTTCTTGCTCAACTGCCTCTTGATCAAGGCCTGGAGTTCACCCTAATTGCCTCAGTCTTTGTCCCATAGACAGATACTTGTCACCAGTACATTTTAGGTCTACTTCTAGCCCTTTCCCTCTCTTCAAACTAGGTTGAACTGTTGATGTACCTCAGTGGTAAAGCACCCATTTAGCATGCACGAGGCCCAGCACCACAAATACAAACAGGTTCATTAAAAGACACTCAACTGCTTCCAACAACCCAGTGTGCCAATTGCTGCATTATCTCATTCATTTAGGTATATCTTCCCTAGTCTTTATTTACCTTCCCTTTTCTCAACCCCATCAGATTCTATCAGACATTTTTCTTTCAAGCTGTATCTCACTTTCTACCCCAACCCTTGCCACTCACACTAAGCATTATTAGCTTATGCTTCACTTTTTCAGTCTGGCTTAAGCTAGCCAAGAGTTTCTCCTTTAGGTAGCTACTCCAATCAAGCAGTTGCCAAGTTTGGAACATATGTCACTCAGTTTAATTTGAATTTCAAATAACCAACTCTATTTTCCCTTTTTTTATAATTTAACTATATCACACATCTGGCATCTTATATTAAGAGTCTCAATTCTTTATCAGATCTTCAAATTTTATTGGACATTTGTTGCTGATCTAGCAACCTGACCCTCAAGACTATGTTCTTGATGAGCTGAATTATTATTATTATTATTATTATTATTATTATTATTACTCTAGCCTAAATGTGGCCTGGGTCAGATGACATTTGCAGAAGAGAGAAGAGGCACACTGCACCTAAGAATTTCCAAAGGTTCCATTTGCAGAGAAAGTAACATGAGGAAAGGGTGGCTTAAAGGGCCAAGAAGACCAAGTGAGAAATTCCTAATCTATCTTAGTGGAGATGCTCTTTCTTTTTCAGAAGCCCAGGAGTCATCTGGAGAGATGATTGAGATTGGGTTAGCAGGTGGTGTGAGATCAGCCTCTATGGCCCTGAGAGAGAAGCCAAGTGTACTAGCTGTCAGGATGTATGCTGGACATGGAGGCCTCGTACACTGAGGATCTTGAACCCCCAAGCACTTCGTGCTTCTGATTGCAGTGCATTGACCTGACTCTTCTTGCCATCCCTTCATAATTTGAAGCCCAGGTCTTCCCTGTGCCTTCTTTCCCAATGTGCTCTCACTGTGTGCATCCAAGACTTTCTTCTCTTTGTCCTACAGGATTGACAGTTTCATGCTGACCTGACTCTCTAAGTCTTCTGTCCCACCCACCTCTGTCTTCTCCAGCTATAGAAGGGAAGTGCCTGATTTCATGAGAACCCACAGATGGACCTTGGAGGATGATCCACAGCCTGTGCTCTCGCCACCTCCATGCATTTCTGTCAGTCCACATATGTAGACACTGCTCTGAAGTCATCCAGGGCTAAAGGTCAAGTTTCCCTGAGGACTCAGAAGAGAGTGAAACAAGTTTTATCAGCAGACAACATTCTTCCCCTTCTCTGCTCCCTATCCCCTGTCTAGATTCCAGTATCTATCTCTTGTTAAATGAAAGGGAAAAAAACATGGACTCAAACTATTATTTCCCACCCAGCTGTAATGGTTCAGTCCTGTAATCCTAGCTGCTCAAGAAGCTGAGATCCTCAGGTCTCCGCTCAAAAGTATTCTGGACAATAATGTCTGTGAAATTTTTTTTGCCCCAGTTGTGGGACTTGAACTCCGGGTCTGGGTGTTGTTGAGTTCTTCAGCTCAAGGCTATCTCCCTTCCCCTTGAGCCACAGCACCACTTCCCATTTTCTGGTGGTTAATTGGAGATAAGAGTTCCCCATTGTTTAGTGTCCAGGCTGGCTTTGAACTGTGATCTTCTGCTCTCAGCCTCCTGAGTAGCTAGGATTATAGGCATGAGCCACTGCATCTGGCTCTCTGTGAAACTTCAATTAACTATTAAAAACCTGGCAATGGAACTGTGCCTCAAAATGGTAGAGTGCAAGCCTCAAACACAAATGCTCAGGGACAGCATTCA
Source organism: Megascapheus bottae (assembly GCF_031878675.1). Classification (NCBI taxonomy): domain Eukaryota; kingdom Metazoa; phylum Chordata; class Mammalia; order Rodentia; family Geomyidae; genus Megascapheus; species Megascapheus bottae. Next base: position 94,299,331 of record NC_143547.1, on the reverse strand, counting down.
GGTTCTAGATGAGCACGCATGCACATGCGCGCGCACACACACCCACACACACACCCACACAGAAGTTCTTCCCCCCCTACTACTTAGCTCTAATTTCAAGGGCAGTTCAGTAACTTTAAAACATTCCAAAAGATCCCTCTTCATCCTACTACTTAAACAAAACTATCCTCCTGCTACCTTAGGAAAGTTTACTCTTTCCTCTTTCTTCCTTCTCCCTGAAGTGATTTGAACATTTAAGATGTTTTAGAGCCAAGGGCATGACCACTGCCAGCGGACACTAACTGGACTTCTTGATGCTTATGTGCTCCATAACCACTGTGACATTTGCAGCATACCAACTAATAACATGTCTCCTCGGAGGAAAGAGGTCCCATACACTTGCTGTACCTACTTAAAAAGTCTACCTCCAGGGCCGGGAGTTTGAACTAGTGGTAGAGTGTCTGTCTAGCATGCGCAAAGGCTTGGGTTTGATTCCTCGCTACCACATAAATAGAAAAAAGCCAGAAGTGGTGCTGAGGCTCAAGTGGTAGAGCTTCTGCCTTGAGAAAGTCCAAGGACAGTGCTCAGGCCCTGAGTTCAAGCCCAGGACTGGAAAAAAAATCTACCTCTGGGGCCAGGAGTGTAGCTTAGTGCTAGAGTGCTGGCCTAGCATGCATGAAGTCTTGGGTTCAATACCTCAGTACCATATGAATAGAAAAAGCCAGAAGTGATGCTATGGCTCAAGTGATAGAGTGCCATCCTTGAACAAAAGAAGCTCAGAGATAGTGCCCAGGACCTGAGTTCCAGCCCCAGGACTGGTAAAAAGAAAAAGCAAACAAACAAAAAACCCTCTATCTCCCACACAACCTGTTAGGTTCTGATAGTTTTGCAGTTTTCAATTAGGTAGTGATAGTGAATGTCTAGTATTCTTTTTTCTAAGTTTTATACTCAATTATCAACATGAAGTTGGGAGGAGAGATGGTCTGACTTCTGCTCTGGAAGAAATAGAGTGCCTTAGAGTAAATAGCCACCAAAGCCCCTTTGCTTCTGCCCTCTTGGCCTTTCTAGACATATCCTTGTCTCGGGCAACAACCGTTCATGTCTGAAGTGCTCCCAGTAGATATGCTTTGTAAATAAACTTGGTATCCCCACTCTGGACTACTATCCTTATTTGTTCCCTTTACTCACTCAGCATTTCAATGGTTTGGTTTGAAAAAAAAAGCACATCTTCAAAATCTCTCTCAGTCTCTCTCTCTCTCTCTCTCCTTGTCCTTGTGAAAAAATGGAAAAAAATCAAGGAATTCGAGTCAAGAAATGGTTTGATTGTAGCTCTGAACACATATTTGATTTTGTAACAGGATAAAACTTCCACTGGAAGATAGTAACAGACAGAACTCTTTCAGAACAGGACTATTCTCACAATCCAGCAGATCCAATCTTGACCTCCATTTAGAGGAAAGGGAAAGGGATGGGGATGGGTGGGGGATAGGGGAGGTTCTTAGCTAGAATTGTTCCCCAGTGATATTTTTTGATGTTGGTATTTCTTTCCTTCCTGTCCTAGGTAAACTCAAAGACTTGGTGGTAGGAACATATGCTTCTCAATTTGTAGCAACTGAAAGGGACAGAGCTGTTTATGTGTCCTGCAGTTTAATTCAATCTACTGGGACCTCTCAAGGTTATGAAATTCTAAGAAGGATAGGGGCAAAAGTAGTTGCAGTTCCAGTTGCAGAATGACTTGAAACTGAGTCATTTGCTCTACAGAACTTTTTTTTTTGCCAGTCTTGGGCTTGAGCTGAGGGCCTGAGCACTGTCCTTGGACTTTGTCAAGGCTAGAGCTCTACCACTTGAGCCTCAGCACCACTTCCGGCTTTTTTCTATGTATGTGCTACTGAGGAATCAAACCCAGGTCTTCATGCATGCTAGGCAAGCACTCTACCACGAGGCCAAACTCCCGACCCCATCTACAGAACACTCTTTTTTTGATATAAGCAATACTTCAGTAACTGACTTCATTGTTCAAATGATAACTTTTATGCTACATATGAGATACACTAGGGTACCATGCAGAGGAAAATAATGTCAGACTGAGCCTTGCATATAGTTCAGCAAATCATTTTAGCAACTAGAAAACAAATGTGATTGTGAAATTTTTAAACAAATACTTTATACATGGCATGCTTGAGAGTTTGAGTTTATACATACCAAAACATGTTTGTTTTCATTTGAGACTCCTCTTTTTGGTTATGCCTTGTCTAATCCAGATGTATTACTGGTACTTGATGGGACGAATACTCAAATGGAATAGCTATACAAGAGTCTGTCTTCTGAGGAAATAAAAGAACCAGCTCAAGTTTATTTTTATTATTTTTAATTTTGGGAATGACTTCTTCCATTCATATTTTACTTTTGTTCTATTTTGCAATATATACTCTTCAAAATCCATAATTCAATTAAATATTCCTTTTATTCTGGCCCTTTTAAAACAACTTTAGAGATCACTCGGTAGCAATTTGACGTTTATTATTATTATTATTCCCACAAGTCCACAGCTCTCCACAGTGCAGAGAGAGAGAGAAAAAAACACAAGCAAGCTGTGGATGCATGTTTCCTAGCTCCATATTCCCATATGTGAGTATCATTTCTTGAATTATATTGTCATTCTCCAGCAGCTGTGGTGGGTTCAAATTATTACATTGGGTGTAAGGCTTGAATGGGCTGGGAAGCAAACTGCTCTGGGAGATTGCTTGGCATTGCTTTGTTCATCACACATGTCATTTAATTTTCAGTCATTGTTATTATAATGTAGGCACCTCACAAATAATTTAATGAAAGAAAAAGAGCCCTCTGAGATTAGCACAATAGAGAAAATTCATATGCATATGCGGTGTAACACTGAATTTTCTGATTTAGAGAGACCAAATGCTAAATGAATTATTTAGACTATTATCAAGTGGTTTTGCTGTTGTTTTAACTGGTCCACTCAGTGATGTCATATTACTAATATGAAGACTGAGTACAATGAGAAACATGGCCCTAGATCCAGAAGAGCATACATTTCAGACATTTACAACAATCTCAATATTCAAACTTAATTGTTTCAAAATAGGTGATGAGAAAAGTGATAGACCTTTCTTTGCTCAAAGAAAAACAGCACTTCTTTGGTAGCTGAAGGGGTCACTGGAGCATCCGGCTCCTCACCTTCTTTTATGTATCATTTTCCTCAACAGGAAAACTCAGAAGGAAACTTTCATCTGAGCAAAAGGTGAAAAAGTAGTATTCCAGCAAGGGGATAGCAGTACTCGAGTGCATTCTCAAACTCCTCACCTCCAGGCTGTAAATCTTGACTCTATCCCTTTCATTCTCAGTTTCAGTTTAAAACAAGAAAAGACTACATTTAAGCAGCAAAGGAGAGCCCTTACTGCCGGTCCATCCATTTATTGGGCTGTACTCTGGGATTTGCAGTTGGTTTAGGAGGCTACATCTGGGTCATTCATCTCCCCCTCCTTCCTGTCTCACCACAATCGTCAGATATTTAGTTTGAGTTTTTAGTTCTCAGCAGCAGAACTAACAAAAATGACACTCAGATTTTAAGGCCACAGACTCACCCACAATTCTTCCCTATGGGCTTAGGTCACAAATATTACTGAGAGAGTTACATTCATCCGGCTGACTATGAGCTCAAGGATTGGAGAGGGTGGGGTGGCTCAAGGTAGGGTGTTGGGACTAGAAGGCTGAAGAGTGCAGAACTTCCTAAGAGGCACTCTTTCTACTGAGTGTGTGATATAAGAACAGGCCTTGATAAGTTCTCAGTGCAAGCCCGGTTAGGTTCTCCCTCCTTTTTCTTGGACGAGGTGTGGGGCACTTTCGATGAGTGGATGCTTGGTCAGTCTCCTCTTCCTGCTGGACTGCAGTCAGAGGGTCTGCTACTGTGAGATCCAGGAATAGTGGGATATTAGAATGGAAAAAGCTGGGTGATGGCAGCCAGCCCAGAGATGGATCGTGATGTCGGGCCCTGCCTTGGTACCCAGCAGCCCCACGAAGACGGGGGCGGAAGGCAAAGGTTTTTGTTTTTGTTTTGGGCGGGGTGGGGGTGGGGTTGGACTCTGGCGCGGCGCCTGGGCTTCGCCGAAGGCTTTTGGTCAATTCGATTCCCAGTGGGGAACCGTCCCTGCTTTCTCTGCTTCTCTTCCCCCTCCTTCTCCGCGGCTCCTTGGGGGCGCTGGGGTCCGACAGCTTTCCCAAAGCAGCCTCTGCTTGTCCTGGCCGGGAGGGCACCAGGCCTGCGAGCCGGGCTCTGGGGCCTTGCAGCCCTTCCGTCCGCTTTTTTTCGGAAAGGAAGGAAAAGAGCGCAGTTCCCCATCTCCCTTCTCAGCCCGCCCCTGCTCCCGAGGAGCTGTTTAATTAAAAGGGAACCCGCAATGTATACGTCAGATAAAAGCATCGCGCAGAATAAACTAATTAAAACATTGTGTTTGCAACACATTTTATTTCTCCCTCTCCCCTTTTTGATCTTCGCTGTGTTTTAAAGAAATGTCATCGCACCATAAAGCGAGCCGTGAAACGCTATTTCCTTATAGTGTGCGGCGCTTTTCAAAGGCTAGTGTGATATATTTTAGAAAAGAAATCCCGCTGTGAAAGCTTGCGTGTCTTCCCTTTACCAAACTAAGCTCTTGTCAATCACTCCGAGCCTGGTCCAATCACCGAGATGCTTTTTGGAAAGCAGCTCATCCCGCTGTGCTTTTATACCGCGATCCGCAGCCTGTTTTGATGCATTTTTACCAGCACGTCCAGGAAAATAAATGATGAGGCCTCGGACAGTGCAGGCCTGGCTCCTCGAGTGCCCGCCTGGTCCTAACGAGGCGCCAGGGCTTTGTGAGCCTCCCAAATTTTCTCACGTGCCGGTCATTTCGTGAGGTTACTCCGACGTCAACAGGGGTGAAAGCTTGGGATCCGGCTTCTCGGGACCTCGCAATCGCCTGTACTTGGCTACAGCAAGCCTGGATCGTCTCTGTTCAAATAGCTGCCCTCCTGGCGAGTCTGCCCAAGAAGGCTTAACACTGCGCCTCCTCATCCGAGGGGGAGTGGGAGGTCCCTGAAGCTCTTGTTAAAAATGCACTTGTCCAGAGCCTTTGGGTGGATCTGAAGGCTTCCGGGTCTCCTGTTCCCCAATGTGACAGGTCTCACTGTGTCCTAGCTCAGATGAGGGCATTGGTTTTCAACCAGCCGTTTAGTCCCTTCTCTCGACTCCATCTTGCTCGGAGTTTGGGAGAAACTCCCCAGTTTTCCTTGAAAGCCTATCTCAGTGGGATTATGAAACGACCCGAATGCCGGCGCTGTTCGCAAAATGCTCAACTAGATGCCCACCCACAGATCTACATAGGTAGCATCGAACTGATGGACCTGAGGGGATCTAGGCCTACAAGTCCCCATTTGGGACGCTTACCTGCCCAGGGGGAGCATGGAGCCACAAGGCAGTCGCGGCTGGTGTGGAATGGCCACATAGAACCTAGTAAAGCTCTGTAAAGAAGCCCACGAGTGAAAGGGCCTATTTCGCGTGTTCCCTGGATGCAAGGTTAGATGAGCAATACGTGTCACACTTACAACACTTCCACGCGTCCCACCCCACCTCCCTGCCCCAGTTCAGTCTGTCCCTGCCAGGGGTGCGGGGGGAGCACCACCCGGGGACCATGGACGCTTTTGATCCTCACATTGGCTTCCAGGCTTCTGGGGGAGAGACAGAGGAGAAGGAGGCTTTGTGGTCTTCCTTTCAGGCAGCGTTGGAATTTTTGCTTGCTTTTGTTTCCATTTCTACTGCGAACTTGAACCACGACAATCCAAAGCGCTATGTCAAGACGATGAGCCAGCGAAAGATTTGTGACATTTCTGTGTTTGTAAAAATAAACTAAAAAAAAAATTTTTAGCCTTTGGACATACTCACCCAGTGCAATTCATTTATCCATTCGGCTTCTCGCTGAGTTTCCTATCTCCGTTGCTGCTCTGACTTTACACGCTAACATATACATTCCTTAGACTCAGGTTTCTAGCGCCCTCCACGAACACGTTATTTCGAAGAAACCACAACCCCATCCCCCACCTCCAGTGGCCGAATTCCTCAAAGCACTTACTGTTTGGCTTGTTGGTAAGAGCTTGAGAGGATTCAGAAGCCCATGGAAAGAGGATGAGAGTCCTTAGCTCCTCCGAATTAGTGTTCATGGCACTGGCAGGGAAGTAAACTGCTCACTACATTTCCTTCCGAAGCGTGTTCAAATTGGCTACCTCTTCAGTCTGACCCTAAACGGAAGGAAGGAGAAGAAATCTGGTCCTTTTTATACCCTACTACTTGCCCCATGTCCACGCAGTAGAAGAGAACTTGAAATCTCCACCCCCATCCTACCAGTTCGGCTAGGCTGCAGGGTGGCCCTCGGTCTCCAGGGGCTCTTCATCTTTATTCACCACCATCCTGCCCCAAGCAGAGCAGGCCTCGGGCTCTGGACTCCTTTGGTGACCCCTGTGGGATCGCAGCAGGGTATGAATTAGGTGCTCCTATTACTGCTAAGGAAGAAATTTGTTCAGCCTGTTGCACGTGGAATGAGCGAGCCATCTCTTCTGAGCCTTGGGGAGAGGGCTGGGAAGTCTGTCTTGTGCCATAACTCCCCTTTGCAGTGGTCTCTACACAAAGGATGGGTTTTTGTTGCAGCTTTTTATTGAATATTACAAGCCTGTAACCAGGTGCCTCGGGAGTCTATGCACTCGAGAATGTAGGCAGGAAGGATTTCTTTTGCCTCAGTTTAGCCACCTAACAGCATCTAGAATTTTGCTGTGACTCCCACACTACCACCCCAGTGAGTGACAGATCCTGGAAATTTTTGAATTGCTGGATGTACTGTGTAGTGGGATGAATGTGTGGTTTCTATTTATGCTTTTAAAAAAAATCCTAAAAATACTCGCTTGTTTTGATGCGGGGAATTATGTCTTGCTTCCGGCAGGACATTATCCTCTTCGATTTGCGGCGGCTCTCGGGATCAGGAGTGAGCGTTCTGGTTTCTCTATCCACCTGTAAAGTAGTTCAAGTGTACCAATACTCATGGCTAGGAGAAATGTTACACACACACACACACACACACACACACACACACACACACACTTGTGCCACGAGCTGAGGGCCTCGGAGAAGAGTGTGGTCCCCAGAACCCTGTTGGTGGGCTTAACCGTGAGCCAGATTTGACTCCAATCCATAATGGACGCAGGTGGCTGGGGTTGAGACTATGGCACATGCACTTCCTGAGCTTTTTCGATGGCTTAAATATTCGTCCGTCTTTGTCGTGGGCTCCAGGGCTAAACTAAAAAGCCCAGATCAAATCTAAACCCTGTCCAAATGGCTGTCAATTAGCTTTTCCCTGGACAGCAGCGCACTCTCCGGCTTGCAGAACCTGCCTTTGCCATTCCCAGCTGGGAACCCGCTGCTCTTGAGCCAAATCCAGTGAAGGCCAAAGACACCGGAACTGAGAAGCTATATTACTGGCAGAACTGGCTAAACGGCCACTGCTTTTTAATCTAACTTTTTTCTGGGAGGTGGGAAACCCCGTGGGTATAAAATAGGGTATGTGCTTTCATTGACAGATGAGACCTAGTCTCCTATCCTTCATATAGGACTCAAGAAGCTGGCTTCCAATATAACATCTATATTAACTGACCCACATGGAGCCAGGTCTGCCTCCTAGTCAGAACTCACTTTTCAAGAACTCTTCTACTTCTTAGACGTGGATTCAGTCTGTTGGCAAATGAATGGTTTCTTCCCCTTGTCCCATATGTTTTTCCTCAAAATTTCTTTCACTCCGTCTTGAAAACGACTTTCTCTACTCTTGTCCCTAGAGCTACACTAACGACGAAAGTTTCCTGCAGTAAAAATCAGAGGTCGGTGGGATCTTGAAGGGGCAGCACCCCTCCTCATCTCATCCTCCAGTACTTGAACTCAGCGATCCCCAGTGCCAGGAATGATTTCTCAGGAGCTGTTAGCCCCGTGGGGTGGGGATTCACCCTTCCTTTGCTAGGCCTTTCTTGGGCTTTGCCTTAAACGGATACATCGCGCCCCCTCTCTAAGATACCGAAAATTTGCTTTGTTTCTGGACCGCCTCTGCAAAAATCGCAGCCTAAACATTTTAGTTTAGAAACGGACAAACAAAAAAGCGGTCCATCTTAATGCGAAGAAACCAAGGCAGATTCCAGCCAGCATCCAGAGGCGTCAGGGCGACCACCCTTCCCCCCTCTCTCTTTCTCTTTCTTTCCCCCCTCCTTCCCTCCCTCCCTCCCCCCACCTCCGTGCCAGAGATCGCTATCTGGTTGTGAAATTGCATGGCTCCAAAGCACCAGACATAAGTAGCTTCTTTCCCGCTCGGCAAAACCATTTCCTCAATGGAGCGTCTTCTGTTACGCATGTCAGATGGAGAGGTGAAGATTCCAGCGATCTGCTAAACCCCGCTGGGTGCCACACTCCACTGAGGCGCAGTGTCCATCACTCGTGGTGGTTTGGCCGCTGTTCCCGGCGCTACTTTCCTGTCTGCACTTTCTCCATTGCACTTCTCCCTTGGCTCTGACCACCACAACCCAGGCCAAGAGGAAAGTGGCGCCTGCCCTCCCTGGAGTAGAGGATCCGGACGATCACGCGGGAGGTAAACATATCTAGGCACAGAAGGCCATCTGACCCTGAAGGACCCCCGGCACGCCCCTCTCCCGCCCCCAATCCAGAGCTTCAAAGTCGGGCCCACAAAAAGCCAAACACTCGCTCAGTTCTGTTTGTCCAATGCCTGGGCTGGCCCTTTTGCCCTTTGTGCTTGTAACTTTTCTAGACTTCCCTGTTCAACGAGTCTCTCCCCAACCCCTGCCTGTGAACATCTGCTTCCACTCACATCCAAGTCCCCTCCCACCTGGCTCCCCACAACCTCCCGGACGTTCTTGGTACTGAAAACCAAGAAAATACCATTTACTTCTCACCTACTGTGTGAATGTAAAGCATTTTCAAAAATTCCCCTCACACACCTTTACATACACAGAAACTCAGGCTCTGAACTGAATGACTTGGTTCCTTGTGTTCTGGAATTCAGGTGACCTCGAACCCACGAAAACTCTATCCAATTGTGACTGGTCCTCTGGTAGTTTCCCTCCTGAAGCTGGAAGGGAAGGAGCAGCTTTGAGTAGGAGACCTGTGGGACAGACTCTGATTTTCAACAAATACTGTTTGGGGGACAGAAATGTCACCTCACATAGTTTCCTTTTCTTTCTTTTTTTCTTCATCTTTAAACTGCGAGTAATAGCAATTACCTATCTCTTTATTGACTCAAACTCAGAATTGGGAGCTAGAAATGTTCATTAGTGTCACTACAATAGAGTATTGAAGAACAATTTGTTTATTTGTTTCATTTTGTGCCAGTACTGGGGCTCAAACTCAGAGCCAGAGTGTTGTCCCTTAGCATTTTCATGCAATCCTTGTGCTTCACCATTTGAGCTATAACATCAATTATGGTTTCTTGGTGGTTAATCAGAGATGAGAGACTCAAGGACTTTTCTATGCAGACTGGCTTCAAATAGCACTCCTTAGATCTCAGCCTCTGGAGTAGCTAGACTTACCAGCCCAATTCACTGTAAATTGAACTGATCCTCAGTGCTAAAGAATTCCAGGGTTTCTTGTCAGCTGGGGTACTGGATATGATTCCTGTTGTCTCTGCAATAAAGATGGTGATAGGGGTGGGAAAACTCTCAGGGAAGTTGCTTGGCTTCCCAAAGAGCTTCCTCTGAAGCACAAACCTATCCTGTCCTGAAGCCTGAGATATTTAATAAGTCTGCTGGAAAGTTACAGTGAACTCCTAGCAGCCCGTAAATCACAGAATTGGCGATCTCAGATTGCTTTGAATTGTCTTGTTCCAGAACAGCTGGAAATCCTGAATGCTATATGCTTGTTGCTTATGTCCTCATGTAATTTGCATCTTTAAAACATAGTTAGGCTGGCCCAGCTGCCTCATGCTTGTGATCCTAGCTGCTAAGAATGCTGACATCTTGAGATTATGGTTCATAGCCAGATGGAGCAGAAAGTTTCACCAAAAAGCCAGAAGTGGAGCTGTGACTCAAGTCACAGAGCCCTAGCCTTGAGTAAATGAGCTAAAAGATACTGTCCAGGCCCAGAATTCAAGCCCCAGTACCAAAAAATGTGTTGTCAATTGAGTATGAGTATAAGACGTAGCATATTACTGGAGTCTCATTTGGCTTTCTAGAGGACCTAAGCACAGGTAGCTAATGACAGACAATTGTAACTGTATATACCTCCTGCCCACACTAAATCTAACCTTAGGAGTGCCTAGCTTATGTTCTACTGTGTTTGTTTAGGAAAAGTCAAGACACCTTTTCCATCACTGGTGCTCTCAGGACAAGGTGTCCAGGAGCAAGTTACTGAGTAATACCTGCTCTCGTACTGGTATACTTGCCTGTTGATGGTCTTGGATGTCTTAATAGTCTCAGGGACAAGAACTCAATTGCACTCTTCAGTAGGCCAAGCTATTAGGGCACTGGGCCTGGGGAAAGGTAGTCTTTTGTGGCCCTACCTCAAAACGCACCAATTCTTACAAAGTTTTAACTGATTTCCATTCTCGGTGCCATCTTCGACTACAGTGAATCCTATCCGATTTCCCCATTTTGACATAAATATCTCTCCAGAAAATTCCCTACAGTTGAATTATGTCTTTAGTCCCTCCATTTCTTTATCGCACACATTTAATTCTTGCCTTCAACTAACTATTCAAGCACTCATTTTCTTCTTTTCTCAAATAACTTTTGGTCAGGCACAGGATGTGATTTCCAATTACTTATTTAGGGTTGAACCCCTATATCTTGTCACTAGCTGCCTTGTTGGCCTGGGACAAGTAATGTGAGAACTTGCTGGGCACCTGGGGTTCCTATCTGTAACTAGCTATTCAGCAGGCTGAGATTCGAGGATCACAGTTTGAAGCGAGCCTGAGCAAAAAAGTCCATGACACTCTTTTTTTTCCCCCAGTCCTGGGGCTCAAACTTAGGGCCTTGCCACTGTCCTTGAGCTTTCTCAAGACTAGCCTTCTACTACTTGAGCTATGGCAACACTCTCGGCTTTTTCTGTATATGCCATTCCAAGGAATTGAACTCAGGGCTTCATGCATACTAGGCAAGCACTCTACTACTAGGCCCAAGAGACTTTTATCTCCAATTAACCATTAGAAAACGGGAAGTGGAACGGTGGTTGAAAGTGGTAGAGCACTAACCTTGAACAGAAAAAGCTCAGAGTCAGTGCCCAGGCCTTGAGTTCAAGTTCCATGACTGATTAAAAAAAATCAAATTTCAGTTTTTGTATTTGTAGAACTACCTGTTATTAGGAATTTCAGGTCAATTAAATGAAACAGGATTTGTGGAACTCAATTGTGCTTATTCATATGACTAAAGAAATCTTGAATAAAGTGGCTTCCTCTATAACATGTCAAAACAAGAAAAATGGCTCAAAGAAACGTGTATTTTACTTTGCTTCTGAAGTGTTGGAGAATGTATAGAATGAAGGTACTTGTAAAATCTTATAATCAGGAATCCGTGACTATGATACTATATTCCACCTGACATTATACCAGCTGATGATGTATTCTTTTCCCCCAAGTTACTCCTAAAGCAACTTGAAGTAGCAGTTTGTTACTTGGAAATATCTGAATTGATCTCTGTCAATACAGTTCTACCAGGACCAACTCCTTCCCCTACAGAATAAGGTAAGCTTTCCCTTATTCAGTGGTCCATAATTATAAGGACAGTCAAAACGCTGCACCACAAGACCAGTAGAATAACTCTTCCCTTCCCTTCATTTCCATTCCAATCTATTCTTTGCAAAGTGAAGCAAAGGTGGGGGTATTATGAACAGCAGCCCCATTTGGGGTGAGAAAAGCTAAAGAGATACCCTAAGAACTGAAAGTAGACTGTGGGGTGAGAGGACTCATGGAACTACATTTGAGTTACTTACATGACAGGGGGTGGGGAAAATGTATAGAGCCATTGCAACTCCATTAATTTTCCCTTCCTTAATTATTGTCTAATTCTTAATAACTCAATTCACACCTTTAACAAGGTACTAAGAAACATGATAATGTTTCACAATCCCTAGAGTTACTCTGGATCAGAATCCTGCCAGTAGAAGAGACCTAGAAATGTGATCTCAAGGCACAGAGGTAAGGGCACAGAGATAAAACTAGACACTTAAATGTACGCTCTAAGCAGAAATTTAAGCTATCTAGATTTCTGTTGAACTCATGTGCAAATCTGACACAATGGGACTGGATATCCCCAATAAGCCCATTTTCGTGAGGATTTCTGACCTCAAAGTCAAGATCCATTTTGAGAGCATAGTGATAATAGTTTGAGACAGAGGTGAAAATTAACATGGGGAAGGGAAGAATGGTCATGGCATTTACAGATATTTTATATTATTTCTGGGAAGATGTTTATTCCTAGGAAAGGAATAGGCAAGAAATCCCCATAATTCATTTTGTTAAGCATTCAGATCAAGGGGAAATATAGCCTAACAGAGAAAACAGAAGTCCGTGTCAGCGGTCTGGTGAAGATGACCTTACTTCTTTTTTAGCTTAATCTGTCAATCACTATTGACCTATCTAGAAAATTTAACTTTCATTTCACAATGCTTCATGCCTCTGGAGAATTATTCTAAAGTGTCTGGTTTTACTTGATCTTGATTAGCCTCATTACATAGAATTCTTTCAGTTTTGTTTTGTTTGTATTTTCAGAAAATCACTGGAAAAAATCATGTGGGATTATTTTATCTTTCTCTTTTTCAAGAAATAGTACACCTATTTCCTCAGAACTTCCAGAGTTACCCACAGGTTAGCAACTGTAGCCAACTTTAATCTCTGGCAGCATGGATTGTGGTAGAAGTACCACTAGTCCCCAAATCCCTACCAACATAACTAAGTACATCAAATACAAAGAATCATCTCATGATTAATGATCATGTTTTAAAATACAACTACATCAAGCTGGGTGCTGGTGGCTCAAACCTGTAATCCTAGCTATTCAGGAGTCTGAGATCTGAGGTTCATTTTTCAGAGCTAGCCTGGGTAAGAAAGTCCATGGGATTCTAATCTCCAATTAATCACCAGAAAACTGGAAGTGATGTTGTGGCTCAAGAACAGTGTTCAAGCCGTGAGTTCAAGTCCCATGACTGATAAAAAAAATAAACAAACACCAAATAAAATACAAGCATGTGACTCACATAAAATCTTTCTTAAAGAAGAAACATATTTCAACAAGCTCCTTATATTTAGATGTAGTTTTAGCATTTAAATATTTATTAAATGTCTATAATATGTACTTTAAATAGCTCATTTTGATATCAGTAAATTCCATATTTTAAGAAATCCTCATTTGAGTCTCAGCATGCTTTTAACTTTTGACAGCTACTATATTTCTTCCTCGTCATCTTCTTCTCATTCTTATTTTTCCTCCTCCTCCTCCTCCTCCTCCTCCTCCTCCTCCTCCTCCTCCTCCTTCTCCTCTTCCCTTTCCTCTTCCCTTTTTCCTTCTCCTTCTCCTTCTTCTCCCTCTTCACCATTCCTGGGGGTTGAACTCTGGGCCTGGGTGTTGTCCCTGAGCTTCTTTTGCTCAAGGCTAGCACTCTACCACTTGAGCCCAGCTTCACTTCAGGCTTTTATTGAGTAGTTTATTGACAATAAAAGTCTGGTGGACTGGGGCCGAGAGTTTGGCCTAGTGGTTAAAGTGCTTGCCTAGCATGCATGAAGACCCGGGTTCGAGTCCTCAGTACCACATACATAGAAAAAAGCTGGAAGTGGTGCTGAGGCTCAAGTGGTAGAGCTCTAGCCTTGAGAAAGTCCAAGGACAGTGCTCAGGCCCTGAGCTCAAGCCCAGGACTGGCCAAAAAAAAAAAAAAAGTCTGGTGGACTTTGCTGCCCAGATTGGCTTCAAATTGTGACTCCTCAGATCTCAGCCTCCTGAGTAGCTAGGATTACAGCTGGTAGCCACACACAAGTGACTTACTATATTCTCTTTTTGTCTAAAAGCCTGAAAATGGGAAGAAAGGAAAGAGAATTGTAAACCATTTTGGCATTTGATGACAATAGTTTGGCCTATATTTAAGTCTACACAGTTGAGTATTTGACTAGGTACCTCAGGGGGAATATAATCACATTTAGTTTTTTTTTTCTACTTCAGATTTTGGAAGAAAATACACAGCATAGTCAGGATAAATGGTTCTAAAAATACCACAGTTTGCCCTGTTAAGGAAGTGAATTTATGTTGTTTTGGCCATGTGAGTTTAGTGTCCTTCGTTTTGCATAATATGTTCTCAGATAAATGCTTTGCATATAATTTTGAAGAAATGACATTTTCCTGTTAACAGTCTTTCTGTCTAGCCCAGAGAGATAACAGTCTTTTTCACGTTCCCGGGATCTGTATTTTATTTATTTTATTTTTAAATATAAAAACTTCAATTTTAAGACAAATTTAAGGTGTTAGTTTTCACATTGACATATTCGATTTTTAAATGTTAGTTAGCAAGTTAGTAAGGAAACTATATTTTAATTATCTTGGCTTGGTGTGTATCCACATGGTTGTATGGTTCCTCTCATTCAGTGGCTTCTTAGTTGGCCTTTACTCTGTGACATCCTTTCTGCATTATTCTCCACATCATTTTAATTGTACACAAGTATCAGCTATAGTATATTTCCTTAAGTTAAATGCATTTCAAATACCAGTCTCAAAGGTGCATGGTATTCTTAATATGTGGCAATTAGATCCAAACAGTACAAGAGTGAGGACTCAATATTTGCATATCCAATGCTATGGAGATGGTATTGGAAATATAAACATAACTATATAGACATAAAAACCTATGACTCTATAGACACAGTTTTATTTCATAAATTAATATGTATCTATGATATACAAACCCTTAGCCTAATTTTGATTATGTTCTAAAAACTAAGTGCCAGTGATTGTATATAGAGATTCTCTTCTTGAACACTCGTTTGTAAACATGTCATTTGAAATATGATGTAAAATCAATGTTAATAAATTCTTTAATAAAAAAATACCAGTCTCAGATTTCCTCTCTAATGGGAGGAAAAATATATTTGTTTTTTTGGTACAGGCTTGAATTCAGGACCTAGTTTCTGTTCCTTTGCTTTTTTGCTTAAGGCTGGCAGTTGTACCACTTTAGACACAATTTTACGTCTAGCTTTCTGATGGTTATTTGGGGAATAAGAGTCTCTTAGACTTTCCTGCCCAGCCCAGCTTCAAACCACAATCTTCAGATTTTGGCCTTCTCAGTAGCTAGCATCACTTAGAGTCACTGGCACTTGGCCTGGAGGAGAAATACTGATTTATAACCCTGTTAACTCAACATTTACATAGAAGAGGTAGCCATTTTCACAAGAAGTGAATAATCCTTACCCAAATCTCAGTCCTACCATTTACTGGCAATGTGACCTTGGTGACTTATTTAATTTGCCTGAAGCTTGACTTTTCCCTTTTGTACAAAAACTTAGGTTGACTGGTAAAGAATCCATATAGAGAAATTCCTAGTATAATGTCACCTTAAGTAAAGGCCTAACTTTCTCTTAAAAAATCTGTCTTTAAGAGAAATCCTCAGACATTTGAAATTGGAACCTAAAATAACAGGGGATTCAGCCAGGCACAGTGGCTCATGCCTGTAATCCTAGCTACTCAGGAGGCTAAGATCTGAGGATCAAGGTTCAAAGCCAGTGGGGCACAAAAGGACCTGAGACTCTTATCTCCAATTAACCACTAGAAAATGGGAAGTGGGGCTTGGCTCCAGGGTAAGATGGTAGCCTTGAGCTGAAGAGCTCAGAGACAGTGTGCAGGCCCCGAGTCCAAGCCCCATGACCCACAAAAGAAAAAAAAGTATTATTGTTGTAACATCAGATTATTTTTAGGTATCCAGTGGCACAGAAAAGATGAAGTTTAGTACATGTTAATTCTGAACACAGTGATAACAGGCTCAGATGGTTCAAGAAGACTATATGGATTGGCATATTTGGATATTTGGAAGAAATTTCAAACTGCCAAGATGAGGGTGTACAATGGGATAAAAAGGTCTGTTATCTGTATAGTTCCTAAACCTCTCCAGAGTTTTAACATCATTGTCTTACTACAAGGCATAATTCCCCATTTGAAGATATCATTGTTTTAAATGAAAATAGAGACTTTACACTTTTGTGTTTCTTCATCTTGCCTCTGATAACCAACTGGGTTTTTTTTTTTTCTGCCAGTCCTGGGCTTGAACTCAGGGCCTGAGCACTGTCCTTGGACTTTCTCAAGGCTAGAGCTCTACCACTTGAGCCTCAGCACCACTTCCAGCTTTTTTCTATATGTCGTACGGAGGAATCAATCCCGGGTCTTCATGCATGCTAAGCAAGCACTCTAACCACTAGGCCAAACTCCTGGCCCCACAACTGGGTTTTTTCTTGTTGTTGTTATTGTTTGTTTTGCCATCCTAGAGCTTGAACTCAGGGCCTCAGGGCCTAGGCACTGTCCTTGAACACTTTTTGCTCAAGGCCAACACTTTGCCAACTTGAGCCACCGCACCACTGCTGGCTTTTTCTATATATGTGGTACCGAGGACTCGGATTCAGGGCTTCGTGCATGCGAGGCAAGCACTCTATCACTAAGCAACACTCTCAGACCCTAACCAACTGTTTTAAAACTGAAGGATAAGCTGGGCATGGTGGTTCAAGCCTGTCATCCTACCTACTCAGGAAGCTGAGGTCTGAGGATCAAGGTTCAAAGCCAGCCCGGGCACAAAAGAACTTTAGACCCTTATCTCCAATTAACCTCTAGAAAACGGGAAGTGGGGCTTGGCTCAAGGGTAGGGCCATAGCCTTGAGCTGAAGAGCTCGGGAACAATGCCCGGGCCTAGGGGTAGGGCCTTATCCTTGAGCTGAAGACCTCAAGGACAGCACCCAGGCCTAATTCAAGCACCATGCCCCACAAAAAAAACAAAAAAGCACTGAAGGATACATTGAGAGGCAGTAGCCAGAGTAACAACACATCTTCAGATATTTAGACTCCAAAAGGAAGCAAGGTAACAGCTGAAGTGGTTTAGATAACTTGTTTTAGAAGAAATACCATCACACCAAATTCCTTATGGTAGGAAGTTCAATTGGTAACACATTTCAAGAACTATTTGTTACAGTGGAGTTCCTGCACTGCAAAAAAAAATTGGCATCAGACCACAGTTTGTTCTAACATGATTTGACTTGGAATTGGAGTTAATTCCTGAGACTCCCCAGCACTGGTGACTCATGCCTATAATCCTAGCTACTCAGAAGACTGATGTGTGAGGATCAGGATTCAAAGCCAGGCCAGACATGAAAATCTGTGAGACTCTTCTCCAATTTAGCCACCAGAAAAGCAGAAGTTCAAATTTATAGAACCCTCGCCTTGCTCAAAAGAGTTCAGGGATGCATCCAGGCCCGGAATTCAAGCCCCATGACCAACAACAAAAACGAAAGAGGTATTCAATAAAAAGTGATTTGCTACCTCTTTCTTCTCTGGGAGTACTCATACCTAACACTGAACATCTGTAAATGGTATAAGACTTACTCATTCAAGAATGTCCATCAAATCCCTACTCAGTCAAGCACTGGGTCATCACACTCCACTACGTAAGTATCTTGTCTGAAAGTAAAATGTCAACATAACATCCAATTCTATTCCTATCTTCTATATTACTAAACGTGCACCATCAACATCTAAAGATGCTGGTTGGCATAGGTAAATGAAGGACAGAAACTTCTGTTCTGGAGCTCACAGTTTAGAGGAGAGAGGCAAACAAAAGGAATAGTGAAATCCAAGACAACTTTCTGTGTTACTATATTCCAATTCTGAAGCCTGGATAGAAAATGCCATTTCCTACATGAGACCTCCTAAGTCTTTAGGAGGCTGTAGGAAAAGTTCCAGATTAGTTGCAATGGCCACACCAGCTGACTGTATCTCCTTCTTCCTTTCTCCTCAACTTTTGGGGAGTTTCTCATGTGAGTTCCCAATATCACTATTTCCCAATTATTTGTTTGTTTGTCTAATTGTTTGTTTTGTCAGTTGTGAGGTTTGAAGTCTGGGCCTGAGAGTTGTTCCTGAGTGATTCAGCTCAAGGCTACCGTCCTACCCCTTGAACCACAGAGCCACTTCCGGTTTTCTGCTGGTTAATTGGAGATAAGAGTCTTACAGATTTCAGTGCCTGGATTAGCTTTGAACCATGATCCTCATATCTCAGCCTCCTAAGTAGCTAGGATAATAGGCATGAGCCAGCGCATCCAGCCAATAATTTATTTTTTTAATCACTTCCCATGGGTAGAGTTTCTTCTGTAAGCTAGTTGTTATACCTGATGGTTAGCTACTAAGATACTATTTCATCTTTCAATGAACAACCAATATAGTGAGGAAGAAAGTCAATTAAAATTGGCAATTACAATATGGTAAATGCATACATGCTGTGCAACCTACCAGCTACTACACAGTTATTATGTGTGAGATGATGAATGTGCTAATTATATCAGATCATTGTGTTTGTTAAATTCACTATCATACATTGGAATCATTTCATCTTTATAATTAACTGTATTATAATGATTATAACTAAGATTAAAAATACTTATGAGTCCAGACATGTGACATATACTATCTCATTTAAAACATTGCTTAGATTTCAGGTAGGGAAAGTCACAAAGAGATTCAGCTATTTTCTTCAAGTTCCCTGGCTAGCCAGCAGAAGATTTAGAGGTAAGCTCTAAGACCTATGTGTTTTCCACAATCCGCTCTATTATCATAAACAATAGCCTGTGTCCTCGAGATGCTCATTGCAGTAGGGAAGACAGAAAAGGAAACGGATAATTAGAACACCATGGGATACTAGGATGCAAGTGGAGAAGTATGTCTTTGCTGTGGGTATTAATTAGAAATGGCATAAAGGAGGTCTCTGGCTTTTTTAAAGATCGAGTGCACAAAATTATTGTGTTTGTGTGTGTGTGTGTGTGTGTGTGTTTCATGGCAAAAATGCATAACTTAATACATTATAACTATTTTAAGTGTACAATTTAGATACGAAATAAATTCATCTCAAACAGAAAATCTGTACCCATTACATAACAGCCACCTAACATTTCCCTCTCCTTCAGCTTCCTCCAACCACTCTTCTATCGTTAAGCTGTATTCTGGTTATTCTAGGTATATCATAAAGGGGAAATTATACAGTATCAGCTTATTTTCCTTGCTATAAAAGTTTAATGCTTCAAATTTCATCCATAGTTTAGTGTATATCAAAACTTATTTGTTTAAGAAAGCAAAATGAAGTTCTGTTTTACTATTTATGACATTGCATATATGTTTTAATTGGCCAATGGATACTTGGGCAATTTGCACTTTTTGGCTAAGGTAAATGATGCCATTATGTGAAAATATCTTTATGAGTTCCTACTTCAAAGTCTTTTGGGTATATACTTAGGAGTGGAATTATTAGGCTATCCGATAGTTTGGGGTTAATTGTGAAGTGTGTGTCTGCATGTGTGTGCTCATACATACCATGGAACTAAGGCTTGAAATCAGTGAGTTGAGCTCTTGATTGTGGATGGTACCCTACCACTTGAAATACATCTGCAATTCAGCTTCTTTCTTTAATTGAAAATAAGGATCTAGAACATTTGTCTTCTCCAGGTTGACTTCAAACTGCAGTCTTCAGATTTCAATCTCTTTAGTAGCTGGGATTATAAATATGAGTTGTAGGTTCCTGGCTGGGTTTAATCATTTGAGCAGTTACCTATTTTCACAGTAGCTACAGCACTTGATATTCTAGCTGGCAGTGAAAAAGTTTTGTACTGTTCCTGTAAAATTTCTCTGAAGAACTTTTCATCTCCTTGCCATTAGTTGTCCTTTCCTTCTCTAGAAAAATTTATCCAGGCACCAGTGGCTCATGACTGTAATCCTAGCTATTCAGGAGGCTGAGATCTGGGGATGACAGTTCAAAGCCAGCCTGTGTATTAAAGTCTGAGACACTTTTATCTCCAATTAACCACCACAAAATCAGACGTGACACTGTGGCTCAAGTGGTAGAGCACAAGCCTTGAGCTGAAGAACTCAGGGACAGGGCCCAGGCCAAGAATTCAAGACACATGACTGAAAAAAAATATGATCAGTGTGTGAAGTGGTATCTTATTATGGTTTGAATTTGCATTTCTAAATAAATAATGATATTAAGTATCATTTCATAGTTCATTGTCTTTTGTATTTTTTTTTAATTTTATTTTTTCCAGTCTTGGGCTTGAGCTCAGAACCTGAGCACTGTCCTTGGACTTTCTTAAGGCTAGAGCTCTACCACTTGAGCTTAGCACCACTTCCAGCTTTTTTTTTTCTATGTATGTGGTACTGAGGAATCAAACCCGATTCTTTGTGCATGCTAGCCAAGCACTTTATCACTAGGCCAAACTCCCGGCCCCTGTATCTTTTGGGCAGAAATATTAGTTTTTGACCTTAGCCTGTCTACTTGTTACTTTATTTTTTGTTGGTTATAGGGCTTGAACTTGGGCTTTGGCACTATCAGTAAACTTTTTTTCGTTCACTTCCGTTTTTCTGTTGGTTATTTGGAGATACGGATCTCGTTGACTTTCCTGCCCAAGTTGGCTTTGAACCTCAACCCTCAGATCTCAGTCTCTGAGTAGGTAAGATTATAGGTGTGAGCCATCAGCACTCAGCTTTACATTATACTTCAATTGTATTGTTCAGTTTTGGTTATTGAATCCCTGTATTTTTGTTTGTTTGTTCATTTGTGATAGGATTTGGCTATATGGCCCAGGCTAGCCTGAGACTCTTCTGTCCTTTTTCACCTTCCAACTCGTTAGGATTATAGGCTTATGCCACACATCCAGCTTAAGACTTCTTTACATTGTGAATTGTATTATAAGATACCTAATTTTCAAACATTTTCTCCTTCTTAGCAGATGTTCTTTTTTGCATGATAAAATCTTGTGATGCACAGTGATTCTTAAGTTTGGTGAATTCCAATTTCAATATTTTATGTTGCCTTGTATTTGGCATTACATTCATGAGGTTTCTGACAAATCAGATATCATGAAGAGTTTGTTCAATGTTTTCTTTCAAGAGGTTTGTACTTCTAGCAGTTCCATTTAGGTCACTGAACCTTTTTATTATTTTGTATCTTGTTTTGTTGTAATAGTCTAGCAATATTCCTCAAGATAACCTTGAACTTACTATATAGTTCAGGTTGTACTCAAACTCTCTCTCCTCCTGTCTCAGCCTCCCCTGGGCTAGAAATACAGGTATGCACAGCCATACCATCTTTTGATCCATTATTAAAGATATTAATGTATAATATGTTTATAACGATAAAGAGATTTACCTGCTTAAAGTATACTGCTATGTACAAAAAGTAAATTATAAGACTGACAGACTCTACAATTTTATTTTATACATACATTCATTTTATACATGCATATATACATTTATGATTTTTATTGCATATAATAATTAAATGTGAGAAACTTGGAATAGAATGGTGGTTTCCAAAAAGCAAGAGGGGAGGAAATGTGTATTGATCAAATCATACAAAGTTTATATCAAATAAATATGTCTAGAGATCTAATAAAGAACATAAGGATTATAGCTAATCTTAGAGTTATATTAGTGCATTATACATGGTTTTTCTAATGTAATATTAAACTATATAATTAACCATGAAATAATAATTTCAT
Source organism: Megascapheus bottae (assembly GCF_031878675.1). Lineage (NCBI taxonomy): Eukaryota > Metazoa > Chordata > Mammalia > Rodentia > Geomyidae > Megascapheus > Megascapheus bottae. The sequence goes on along the minus strand of NC_143547.1, from coordinate 94,277,546 downwards.
AGTTGTTAATATTGTATTGCATACTAGAAGTCTCTTAAGAGAGTGCAATGGGGATTTTCTATTTATTTGTTTGTTTGTTTGTTTGTTGTTGGTTGTGGGGCTTGAACTCTGGGCCTGGGCACTGTCCCTCAGCTTTCAGCTCAAGGCTAGTGCTCTACCACTTGATTCACAGTACTACTTCCCATTTCCTGGTGGTTAATTGGAGATAAAAGTCTCATGGACTTTAGTGCCTGGGCTGCCTTTGAACCCCAAACCTTAGATCTCAGCCTTTTGATTAGCTAGGATTATAGACATGAGCCACCAGTGCCAACTCAGTGGGGATTTCTACAACAAAAACAAAATAACAGAAGGAAACTAGGCAATAGTGGCTCACACATGGAATTATAGCTACTCAAGAGGCTGATATCTGAGGATCATGGTTCAATGCCAGCCTGGGCAAGAAATTCTGTGAGACTCTTATCTCCAATTAACCACCAGAAAACCAGAAGTGGTACTGTCTCAAAATGGTAGAGCATTAGCAGTGAGAAAAAAAAAAGACCACGGACAGACCCAGCCTCTGAGTTGGAGCCTCACAATGGACCAAAACAAAACAAAACTAACCGCCAGAAGGCCTGTGAGGGGGGCTGGGTATATATCTATATAGCTCAGTAGTAGAGTATATGAGAGGATCTGGGTTCAATTCATAACACTAGAGGAAAAACAAAGAAAAAGATGGTGAACATGTTAGTTTGGCTGACTATAATAAACATTTTAGGTATATCTATATTGATACAAAATTTTGTACATTATTGATCCATTTTGAGTTTGACTATGACATGAAATAAGATTCTAATTCCACTCTTTTGCAGATGGGTAATTTCCTCTCCACCATTTACTTACATGACTCTCATTTCCCCCACTGAATGGTTTTGCCACCTTTGTGAAAAAGATGTAGTCACCTTTGTGACTAGATGTAAAGGTGTATACCTGTAATACCAGAATTTGGGAAATTGATTCAGGAGGACAGAGAGATAGGCCAGCCAAGACTATAAAGCAAAACTTTGTCTCAGAGAATAACACCAATGAATTAATTGACTTATACATGAGAGCTAGTTCTGTTTTGAAGGTGGACACCCTTTAACCACTGTGACCTGGTTCTTGAGTGTCTTGCCTGGGTAAAAACAGATGATGTACACAAGGCTCAAAGACTGCTGTTGAATATGGGTCCAGGATAAGTTTATCTCAATGATAGATGAACGATGTGTGAGTTGAAAATCGTTTCTGTGTGCAGCACTTAATTTCTGAGCTCTGTTAGGTACATTCTGAGTGCTCCAGAATGTATTTCTTGAGAAAATATTAAAAGCACTTTATGCACTTGTAAGAATATGGGAAAACAAAATTTCTCCGTTTGATGTCTCCATTCGAATAAAAGCAAATGGAATTCCTCAAATTAAAATCGGTGACATTTTCAAATATTCTGATAACTTTCTAACTTTAAAGGAATTTTTAGAATTTCATAAAGTTCAAAGAGTTCTTTGATTATGATCCTCTCCCCTCCCTCTTTTTCCTTTAGCCTTCATGCTATACAACTACTACAGACCCAGATCACTCTTTGATAAAACTGCTATTAATCTTTCTCACACTTATGAAGTGGCTACATAATGACACAGAGTAAACAAATTTCTTGCATTTACACTTCGTAAACATGATACAGTAATAGATTAAGTTCATTCTTTTTCGGTCTCTATAATATGCCAAATATTACACAAAAAGAAGGCAATAAAATAGTGTGTGTGTGTGAGTGTGCATGCACGCACACACATGCATGCTCACACTAGTTCTAGGGCTTGAACTCAGAGGTTGAGCACAGTTTCTTAGCTTCATTTGGCACTCTACCACTTAAGCTCCACCTCCACAGCTCCACTGCCAGCATTTTGAGTGGTTAATGGGAGCTAAAGAATCTCATGAACTTTCCTGCCTGGGCTGGGTTCAAATCACAATCGTCAGGTCTTAGCCTCCTGAGTAACTAGAATTCTAGGTGTGAGCTACTAGTGCCCGGCAAATGTTGTATTTTAATAAGGTTTCATTCCATACCTGGCTATATAACAAGATTCTTACAGGTTTAATGGACTGGCTGTTGCTCACAGAATGAGGAGATGCAGTCTTTGCTGTAAATAGTAATAGGCTAATTCTTTCCGATGTGAACCTCAAGCCATTCTTCAGGAACTCATTTGAGGATGAAGGCCCAGTTGTTTCCTATGGGCCAACAGTAGGGCCTACCTAACAGGGACCATTTTGTGCATTTTGTGATTGACAGCCTAGTGGAAGATCGATAGTTGGCATGGCAACAAGTTTGTTGCTCCAGAAATGAATTCCCTTTATTAAAGTTTGCCAGCAATGGATCAATTCCGGATCCACATATCAAAACATGACAGACAGGGAGTTAATGAATCACATATCTGGCTGAATTAAAGAACAAAAAAATTCGAGAGAATTAAGGCTGCATCTTTTTCTGAGCTTAGTTTAACGTGTCTGGGATAGTTTAAATCCATGCAAATGTACCCAGACTGGAAAATGGAATAAATAAAGCACACATTCCCAGTAAGTGTAAGATAATAACTTTTTTACAAATTCTTTTCTTTTGCTATTTTAAGCAAAGCTATTCTTCATATCAACTCATTCTCTTATTTTCCAAGTTTTATTCTGAAAGATAGAGTACCTGGCTAATCTGGCAGCAGGCCTGGATATTTTTTTTTCCTTTAGCTGCTAATGGTATCACCACTCTTCTCCCTGTAATTTTAAGCTCTCAGGCTCTGTACATGAAAGAATGAGGTTGGAGAAGAGAAAGGTTCCCATTGTGAAGACCATGGAGATGGCTTTGACTCATTCTCTTCCCATTTTCCTTTCTTCAACTTCCTTTCCATTTCCTGGCCACTCAGCATCTCTCTTCAGCTGATTTTCACCAGCCCAAATAGAAGACTGATTTCTCCTATAAGTAATGCTTTTAGTTGAGGATCCTCAGGGGTTCATCTTTTTTCTTCCATTAAACAAGCTCATGTCACTTTAAAGAGTGAAAATAGCTTAACTCTCCAGTATCCAAACTGTAGATTAAAACCACACATGGACTTAATGATGTCACACAAATCACATAGTCCATCACAATAAAAGGTATCCTTTCAAAAAAGAAAAAAAAGCAGTGCTAGGGAATTGTAAGCCCTTTGTATAGCTATTTAAAAATAAACCTTATAAATGCAAAAAAGATGTGTTCTAACCTCTACTTACATGAGCTATAATAACAGTTCTGACCATGCAGTTTGTTCATCTTGGATTTAGTAAGATTTCATTTAATATAAAACCTAAAGGGCTAGATATGTAGCTCAGCATGTTTTGAGGCTCTGTGGAAGAAGTAAAATGAAGGAATAAAATTTTAGTAAAATGACATATTTCCAAAAATCCAAGAGAAACTTTCATAATTGCTATGAATGAACTTGGTACGGTTCAAAAATTGTCAGATTTTGATTTACTCCTGTACAAGACAATTACTGGAAGAGACTAGCTGGATTTCTGTGTTATTGTGTGAGATCTATTTGTATAAGAATTTATTATCATAAATATAAAGTTCCTTCAATAATAACCCTATAGAAGGAGCAGCTTTGAGAGCTCTGGCAGGGATTCCAGACCTGAATTAGAATAGACTATTTTGCATGGGGGAAATTAGGCCCCACATTACCGATAAGTGATTTCATTATGTCTGATATTCTCAAAATGACTGCTAGCAGAATGAAGTGATTGGCTGCAGAGTATAAGTGGTACCTATTTGCTTCTTGAAGTGTCTGGGAACTTAAAAAATGCAATTGGCTAAAAGCAAACTGAAGTAATTTAGGATTAATAGCTATTTTTATATATGTGTGTACATATATATGGATGTATCTATATATCTTTGAAGGTTGACTGGGTATTACTGTTCAGTTCTAATAACATTTTCTAGACATTGAAAAAGCAATGAGCAATTCAATTTAATTTGAAAATAGATGTATTAGCCAGGCATAATGCTCATACTTGTAATCCCTACACCTGGAATGCTGAGACAGGAGGATTATGAATTTGAGTTCAATCTGGATTAAAAAAGCCAGACCCCAGGGATGGGGGCATAGCTCTCTGGTAGAATAAAAGCTTTGATCTGCAGCACTGAAAATAAGCAAATAACAAATAAATAAATGTACCTTTGGAAAGTATTATGAATGAAGCAAATAGTACTAGGTTCTACAGGGCAAGGATTCAAGTGGCTACTGTGGCTATCACCTAGTTTAGACATCTCTCTACCTTTTATTTGGTTGGTGAAACCACCTCTTTGTAGCTGATAGGTTCTAGCTCCCCCTTCTTTCATCACTGCACTATGTACTCCTCAAGGTTAGAAATGACTGATTCTGAAACTGTCTTTCTGTATGCATGTTTCTCTTTCTCTGACTTATTCATTTATTTAATAAATTAGGGGGTTTTAGATTACTGTAATTGTTATTATAAAGATGATGTACAGAAGGGTTATAGTTATATAAGTCAGGTAAAGAGTAAATTTTTCTTGTACAATGCTATCCCTTTCCATGCTCTCTCCCAGTTTTTCAATTTTCAACATAGTGTCCAGTGTGTATTACTGCTGCATTCATTCACCTGTGTCCCTCCATTGCTGTGCCCCTTCTTTCCACTCAAAGATAGATAAACAAATAAGCAAAAAGAAAAGAAACCAAAAGTATTCTCTTTTTTCATTTGATGGAGTTTATCTCAATAAACATTATTTTATATGGTAATCAGCACGTAGGAATTATGCCTTTGTGGTCTTCTCCTAAAGAAATCAGATTTTTTTTATGAAGGCAGTAGGGCTTGAACTCAAGGCATTATACACTCCTTCAGCTCTTTTGCTCACTGTTGAGTGCTCTACCTCTTGAACTATACCTCCACTTTCAGCTTTTCAGTAGTTAATTTGAGATAAGTCTCTTGGATTTGTCTGCCCAGGCTAGCTTCAAATCTAGAACCTCCGATTTCAGCCTTCTGAGTAGCTATAATCATAAGCATGAGCCAAAAGTATCCAGCTTCTTTTTGTTGATTTTAAGAGGACCTATATTTGTTCTAGAAACTACCTTCTGTCAGGTATAGGCATTGATGCACATAATATGAATGGATATTTGTCTTGTTTTAAACACAGAGAAATAGAAATTCAGAATGGTAAATGATATTTGCCAATCTTTCATAGCTAATGATAGGAGAACTGGGATTTTAGTCTAGGTCTGTCTTTTTTTTTGAGTTTAAAACAGTTTAAGCATTTTTATTGGTCTGTTAAATATGTGTTTTAATGGTAAACATATTCAAACAGGACTTTCTAGACGTTCTTATCAACTTCTCATATCCTTCCAGAAATTTTTTTTTATTGTAATTAGTAAAAGGGTTACATGATATTTGCCAGATAGAAGGTGCATTAATTCACATACATTGATACCCTTTCACATGTCTTGGTACCCATTACCCTCCCCCCACACACCCCCCACCCGTCTTGGTTTTCCCCCCTTCCCTATCAAATTTCAAATATCCAAATACAAATAAATTCAATATATTAGATAACAAAGTGAGATACTATACCAATATGAGATAACAAGGGACAGCAAAGGAGATGAGAGACAACATAGTACATTAAGGACAACAATCATTCATTATATGGCTTTTGTTTCACTATCCTGGAGGTCCTTTTAATTAGCTTCACATTATATGTCCTTATGTATCAAGATTTTGCTCTATTGCAAATCTCTGCTAGTAGAGCCCAAGGTTTCTACTGATTATGACGAATGAGGGAAACCATTGAGCCTAAGTTCCTTTGAGTCTGGCTTACTTCACTTAATATGATTTTTTCTAAGTCTTTCCATTTCCTAACAAATGGGGCGATGTCATTCTTTTTGACAGCAGCATAGAATTCCATTGTGTACAAATACCACAACTTGTTGATCCACTCATCAACTGAGGGACATCTAGGTTGGTTCCATATCTTTGCTATGGTGAATAGTGCTGCAATGAACATTGTTGTGCTAGTGGGTTTAGTATGTCCTTGTTTCTGGATGGTTGGGTAAATGCCAAGTAGTGGAATTGCTGGGTCATAGGGGAGTTCTATGTTTAGCCTTTTGAGGCACTGCCACACTGCTTTCCATAGTGGTTGGACGAGTTTGCACTCCCACCAACAGTGTAGTAGTGATCCCTCCTGGCCACATCCCCTCCAGCATCTGTTGTCATTCGTTTTCCTAATCCTGGCCGTTCTAGCTGGAGTGAGGTGGAATCTTAGAGTTGTTTTGATTTGCATTTCTTTTATGACCAGAGATGTTGAGCATTTCTTCATGTGTCTATAGGCCATTTTTGTTTCTTCTTCAGAACAGAAATATTGTGGCTAAATCCTACCTACCTACATTTAAAGTCTTTATTGACTCATAACTTTTTAAAATAAATACTTCTGTTATCACTAGAATTGCTTATTCTGGGATATCCTGTTGCTTGAAGAGTAGGCTTAATATCTGAAAATAAAACAAGAGAGTGAAAGGTATATTTATAACATCTTTTACTGTCATAAACTCTTTAGATTGGCTTATATTCTTCATAATTACTAAGTGCAAATTACCCACACAGACATTCTACCACCAAATAATAATACTCATAGCATCACTGATATTAAAAAAAGCAATCTGGGCCAGGTGCCGGTGGCTCACGCCTGTAATCCTAGCTATTCAGGAGGCTGAGATCTGAGGATCGTGCTTCAAAGCTAGCTCAGGTACAAAAGTCCCAGAAGACTCTTATCTCTTATTAACCACTAGAAAATCGAAAGTGGAGCTGTGGCTCAAGGTATAGAGTGGTAGCCTTGAGCTGAAGAGCTCAGGGACAATGCCAAGGCCACCAGAGTTAAAGCCCCATGACAGAAAAAAAATTGCATTTTTAGGAATGGTGGTATACATCTGTAATCCCAGCACTTGGTATTCTGGGGCAGGAGAATCATTTGGTCAAGGCCAGCCTGGACTATAGCCAAATCCAATCTCAAAACACATTGAATCAGGCCTGGAGTTTAGCCTAGTGGTAGAGTGCTTGCCTAGCATGCACGAAAACCTGGCTTCGATTCCTCGGTACCACAACCATAGAAAAAAGCCAGAAATGGTACTGTGGCTCAAGTGGTAGAGCTCTAGCGTTGAGAAAGCCCAAGGACAGTGCCCAGGCCCTGAGTTCAAGGCCCAGGACTGGTTAAAAAACACATTGAGGCCGGGAGTTTGGCCTAATGGTTAAAGTGCTTGCCTAGCATGCATGAAGACCTGGGTTCGATTCCTCGGTACCACATACATAGAAAAAATGCCGGAACTGGTGCTGAGGCTCAAGTGGTAGAGCTCTAGCCTTGAGAAAACCCAAGGACAGTGCCTGGGCCCTGAGCTCAAGCCCAGGACAGGCAGAAAAAAAAACACATTGAACCAAAACAAAACAGAAAAACAAAACCTAAATAAGTGAACAAGCTATAAAAGTAGTTAATACTGGCTAGTTTTCATTTGTGGAGTGTGAAAGCAGTGTTTTTCCAAAGAATTAAGTGACTGATGTCAGATTGTACCAGTGGATGGAAAATCAATAAGTCAGATAGAAAGCAACAAGTTCCTGAGACCTAAATAGAGGGAAATGGAATGAACACTGTGATGTTTTATTTAAGCCCCTAGAAGCAGATTCAGAGAAATGTAAACAAAGTCAGGAAAAGATACTGAATGGGTGATAGTAGATTTTCTTGCTTCTTTTAGAGTGAGAGAAGTCTTAATTTTTAAAAGAAGCACAAAGGTACTGAAGAAAATATGATTCCAGAGATGCCATCATAAAAAGAAAAGAAAGAAAAAAGGAAAAGAGAAAAGACTGGGTACTGATGGTTCACGCATACAATCCTAGCTACTCAGGAGGCTGAGATATGAGGGTAGCTACTGAAGTCAACTAGCAAAAAAAAGTCTATTAGACTTTAAAGTCCAATTAAGCAGCCACCAACTTGAAGTGGAGCTGTGGCTCAAGTGGTAGCGTGCCAGTCTTGAGTGAAAGATCTCGGGGATCACACCTAGGCCCCACGTTTAAGACCTAGGAACTACACACACACACACACACACACACACACACACACACACACACACACAGAGGGGGGGGAGAGGGAGAGAGAATAAAATAATAGAAAAGAATAAAAGGAAATAAAGCAAAAATAAAACAAGGAATATAAAGAAAACAGTGTTTCACTGAGGCAGACCAAAGGCAGATGTGCAGATTTTCTTAAGGGGGGCAGGGGAAGGACAGAATTGGTTCTGGCAGGTGATCCTGAATGTGAAAGTGGTAAAGGTGAAGGTCATATTCTGTATTAGGGCAGGAAAGGGGCTTTAATGGGAAAGGAGACTCAGCACTAGGTAAGAATGCACACTCCTACATGTGTCTATCAAGAAGAGTCAAAAATGTTCCCTATAGGAAGAGTAACTAAGAGGCCTAGGACAATGAAGTATCCGTTTGACTTGAGTCAGAATAAACTCGCCAAGTTTCTGGATTCACAGGGGGCACAGCTTTTTCATTTTCGTGCCAAAAGACCATCTCCTAGGATATGGAGACCATCTGTGTCAAGGAGCAAAGCCCTTAAAGATGATTTCAATGTAAAATGTGCCGTGACGGGGGCCATATTGTCTAACACTGTCCAACCCCTTTCGTATTTCAACAAGTTAAGCACAAAGGAAGTAAAAAACAGCCAGTAACAATGAACCAGAATTCCCAGACAGCTCCAGGGGAGAGGGAGAAGGCTTTGACAGAATTAAGACAAGTCAGTATGGATGTGCACAAAGGTGTCTAAAGCCACTAAGTACAGGATTTGAAATGAGTGAAGAAAGATGGTCAGCACAGTGAGAAGCCACAGCCATGGGCCCCACACTGCCCCAGCTCCTTGCGGGGAGATCAGAGTGGGAAGAGAGGCAGCCAGTCTCCATGGGCTCCTGTTCTGCAAGCAGTTGTCAGAATTCATTCTTCTCAGATTGTGTTATTTTCCAGTGGTTGCTGAGCTGGGATTGGTAACATCAAATCCAAATCCTCAATAAAGAAATGGTTGCTTCTCCCCACCCTGTGATGGGGCTTGAACTTGGGGTCTGAAAGCTGTCTTGTAATTTTTTTTTTTTGCTCAAGGCTGGAACTCTCATTAAGCACAACTCCACTTCTTCTTTTTGTTACTGGTTAACTGGAGGCAAGAATCTCATGTACTTTCCTGACTGAACTGGCTTCAAACCTGCATCTTCAGATCTCAGCCTCCTAAGTAGCTAGAATTACAGGCATAAAACCCAGGTACTCCACCCTATGAGCTGCTTTTTAAAGTGTTTCTTCTTCTTGTTGTTGTTGTTGTTTAGTTTTGTTTTTGTTTTCCTGAAAACTTGTGGCTTATTTATTCCTTGCCTTAATAGTTTGACAGATGAGAAACTAAAGGTCAGAAAAGGAAAAGTAATCTGAGCAAGATCACATACATAATTACCGATGAAGGTAGACTTCAAGCTCATATCTGTGCAGTGAAGATCCATTTCTGTCTTACATTTTGCACAGAAGATTTCCTGCTATTCTGATACCTGTGGTGGGGATAGATGTCAGTTGCCAATAACAAAGCCATTACTTCTGCTCAACTCACTGCAGTACTTTAAGACTCACAGTGGGCTTTTTGCATCTCTGTAGGGAGAAGGAGATGAGGAGTCAGTTTCTCATAGTCAGAGGTGGCTCTGACTATGCAGCTCTACAGAGCCACATGTAAGCACCAGGAGGGGAAGAGGTACAGGGATCAGAGAAGGCAGTCAGGTCCTTGATTCTACATATGTGGCTGGAATGACCCACTGATGGAATGCAGCATCCCATGTAGACTGTGGCTGATGGTCAACTCCTTTCCAACACTTCAGTACTTCAGGACAAGAGGAATGATGTATTCAACAGAATGGATTATCAGCATGGATTTTCTTCCTTGAACAGATCTCCAATGAGAAAAGTATTCTGCTGTGGAAATATATCCAGTGGGCCATGGGTAAGTGATAGGTTCAAAATGGTCCATATCTAGCCTGTGTTCAGCAGGGTAGCTAGGATGTTATCTTCAAAGACCACTGGGACTGAGTGCTTAAGGAGAGTAGCAATATGGGACTTTGTCCAGTAGAAACAAGTATCTTTCTCACAATCCAGAAAAAAAAAACCAAACACAGATAGTTTAGACTGGAGGGAAACGTGGAGACCATTGCAACAAAAATCCATTTACATCCTGGGAACCTGAGAAATGGAGGCCCCAAGAGAGTGAGGTCACACAGCATGCTTCCCTTTTCTTCCGTTTGCTATGATGGGTTTCTTCCTATTCCTATCTATGGTGCAGTACCCTGGGACAAAATGCTGCTGGCATACTTATCAGCTGTGCAACGACTACACAATGAGAGACTTTCTTTCATTTAAAACTAATGTTGCCTCACCAGATGAAATTGAAGTCCCCCAAAGAATCATTTCCTCACTGGGATAATTTTGCTACAAGCTTTTCATTAATCCAATCATAAATTCAGTAATGCTCTTTGGCAGTATGCTGAAGTCTTTAGGAACCACAGGGGACTGGATGTATTGTCTGTTTTATGACCAAAAAAAAAGGAAGGAAAGAAAGAAACAACAAGCTAAATAAGCTCAGCTTAAAAATTGGTTAGGTTTCACATGGTGTAAGAAAATCACTCAGTTATCCAACAAACAAATGTGGACTAAACACCTACTAGCTGCAAGATATTATCCTAGGAATACAGGACGACACAGAAGAATCATTCATTCAACAAATGCTCACTGCCCACTTCTTTAAGGAGGGTTCAGCTTTCTCAGATTACTAATTTATAAACTGATCTCCTTACAATAGAGAACAAAGAAGTAAGAGCTACAAAAAATGTATAAGTTCAGAGAAGAGAAGTATATATGAAAGACCAGGGAAAATGCAGAGGAGATGGGATTTCCCTGGCTTTGAATATAGGTAGGATTTGAACATGTACAAATCATCTTGAAAGATGCTGCTGCTGATGTTGTTCTTTGTCCTCTTCGTCGTCATCCTCCTCCTTCCCTTCTTCCTCCTCCTCCTCTTCATCTTCCCTCTTTCCCCTTCCCCTTCTCCTCCCACCCCTATCCCTTTCTCTCTTTTCCTGCAGGTAGGTACTGAAGATTGCAGGGCCTCACACTTGCTAGGTAAGCACTGTACTACTTGGAATATGTTCTTAATCCTTTTACTTTTAGTTTACTTTTCACATAGGTTTAGCCACTAATTTTACCCGAGGTAGCCTCAGACGGTGATTATTCTACTTCTGCCTCCTAAGTAGCTGAGAATTCAGGCTTCTGACACCATGCTTGACCAATGGGAAAATTCTTAATTAAAACCATCATTTAGCAAAGACTACCACCATGGAATACACTGAAATGTTAATTTGCCAGATGAAGCTTCACTTCCAACTTCTTGGTGGTTAATTGCAGATCAAAGACTCACAGTGGGCTGGCTTTGAACTTCCAACCTCAGATCTCAGCCTCCTGAGTACCTAGGATTAGAGGTATGAGCCACAGACACCTGGCACATGAATTTGTTTGGTTTTAAATTTGGTCTTCTGGCTGGCCCACTGGCTCAAGCTACTCAGGAGGCTGAGATCTGAGCATCGAGTCATTCAAAGCCAGCTCAGGAAAGAAAGTCAGGGAAACTCTTTATCTCCAATTAGCCACCAGAAAACCAGAAGTGGTGCTGTGGCGCAAGTGGTAGAGTGCTAACTTTGAACTGAAGCGCTCCCAGACAGTGCCCACTTCTAGAGTTCAAGTTCCAGACCATCAGGAAAAAAAATATATTGGTCTTCTGGTTTTTTTTCATGTATGTGCCTGGGGCGGGGGGAGAGGAAGAGGGCTGTAATACTGGAGTCTGAACTCAGGGCCTTGTGCTCACTCTCACTCAGTCTACTGGTCAGGCAGGCACTGTCACAGTTGAGCCAGGCTTGTAGCCATTTTTTTTTCTGGTTACTTTGGAGACAAGAATCACAAACACATTTTTGTTTGAGATGGCTACCAACCTTGACCCAGAATCAATCTTTCTTAGTAGCTAGGAATGTAAGTGTGAGTCACAACTTACTTTTCCTTTGAGTAACAGCATTATTTAGACTAGGCTGTTCACAAATTCATGATCTTCCTGCATCCGTCTGCCAAATGTTGACAATGCAAATATATGCCACCACACCTTGCTATATCCGCTGATTTTTTTTGGTTAGTCATTGGGCTTGAACTCTGAGCCTGGGCGCTTTCCCTGAGTTCTTCAGCTCAAGGCTACCACCCTACCCCTTGAGCCACATTGCCACTTCCAGTTTTCTAGTGGTTAACTGGAGATAAGAGTCTCATGGGGGTGGGGGAGAAGGAATTGGGGATCAAGACATGTGAAAGGGTATCAATGTATGTGAAGTAATGCACCTCCTATCTGGAAAATATCATGTAACCCCTCTATTAATTACAATAAAAATATATGAAAAAAATAAATAAAGGTAAACAGCACACGCAAAAAAAAAGAGTCTCATGGACTTTAGTGCAGGAGTTGGCTTTGAACCATGATCCTCAGATCTCAGCCTCCAGAGTAGCTAGGATTACAGGCGCTAGCCACCAGCCTGGCAGCTTCATGGGGTTTTGTTTTGTTTTATTTTTTTGTTGGTGGACCAAGGGGTTTGACCTCTGGCCTGGAGGCTGTCCCTGAGCTCTTTAGCTCAAGGCTACTGCCTTACCCCTTGAGCCACAGCAACACTTCCTATTTTCTAGTGATTAACTGGAGATAAGGATCGCATGGCTTTGTATTGCCTGGGCAGACTTTGAACCGTGATCCTCAGATCTCAGCCTCTGCTTAGCTAGGATTACAAGCATGAGTCACTGCACTCGGCTGCAGCTTCATGTTTTATGTGCAGCCTTCTACTAAAAATGTGGATGTCTCAGAGGTTATCTATGAAGTAGGCCTAAGCTGAATTTATTTCCCTGCTAGGGATCCCCGGCAGTGTTTCTTCTCATAGATCCTCTGTATCTGATCATGCTTCACTGTCCTCTCAATCACATGTGCCAGAAAACTAGACATTACTTGAGATCCCTCTTTTCTTATCCATGATTTTACTAATATATTATGAATACACCAAACCTTAATGAGCCCCCATCCCTTCTGTATGTCTTCATCGATGTCTTCACATCTAATATTTTATTTTAGATCTTCAACATCTCACACCCGGATTATTTCATCAGCTTCTCCTTTCTCTTCCTCCTCATTATTTAAGGCTCTTTCTCCCATACATTTTTCTTACCTCACTCACTTCATCCAAAGGGAAATTAGGTGTCCTTCCAAAGTATATCCATCTTGCCATTTCATAATTGCTTATTTGATTTGCTTGTCTGTCTCCTTCACTATTCTTAGAGTAATTTGAAGGCAGAGGCTTTATCTTATTCTCCACTTAATTTCTAGCACCTAGGACAGTGTTTAGCACATAGTTGGCATTCAATAAAATACTTGATGAATTCAAAAGAAACCATAGCTGTAAAGAATGCCAAAATACCAGTTCTTTCAGTCAATTCACAGAGGGGAAAAATCACCCAATAATACTTCATGCCAAGTAGAAAAACCAACTCATTGACTGGGGTTTTCACCTGCTCACAATTGTACTTCAGTATAGAAACACCATTAATTGCTGTAAGCACAGTATATAAAGGTTTAAATGAAGGCCCTCAAAGAAGGAGAATAAAAAGTAATTGTCACTATTTCAAAAGCTTGACCATAGCTGTTTTAGAAGTTCCTTGGAGTCAGATTGCTGGTGGCTCATGCCTGTAATCCTAGCTACTCAGAAGGCTGAGATCTGAGAATCACAGTTCAAAGCCATCTCAGGCAGGAAAACCCATGCAATTCTTATCTCCAATGGATCACTCAAAAATCAGAAGTGGAGCTGTGGCTCAAAGTGGTAGAGTAGGTCTGGGAAGGTGGGTTAGTGGTGGAGTTCTTGCTTAGCATGTATGAAACCATGGGTTCAACTCCTCTATGCCACATAAACAGAAAAAGCCAGAAGTGGTACTGTGGCTCAAGTGGTAGAGCTCTACCCTTGAGCAAAAGAACCTGAGGGGCAGTGCCTAGGCTTTGCTCTGATTTGAAGACCCCCAACCACCATAAACAACAAAAAGGCAAGGGCAATTCTGTGAGCTTTCCATGGCCACGGGGTCAGGCAAATGATAAGGAGCAGTTCAAGTCAGGGACTAGTTGGAAATACCTTCCCTGGTGTCTTAGACCTATGCTGTGCATTAGCACCTGCCAAATTCTACCTCTTTCAGTCAATTCAATGAAAAGCATCAGCCAACATCTCTTAATGCCAAGAAGGCAAATGAACCTTTGAAATGTGGCTAGGAGAAATCGAGATATATTCTGTAATTAATGAAATTGTATTGGCTTCATAATGAAATGATGACATTGGATATACTGAGTTAAAAGGAATGTATTAAAATGTATCCTATCTATCCTCTTTTATAATTTTTTTGTAGTGTGGAGGATCAAGTACAGGGCCTCATGTATGGCACATGAGCCCTCCATCTCAGAGCTATATCACCAGCTCCCTCATTTTTTTTGGCTTTGAGCTTAGGGCCTGAGCACTGTCCTTGGACTTTCTCAAGGCTAGAACTCTACCACTTGAGCCACAGCACCACTTCTGGATTTTTCTATGTATATTGTACCAAGGAATAGAATCCCTGGCTTTGTGCATGCTAGGCAAGCACTCTATCACTAGGCCAAACTCATGGCCTCCCTTATCTTTCATTTAATGGAATAATTAGAAAAAAAAGACAAAATTGTGGCCAGAGCTTGCCTCTTCTTTCTGTTCCCAGCAGCTGATCTAGAATCTTGCAACACAGGCACGTGAAGTGAACCTCAGAAATCAAGTCCTCTTCCCATAGGCAAATGATATGTCAACCTCCATTTCCTTGTCTGTCTGTTTCTGGAGCTATCTTATGATAGTTGGGCCATGGGGAGACTCCGAGTCTCTGGATCGCTGAAGCTTGGATTACCCACCCAATGGGGAAATATTCACTTGCTGATTCCAATAGACACGTTACATTACCAAATGCTGCTCTCAGGGGGTGAAAAAAAAACTTTCAGTTCATCCTCATATGTCCAAATAAATCTTTTTCTCCCTCCCCACAGCAACAAAATATTGCAATAATAAAGCTTTGTGTCAACCCAAAAGTATCCCAAAGTCTTTTGCGCCTGTAGAGAGACCTGCTGCCAATAAGGCATTAAATCTGAGGGAAACATTTCTGCAATTACTGATCAAATACAATACAGCTAAATTTCACCTCCAGCATATCATTTTGATAATGGCTATGGAAATTATCCATTCAATAGCTATTCAAAAATAACTCAGAAAGATTGGTTACCAGATACTTCACAGACCTTCAGAATAATCCTTTCTAATCAGGCTGGTGGGAATTCAATAGACAACATTTGCCTTGGACAAAATAACCTTTTGGGGGGCTGCAGAGCTGTAGGCTTGCTCCTTCTCTCACTTGCTGCCCAGGAGGTGAAAGCAGAAACCCACACACACACAAAAAGCAGGGTCTGTTTCCTTATGGGCTGAGCTGCTGTCCAATGACTCACCAAAGTGCAGTGCAGACAGCTGTGCCTGCAAGTTAAGTGAAGCGCCTTAGTACTTATCAATCAGAAATCAGCAGGGCTTCTCGAGTTGTCCTCATTAAATTTAAAGCATATTCTCTTCCCAGCAGCAAACGTCTCCATTGCCATCCATTTCTGTACAGCCAATTTTAGGCAATCAAAGAGTGTTGGCTTCATCACTGTCTCTGAACAGATTTCTAGCTTGACACAGCTCTTCCCAGCTTCCCTGATCTTTGACAACTAGTAGCTATCTTCCTCGAGTTGCCACCAACTTGTCCCTACTTCCAAGTCATTTCCAATTATTTTGTCTTCTTACAGCCTTTCACAGGTCAGGATGTTTTTGTCCACAAAAGATGTCACTCCTATCTGTTCCAACAGAAATACTCCTTCCTTTTTATTCATTTCACAGTTCCAAAATACTACTTCTCGCTTAGCACACAGTAGATGTTTAATGTTTCATAGCTCCTTGCACATTTAACTCAAGATGGCCATGAGCTGAGTTTGAAAGTAACAAAAGTAGACTGAGATTAGGAAACATCATTCTACTGCTCAGCCAAGTGGCACCCAGGTAACTTTCCTATACAGTCTGGACTTTCATTTTGTTTCATGAACTATAATCTCAAAAATTATCATTCCTTCCTCATGAGGTTATTGTAACACTCAAACAAAGACCTTTGAGATCAAAGACTTTAGTCCAATCATGAAGCATTTAATGACTTCTTTTATATACAAAGCACAAAAAAGAAAGCTGTCCTCTTAGTCTTCTATCATAATAATGAACTGTGTGAGATGATTAACTAACAAAGAGAAAAGGTGACTTGGGGTCATAATTTTAGAGGAATCTGTCCATGATTAAGTGACCCTATTGCTTTGGGCATGTGATGAGGCAGTTCATGCTGGGAGTGCATGGCAGAAGAAAACTGCTCACCTCATCAGCCAGGAAGCTGGGAAAAAGGAAATGGACAGGGTCCTACTATCCTCTTCAAGGGCACACTTGAAATGACCTTTGAATTTCATGTAAGGAACCAGGAGTAAAAAGGTTCACTCAAAATATGGGTTTGCCGGAGTGAAATATGCATGAAAACTTCAGAGACTCTCAAAGTCCTTTTTCTTTGTTCTGCAGAAGTTAGGGTTGCATGAACATTGGAGTAGTTGCAGTATGGGTTAGAGATAACTGCCGAAGACAGATTGAGCATGACTGAGAATGTGGGCCATGACGAGCTTGTGAGGCTCGAAATGTGTTAGAGAGTTTAAGACTTGTGGAAAGGAGCGTCTAAATAAAGAAGTTCTGTAGTTCAAAAGCCTCACTTTAGTGATTGACTGTAGAATGGAAGGGACATATGTGATTAGAGAGAAAAAAATGGGCAAGAATTATAATAGAAATTATACAAGCCACAGGTTCACCATGGACTCTCCAGATGCTTCGTACCAAGAAAACCTTGACTCTTGCCAGGCATGGCACACACCTGTAATCCTAGCTACTCGGGAGGCTGAGATCTGAGGCTGGTATTCAAAGCCAGCCCGGGCACTCAAGAATGTGAGACTCTGGTTTTTTTTTTGGTGGGGGGGTGGGGGGTGGGGGGTGGTCATGGGACTTGAACTCTGGGCCTGGGTGCTGTCCCTGAGCTCTTCAGCTCAAGGCTACAGCCCTACCTCTGGAGCCACAGCCCCACTTCTCCTCTTCTGGAGGTTAATTGGAGATAAGATTCTCAAGGTCTTTAGTGCCGGGGCTGGTTTGGAAACTCAGCCCTCTGATCTCAGCCTCCTAACTAGCTAGGATTACAGGCTTGAGCCACCGCGCCCTTGAGACTTTTCTCCAATTAACCACCAGCCTTGAGCTGAAGAATTCAGGGACAGCTCCCAGGCCCAGAGTTCAAGTCCCATAACCGACAAAAAAAAAAAAGAAAACCAATTTGGCTCTTGGGCCAAGACAAACTGAGCATTACTTTTGTCTACTGTACTCTCCCAATGTGCTTTTGTGAAGTTAGCATTTAAGCTCAGGCTTAAACTCAGAGCTTCACACTTACTAGGTACTAGGCAAGCTTTCTACTACTGAGCCGTTTCTTTATCTCTTTCTACTCTATTTGCTATTTGCTTTTTTTTTTTTTTTGGTCTATTGTGGAACTTGAACTCTGGACCTGGTTGCTGTCCTTGAGCTCTTCAGCTCACGGCTAGTGCTCTACCCTTTGAGCCACAGGGCCTCTTTCGGTTTTCTGGTAGTTAATTGTAGATTGTAAGTAAGAGTCTCAGAGACTCTTTAGTGCCTTGGCTGGCTTTGAACCATGATCCTCATATCTCAGCCTCCTGAGTAGCTAGGATTACAGGTGTGAGCCACCATCTCCTAGCCCCTATTTTCTTTTAAGATAAGACTTTACTTTTTTTCCCCTCAGGCTAGCCTGGATTATGTTCCTCCTAGTTACACTGGAATGATAGGTACAAGCCACCAGGCCTATCTTTTTCTGTTGAGATGAAGTTTTAAAACTTCATTGCCCAAGGTGGCCTGAAACTGCGAAGTTTAACCTTTCTACATGTCTGTGAAGACAGATGTATAGTGTCACACTCAACAATTGGTGAAATGAGATAAGTCTTAATGAATGTTTTGCCTGGACTGACCTGGAACTGCAATCTTCCTATCTCTGACTCCTGCGTAATTAGGATTATAGGCATATGGTACAGCCAGACTGAGACATTAGAACCAAGGAGCAAATTGAGAAAACAGAGCAGCAAGCTTTCTACCACCTCCTCCTTTAGGTGTCAAATTGTAAGGATAAGGAGACAGAAAGGAGCAACTGTTGGCATCTGCTTCTCCTTTGAGGTGTTAAGCTACAAACTCTTCACCTATGGGTACAGACAGAAAATTGGAAGGCATGTCTGGTAAAAGGAAGTCCAGAAGCTCCCCTACGGTTTCTGTGTGTTGAATAGGCCGATTAGATCTCTATGTTTCAGAGCATGGAACAGCCTCTTTTTTTGCCACCTCCCAAAAGAACTGTCTATTGGTTAACAGTTGCTAGACACATGGCTTTGTGTTTTCTTGCAGCTAAGAGACTATAAAAACCCTAGAGAAGGGGTCCGGGAGTTTGGCCTAGTGGTAGAGTGCTTGCCTAGCATGGACGAAGAGCTGGGTTCGATTCCTCCGTATCATATACATAGAAAAAAAACAGAAATGGCACTGAGGCTCTAGTGATAGAGCTCTAGCTTTGAGAAAGTCCAAGGACAGTGCTCAGGCCCTGAGCTCAAGCCCAGGACTGGCAAGAAAAAAAAAACAAGACAAAAAACCCTTAGAAAAGAATCACCATTTTGCTATGCCTAAGTGGCTCAATGCTGTAATACGAACTACTTGGGAGGCTGAGATCTGAGGATCATGGAGAGAAGCCAGCCTGGGCAGGAAAGTCCAGGAGATTTTTATCTCCACTTTATTACCAAAAAGCTGAAAATGGCATTATGGGACAAAGTGATAGAACACTAGCCTTGAACATAAAATCTCAGTGCCTAGGTCCTACATTCAAGCCCCAGAACTGGCATACACACACACACACACACACACACACACACACACACACACACACACACACACACAATCACCTTCTTAAGTTTCTACCTTAATTTCCTGTGTAGAAAGAAGGAAATGTTCCTACTCTTGCTTCCTCATTTCTAATCCACTTTTTCCTTCTATGCTAATATAAATCCTTACTAAAAGTTCTACCTTATGAGTATCTCTGTAAGACTCCCTACAATGTTTTTCTTTTGTGGAATTCTTTTTCATGTATCATCTTATAACACAAGTCAAACTGGAATTATTCTTAGTACTTCCCTATTGCTAATTTCCTACATTTAACTATTTTGCTTTGCTAATATGTTATCATCCAAGGAAGATAAATGAATGGTATATGGAGATAATATAACTCTTTGCTATTCTCCTATAAGAATAAAATTAACTTAAAACAAATTGTTAAAAAAAATTATTAGTGCAGCCGGGCATGGTGGCTCACAATTGTAATCCTAGCTACTCAGGAGGCTGAGATCTGAGGATCGAGATTCAAAGCCAGACCAGGCACTAAAGAACATAAGACTCTTAGCTCCAATTACCTACTAGAAAACAGGAAATGGGGCTGTGGCTCAGAGGTAGTGTGGTAGCCTTGAGCTGAAGACCTCAGGGACAGTACCCAGGCCCAGAGTTCAAGCCCCATGATCTATACACACACACACACACACACACACACACATACACACAAATATATATATATATATATATATATGCCGAAATATCTATGAGAAATTATGATATAATTTGAGGTTTAGTAATTAGATTCATTTTCTCAAAAATTGGGAATAAAAATATTCCTTTGCTTTTGCTGAAGGAAATATTCTTCCAAAACTTTACTAATACGAGTAAAATCTATAGCACATCGTTGAGATCCAATAATTTTGTCCACCTTTTTCCATCCTTTCAATTTAGAAAAGTGTTCAGTACTTCTAAAATACTATCTTTTGGTAATATTAGGTCTGAACTCAGGGCCTCATGTTTTCTGAGCACTACCACTAAAGCCATATCTACAGCGTTTTTTCTTTGAGTACTTTTTTGAATAGGTCCTTCACTTTGGCAAGAGGATAGCAATCCTTCTATGTAGGAGGATCTCTTCATAGCTGGATTTCCAGACACACACTACTACTTCTAGTTTATTTCCCTTTTGCCTGGGTTAGACTCCACTACAATCATCCTGATTTCCAGCTCCTGAGTAATTAGGATTACAAGTGGGTTCCACCACGTCTAGCTCTTTACGGAACCAAAAAGTGAAGTTTTGAAGTTCAAGGAAACTTGTTTCCTTTCTATATCAAATAGGGAAGAAGGAAAAGAGCACTTAACACAAGATGATCTCATCTCTTAGGGCAGATTGGAACGGGTACGGTATAGTATCCAGTATGCTGCTCTATTATTTTTTTCTCCAGTCTTGGGGCTTGAACTCAGAGCCTGGACACAGTCCTTGGGCTTTCTCAAGGCCAGGGCTCTACCCCTTGGGCCACAGCACCACATCCGATTTTTTTCTATGTATGTATATGTGGGAATCAGGCTCTGGTCATCATGCAAGGTAGGCAAGCACTCTAGCGCTAGGACGAACTCCAAGTCCATCTGTTAAATAACAAATACATATTCATACAATAACCTTGTAGCCTAGGCAGCAATGGACTTCCTTCTGAAGCTCCTTCCCTATGGTCCCTTTGTTCAACACATCATAGGATGCTCAGGGCATTCTCTTCCATAGCCAGTATGGAAAGTTCTGGCTGTCTGATCCAGAGCAGCCAGAGAATAGGAACTTCAGGTCAAAGATGTTCCCTATGCTTGCTAGCCCAGAGCTGTAGAGATGTTCTACTTTGCTCTTATTTTTTTAGCTTGAAAATGGGATCATTTACTCAATTGTTGTGTCTTCTCTGGAGTCCAGTTTTGAAAACATGAATCTTTTCTTTTTTTTCCTTCTTTCTTGTTTGCTTTTGTGTATGGCATGGGGCTTGAACTCTTCGCCTAGGCACTGTCCCTGAGCTCTTCAACTCAAGGCTACCACCGTACCCCTGGAGCTACAGAGCCACTTCCCCTTTTCTAGTGATTAATTAAAGATAAGAGTTTCAAGGTCTTTAGTGCCCTGGCTGGCTTTGATCCTCAGATCTCAGAGTAGCTAGGATTAGAGGCATGAACCACTACACTCTGCCCCTTCCTTCCTTCCTTTTTTCCTTTCTTCCTTCCTTCCTCCCTTCCTCCCTCCCTCTCCCCTCCTTCCCTCCCTTCCTTTGCTCCTCCCTTCTTTTCTGTCTGTCTGTCTGTCTGTCTGTCTCCCTTCCTTTCTTTTTGCTGATCCTAGGTTTTGAACTCCAGGCCTAGACACCATCCCTTGTTGTTCTGGCTTTTTTTTTCCTTTTCCTTTTCCTTTTTTTTTTTTTTTTTTTTTTTTTTTTTTGCCAGTACCATTCTCGGGCTCAGAGCAGGAGCACTGTCCTTGAGTTCTGTCAAGGCTAGTGTTCTACCACTTGAGCCACAGTACCAAGGAATCAAACGCGGGTCTTCATGCATGCTAGACAAGCACTCTACCACTAGGCCAAACTCCCATTCCCATTTCTGGCCTTTTCTGTTTGTGTTACTGAGGAATTGAACCCAGGGCTTCCAGCATGCTAGACAAGCACATTATCACTAAACCACATTCCCAGCCTGAAAGCATGAATCTTTTGTCATTGCCATTCTCAAATTCAAACTTAACCTCATAGAGTCATCATTCCTGGAAATTCTCTCTAACTCAAGAAAGGATTCACAGGTTCATGTACTCAACTACTAATAGAGAATAGAACTGAATTGCAGATACCTTGTGTCTGAATATCATTATAAATAAGCAGGTGAATAGAAAATGTACACAATGTTATCACCCGAAGCAATCCTGTAGTCTCTCTGGATTCTTGCATAAAATTAGAATACCGTCTGTGGTTGGGGATGGTGTTTGATGGTAGAGCATTGCCTAGAACACATAAAGTCCTGGGTTCAAGCACTAGCACTGAAGAAATAAATAAGTATACAAATAAATAAATCACTCTCAGGATTTAACTTCATTTATCACAGCATCCCTCTTTGTTATTAGGCTGGTTCTGTCTTAAAGGAAGGATTAATTAATGACCTCCACAGTGCAATATACAACCATCCTTCAAATGTATTTATCCATCCATCTTTTACTTTATTTTCTTTGTTTCTTTCCAATAGAAGAGATAACAGGATATATATTCCTGTAGAACAATAGATTATTATCCTAATTATAGTTGCCTGGTGTTTTCTACACTTTTACCATTTTATTAACAACAATTATCTGAGAAGAACCAATCTTTTGTAATACCTACCCTATTGTTCTCATTTCTCTCTGTATCTGATGAGGTCTTTTCAAAGGGTATTTTATTCATAATTATAGACTATAGGGCAATTGCTCAGAAACTGATCCTAGGAGATATATTGTGGAGATTAATTTTTCTTGTACTTCTTGATCCAATTATACCTTTAGTTTTTGTTTCACTACTAGCAGCTTAATAAACCTATTTCCTGCAAACCAACCATACAGTTAGGAACAATCAGCAATAAAGAATGTTTTTATAGAATGAATATGTTAGCAAAGTATGAAATGGTAAATGTATTTTTTTTCATGAAACAGGTATCATTTCTGCATGACTATATGGAGAAAAACATACTTTAAATCCAACCATTCTTCCCAGAGTATAGTAAGCACTGAAAATAAATTTTGTATAAACTCTTATCACAAAACAATCCAGGACATTGGAAGTGTTTATTTGTCTAGTTTCTTTATTAAAACATGGAGATCTCTCTAGGCAGTCCGGAATTCCTAGCCGCAAGGGATCTACCCACCTCAGCTTTCCAAGTAGCTGAGATTGTATAGGTATACACCACCCTACACCTAGCTAACCATGTTTATGAAAGGTCAGACTCAGGCTAAAGATATCTAAGTGAAAGTACTAAAGTGGAGGCCTGGCAATTCATGTGGGGTTGGATCTTCAGTCTCACAGATTTTAGTCTAATAGGTAGTAGAATCCAGACACAAAAACCTTTAAATTTACAACCTAAAACTTCAATCACATCCCAAATCAAAGCAGTTAACATCACTGTCAGAATACACACACACACACACACACACACACACACACACACACATCGTATACCTCATAATGACATTTCAATCAATGCCAGATCACATATTTAACAGTACCATTCAGTTTTATCATAGTTATCTTTGCTAGTATAACTACACTCTGATATTGGTAATGAATGTGTCAGAAGGTATCTTTGTGATTCAGGGACACGTATATGTACAAATATATGTACTTACCTTCGTGCTCCTGGAAAGAACTCTGTGTTTTCTTTCTGTTGCTCTTAGACCTAAAGCTTGAACTCAGGGCCTGGGTACTACCCCTGACCTCTTCGGCTCAAGGATAGCACTCTATCACTTTGAGCCACAGTGCCACTTATGGTTTTCTGGTGGTTAATTGATGATAAGAGTCTCGCAGATTTTCCTGCCTGGTCTGGCTTCAAACCCATGATCCTCAGATCTCAGCCACTTAAATAGCTAGGATCACAGGTGTGAGAAACCAGCACTCCACTTGCCTTCCTTATCAGATAGTATCCTATTTCTATCTAAACCCTATCAATTTTTTCTGTCCATCTCTTTTTTTTTGATCCAATCCTGGGCTTGAGCTCAGGGCCTGAGCATTGTCCTTGGACTTTCTCAAGGCTAGAGCTCTACCACTTGAGCCTCAGCACCACTTCCAGCTTTTTTTTCTATATATGTGGTACTGAGGAATCGAACCCGGGTCTTCATGCATGCTAGGCAAGCACTCTACCACTAGGCCAAACTCCCGGCCCTGTCCATCTCTTTTTTAATGATAACTGTGATTTCATGATCCACTTTTGAATCATAGCCAGCAGTTTTAAAAGTACAGCTCTTGTCTGGAAAAGGCTGAAAGAGGGGTCATGCTAATGATGACTGATGACAAAATGTTGGGGTCATTTCTCTATACTGACCTAGATGGCTTCATGGGTAACATGCCTGTATCTCTCATACAAGAATTATTCCAAGCCAGTATTCCTTTAAGTACTGGTGTTTGCTGTGCAAGCTCTTCAAAAAAATGAGTATATATAATAGAAATCTACTCAGGGAAAGGAAAAGGAAGGGAATCCCAGACAGCGATGATGCAAGGATTGACTATTTATTTTTTTGGTCTACAGCCCCACTTTCCATTTTCTAGAGGTTAATTGGAGTTAAGAGTCTCAGGTCCTTTTGTGCCTGGGCTGGCTTTGAACCTTGATCCTCAGATCTCAGCCTCTTGAGTAGCTAGGATTACAGACAGACATGAGCCACCTCATCCAGCTTAGTAAATCTTAAAACAAATGCAAAGAACATGGAAACATAGTCGTAGAGTCTGGCCTAGTGGTAGAGTGCTTGCCTAGCATGCATGAAGACCCAGATGCGATTTCTCAGTACCACATACATAGAAAAGCCAGAAGTGGTGCTATGGCTCAAGTGGTAGAGTGCTAGCCTTGAGGAAAGCTCAAGGACACTTCTTAGGCCCTGAGTTTAAGCCCCAGGACTGAAAAATAAAAACAACAAAAAATGTTTTGTAGTCATTTGACTTGACTCTCATACATATGAGAGTCAATGTGTGTGTCTGCTTTTAAAGCTGAGATGGCATATTAGCTAACTCACAGAGGGTTAGCACTGCTACATCTGTCCTATTCACAGAATTACAGTAGAGGTAGTCACTACTGCTGTTGTCTCTCCAGCATACTTTGGTGGCCTGGAGGAAAACTTTCATGTCAAGCACATTTAACCTACCTTTGGCTTCTTTGCAACTTGCATATTTGCATTGGATGTCTTCCTATGTAAAATATTTTTAATGTGATTTTCCTATTTGACTCTATTCTACATTATTTAAAATGTTAAAAATAGATACAGGCATATAATCTGGTTTCTTTCAAAACACATTTTATTGTTACCTCTTAATTGCATTTGTAGGAAGTACTGAGGTAAGAAAAAAAACACAATTCACCAACAATGGAGGCTAATTGTAACATGGACAAAAGATTGAAAAAAAAACTTGGAAGATATTCTACAGTTCTAAGGCATAAGGCAACAATATTGCTTATATTCTAAAAATGTCCTTAGTCCTCCTGTTAGTTTCAGGGGCCATGCCCCAAACTAATGCTTTCTAATTTTCTTTAATGATTAACTTAAGCCATTAAATTGAAAGGGTATGTTACAAATGCAGAAAAATCAATTCTAAAGGTTTTGAATGCATGCTGTTTTCTGCGGGTGATGGTGAATTGTATAGAAGTTGTTTTTTTTTTCCACCTAGTAATGACATCATCACTGGAAAAGTGGTTTGCTAAAGGAACAAATATTACTGACAACAGGAAACTGTTTCACTATGACTTCAGATATTGAGTCAGTGCTACAAGAAAATCTGAAAGGATCTTTTTCCATGTAATATTCTATTTTCTCTTAAGGATATAGAATCCATTTTAAATGTTACTGGACCTTTCTGATTTCCCACTTGCATTTTTTCCCCTGGTGTGTGTGTGTGTGTGTGTGTGTGTGTGTGTGTGTGTGTGTGTGTGTGTGTGTGTGTGTGTTCGTGTGGGTGGTCCTGGGGAATGAATTCAGGCCCTGTGTACTGTCCCTGAGCTGCTGGGTTTTTTGGGTGATTATTGGAGTTAGGAATCTCATACTTTCCTTCCTAAGCTATCTTTGTACTGTGATCCTCAGACCTCAGCCTCCCGAGTAGTTAGGGTTGCTGGTGTGATACATGTTTGATGTTCTTGTTCTATAAATATCTGCAAATGAGAGAATATTTCAAATGACAAACATAGTTTGCAAACAATAGTTCACTCCCTTCCTCTTCCTTCCCCTTCTTGTCTCCTTCCTTCCTTTCTTCCTTCCTTCCTTCCTTCCTTCTTTCCTCCCTTCCTCCATCCTTCCTTCCAATCCTCTTTTCCTTCTTTCTTTCCTATTCATTGTGCACTTAAACTTCTAGCTATATTACAAAAAAAGGGATTCAGTAAATCTACAGTTTTTTTTTACATCTTTCCTGTTACATTTCAGACCCTTTACAAAATACCAGGTACATTTTCACATAGTTTTTTTTTTTTTTTTTATCGGTCGGTGGTGGGGCTTGGACTCTGGGCCTAGGCACTGTCCCTGCGTTCTTCAGCTCAAGGCTACAGCCCTATCCCTTGAGCCACAGTGCCACTTCTGATTGTCTAGTGGTTAATTGGAGATAAAAGTCTCACAGTGAGTTGGGCACAGTGGCTCACGCCTGTAATCCTAGCTACTCAGGAGGGTGAAATCTGAAGATCTTGGTTCAAAGCCAGCCTAGGCACAAAAGAACCTAAGACTCTTATCTCCATTTAACCTCTAGAAAACTGGAAGTGGAGCTAGGCTCAAGGGTAGGGCAGTAGCCTTGAGCTGAAGAGCTCAGGGACAGCACCTAAGCCCATTGAAGCCCCCATGACCCACCAAAAAGAGTCTCACAGTGTTTAGTGCTCGGGCTGGCTTTGAACCACAGTCTTCAGATCTCAGCTTCCTGAGTAGCTAGAATTACAGATGTGAGCCACCACGCCCCGCATTCACATAGTTTTAATCACTGGGCACCTGATGTTTGATGTTATGTTTTTTTCCCCAATTAACATTATTTTCATGCATATAATTCCACACATTGAAACAAATCACCTGCTCAACATGCTAATGGCTGTGCAGTGCACCCCTGAGTTGATATATTTTTGGCTTAACCAATCTCCTTACTGTTGGGCATTGGGTTGTTTCCAATTTTCTTCTATTACAAATAGCTTTGTTATAATGTTTGTTATAAAACTGCCTTTTTTTTCCTTTTGGATTATTTCTTTAGGGTACAGTCCCATAAGTGAAAATACCAGTTCCCAGGCTGATGTTGGCTTTAGAAGTCTGTACCACATATCAGTTTCTGCCTAAGGAACAGTCCATAAGGTTACTGAACTGCTTCAGTTGAGTCAAACTGTTTTCATGCTTTCCTTAACTGAAACATTGTAAACATTGTTCTTTATGGTCTTTGATATTCTCTTAACATATATATATATATATACATATATGTGTGTGTTTTAAAATTAAATGGAATATAAAATACTAATTAGTACATGCTAGGATGATATTCAAATCTTTTGAGAAAAGAACACATTAAATCCTCATTTGAAAATGAAGGATTTCATTTGCACCCTATGGTTAGCCATCGTGTCAGCCAATGGCTTCTGGTCAACACACAGGATGGAGTTCTGTCAGGACCTCCTGTGGGCTTGTCTGGGACACCTGATCTCATCTCATTTTTTTTTAAATACAAATAATCTTTTATTCTGTAAAAACTGATTTCTTTGTATACTCATTTATTCATTCTACACATATTTGTTGACCAAACCTCATTTGCCAAGCACTGTCCTGGGTGCTATGCCAGGTACTTACCCAGCAATCCCAGGTTATATATGGTTGGTTAAAGGCTGCTGTAGCTAAATAGTGACTGAGCTGCATCTTTGGGCACAGCTGGCCAAGTGCTGGCAAGCCTAGCCTTCACCCTGAACAGTGTACCATTTATATCAAATTTTCAAATTGCAGACACAATTATTTACACGCTGGGTTCCATACCTTTGCAAGGGCTCAAGCTGTCAACATAATATATCTCATTACAATCAACACTGGGCATGGAAGATTACTTTTCAAGGCTGTGAGTGCAAAACATCAATTAGTCATAGGAGAGAACAGTTAGCTGGCATGTGTTCGAGATTTTGCACCTTTGGGAAGGAGGGTGGAAATGCATTTACTTAATCTTTTATAGCTGAATCAAATGGGAAAAAAAGAGGGACAACACCACCATTCAATTTGGGTTAGTTGATTCTTTAATCAGCCAAATAATTCCACGCATCTCAATTAAGTGCAGATGCACACAGTGAACAGAGGCAGCCAGGAAGGTGGCCTTTTCAATATGCCATCTCCATTCACTGGCAACATTACTGCACTTGGGCAGGAGACTGTGGAAATCAATCGCAGTTTTCTCAGCTTCAATCGTTGGGGCTGCAGTTGCCTGGGAAAACTACCTTTCCTTGTGTCACTTTTGATTTCTTTCCCCTGATAAAAGAAAGGCCAGATTCAGCCAATATTGACCAAGCCTCTCCCCAAATATGGGAGACTAAAGATTAGACTTGGAGATTTGTTCTGCATAAAGAGAATTGAGAAAGTCTTCTGGTCTAATCTTCCTACTTGCTCCTAAAGAGCAATGACTAAATTGAGTAGTTGGATTTTGGAGAAAGTCTGGGATATATGAACATGAAGACAAGTGTTCAGTGTATACCCTACATAATTAAGAAGGAAAGTAGGGGGAGGATGGGTGAGCATGTTGAAACGGGTGACATTGATCGAGATATATTGTATTCATAAATTGCTTAAAGATTTTTAAACATTATTATTTATGTATTTATTTTGGTCATGGGACTTGAACTCTGTGCCTGGGTGCTGTCCCTGAGCTCTTCATTTCAAGGCTAGTGTTCTAGTCGTTGAGCCACAGTGCCACTTCCAGTTTTGTGGTGGTTAATTGGATATAAGAGTCTCCTAGATTTTACTGCCCAGGCTGACTTTGAACCGTGATCCTCAGATCTCAGCCTCTGAGTAGCTAGGATTACAGGCGTGAGTCAGTGGCGCTTGGCTAAAGATGATTTTTTAAATGACAAGGAATTGATTGTATTAGCTATGAATATGACACTTTGGTCATTTAAGAAAATGCCTATATAATTTTAAAAAGATACACAGATGGGAAATGACACAATCCTGGTGTTTAATATAATATAACCAAAAGCAGTTAGGAGTAGAATAGATTTAGTAAATATAGAAAAATCATAGTTGATATTCAAAATGGGTGATGAGTTTATGGATCACTGGGGCTTCAGTTTGGTAGTTTTGAAAATCTTCCTACTAAAATAACCTGTGTCATCCAGATGCTGGTGGCTTATGCATATAATTCTATTTACTCACTAGGCTGAGATCTGAAGATAATGGTTCAAAGCCAGCCTGGTCAGGAAAGTCAGTGAGACTCTTATCTTTAATGAACTACCAGAAAAACTGGAAGTGTGGGCCTAGTGGTAGAGTGCTTGCCTAGCATGTACAAAGACACAGGCTCAATTCCTCAGTACCACATACTGAAAAAAGCCAGAACTGATGCTGTGGCTCAAGTGGCAGAGCTCTACCCTTGAAAAAGCCAAGTTCAGGCCCTGAGTTCAAACCCCAGGACTGGCAAACAAAAAACAAACAAACTGGAAGTGGTGCTGTTGCTCAAGGTAGTAGAGTGTTAGCCTTGAGAAAAAATAGTTCAGGGGCAGAACCCAGGCCCCTAGTTTAGGCCTTAGTAGTGACAAAAAATGTACAAAAGCAATAATTTGTGTAATTGCTGGCTTAATTTGAACATACGTATCTTGCATACAGGACTAGTGGAATTTCAAGGGCTGATCATTTGGAAGGCTAGATGATAAAATTAAGAATATTCTTCTTTGATAGTATATGAGATCATAATACTCCTGTTGAGATGCTGTTTCCAAAAGTGATCATTACAGTCAATTCACCTAAGAAACACAGACTTATCAGACACGTACAGTATCAATTTGC
Source organism: Megascapheus bottae (assembly GCF_031878675.1). Lineage (NCBI taxonomy): Eukaryota > Metazoa > Chordata > Mammalia > Rodentia > Geomyidae > Megascapheus > Megascapheus bottae. Next base: position 94,247,660 of record NC_143547.1, on the reverse strand, counting down.
CTACTGGTACAGTGCTTGCCTAGCATGCACGAAGACCCAGGGTCGATTCCTCGGTACCACATTTATAGAAAAAAGCCGGAGGGGGTGCTGAGGGTCAAGTGGTAGAGCTCTAGCCTTGAGAAAGTCCAAGGACATGGAGTATATTTCTAGGTAAGTTCCATTATAAAACTTGTGTCTCTATGTATCTAGGAGAACCCTTCATTTTGTTCTCTTTTTGGCTCTTTACGCCTTTCTGTAAATGACAGCACAGCTTCGTTTATTCAGTTGGGCCTGTCCACACTATACAGATGGATTGTTAGGTGAGTATGCTAGCACCTGGGTAACTAACTTTTCGTTGTATGGGAGTGTTTGTCTTGAAGATGACCCTCTTCACATCTCTCACTCCTGTACCACCCTCCAAACTGGGCAAGACCATCTTTCAGAAAAGTTAGTGCCTCAGGGATGGAGTTGGAGCTCGGTGGTAGACTGTTGATCTTGATCTCATATGCATCCTAGGTTCCAGTGGGGGAGAAAAGAGATAGTGGGTTTGAATGCCATGGATATGTCCAAATGGACATCTATAAGGTAAGCATACATAACAAATAAGAAAAAATAGAGCCAGGACTGTAATCCTACCTATTCAAGAAGATGATAGTTGAGGATCGAGGTTCAAAGCCACTCCAGGCAGCAAAGTCCATAAGACCCGTAAGACTCATATCTCCAATTAACCACCAGAAAATTGGAAGTGAAGCTGTGGCTCAACACGGTAGAGTGCTAGCTTTGCATGAAAGAGCTTAGCGCTAGTATCTAAGCACTGAGTTAAAGGCTTATGACAAAAAAAAATGCCCTTGCTAGGGATTTGGATTTAGGTTGTATTGTTTCACTGGGCTCCTGGACTTGGATTTGTGCTGACTCCTGGGGTAACCAGTTCCACCACCTTTCCTAAACAATGGGCTGGAATGGGGGAAAAACAAACGAACAAACTAAAAAACAGACCCTGAACACATAGTTGATGGTAAAGATCATTTTTAAATAACAAAGTAAGGCCTTCCTGAATTTGATGCAGAAATTTAGGCATTTTCAAGATTTTTCTTCTGTGCTTGAAGGATAGCTTGAGTCTATACTGAAATCGGATCCTCAGGATCCTCAGGCTTTGAGAAATCATTGTCATTCTGCCAATTGACCAAAAAAAAAAAGATTGATCTGGCATTAACTATGGTGAACAGAGACAGAGCCCAGTAGCTGTGTTTGGAGAGCAGCCCAAGCTGCTGGGAGCTGCCACCTTGAGCACAGATGTGCATGCCTTTCCAGAATGGATGTCTTCCAGAACTATTGGCTCTGAGGTCTGGTTTTGTAAATTAAAGCATATTTCCCTCATCAAGCTCTGTCATAAAGTTATACTTGTTTTCATGAGAATTCTCTGGCTACCAAAAAGTAATACAAATCACATTTTAGAATGTGACACAAGTGATTCCAAAATCACATTCTAAAAGAAAGAATACTTTTTTTTATTGTAAACAACTCCAAATGCTGCGCTGATTACCTTGGAAGAAGGGGGTTCGCCTTCTGTGTTTCTTCAGTTGGAAAACGTATTCCACTGCTTACCTCTCCTTGGATAAATATTTTCTTTGAAAACTTAAAGCAATTAGCTGTCCCTTCTGTAAAGGGCTTTATCTGATAGGAAATCTCATAATTGTTTATTTACTTAATCACCCTGTTCAAGGCTGCCAGTAGTGGTTGTGTTTGCACAATACCCTTTTAAGTTCTGTCTCCAGAAGATTCGATATCTTTCGGCATAGTTGAGGCATCAGATACTGACTGAAGGATAATTATTATGATGTGTTCCTTTCAATATATTTCCACTAATGAGTTATATTGAAGTAAGATCCTCCTATATTTGGAAGTTACCAATAATCATTCTAATAGTTTTCCTTAATATTTAAAAATGCATTTTCAGTTACCCATAGTAGCTATACATATTTATGGGGGTGTAGTATGATATAGCTACAATGCATATGTATGTATGCATGTGTGTATACATATGTATCTATTATTATATGTGTAGTATCATAATAGTATCCTGAAACATGTATCATGTATTTGTAATGAGAGCATTAAAAAAATCTCTCTTCTAGTTAATTTGCAATAAACAGTAAATTGTTCATTACAGTGCTACAGAACTCTAAAATTGCCTTTTCTAACTACAGTTTTGTACCACTAACCAAGCTTCTGTTTTTTCTCTCTGTCTCTGTCTCTTTCTGTCTGTCTCTGTCTCGTCTCTCTCTGTGTCTCTGTCTCTGTCTCTGTCTCTGTCTCTCTCTCTCTCTCTCTCTCTCTCCATAACTCTTTTTTTTTGCCAGTCCTGGGCTTGAGCTCAGGGCCTGAGCACTGTCCTTGGTCTTTCTCAAGACTATAGAGCTCTACCACTTGAGCCTCAGCACCACTTCCGGCTTTTTTTCTATATATGTGGTACCGAGGAATCGAACCCGGGTCGTCATGCATGCTAGGCAAGCACTCTACCACTAGGCCAAACTCCTGGTCCCATCCATAACTCTTTTATGAGATCAAAATTTGATTCCATGTATGAATTGGATCATATAGTTAATCTGACATAATGACCTCCAGTTTCATCCATGTCATTATAAATGACTGAATAGTATTTCATTGAGTATACATGCCTCAATTTCATTACTGATTTCATTTACTAATATTGCTTTTCCTCATTCACTTATTTATGGATTATTCTTTTATAGTAGACACACGCATATAGTTATTTTGAATAATAATTCATTGTAAGGCTTCAGATACTTCTCCTGAGGCAACAAAAATATTTATGTTGAAATGATAAGAAGTGGTATGTGACATTCTTCAAGATTAGTTCTCTAATCTAGAAGTCAAAATAATGTATTAGATCTCCATTTAGTGTTCATACCAGAATCCTAAATCTTTGGTCCATGCTATATTTTCCTGGAAATTTTCAATTAGCTGAAAATAACTTTATTGATTGTGACACACATGTATTTCTTTCTAGAACTGTCACTATTTTTGAGCAAAAAAGAAAATCCAAAACTAATAAAATAAGAATACCAGTCCTACTGCAAAGTTGCAGGTTTCTCCAAAGGATGTTCTATTTTGAATGTATTATGAAGGATCCTCAGCAATTATTGAACATGAAGATCCAAGCCCTGAAAATTACATTGAATGAACTAATGAAGACTAGAACCCACAATCTGAAGGTCATTCATTAAATAAATAAGTTCATCCAGACGATGGTGGATCATTCCTGTAATTCTAATTATTCAGGAGAATGAAATCTGAAGATTATGGTTCAAATCAAGCCCGGGCAGGAAAATCCATGAGACTCCATCTCCAGTGAAGCTATAAAAAAGCTGGAAGTGGGGCTGTGGTTGAATTGGTAGAGCACTGGCCTTGTGCAAAGAAGCTAAGGGACAGCATCCAGGCCCCGAATTCAAGCTTCAGGACTGGCACCCCATTTCAAAAAAAGGCTGAAGCAAATGTTCTAGCAATGAACCCAAATAGGATATTTCTCTTTCCTCCTGAAAGATGACATTTTCTAAGCCACTCTTTTTGAGAAACCTAAGATGAGTTGTCTATACCTGTTTAATACTAAGCATTACATAGGAAAATTATGTATTTCATAGCTATACAACAAAAACTATTTGTGAATATCCATATCATTGACTGTTAAATTAAGTGGGTGAAAAAAGCCAAGGTTACATGTACCAGTATGACAAGTATTCAATAATAATCCAGATTTAATTTCCTCCCAAATTAACATTAATTTGACAGTGCATCTGTTGCTACCTTCAGTAAAACCATATATATGAAAAACTCTGGGCTGCATTTTAAATGATAACCTGGAGCATATTAAAGTAAATCATGTGTCTAACATTGGTAAATGTATTGTTTTTCTTTCATTTCAAAAATTTTACTGTGATAGCATGGTTTTTCCTTGAGAATCTGCAGGCACATCATTAATAAATGATTTTGCAAATATGATTATGCAAAGAACAAATGAATATTGATTACACTGAATAATGCATTATTTTCTTGGATAAGTATATTAAATTAACTCTCAGTGAACAAACAGCATGAATTAAACTAGTTAAAATTTGGAGGCTGTAACTAACTTATTTTGCAATGCTGTGAACATTCAGACTGGTTTGAAACTTTTGGTGATTTTTCTCTTCCTTTAATTAGGACCTTTTAAAAGGCAGATATGTAAATAAAGTCCTTAAAAGAAACTTGGAAAAGAAAAACCACAATGATAATGTCATTCTTCACACTCAGCCACCACTCAGTAGCCGTACTTCTCACTTACATAGTTGATGGCATTGTGCTTCTGGTGTCTTTTTCAATGTGTTTTCTTTCTTCATTATGATGCCTGTAATCCTAGCTGAGCAGGAGGCTGAGATATGAGGATCTCTCTTCAAAGCCATCCCTGGCACTAAAGACCATGAGACTCTCTTATCTCCAATTAATCACTAGAAAAAAGGAAGTGGGGATGTGGCTCAAGGGGTAAGGCAGTAGCCTTGAGCTGAAGAGCTCAGGGACAGCACCCAGGCCCAGAGTTCAAGTCCCATGAACGACAAAAAATAATCTGTGGCATATCTTTTCAAATTTCCATATCCTTAACACAGTACTGAACAAAACCAATGACATTAGAAAACTATCTCCAACCATTGATTTTTTTTTTCACCTAATATTGTCTGAAACAATTTAATCTACAGATCAGAGGGAAGTTCTGAGCAGCCAGGAACCAGTGGCTCATGCTTGTAATCCTAGCTACTCTGGAGGCTAAGATCTGAGGATTGAGGTTTGAAGCCAGCTTGAGCAGGGAAGTCTGTAAAACTCTTATCAATAATAAATAACAAGAAAAAACTAGAAGTGGAGCTGCTGCTGAAGTGGTGAGTGCTAACCTTAAGTACAAAAACTTGGGACAGAGCCTAAGCCCTAAGATACACACAGACACACACACACACACACACACACACACACACACACACACACACACGTCTTAAGCAGTATTTGCGCCTATAGTGAAGAATATTAGAATATTGAATGGCTTGGGTTAGAGTTTGGTTACAGGTAATATATAAGTAGTTGAAAACCACTAACTACTAACAATATGCTGGGTACCAATGTTTTTTTTTTCCTCAAGTAGTGTGGTGGAGGGAGAAATATAGATTCGGATTCTCCATTAGAGAAGTGGAGTCCCCAGTAGTTTCTATGGGTAGCCTGAGGTCGCAAAGCTATGTGGTAATGTCAGGTCTGAAGCATAGGCAGTGTGACTCTCAAGCCTGCATTCAAGCTTTTGCTAGGCACATAAGATGTATTTTTAAGGGTTCTTTCAACCAGCTGTGTATGTTCCAGCTAGGATTTCTAATCTTTGGGCTCTACACAATACAGAATACCAAGAGAACCCTTCTGGGGACTGAACTTCCAAGAGGAATTAGCTGAGTGGGGACAGCCATTGGGATTGTAAAACCAGAGAAAGGGGTGGAAGTCAGATAAGGACACAGTGTGTTTTGCAGGATAGGAATCATCGAGCAGGTGTGAAATAAGCCTGAAGAACTAGGCTGGGGCAGATGTGCATGGTTTTGAATATACTGTTGGCATATAATAGTGAGAGAGGGAATATTATTCATGCAAGTAACCGGTAGTTATTGATTATAATGCACTAGGGACTGTACCATGCCCTAGAGATATGAGGCTGATAATATACTGAGTTGTATGTCTTCATCACGTTGCAGTGTATATTGCACAACTGCACATTGCATGTACAAAAGGAATTACCCTTAATCATTTTTTGCCAGTCCTGGGCTTGAACTCAGGGCCTGAGCCCTGTCCTTGGACGTTCTCAAGGCTAGAGCTCTACCACTTGAGCCTCAGCATCACTTCCGGCTTTTTTCTATGTATGTGGTACCGAGGAATCGAACCCGGGTCTTCGTGTATGCTAGGCAAGCACTGTACCACTAGGCCAAACTCCCGGTTCCTTAATCATTTTTTTGCCAGTCCTGGGGCTTGAACTCAATGCCAGGGCACTCTCCCCGAGCTTCTTTTTTTTCTCAAGGCTAGCACTCTGCCATAACACTATCTCTGCCTTTTTCTGTTTATGTGGTACTGAGGAGCCAAACTTAGGATTTGATGAATATTGGGTGAGCACTCTACCACTAGGCCACGTTCTCAGCCCCCTTCAGCAAGTTTAAAGTACAATGCATTGATTAGTATCACCCCTTTCATCAGTCTACCCTTTCCCTACCAACCCATGACACAAAAATATTTACACAGTAACTTCCCGCTTTATACAGTGATTCTACTTCATCATCTGGTTTAGCCATTCCAGCAATTCTTCAAGGCAGCCTTATTCTCATTTTGCTGAAGAGGAGATGGAGGCTCAGTGACATCGTGTGAGAAGCCCAAGATCACGGGCTTAACATGAGCAGAGCCAGCATCTACCAAATCTTTGTGTGTGCTTGAATAACAGAAAACTGGATTTCTTCACTGCAGCACAGTGTTAGGTTCTTGGGGGGAAATTTCAGGTTGGGGAGATGGCCAAAATACCACCTCTGTCTCTAGACTCTGCCTTTGTAGTCAGGTGTGATAGAATAATAGGAAACCTGTTCTCTCCATTCCATTTCAAGGTCAAGCAAGCCTGTGTCAGCAGTTTTATCTAGCTTGAGGACTCAAACAGGGTAAGCTAGCAGCAGATCTGAACTGGTACTCTATGTGGTAAGCCACAGTGAACGGCAAATAGAAATAGCTTCAGTGGATTTATGCTCTGTTTTGAATACAACAGGATAAATCAGTATTTTTAGTAAATTCTCCCCAAGCCATGTATTTTTGGGGCTGGCCACCAAAGCCATAATAGTTGTGGTCAGCAGCCAGAAGATGGACCAATAGAAGATGGATGCCACTCAAGGTTGCATGTCCCAAGAGAACTGCGTGTGTGTGTGTGTGTGTGTGTGTGTGTGTGTGTGTGTGTGTGTGTGTGTGATGAAGTCTCTCTTTTACAGATCCTTTCAACAAAAAGCAGGGGCTGGGAGTTTGGCCTAGTGGTAGAGTGCTTGCCTAGCATGCATGAAGAAGATCCAAGTTAGATTCCTCATTATCACATACATAGAATATGCTGGAAGTGGTGTTGTGGCTCTAGCCTTGAGAAAGTTCAAGGATAGTGTTCATCCCCTGAGCTCAAGCCCCATGATTGGCAAAAAAAATTGGAGCCATTTACTCTAGACTAGTTTTATAAGGGAAACATGATAGAAATTCCAAATAGTTAGCACCCTTGCAAGAACACTACCTCACTACCTGGCTGACGGCAACAGGGACTAGGGACACTGTCTGGGCTCCTCTACCCTCAGCCTGCTTTTCTAGATTTGACTGCGGGACCCTCCCACCCTCTGGGTACAGTTTCCACTGCTGGGCTAACACTGCCACGCCTAAGACCACACTTCCCTAAGTTCTACACATCTAGAGGCCCTCTTGATTTCTCAGCCTTCTGGATCTAGGGAAACACCCATCTTCCCTTTTCTCTGGCTGAATTCCTCTCAAGGCCACATCCTCTCAAATGCCTTCAAAACCTTGTATGCCCTGTGTAACTTTCACCCAGAGTAGGTGGAGGTTTCTGCTTTGTGCTTCTGGAAGCCCCTGTCTCCACCAGCAGGAGCTGCCGTTCATGCTCCAGCCACTTCATGCTTGCTGGGCCTGGGCAGAGAGTTCTTTGAAGGCTGATGTCTCTCTCCTTCCTGTTTCTGGTGCCCAGCACAGACCTGATTGTCATTCATTGTTCCCTGAAAGAATAAATGAATGAGTTGAAATGCCAGGTTATTGTGGAACATTTAGAAAGCAGAGAGTTCTAAGAATAGCTGACAGATGAAGGGCTGTATTTATATTTCCTTAGCCCTGACCACACTTTTCCAGTTCTGTTCACAAGACTAGTTTCTACAGTAAAGGAAGCTGAATTCTGTGCTTAAGTATTTTATTCATTACTGGGTGTGGTAGTACTTGACTGAAATCCCTGCATCTGACAGACAAAGGAAGGACGATCAAGTTCAAGGACAGCCTAGACTTCCTAGTAAAACCTTGACTCCAAAAGAGAGAAAGAAAATAGAATCTTTTTATGTCTCTCTGTATTACGTGGTGCTGAATGAAATATTGGAGTAGGTTAAAGAGATTCTCAGACACTGTCCTTGTAGGATTACACACAGTGAAGACCTATCATTTGCTGCATAATTACCTCAGATATTCAAATATGAATTGTAAACTATACACTTCCAGAGAACTTTCTTGAAGGGTTCAACTTCATCATGACAAACACACACACACACACACACACACACACACACACACACACACAGAATGATTATGGAATTTTGTCAGAGAAGACTTGGCAGACTTTTGGAAGAGAAAAGAATCCCCAAACAGCCAGGAGCCAGTGGCTCACACTTGTAACCCTAGCTTCTCAGGAGGCTGAGATCTGAGGATCATGGTTCAAAGCCAGCCTGGGCATGGAAGTCCATGAGACCCTTATCTCCACTTAATCTCTAGAAAGCAGGGAGTAGCACTGTAGCTTCAGTGGTAGAACACTAGCCTTGAGCTGAAGAGCTTAGGCACAGTGCCCAGGCCCAGAGTTTAAGCCCTATGACTGACAAAAAAAATCCCCAAACACCTTCTGCACACCCACAATGTTAACTATGTTCAAATTTTCGTTAAGATTTTTGGGGCTTAGATCAAAGGGACATAGGCTCAACGGTTTCCCTCATTTGTCATAATCAGTAGAAACCTTGGGCTCTCCTAGCAGAGATTTACAATAGGACAAAACTTAGATACATAAGGCCATATAGAATGAAGCTAAATGAAAGGACCACCAGGCTATAGAAACAAAAGCCATATAACGAGTGATTGTTGTCCTTAATGTACTATGTTACCTCTCATCTCTTTTGCTGTCCCTTGGTTATTTCATATTGTTACAGCATTTTACCTTGTTATCTGATATATTGTATCTATGTTTACTTGGTTATTTGAAATCAGATAGGGAAGGGGGAAAAGCAAGATGGGGGGTGGGAAATGGGGACCAAGACATGAGAAAGGGTATCAATGTATGTGAAGTAATGCACCTTCTATCTGGTGAGTATAATGTAACCCCTCTCTTAATTACAATAAAAATTATATGAGAAAAAGATTTGGGAGGCTTAACACTTCAGTTTGCCAAGTGAGAATTGGGCATGTAAGGCTCGAACTTAGGGACTCTGTGAAGCTAGTGCTCTCCACTTGAGTTCCACTTCTGGCTTTTTACTTGCTAATTGGAGATGAGAATCTCCTAGATTTTTTTCAGCCGGAGCTGGCTTTGAACCTGGATACTCAGATCTCAGTTTCCTTACTAGCTCTGATTATAAATATGAGTCACCAGTACCTGGCTTATTGTTTGTCCAGCAAATGGATTAAACACAATTCTCTTGAGCAATTCAACAGAATATTATCTCAAAACAGTCGACAGAAATGTCAAGTAGTTTGTCTCAGAAAAAAATACAAATGATGAGGAAATGGAAAGTTATGACTCAGGTCCCAGGGACTTTGTGTTTGCAAACGGATAAGTTGGGGAGAGGGTTCCCAACCAGTAGGGGCCCAGGTTTAAGGGTAATTGCGACCCAGATCCTCTCCTTGTCACTTTCACTTATGCGCTCTGTATCCTTGGGCAAGTTAAGTAAACATTCCAATGGCCAATTTGCTTTATATTTAACTGGCAGATGATAATGATACTTATCTCAGAAGATTGGACTGTAAGGAAATTCAAATCATTTAAGCACAGGTCCAAGTATTCATAAAGGCAGGTATTTGCCACTTCTAATGAAAAACCTTTTGTTGTAATGCTATTAAAATTCAAGCCATCTCTCCAATTTGTAAGATCGCCACCTCTTCGAACAGGTTTCATTTCTTTTCTACCCCATAATCTGGAGTTTAAGTGAGAAATAAGTAATTTTGATTTTTAGAATATTAACAAAGCAATACTTGTAAAATGTCATGGAAATTTGGAAACCATAAGTGTAGACTTAATATAAATAAATAAGTAAATAAATAGAAGTAAAAGAATTTTCCTTACATTAAATAAACTCAAGTAATAAATGTTTGAGATGGTTTGTGTTAGAAAATTACCATTTGGCAACCATCATAGGAATAATTAATTCAGTCAAGAAACATCAATGGATGCTAAAATTAGTGGGTGCAATTTTGATGAGCAATAGAAAATTGACATAGTCTCAGGGTACCTCCACACAGAATACTTATTAATTACAAAGGGAATAACTGCAGTGAAGAAGCCTGGCAGATACTGGCACCTTAATGAAGTGATCAAAGTGAACATCATTAGCAATGGGACAAATTGAAGTCATGTGCCACCTGATAGGATGCAGTGGAAACACAGCAGCATTTCTGTGCTACTTGTAAGAGGTGCAGAGCTTGGGTCTCAGTGAAGAAATGGCAGCCAACACTAAATGAAGACACATTCTACAAAAGGAATAGCCTGGACTCAGCAGAAGCTTCAAAATCCTTACAAGGAAAGATAGAGGTGCTATTGTAGATTGAAAGAGACAATAGAAAAAGAAAGCTTAAATCCTACTAGCCATGCTGGATTGGACCTTCTTGCTACAGATTGTACTGCTACGTTTGTATTCACAGTTTAAATGGCTGTACTCTTGTTATAGAGAATATTGTTTAATAAACAACCATCACAGACATCATATTGGCAACTTCCTGTAAAGTAATTCAGGAAAAAAAATGTATGGATACTATTTGTACACCACTGTGAGTTCCAAACTTTTGGATATCCATACCTTTTGCCTTTCAAGGAGTCTTACTGAAATGTACATTGTATTTACAATGAATTATCTGAGACACAGAATGATAGATACTGGGTGTGTGCATTTGAGGGGGAAGATAGAGCAGGGGCTAGGAATGAGTCTCCCAAACCTAATGAGAATTGCATCTACTTGAAGGTTACAAGAGACCTGGGGCTTCCTGGTTCTAAGCTTTTACATAAAGCAATCAATACTCCAGATATCATTTACCATTTCTTCCCTAATACTTCCCATTTCTCTTCTCTCCCAGGAGACTATGCTTGTAACTCAAGCAAGTCTGGCCACACGCACCACCCATGGGAAAATGCAAAAGATCCTACCAAGATGGCAGCTACCCAGACGCCTATGTCATAATTGGTTCTCAAGATGTCCTTTTGGTATTTTTCCGAGATCTTTAAATAGAGCTAGTTTTCTCACCTAGACAGTCTCTTGGGTAGTTAAGTGAACACTTAACTGAAGACAAATAGCCCATGTTGTTTTCTTGAATTGTGGAGTTCTCTCTCTGCCTCTCTCTCTGTCTCTCTTTCCTGTCACTCTCTCTTTCTCTCTCACTAAATATATGGCCTTGGCTGAAGTGTAGAAATCTCCTATAGTTTCTTCATCCATAAAATAGGGACAAAAGTACCTAAGATTAAGTTAGCATATATACATTACACTGTAGTATATATTATATATACTTACGTTTATAGAAATTATTTTTTTGCCAGTCCTGGGCTTGACTTCAGGGCCTGAGCACTGTTCTTAGACTTTCCTCAAGGCTAGTGTTCTACCCTGAGCCACTGCAGCATTTCTGGCTTTTTTCTATGTATGTGGTACCGAGGAATCGAACCCGGGTCTTCATGCATGCTAGGCAGGCACTCTACCACTAGGTCAAACTCCCGGCCCAATATTTTTTCTATTTTATTAAGTAATTTATTAACATTGATTTTTACATCATATTTCAAATGACGTATTTAACAAACAAGTATTCAAGAAGGGAATCTCTATGTACAATCACTGGCACTTAGATTTTAGAACATAATTAAAATTAGGCTGAGGGTTTGTATGTCATAGATACATATTAATCCATCTAATAATACATTATGTCTATAGAGTCATAATGTACTTATATTTATGGAAATATTTTTTATTATCCTTAGATCACTGGGAGTCTGTTGCCTGTTTAAGCCCAAATATGGTAAGAATTCCCCTCATAGTAGTCTCCCAAACTGCCCTTCCCTGGCACACTCATAAATTTGTCCTTCCTATCTTTTCAGGGGATATCTCAAAGGAGATGACATATGAAATGGGCCCTGAAAGAAATGGAAAGAATTAGAACATCTAAAAGAATAGCCAAGAAATCAGGTCCCTCCTGGAGCTCAACTTTGGACTAAAAGTCATTTACCCAAAGTAAATGAATGATAAAGTAAATGAATGATGCTTTCATCATTTCTGTTTAGTAGGTACTCTCACATAGCCTGTGTTTGGCAGTTTGATGTTGACTTAAAATAACACCTTAATTGTGCGTGATATTGGGCTACCTGGGTTCAAATGCAAGCTCCACCACTCCTGACTGGTGAACTTTGAACAAGCTCCTAATCACTCTCTCTTCACCACTCAGATTATAATAATGCTATCTGCTTCATGCAGTTGTTAGAAAGACTAATAAGTTTACACTTAGTGGATCCCAAATGCAATCCCAGCTACTCAGGAGGCTGGGATTGAGATATGAGGAACCCAGTTTGAAGCCAACCTGGGGGAGGAAATTCTGTGAGATTCTTATAGTCAATTAGCAAAAAGCCAGAAATAGAGCTATGACTCAAATAGTTGCTTTTGACACAATTTATCTGCTACAAAGCAATTGGAATAATCAAAGGTATATGTCTTGATGTATCTTCTGTTGTTATAGCAAAACACCTAAGACTAGGTAATGTAGAAAGTGTAAAAGTATGGTGTATAGCCAGGGATGTTGGCTCACACTCAATCCTAGCTACTCAGGAGACTGAGATCTGAGGATCACAGTTCAAACCCAGCCCGGGCACTAAAATCTGTGAGACTCATCTCCGATTAACAGTACAATACTAGACAGTAATGTAAGGTTCAGTTAAAGGAGATCACCACGTAGTCCAGGCAGTGAAGAGTTTATTGGGGGAGAGAGCATACTGCTGGTCTGCGTAAGATGGAGGAGTGCAGTGGGTGCAAGGGATGCTGGGGAAGGAGGAAGCTAAGGGGAGAGGGGGCAAGGGAAAAGGGAAAGACAGCCAGGGGTCCAAGGGCAAAAAAAGGTGGGGTGGAATTAATGGTGGAGATTTAGGGAGAGGGCGGGGAGGAGGTGTGGCTGTAGTGAAGACCTCAGAGCTTGCAGGACCTCCCACTGCCCCCAGGTGTGCCAGTTACCGGGGTGGGGCAG